>NC_065582.1:40402201-41034879 GCF_024542745.1 Macaca thibetana thibetana | reverse complement strand
TTCACTCTAGGTCTATAGTTCTGAATGCATTGATTAGAAGAAATGAACATAATAATGAGAAGTGCATGTGTGACTGGGAAGGGGTGGGAATCTGATATTGTTGGAGAGAGGAAATAGGGAAGATACGTGCCCTTGCTTCTTATCCTTGCCCCTGTAGCTTGATGCATGTATGCCTTCAGTGGGCAGACATGCTGAAGTTCTTAAAACATAAGCTAGCTCACATTACTCCAATCCCTCTCCATCTCAGTTCAGGTGAATGACTCCTCCAATGGCCTATCAGACTTGCCCAATTGCCCCGTCACCCTTTATCTCACAGACTTTGCCTACTCTGCCCTTACTCTCTCTACCCCACTGTGTTCACCTCCTGCTGGTCCTGCAACACACCAGACACACTCCTGACTCAGACCATCACGCTTGCTGGTTCTTCCTGCCTGAACAGCCTCAAAGCTGGACCCTTCACCTTCTTGGGGTCTTTGATGAAATGGTATTTTCTCCACAAGGCCTTCCCTGACCACCGGCTTAAAATCACAATCTCCATCTTCCCCAGCAATCTCTATATCGCCCCTGCTTTGTCGTCTCCATAGCACTTATCACCATTAAACATACTGTAGCTTTTAATTTTATATTTTTATCAATTGCCTGTCTTCCCTCCTATAGAGAGGGAGAAAAATGTTGTCTGTATTGATCACTGCTGAATGTCCCTGCCTCGAACAATCCTAGCACATGTTAAATGAGTGAATAATCAACATTTGAAAAATATAGAATAAAGCCATGTAACCTTGTATATGTGCAAGGTATCACTCATATAAATAAACTAAAAGTTTGTATTCATTAGTTAACTTTGCAAGATAACATTTACCTCAATTATTATCAGTCTGTAATGTATATCCAAACTTTGAATGAAGGATGAAAATGCTCTTTAGAAAAATACCAACTTAAGAATTATCTGTAGATTTCAGTTTTTCTGCCAACAATGCTTAAAACAAATTATAAATTATGTGTACGCAAATGTTTAAAATTCCAAGTTTATACATTCTGTGGAAGTTCTATATCATGGCTATCAAAATCATTAAAACATCTTCAAAACTAATTAGCATATAATGTAGACTTACAAAAAAAGTAACTCATTAAAAAAAATTCTACTTAAATTGAATTATAATGATCTTGATTTGTTGCTGAAACCAATATTGGGAAACTACCTTGTTATGATTTCTAGTGGAACCCCTGACTATTGTAACCAGTGCTTCCCAAACTTTTTTTTTTTTTTGAGACGGAGTCTCGCTCTGTCACCCAGACTGGAATGCAGTAGCGCAGTCTCGGCTGACTGCAAGCTCTGCCTCCTGGGTTCACACCATTCTCCTGCCTTAGCCTACCAAGTAGCAGGGACTACAGGCACCCGCCACCACGCATGGCTAATTTTTTTGTATTTTTAGTAGAGACGGGGTTTCACCGTGTTAGCCAGGATGGTCTGGATCTCCTGACCTCATCATCCACCCACCTTGGCCTCCCAAAGTGCTGGGATTACAGGTGTGAGCCACCACAACCGGCCCCCAAACTTTAATATGCATGTAAATTACCTCAGTTCTTGTTAAAACGCAGACTACAATTCAGTAGGTCTGGGGTAGGGCCTGAGATTCTCCATGCCCAAGAGTCATACAGGTAATATGGATGCTGGTATTCAGACCATCTGAAGTGAAGTGGAGCCAAATTCCTAGTACATCTACCATCTCTTAATACAGACACACACACACACACACACACACACACACACACACACACATTTTTTAGAGACAGGGTCTTGCTCTGTTGCCCAGGCTGGAGTGCAGTGGCACAGTCATAGCTCACCTCCAACCTCAATCTGCAGGGCTCAAGCAATCCTCTCACCTCAGCCTCCCCAGTAGCTGGAACTACAGGTATGCCCACTATGCATAGCTAATCTTTTTTTTAGAGATAGGGGTCTTGCTATGCTGCCCAGGCTGGTCTCAAACTCTTGGGCTCAATCGATCCTCCCACCTCTGTCCCCCAAAGTGCTAGGATTACAGGTGTGAGCCCCCACACCCAGCCCCTTCTCCTAATATTACCATTTGGGCATCAAATGGAATCAAAATAAGGGAGATATTTTTTGCAGAATAACTTCATTGATACATTGACCAGCTGATATCATTTAGTGCTAAAAGGAAATAAAGAGAGAAGCTTGCTGTTGCAGACATCACATCAACTGGAGAAATAAGTGCGGGAGGGCTGATTCACAGAATTCCCCTTATAACATCTGATGTTTAAAGAGATATAGTAAGACATCCTCACTCTTCTGCAGGAGTAGAACTTGTTTCAGCCATATCCTAGTCTCAAACAGGACTTTAATATTTCTAACTGTAATTACCTTGTTTTCTAATAAGACAGCAGAGAGGTGAAGAGAACTGAATACCTTTTTTTTTTTTTTTTTTGAGATAGTGTCTTGCTTTGTTGCTGGGGGTGGAGTGATGGTGGCGGGACGATCATAGCTTTCTGCAGCCTCAAACTCCTGGGCTCAAGAATCCACCTGCCTCAGCCTCCTGCGTAGCTGAGACTATAGGGGTACACACCACTGTGCCCGGCTAAAGGACTGAATAATTCTAAAACATGCAAGGAGATTAAGGGTGGGGGGCATCCACAGCTTTACTTTTTAATGCAACAAGCTTAGGAATTACACAGAAAATAAGAGAAGCTTGCCTCTTTTTGCCATTGCTCTCATTCAGTATGGGTCATAGAAACTTAGGGAAGAAGGTGTATCTCAAGTGGCTTTACACACATAAGGTTCAGTTTTATAGGTGGAGTGTAGCTCATGGGTGGAGTGATCCATATTGTGGCAGTAATTAAACATCATTGGTCTCCTCCCTGGAAGGAGTTCCATTTGTTTGAAGTGGGCAACCAAAACTTCTTTCGCAGTGGTTAGTGACAGCACCCAGAAACCTATTCCCAACTTAACTCTCGATTGACAGGAAAATATGGGAGGATAACCATGTAAGAGTTGTTTTTCTATGTCCAGAAAGCTCCATTGTTGAAGGAAATAATTAATCCAAATATGTCCTTATGCTAAGTTGACTAATAGAGCTTTTTTCCACAGGGATCACTTTGATCAAATTGCTTTGTGTTTTGTCTTCTGGTCTGGTACATGCTTTTGAGTCAATCAAAAGCATGTATCAGACTAAACCACTGTAGTCAAGAAACAGGTAAAGTATTACTTTCCTAGCTGCTTCTAGGTTGAATGGCAGCAAAATCATCTTGAGTTATTCTTTTAACTGAATTGTGCAGTCTTACATTCCTCCCTTCTCCATGTCCAGAAAAGAGAGGGTAATGGTCTCTGTTTTCTTTGTAACCAGGATCACATTTAACAGCTCAGGAACTTACTCTGAGAGTAGAATAACCTCAAACTTCATCCTTCTTGTCTTTCTTTCTCTCTTTCCCTCCCTCCCTCCCTCCCTCCCTCCCTTTCTTTTCTTTTTTCTTTCTTTCTTTCTTTCTTTCTTTCTTTCTTTCTTTCTTTCTTTCTTTCTTTCTTTCTTTCTTTCTTTCTTTCTTTCTTTTTCTTTTTTTCTTTCTTTCTTTCTTCCTTTCTCTCTTTCTTTCTTTCTTCCTTTCTCTCTCTCTCTTTCTTTTCTCTCTCTCTTTCTCCTTCCTTCCTTCCTTCCTTCCTTCCTTCCATTCTCTCTTCCTCTCTCTCTCTCTCTCTCTCTTTCTCTTTCTTCTTTACTTTCTTTCTTTCTCTTTTCTTTCTTTTCTTTCATTTTTTGACAGAGTCTTGCTCTGTCACCCAGGCTGGAGTGCCATGATGCGATCAAGGCTCACTGCAACCTCCACCTCTCGGGTTCAAGCAATCCTCCCACCTCAGCCTCCTGAGTAGCTAGGACCATAGGCGTGCACCACCACACCTGGATGATTTTTTGGTTGGTTTGTTTAATTTTTAGTAGAGACAAGGTCTTACTGTGTTGCTCAGGCTAAATGACTTTACTCTTTCTCACTTCTGCAGTCATAAAACCAACCACTTCATTTTGAGGACACCTATGATCATACGTTTATACGCTCCTTTAAGCAACATCAGGAAGTTGAGACCGATTAGTTCCTCCTTATTTTCACAGACAAAATTGGCCACATGATAAATATTATGTCTTTTCCTCAGAAAAAGCCAGTCCTGGATCAATGTTAAAAATTCCACAATTTGGTCTATTTCTTCAAGCAGTCTTGTTTTATTAGGGTTATAACAAATAAGCCAAATATTGCCTTTGCTCCTCTCCATTTTCTCCTGTGTACAGAGGTTGCAAAGAGCCAAGATTGGAGGAAAATATATGATTTTTGAAAGACTAAACAATGTTACTACTTTCCTATAGAATTTTTCTTCCACATTTGGTCATATAGTAAAAATAATAGGTAATACTTATGTCACACTCATGATGTGTCAACATTGAAAGGATTTTCCCTTTGTTAGTGCATTTAAACTTTAAAGCCTCCCTGTAAGGGAGATACTGTTTCTCTGCTTTCCACATGAGGAAGCCGAGGCACAGAGAAGTTAAGTAACTAGTCCAGGACCATGCCAGTAGTGCCAGAGCTAGGATTTAAACCAGGCAACCCAGCACCCTAATTCATGCTCTTAACCTCTGAGGCATAATGTTTGTCACCAACTAAAGCAGACCTATGTACTATAACTTCCAGTTCCTACTAAATTGCTTTTTTCTTTCTTAAATCCTATTTGGGGATATAAGTTCTATGATTAATTGGTAACTAAATGATTTTTCAGATTCACCAACTGCCTTCTCTCTTTGATAAGATTAGACTCTGTTGCTTATGTTGCTTCAGAATTTCTCCCCCTAATTCTCAATAATTTTGTCTCAGTGAAAATGGTTCTGTTTCTCACTTGCTGACAGATTTCATGATCACGTAAATGAAAAATACAATAATTATAAAGAGAACTATAGAATCTGTATTCAGGTCTGTTTTAGCATTTGAAACAGTCGAAATGCAAAAATGAGTAACGTGGATTAAAGGAGCCAGCTCTACATGTCTTAGGAGGTGATTTGTAGATCAGAAATCCTATTTCCATTTTACAGGCAGGCAGTGGGCACACACGCTGTGCGTAACGTAGGAATATGTTTGCTTAATGACTTACCAGATCTAGCGCCAGTTCTGGTTTATGAGCATGGCCCTGACTGTTGCCATGTAGATGATGGATTGTAATAAATGTGTTCAAGGACATTAGATCACATCTGCAAAGAGATTCAGAGAATATCTACCATACAGTGTGGAAGAATGTTGCAAACGTTTCTTATTAAGAAAAGGCTTTTTTTTTTTTTTTTTTTTTCCATGGAGGTCTTACTTCATCTTTCTGTCCTTTTTTCTTTAACTATGAAAACTATACAATAAATTCTTTTGTCATTAAATCAACCTTCAAATATACTAAAATATATCTTGGGATATAAATTGTTACCATTAGATGACAGCTTTGTTTGAATTCACTTCATAGCCTTGATTTTCTTTGAGTTCATTTTTATCAAAGCAATATATTGAATAAATGTATTATACAAAACAGCAGTTGTTGAATTCTGGGGTGTGTGTGTGTGTGTGTGTGTGTGTGGTCATACAGCTAGGGACACACTTGTGTTTCAAGGTGGAAACTGGCATTCCAAATTTTAGTCAGAATTATTTTTTATGGCTTAGTTATAAACCCACAAAACCATGGCCTCATAATGTAAATGCTGACATAACCTTTTCTTACGCCCAGCTATAAATCAAGGTGCTATAAAATGCCATATTTGAAAATAAATCTAGGTAAAATACTGAGTTAATGTTTGTTGGGAGAAAGAGAAAAATCAATTTGTTAAAGTCTTTCAGTTTTAGCTTTGACTAAAATATAGACACGTTTGAGTGTCTTCAGTAACAAAATAAAATGTAAACTGGTTAACAAATACAAGTAAAATTAATGACAAGAATAGTTTTTAAGTGAAGAAAAAGAAACTTCAATTCATCATTTACTACTTTTCAACCCAAAAATCAAATCTATGAATGCCATTGGGAATTGCTTCCCTAAGGAATTACATTTCCATCTCACATGTTTCGCTGGAGATTGCAAAGGTACTCAGTTCCTTATTAGTGACTGTGGAAGGCTCAAGAGCAAGGGAGTCAAACAGAATAGTATGCCAGCAGAATTTGCATTGAACACTTGACGTCATGTGTCATCCGACACTGGCTTTTCCATCAGGTCATTTCAGGATAAGGTACTACTGAAAAAGCATAACCACTCTCAGTAGATGAACTGCTGACAAGTTTCATGGGTTTGGCTGGCATTCCAAAGTTTATTTTAGTTAATCTGCATTCTCATTGGCCTGCAATGCTCGGTGAAAACTTGCTTTCAGTGAACACTTTCATTACTTTCTGATTGTACTGGTATCAGAAACACCACAACAAAAAATCCGGAGAGACAGACTTTTATAGGAGTAATTGTTTTAGGGAAGGAAGAGGTATGAAGGGTATATTGTTTTTGTAACACATGGCAACTGCAGGCTGTGGTATTTACCAACGACAGTCTAATTGGTTTGATGATGAGTTGTTCCGAGGAACCATTTGGAATTTATAGTTTCTGAATTGGGCTCCAAAGAATTCTCATTAATTGATTAAATAGAAGGTACTAAGGGGTAAAATCTATTCTGAAATAGCACTGTGAATCTGCAGAAATTTTAGTTGTGTTTTTAATCTCTATAGATAATAATTAAGCTGAAAAAGTGGTAGGATAAAGAGAAAACACCACATGTCACTGAATCTTAGGATCTTAGGGCTAAAAGAGACCTTATAAGTTATATGATAATTCTCAAATTTTCTTATATTATATCTTACCATTTGCTATGAAAAAAATCTGATTTCTTTCTGGATGATAATGTATGTAAAATGCTGTTTATGGTTTGGTTGTGGTTATAGAAAACCCATGCTCTGTTTAGACCACTCTGTGTGAGTGTGCCACTGTAGCTGTGAAAGTTTGGTTGGACACATATTTAAGGATTTGATTATACATTCAAAGAATGATAACTGAGTGGGAAAGGAGGCACCAACTTGAATTAATAGAAATGCATGGGTAAACAGAAATAACCCTAATGTTGGGCTTTGTCAAAAGATAGATTTGAAAACACTGTTTAATCCTGGAAGTCAGATGAACCCTCTCAAATCCCAAGGATCTCATCCCTGCAATGTGAAAAAGGTCAATCTGCTGTACTTACCAGTGCTGGGGCAGTGAGAAAGGCAGCAAAGAAGGGTTCCCTTTCCACTGATGGCTGTTCCCAGCCATCCTCAGGGCTTATCCCACTGTTCAATCTGATTGCCTTTTGTGTCAGGAGGAGAAGGGGAGCGATACCCTGATCCTTTGCTGTGTAAATCAAAAATTTAAAGAGATCAATGGGGAACTATTCACTTTGAGTGGGTACAGAGAGTGGAAGGAAGCATGACATACCCATGTCTTTCTCAAGATACAGTAACTTGACCCTCTATTAAAATGTGGCACCAAAGATGCCAGCTTTAGTCCAGAGTGGAATGTATTCCCTCCATAGGGCAGTGGGAGGGGCTAAAGCTTGGGTAGCTATTTCCTTCTCTATAAGCAGAGGATGGCACTATGGGAAGGGAAGGGAGAAATGTCCTTCCCCAACGCCATACTTCCCTTCTGACAATGGGATCCTTGGCATAGTCTCCATACCAAATTACTGCCTGGAACTTGCTTGAATACCTCCATAAAGTGGATGTTACTCCTAGTCATCCATTAAAATTCAGGATACTGGTAGGAAGTTCTAATATGGAACCAAATCTGTCCCATCACTTCCACCACATGCCTTGGTGTTGTACTTGGAGCAGCAAAGAACAGGGCTCATCATACCACTGATTTCCAGATATTTGAAACAGTTTTCTCTCTCCACACATCCCTCCCCCTAAAAGTATGACATCAACTCATGAAATAGAAATGCATTCTTGAGAGAGCACTTGGAAGTGTTTTCTGAAAAATAAGGATACTTAAATCAGTTTCCTCTTAGGAGCCCTTCTTCCCATCATCATATTGCAGCAGGGGAAGGTGAGGATGGAGCCTGAGGGAAAAGTGGCATTGACTGGCAAGGCAGCCCAGCAGCAGCGCTGTGGGGACTTACAATGCCTCTTCTGTCCTCTCACTAGACAGCATTGATGGCTCCTGCCCCTCTCTGTGAATCTCCTTTTGCCTCTGCTCTCCAAAGTGAAATTCTGCACAGTCGGGAGGATTGGTGCAGAGTTAAGACACGTAGAGCCAAGAAAATAAAGAGTCAGATGTCCCAGCAGCTTTCAGTGCATCCCGATTCTCACCACCCCCAGAGCACCATAAAAGTAGGAGGGACCAGATGAAGACATTTAAAAATTGGTTCTGCTCCACAGTGATCTGGTGCGAGCTGGGGCTCAGCTGCCTTGGGTGGCTTGAGAAGCTCCTCTCTGGGGTCAGGACATTGAGGTGGCAGCTCCACTTCTTTCTGAGACCCCTTGATGCACCGTAACTTTGAGGTAAGAGAATGAAACTTTAAAAAACGTATTTAACTTAACATACAATCTAATGAAACCAAATACCATAGAAATCCAACAGAAGTGTATATTCATAGTAATGGCCAACTTCTGGTCTTTTGCAGAGATCTGTAACTGAGACAAGTGTGTGGGTGTTTGTGTCGGCTCCGTGCCATTCATTGGGTCTACAGTGAGTTCTGCGTGATTTAGGAATTCCATGTATCCCATACGTTACAAAGAAGAAAGGAAGTGTATTTATGTGATGTGTTAAAAAACAAAACAAAATAACCCCCCTCCCCCCATAATGTAAAGGCCCGCACTTTTTAAACTGTGTACTGGCTGCTGGGAGTGAGTTATATAAACTAGAGGACTTTCTCTGACATGAATCTGAGCTGACATATGCATTGTTGCATGGCCACTTATGTAACAACCATTTTGGTGGGGAATTACTGATTGAGTACTTTGCATGACTATGAAAGAAACATTCATAAGAAAGAACAAGTGTAACATGAAATGCAGATAAAGTAAACTTACTTTTCAGCCACCTGCCTATGACTTGGCAAAATGTGAACCTCTGTAGTCACCATGTATGAATCTAAGATCTTCCAAGTTCTTTCGTAACCTTGGGAATTCATTAAGAGTATTGGGGTCTGTCACAGGGTGAGTGTTGAGTGTATAAGGTTGAAAGAGCAGCAGATAAAGCTTTCTTTATTTCTTTCTTATTACATCACATGAACCTCTGGGTTCCTAACCACATTAAGAAAAAAGAAAAAGAAAAAAAGAAAACTCTAAATAATGATTGATAAAATGTCAAACAACTTCAGACCTTTGTTGACATTTGCTCTCTTGGAATCCTAATGACTATATGACATATAACACTAAAGTAATGTAACTTTAAAAAAAGCCAAAAAACAATACAGAAGAAATAAATGTGCATTATCTCTTTTGAAACGGTCATGCTGGAATGCTAGCACTTAACTCAATGATTATTCAAAATCACTTTTCTAATCTCTCTGCAAGGGTCTACAGTTCTAGGGATATTACTGTGAGTGTCTTAGGGTGTGCCCTGGCCTTGGCAGTCTGGCACATGCATCTTGTCTAGCACCCCCTTTTATGGGGAAATTTGATCTAAAAAGATCAAATGATGTGTCCAAAGACACAGAGAGCTGGGACCAGAGCCAAGATCTGTTTTCCAGGATAGCATTTTTGCCACAGCATTCTTCTGCCTTTTTCCTTCGTGGGTGGACTTAATTTTTGGAGAGAAAAAAGTGTAAGTTACTCAAAGCCAAATCCAGTGAATAAAATGGGTGATCAACTCCATGCAATGTGGCAAACCTTCACTGGGTACCAGCTATATTCCAAGCATCCTGGCAAAGCTGCATGGGACATGAGAGATTCTGAGGTGCGGGTCATGACCTTAAATTGACTGCAATCAACACGTCAAAAAAATGAGCTACGATTATAGTGAAATTGAGAGCAGTTTCCTTGGATTCTTAATTCTGTATTATGTCCATAGACTTGGATTGATAAAACCATGAGAGAAAGCACTTATTTTAGTTAAGTACCTGTTTGCTGTGTCCTTCTTTCAAATTCACAACAGAATTGAAATGAACAAAAGTGTTAGTTTATGAAAAGCATTGAGTCTTTAAAATGAAAATGGGACCTAACATTTTAGGTAAGAGTACAATTAGTATTTTCTGTAAACACTGTATACATACATTTGGAATATATGTGTACTGCCAAGTTGCTATGTAGATACCTTTGGGGAAACAAAATCAACACATCCAATCTGTAGTAACAGGCCTTTAATCAATCCTCTGCTATTCTAGAGTCTTTCAAATATGGTCAGCTCTTAAACCTGCTGCTTTTTAAAATCCTGAAATAAAAATAATAAATACTTTGTTAATGTAGTTTGTCTGTTTCAATTAATTTATATTATGGTGACAAAAGTAGCCTAGAAATGCAAGGTCATTGTCGCCATCTTTTCCTATTGTTTGTGTATAAATAAAATGAATGTCTTTTTATAGGAATACCTTTCTATTGACTTACCATCAATAGAGTTATGAGTTAGTTTTCTAGTAAGAATATTCATTTAAGAGATTAACACTTGTTGAACACACATTAGATGTCTGGCACATTTTATAAGCTGTTAATTATTTCATTTATACATTTAATCCTCATACTAACTCCCTGAGGTAAGTGTTACTAACTCTGTAAGGGAACTGAGGCTCAGAGAGGCTAATAAATAAATTACCCAAGGTCGCAGAATGAAAAAGCAGGTGTACTAAGATTTAAACCCAGACCTGTGGGGTTGCTAAGCTGTATTCTTTTTACTACATTATCTGTGCATGCGTCTTTACATCAGAATGCTCTGTGGCCTTTCCCTGGCATAATCAAGGGTATACAGTGCCAGATTACTAGCTTTGCAGGAGGACCAAGCTAGAAATAAATGGTTGAGAAAGTAGGAAATGGTAATTAGTTAGATGATCTAGAAACTCTCAAATCCCATCCTTGGCCTACCACACTTCCCTGAAAAACCTCCAAGAAATACATATGCACAGAAAAGAATGTCTGGCAAACACAAGCACTTTACAATTATCTGTGTCTTTGACCAATAGTTCTGTGCATTTCCTTGGGGATCTAATCTGGACCTCGCGGAGAATCCCCAAACACCTACTTAGACTGGAAGCTGCCCCAAGGTGCCTCCCTTCCCATTGCCTCTTTCTGGTTCCCACTTGGCTTCTAAGGGGATAGGGGATAGAGGGGGCACATATTCCTAACTGGGACCAAGGCCCGATCCTATTTTACTTTGCAGGGAAGAAGCAAATTCAGAGACAGGTATTTGGGTTCTTTCCCTGAGAGAACAAATCCTAGAGACCTGAGTCCTTTAATCCTCACTTTCTGGCACACTCCGATTTTGACTTCTATCCTAAACCCTGTGAAAATTATTAGCCTGAGGACCAAAAAATGATACATCCGTAGCAGATGGATGAAGGATAGTAAAACAGCGATGGTATACTACAGAGAAGGGTGGGGAAGCTATCAGCGAGCAGTATGCATTGACCTGATGGATGTCCAGCTCATGATACTATCTTTATTCATCCTGTGCACTAATTTTCTGAGTCAACTAACCTCGGTCTATTTTAAGGTTGGGTGAAATCATTTCAGCAAAAGGATAAAATAAATACACATGAGTCACACTTGACCAAGACCTTTATGCGTTTTAGTGGAAATGATTTGATGTGCACTTTGGGATTGAATACCTTCAGAGAAGAGAGTTGCTCACCAAATACCTGAAACAAGTATTCTCCAAATCTGCAGCTGATGGATTTAGCTAATGGAAACAATTATGGAGTTTCATTTTTTTCCCAAACCTATCACTAAGGCTCTACCAAACTTTCAAACCTATCAAATCAAACTTATTAGCTCATACAGTTTCCAAGCTGTATTACATAATAGGGCTGTATGTGGTTCTATGAAGCTAGGCCCGCCTTTTCTTTGTATAAGAATGGAGATTCATTTACTGTTCTAATTAGAATAAATCGCTAAGCATGGGCAAGGAGTTTCAAAGAAGTCTTGATGAATTGAGATAATTCTGGGACAAAACACCTATTTGAGTCCCAACAGATAAATATTACTATTTTATCGCCTACATGTATAGTTTTTCTTTCTCCTTAAATATTGCCTCCTGTTGGTGCAATCTTCAGAAGTGTGTTTTGTATCTATGTTTTCTAAAGTGGAATTCAGTGTGGAAGATATTATTACTTGACAGGTCAAAAGCTATAACCTCTTTCTGCCTAACAAAATCCGAAGTTTGCTTCAGTAGGCTATGTACCAGCTCATGAATCATGATTGGATTCATTGTGACAATTCTTTCTGCTTTGCCAGATACTTGCTATTTAGCCTTCTTTTCATCAAGGCATGGCCATATGACTCAGTTCTGGCCAATGTGGCATAGAGGAATTCTTCCTGGGGTTTCTTTTTCCCTCCTTGATTAAAAAAAAAAGAAAAAAACATAGTCCTCTTCATTCCTGCTTGAGACCCTGAAGTGAGGATGTGATTCTTTGAAGTACCGCAACCATCTTGCAATCATGGGGTAGCAAGCACGAGGAAGAAATGGCCATGCCCTGTGAATGGCAGAGCAGAAAGATGACTAGCCTGCGGTACTCAATCACATCCCTCTGCAATAAGATATGGTCCCAGGGAGTGAGGTTGAAGAGGTAGACCACTACAGGCAACTCAGACATGTCATGAGAAAGGAAGCCTAAGGGGCTTCAAGAATAAGCAAAGATAGCACAAACGAGGGGCACCCATCTCAAAGTTCCAAAAGATGGTGTAGGCAGATCAGGAGTTAGCCAGATCAAGATGGATAGAAAAATCCTGTAAAGAAAGGAACCCAAGCAGAGAGACCAGCATGTCAAAGGCAGTGCTATTAGAGAGAACATGGCCTGATTGCTGAGTTTCTGGGGTGTAGTTCAGGAAGATGGAGCATCAATGGCCAAGCAGGTAGTGATGACAGATGAGGCCAGAGAGAAGGGCAGCATCCTGATTCTAAAAAGTCTCTCATGATGGACGGCAGATTTTGTACTCTATTCTGATGATGGAATGCTATTGAGGGAATATTAGATGTTACATGACTATATATCATACATATATTTTATATTCTAGAAGTTCTAAAACTTGGAGACAAAGAGATATGTCGGGGTGAGGAAGAATATGGGAGGATATAATGGATATTTAATCTTCTAACAAAATGCACAGACTTCACTTACTGTGTCTTACCCTGCGTCAGTGATATCCTAGGAAATGCTCCTTTGGTATCAACGGGAAGTTTTCACACATAAAGAATAGGGGGTCATGTCTCTGAGTATGAAACACACAAGGCAGATTCTTAAGCTAAAGCATTCATACCAGCTGGGAAGAGGGGCTTTCCCGAGGAACAATAACTTCTCTCTACATCCAGGAAAGCCTCATGGTGTGAATGGGCATCAACAAGCAGGCTCTTCTGGCCCTCTTTGGGTGCTGACTCTGTGTTCCCAAGGGCCATTGATAAGCTAAGCGGGAATAGCCTAACCACAGGAATGCCTGCTGATAACAGGAAAGTAGGCGGCTGCATTTCTGAGTCATGGCTGATGCCGCTGCATCCACTGCCACGGTGTAGAAAAAAGAGACAAAGTGGTCAATTCTAAAGATTTATCAGTCTGGGTTGGCAGCTCTTAGGAAATGGATATGTGGCAAATGTGTCTCGCCCTCTGTGTGTGTGTGTGTGTGTGTGTGTGTGTGTGTGTGTGTGTGTGGGGGGGGGAGAGAGAGAGAGAGAGAGAGAGAGAGAGAGAGAGAGAGAGAGAGATCGATCTGTGCCAGAGCTGAGGCACAGATCCTATCTGTGCATAGATGTGTGCTGCTCTAGTGCCCTGTCTCCAAGCCTTCAGGAAAGACTACTTGACCAACTATTAATCCTGCTTCAGATGTGGAACCTGCTAGAATCCTGCCTTTACCTTCTAATACTTTGACTCTAGCAGCCTGAGAGCCACACAATTCAAAATGCAAACTGGGTTCTCCATGATCTCTACCTAGCACTTCATCCTCCTTCCCCGCCACTTCTCTAAAACCAGCTTTCACGAACATGCACCTGCTTTACACATGGATTCTCTTCTGCTTGGCAGAATCCTATGTATCTTTCAAGATCAGCTCAGGAGTCCCTTTCTCTAGGAAGGAGATTCTGCCTCCTCCTAGCTCCTCATGGAAATGATAACTGTACCTCCTCAGGGTTCCTTTTATTCCTTAAACAGTGTCCCTTAACTGATTGGATCCTTCTTTACGTTTTTACAAGTCTCTCTTGCATTAGATTGGGCCATGAGCTCTTGAAAGTAGGGACATGTTTTATTTATGTCTGTATCTTCAGTGCCTGGCATTTGATAGTAAACTCAATATATTTTCCCAGTGAAAATTAAGGGATGAATGAATTTTAGGGAAAAATAAGAGGCTATTTTGAGATTTCTTGATAAATATCTTTGAAGCAGTTTGGGAATACATATATAATAATTGGTAAAAATCTGTTAAAAAAAAGGATGTTCAGCTCAGCATGGTGTTCATGGTAAAAATCCATAGTGATAAATTAGTCATGTTGATAGCATGTACCTTCGATATGATGGGAAGAGAATGGCACTTTGCTTCTGTGGTGTTCCTCCCAAACACCCATGACCTCAGTTTCATCATGAGAAAAACCCCAGACAAATTTCAACCAAGAGACATTCTACAAAAATTTCTGACCAATACTTCTCAAACTGTCATGGTCATCAAAATCAAGAAAAGTTTGAGAAGCTATCACAGTCAAGAAGAAGAGTCTAAGAGTCATGAAGACTAAATGTAATGTGGTGTCCTGGATGGGATCCTGGCACAAGAAAAGGACCTCAGGGAAGTTGGAAAACCTAGATGAAGTATGAACTTTAGCCAACAATATCAGTTTTGGTTCATTAATGATAACAAATGTGCCATACTAGTGCAAATTCCTGTTAACAGGGTAACTGGGTGCGGGTATATGGAGACTCTTTACAACTTCTCTATAAATTTAAACTCCTCTTTAAAAAAAAAAAAAGCATTCAGGTATTGCTATGAGCTATTGGAGCAGAAAAAGATCAGGGAAGCTTGAATATGGACGGTTCTGAATATAAGAATTTTGAGTAATTAACCCAGGTTAAATTTCTTCAAAGGATCATGGATTTCTACCATTGTTCTTGCAGACACACATTTGCACACTCTCTTTTAGTTATCTTTCTCACACACACACACACACCACACACACAAAACTGAAAATTCATGTCTGTCTACAGAAAAGTGTGAGAAGGAGAGGCCATTTAGGGACAGAAACTACCAAATGAGGGAAAGCGTAGAGAACAAAATGAAGGAGGAGGTGAGCAAAATAAATTGTTAAGGTGCTGATTCATCCCTCCTGCCACTGTATGGGTAGAGACCTCAACTTGATTTAATCTATTTTTGGAAATTAAAAAATACATAATTTTATTTTGGAGAAGATCTTTTGGAGTGACACAGGATAATAATAATTTCCTTTACCTGGTTGATTTCACTATAATATAAACGTAATAAAGTTAGCTTCATTTCATTATTATGAGACATTCTTTCTTGTCTAATGCTATAACTCTAATTCTTGGAACAATGCCTGGGATATAGTAGTCACTCAATAAATATTTACTCACAAATGAATACATGACAAACATCTGTGCTGATGGCAAGGAATCCCATGTACACTGTCATACTTGTGCCTCTTGAGAACTCCATCTTGAGGATCCTTAAAGTCATAGAAGTAGCAAGGGACAGTACTAGGACTTGAAGCCGGCTCTACCTGGGTGCAAATTTCATGCTGTTTCGGGGCTGACCTGATGCTTTAATCCATTTTGTGTCCTTTGTTCCTGGCAAGTAATAGGTATCTCACAAATATTTATTAAAATATACATGTTATTTGCATAAATATAACTTCTGAGTAGAGTATTTGGTAGGGAATTTATTCCAACCTTTGTCCTTCAACCCAGGGCTACAAGTGTTTGCAGCTACCATAGCCTTAAGTATTTGCTCATAACCACAGATTCTGGCCTTACTCTTAGGTTAAAGGCAACAAAAGCCTAATTAACAGTCTTGAGCCATATAAATTAATTTCCATCTGAAACCATATTCATTTTTTTGAATTATCATACCCTATCACTGATTTATTATATATGGGATTTGTCATATATAACATGAGTTTATATATAGAGAGAGAGAGTGTTCATGTGGCAAGGACCTGGCTGATTCCATAGCGGGCATTGGGAACAGGCTATGTCGAGGTTCCTGGAGGAAAGAGCAGGAAAATGGGAACAGGAGCAGATGTATTTCTGAGCTCTCTGGAGAAACCACCATGGGATGCCTAGAACAGATAGACATATATAAACCATATGTCTATATAAATGCTATAGTTTAATGTATATATAAACATATAAACTCTGTGTGTGTATATGTGCACACACATATATAGAGTTTACATATATATGTTTATATATAAACGTGTGTGTGTATGTATCTATATGTATACCTAAACTGGCCTTCTATGTCTGACTTTACAGGACTGATGGGTTGGGGAATCTCTTCAGGAGATTGTAACCCTGTAAGTTGATTTTGTTTTTTTGAGATAAAGCACAAAGAATGAGACTTATGCACACAAAGACAACAGGTAGAACTGGCATAACATTTACCCTTGGTCTGAGAGATGGCCTGGGCTACTTTGAGAAAGGAGAAGAGCTAGAAGCTGGCAGCCCAGCTTTCAGGAGAGCCTGTGAGAATACAGTCCAACTTCAGTCCCCACAGGGCACAACTGAGTAGGGGACACTGGCTTATGACTCAGGCACTCCCAGGACTGCAGCACTGGAAACAATTCATACTTGTGGCAAGGACCTGGCTGATTCCATAGCGGGCATTGGGAACAGGCTATGTCGAGGTTCCTGGAGGAAAGAGCAGGAAAATGGGAACAGGAGCAGATGTATTTCTGAGCTCTCTGGAGAAACCACCATGGGATGCCTAGAACAGATAGAAGGTGGTTTGAGAGCATGCTGAGCTCCTCCAGTCATGAAGAGGCGGGTAAAGAGCTGCCATAGTTGGGACGGTAACATTACTAAGACTTCACATAGAAATGAAGCCTGGAAGTGTTCAGGTTATGGGGATAGCTACCCAACAATGACTAGTATATGCAATTTAGATATTAAAACACTTATTATTAAGGAAATGCCTAAGTAAAAAAAACCCTGAGGCTTCTTTGACAGAAGAAGAAAGTCATACCGAGTGACAAGTAAGTCTCGTTGGTGTTGGCTTACTGAAATTAAAGGGATTGGTATGAATGTTGTCACTTGGTTTTCTTGATAAGTAGTTGTTAACTAGCATTAGCAAGAAAATTTTGCAATAGTAAATTTCATTACTAAAGGAACAGTGACAAATCCTCTACAAACCAGTGTTGTAAAATAGTAATGGTTTCTCGTGGTTAGAAATACTATAGTAAGTCTTAGATGTCTCTAATCATTACCCTAAAATGTATCGCTTTCTCTTAAGTGCTTAAGTGGTCAGGGGGGAAAGTGATCTGAATTTGTTTTCTTCCAAAACTTTATAAGGCAGAAGAATGGGATTGCTGGTTGTCACTTACAGTCTGGGTCAAGGAACTTGAGAAAAGAAGCTTTAGTGGGAGGCACAAGGCTAAATGGATTTTTTTTTAAAAGGCACATGCATAACATTTAAAAAATTATTTCTTGTCTTTTAAAAATCCTTTCTGAATTACAAGTGATAAATAGGCTGAGCATTAGGGGAAATGAAGTAGTCTTCAAATTATGGCTTTATCAAGCTTCAAAATCTGCAATGAAAATTTTAGACAACTTGAATCAATTAGTTACCACTAAGCTAAGAGTAATAACTGTTACGCTTTTCTGATTAAACAGATTTCTACAGATTTGTCTCAATTAGGTATTTTGTTCATTGTTCAAGGAGACGTTTCTCCTTCTATGCTAAAATATTTTGAAAAAAAGACCTTTACTTCATCGCCACACATTTCCCATTGCTCTACACATAGTAGGAGTGTGAGATCACTGTCTGCTCACCTTCGTAAAGTTTCCCATTGTCTGCACATAGTAGGAACTCCATAACTACATGAATGACAATGCTTGCCTTGTAGACTGCAAAATTCTGTTGTCATTTTCTTTCTTCGTTCCAATCTTGGATATTCGTGTATCTCTGAAATACATCAGTTGAGTTTTATCAGTGGAAATCTCAGCATACAGCTAATAAATTTTGTAATAATTGAAGTTTAGTTAATTGATGTGTTATAAGTAATTGCCTTGAAAATCAAGAATAGGGCCGGGCGCGGTGGCTCAAGCCTGTAATCCCAGCACTTTGGGAGGCCGAGACGGGTGGATCACGAGGTCAGGAGATCGAGACCATCCTGGCTAACGTGGTGAAACCCCGTCTCTACTAAAAAAAATACAAAAAACTAGCTGGGCGAGGTGGCGGGCGCCTGTAGTCCAGCTACTCGGGAGGCTGAGGCAGGAGAATGGCATAAACCTGGGAGGCAGAGCTTGCAGTGAGCTGAGATCCAGCCACTGCACTCCAGCCTGGGCGACAGAGCAAGACTCTGTCTTAAAAAATAAAAAAAAAAAAATCAAGAATAGGTTTTCTGTTACTCTACTTCTAGAAAATTGTAAAGTAGCCTCCATAATATATTTTTTTTCTTACAGGAGTGTAAAGAGACTGAAATTAGGGAGAAGAATCAGTGAACACAGTGTATATCCTTTATTACTTATCCAAGAGAAGTTGAATACCTCCCTAAAAAAACTCCATCAAAATTTTTTTAAGTGTATGATGACATTTCCTTATAGTTTTTGGCATGGTTATCTCAACTCTGTTGCACACAGTGCATTGCTGAGAATATATTTTTCCAAAATTTTTATTTTACTCTCAAGACAGTGCTAGAAACAAGTCAATCATTGTTTCTGGAAGAAATTGAAATTAATATTACCCTTGAGGATCAGGAAAGAGCAGATGAAACCAAGAAAGTGTAATGTGCTTCATATGGCTGGGAATACAATACTGAACCAATCATATTTTGGCATCTGACATTAAATCTTATTGTTCCTATTTGTAATAGTATTTTCTCTCCTATACTGCCTCTGTGCTTTGAATAAATGAGGGTGCTCACAGCTGAGCTGATTGCCATGGTTACAGGAAATCTGTGTGTTACATCTCCTGGAAGCAAAAAAAAGTGGGTAGTTGAAGGTAAACATTGTCCTTCTTTTACTGAGAACAGTTCTCTCCAGGTGGCACCCCTGACTCATGCTCCCATTGAAAACTTTTAAGGAATGCATTAAGGTTCAGGTGCTAGTCCACCCTCCTGTCCCGCTCATAAATGCACACCCTTGATGCCCGATGCTATTCTCATCTCCAAAAGGCCAGCTAGGTTGGTTTCTGGAGATTGGGGGCTGGGAGCAGGTTTAGAGTTGCATACATAAATAAATCTGTGAGACCTATAAAGTTATATTTATTATTATAATGTATTTGGTGAGCATTGGTTTTGCCATTGGCACCAGACAGTTGAGTTTTGATACTTCTGATGTTGCAATAGCTAGCACTAACAGCGCTGGTACTAATGCCATGTCTTTCCTCTCTCCCCGGGAGATTGTGGAGAATTGGGCCTTCAAGCTCTGTGAGTAAACGGCTGGGTTACATTCAATCTTGTTTAGTTAAATTCATTTTCCAAGCATGTATTTTTTTTTTCTTTGCAATTCATCAATTCATTGATGTATTGACCTATTACAAGCAACAAACACTGGATGTGTGGTGGAGGCAGGTGGGGGGTGGGGCATTGGGATACATAAACTCCTTTAGGAAAGGGGTTGGCCAGACATGGTGTTTTCCTAACTCCCAACCCACTTACCAGGTAAGAAAAGTACTTTACCCTAGTCTTCTTGGCCAGGTAATCTCTCTGTACCCCCAGGGCTAGAAGATCATGGAATATGGTGGAAGAAAATGCCTCTGTCATCATCCCAAGCATGTATTAAGAGCCTATTGTATACCGGTTGCTCTACCAGGCTCTGGAATTACAAGGATAAATTAGTCTCTTCGCTCTCAAGGAGTTGAGTCAGACAAGTGTTATCTTTCCAAGGATGAAAGAGTGAACAATAAAAGAAGATTTCTTTAGACTTTTCATTCAGGTTTTCCAAAGAACCTGTGACTGAGAGTAGCATTTTCTGTTTGTTGAAAAAAGCCTTGCAGGTGTGAGAGGCCATGATTGACTCTGAATGTTTCAGTGATCTTGAAGGCTGGAGCTAGTAACTTCCTTCTTACTCTACACATTTTTCTGTATAGTTTAGCCCATATTTCATATTTCCTTGTGTCCCCGTTTAGTTTATTTTTTTCCTGTCTACTCTTTTTGTCCTCATAATATATTTATAGATAAGTTTTGGCCCCCCTTTCTCTCTCTTATTGTAGCTAATTCCCTTGGTGTTGTAGTTCTCTTGAAATTGGAATAGAAATAGGGAAGTTAATGTTATAATTCATTACCAATGAGTTCATACTTTTCTTTGCATAAGAAAGATATTCATGGCATGAACTAAGCTGACTGGTTTGCTCCCTGGAAGGAAGAGGTTTTATTTCTTTGTTACAGATCCAGCTTTTGGGCAAGGGTTGCTATTTTGTACAAAGCACTTTTTAAGCCTGAATCTGTTGTTGTGCAGGAAGACATCCAAAGAAAGCTCAATGTTTTAGGTAAACTGGTCCGTACCAGATCTTGATTGAGATGTATTCATTCCCTTTCTGTTTGTTTAGAGTGGTCTGGTCAGTCTTTTAGCAAAAATGTCTTTTAGAAAATGTTTGCTCATCTTCAGAGTTAACTATGGGCAGAAAATCTTGCTGTCCTTCCTGAAAGAAGAGAAACCATCTAGAATTGGACACACATTCCAAAAATTTAACTTCCATTTCAGAAGCTAGTCATCTTTAAAGAACTATCTGGGAGAATTTTAATAGTGATGTAAGAGTTTTCAACACATTCAATATTCATGCCAGTTGCTTTTCTTTGCCAAAATGGGATACATTTTTATTTTGTCCAAATAGATTCTTTGGTGTTTGGGCTGTTCAGATAGATTTGCCTCATGGATTTCAGAAGGGTCCTTAAGCTTTTTCATCTTGATCTGACTGAGATTATCTTATGTTTTGCAAGGATATGAGAAGGAAAGTGCAGTCTAACAGTGAGCCTGTCCATTTGCCATTTTTGGCCACATTGTGACTCCTGTGTTTGCTTGTGACAGTAGGGCATTTACAAACTTAGAATTGACATCGGCTAGGGCATGAAAGAGGTATATCTATTTATGGAATGGAGAAAATCTTTGAATAGTTAGACCTTTGGCCAAATTATTAGAAGTATATTTTTGCAAACAATTTTGGATTGCATTTTTTAGAGCCTAACATATCATTACATCAATCTGCTTGCCTTTTGAAGGTAATTGCTGCAAGAGGTATTAATCAGTTTCAGAAAGGGTGGATATTTGGAAACCTAGTAGGTCTCTAGGATTTTATGCAGTGGTTAAAACTGTGGTGTGTTTTAGTACATCCCTCCACCCCAATACTCTCAAATCTCATAGATTATAGCCCAATATGAAATTTACTCCCAGCAGACCACACAAACAGAAAGTAATTGGCAGGATTCACTTCTAAAACTTTACAGCGATATTTGGTCTTCTAAGAAGAACATTTTCAAGGGATTTGTGGAAACAATTGAAGATTAGGCATGACAGCTTGGTAGGTATAGCAGCAACTCTGAGGGGACACTTAAGTTTGGAATAGCAATGTAACATTGAACAGATATCAAACAACACCAGGGTAATCCATCTTAGGAGCCTTGGGTTATATATTATGGCTTTCGAAAATGGGCTCCTGAGCTGTGTCCTAGCTGTATTTTAAAATTAAAACAGAAACAGTACCTCTCTTCTTTGTTACTTCTTGGCTTAAGCCAAGAGAACTTAGATAGATGCCTTCCCTGAATATCGAATTTTTTCCAATTCTCTGACAAACAAGTTGAAGGAGATAATGGGTTTGGTGTGTGTGCTGGTCAACCAGCTGCATCCTCTACAGGTTCTTTTAAATATTTTGTTTTTCTTCAGAGATTTTATTTCTGACTCTCAGTTTGTAATGTGGACATTGGCTAGGTATCCCAAATTCGGAGTGAGTAGCTGAAATATTCCCAAGCATGCAAACATGAAAAGAGGTTTGAGCTGTTTTGTTTGTTAGTGGGAAAGGGGGTTGTTTTATGTTTTCCACCAAACACCACTTTCACTCTTCCCTTTCCTCATTCCCGGGATGACTATGAGGAGTGACCTTCTCTACTATACAGTCAACTTTTTGTCTTACACTAAAACATAACGTCTATGCAAACTAGGTTTTCTTCATCCTGGCTCTGAGTATTTCTTACTGTTTCTCTATTTCCATTTTGGTTTCACTTGTCTCTGTGATCATGTATAAAACCAGAATCCCAGCTAATTATTTAATGGTGTCATTTTGACAAAAGGACAAAGCCCTAATTTTCATGTAGATATTCATAAGGGTATAGTACAGACAGTAGAGCTAACCTTTCAAGTAAATACATATATGTGAGAAGAACAGTGCTGTTAAAATGATACTTAGAAACTAGTCAATATACTAAGTGTTAGAATTGAGTGCCATTAGATATCTGACACAGTGGTAAATTATTCTAGGTCCCAATTTCCTCATTCTGACAAATGAGAATGTTGTGTTGATGTTTTCCCATTTTTTTAAACCCTAATATTCTGTGGTTTAGAAATGTATAATCTACAGACATTGATTATAGTAATTAAAATTCCCTGTCCCTGACCAAAGTACTATCTTTATGTTAACCAAGATTTAGACGCATACCTCTGTGAAAGGAACATTCTTAATTCATTGAAACTAAAGCTGGCAAGAATTCTACATTTAATTGTTCATATTGAAAAAGCTGTTAACTACCAAGTGAAAGAAAGACATTTCTACAAAGGCCATCGTGGGTAGTATTTGGAATTTGTGGACATCTGGAATGAATCCTCTTCCACCTTTTCATTGCTCTTCCTCCCTCCCTAGGAATCCCAAAGCCAGCACGCTCTTGAACTTCAATTTTCTGGATTGTGAATATATAGGTAATGGGATAGAGTATGCATCCTTAAATCCCCATGGTTACAGAAGCTTGCAGTAACAAAAAAAAATCCCTGTATATTAAAAATGCATATATCTTAGATACAGGGTCTCACTGTGTCACCCAGGCTGGAGTGCAGAGGTGCAATCATAGCTCACTGTAACCTTGGACCTCTGGGCTCAGGCAATTCTTCCACCTCAGCCTCCCAAAGTGTTGTAATTACAGGCATGAGCCACCATGCCCAGCCGAATATTTTAGTAGAGATCTATATAATTTTTAAAAATAGACATTGAAAGTAAGGGAATATTTCTAAAGGAGCCCTTAAGGAAATATGGACATAAATTTTCTGGAAAAAAAACCCGTGGTAGTTACAATATCTGGGAAAAAGAAAATCAGATTTTGTTAAAAGTTTACACTCAGATTTGAAAAGATTTGATTTGGAACCTACCATATTCCAGGCTCTCTAACAGATGTTTTATTTTTCATCTCATTTAATCCTCACAGTGATACTGTAACAAAAGTATGATTATTTTATTTTCAGACGATGAAAGCGAGATACATAAATGTACTTGCCCAAGAATTTAAACTGAGTCTGTTGGATCCAAGTATCAAGAAAAAACATCATCTGAATATTTTCCCCCCAAGAAATTAAGTTATTGAAGTTCTCACAATTACTAACAGTATGATAACCTAGTGTTGTCTAAGAAAAGCTTAAAAAGACAAATGATTTGGCAGTAATATATCAGAACTGCCTGCTTATGTGTTGCAATTATATAATTTGTATGTAAATGAGTATACTTAGGTAAACAATCTCCTTATGGGTTTGCCCATCCCATAGTAATGTGCTTAGCCCTCTTTTCAAGAGATAGTGCAAAGGTAACATCAAGCCATGTCTCAGTAATCATCAGAATGACAAAATGAATATCAGTTTGGATTTTTCTCCATGCCATTATGGGAATATACTATAATTATCATGGTTTTACTCTAAGAACTCAATTTGTCCTGGATAGTGAAGGTTGTATAATATTAAATCTATGTCTTGGAAAGTGGTAAAGTTGTTATAGAAAACATATTGAGCCACTTTTCAAAGTTCAAAATAAGAAAGTTGTTTTTGATACTAAAACCACTGATTTATATCAAAAAGTTCACAAGCGTTTATAATTTTTAATAACTTCTAACACTGAAAGAAAATAACTCAGCCATCAGTGCCAAAGTTCCTATTTTCAAGTCCAAAAGGATCAGATTAGTTTGAAAATTGTCACACATTTTGCTTCTCTTTAAGCCTGTTTAATTGGTTAATGAAATATTTTCACAGAGAGAAATGTCTTACTGCATGGTTTTTCTGGGCCCTGCCCAGAAAAGGCAACTTTGGAGGGAAGGGTTTATCAGGAAGAAGGATGTCACTTTTCACCAGTCTTGTGTCTGCTATTTCAGCACCTTCTTGACTCTGCTTCTTGATTTTCCACCCACGTGCTGGGAAGGCCTGGATGCTCTAAGTGGGAATATGGTGCTGAGACCAGCTTGGTTGTGGAGACCCTAACCCAGTGGTGCTAGAGGAATTAAAGACACACACACAGAAATATGGAGTGTGGAGTGGGAAATCAGGGGACTCACAGCCTTCAGAGCTGAGAACCCCGAACAGAGATTTACCTGCATATTTATTGACAGCAAGCCAGTGATGGGCATTGTTTCTATAGATTATAGATTAATTAAAAGTATTCCTTATAGGAAACAAAGGGATGGGCTGAAACAAGGGGATGGACTCTGGCTAGTTATCTAGAGCAGGAACATGTCCTTAGGGCACAGATTGCTCATGCTATTGTTTGTGGTTTAGGAATGCCTTTAAGCGGTTTTCCACTGGTTTTCCGCCCTGGGTGGGCCAGGTGTTCCTTGCCCTCATTCCGGTAAACCCACAACTTTCAGTGCGGGCATCATGGCCATCACGAACTTGTCACAGTGCTGCAGAGATTTTATTTATGGCCAGTTTTGGGGCCAGTTTATGGCCAGATTTGGGGGCCTGTTCTCAACATATGGAGTGTCCTGTGCTCAGTATTTGATTAGAAAGAAGTGGTTCTTTCCCCCTTTTTTCCATGCAGAAAGTCTTGGACCAAAAGGGTAGAGGGAAATATCAAATTCTAGCTTTAAAAGCTCAACATAAACAAGTACCTTAATTCAGCATGATTTTTTGAAAACAAACTCATGTTCCTCAGTCGGCCATAATTGCAGTTTATTTCCCTGCCTGTGAGAATGTTGATCTCACTCAAGTTCTGACCACTGAGGAAGACCAGGTTTGCTCTTATTCTTGGCTGCAACTGGCATTGATGTAAAGCATATTTATACATAAAACAAAAAACAGCTAAAAGGCTTATCTGTCCCTAATCTCCAAATATGTATCTGACGCTTCATGGAGTGTCTTTTTCATATGGGTTTAATCCTCCACTGGGTGCAGTGACTCACTCTTGTAATCCCAGAACTTCAGGAGGTCAGGATGGACAGATCATTTGAGCTCAGGAGTTCAAGACCAGCCTGGGCAACATGGCAAAACCCTGACCCTACAAAAAATACAAAAATTAGCCAGGCTTCGTGGCGCATGCCTGTGGTCCAGCTGCTTGGGAGGTGCAGGTGGGAGGATCACTTGAATCCAGCAGGCAGAGGTTGCAGTGAACCAAAATCTCACCACTGCACTGCAGCCTGGGCAACAGAGCAAGACTTTGTATCAATTTAAAAAAAAAAAAAAAGAGAGAGAGAGATTAAAGTTGAATCCTCTACACATACATTTCTCTGTCTCCAAAAGACTGAAAAGCAAGAATGAACCAAGATTCTCTTACCTTGATTGAATCATAGACAGGGAAGATTTGAAGGAATATCACTCTTTAAGGTTCTCTTCAAGAGAAAGAAAAGGAAAGAACAGAAAAGAAGAGAGAGAGAGAATGAAAAAGGAAGAAGGGAAGGAAAGAAGGAAGAGAGAAAAAAGGAAGGAAGGAAGGGAGGGAGGGAGGGAGGGAGGGAGGGACGGAGGGAGGAAGAAAAGGTCAAGGCAGACCTTTAAGTAAAGTCATACTCCCATTCAAATCTCAAAGAATGCCCCCCACTGTTCTATCCTATTCCCCAGGAAACACCTGTCTCTTCAGTTAGTACTTTGTTGGATAATGACAGTGTGTCAAGGGGAAATAGCATTTCCTATGTGTTAGATGTTTTTTTGTTAGAACCGTATCCCATTCAGGCACTTTTCTTTCCTTTTCTTTGATGGAGGAAAAATGCAGGATGATGAGAAAGCCCCGACTGACATCAGTAGATTATTTTAGCTTTATAAAGCCATTCCAATCTATCACTAGGGCTTGAATATGCCTTAGGCTCAAAGTATATAAATGGGAGTTTCTCTTGTGGTTCAGTTTTCCTTCTGAAGGGTTACAAAATTGGAGCTAATGGCTAGAGAAAGGGTCCTCTAACATATTACATATAATTTGGTGGGATTGTCCATCTTGATATATTTATAAATGTCTCTCAGTCCCTTTACATGTACTTCTGTTGATGCTTCAATTACCTTTTGGTGAAGAGAGTGTGGGGAAAATAATTCCATTATCAAATATGCTTTTATTATTCCTCTTTAATGCCTTTTTCATTTTGGGGTTTTAGGAAATTATGCTTATTTTTGTTTTTAAACTAATCATTGGCTTTTTTATAATAATACAACTACTTTTGCAACATAGTAAAGCTTTGACAGTGTTTCCCCAAAAAAATGTATAGTCAATAGTTCTCTCTCATGCCTTTGTTTCCCCCACTCAGTTACACCAGAAGGTCCTGTGCTTATATTTGGTCATCACAGTCCTGGAGGCTTTGCCTTCTGACTGTTTTCCTTCTATAGATTCTGTGGTCACCATAACCTGAAATGAGGACTACTTTGTGACATGAAGCAGTAACCTGAAGAAGGGCCAAGGGGATGAAAAACACAATGTAGGCTAACACAATGTAAAAAGTAGCTTAAAAAATAAGACAAAATAAATCATTCTCCTTCAAAACAAATTGAGGCAAAATAAGCAAAAGGGTCAAAATACAAAATTCATGGGCTGACCTGGAAAATATAAAGATGGACCTAGAGATTGAATTTCAACCCTAAATTGCTTGAATCTCTTGAATCTGTTAATTGATTAATTCACTAAACAATTATGTATTAAATGTCAGACACTATACCATCAGGTTCTGGTAATAGAAATAAACATGGCAGATCTGGTCCCTGTGCTTATGTTATTTATAATCTAGTGGGGAGAACAAAGCTTATTTAAATAATTACAAAAAATAATTATATACATACAAACATGATAAGAGCTCTGCAGAAACTAGGTAAAGTACATTTTAAATCACAATCTATAAGTCTCTATATTCAACAAAGACCCTGTGAACCTCTCAAAACACACTGTAATATAAAAAATATATTTTAGTTATTAATGTGAAATTGTTAATAATTAGTATAAAATGTAAAATTGTTTTATAATTTCATTGATTTGAAGTATGTAAATGGGAAAGAAAATTCACCATTGGGTGTGCCAATCAGAAAAAAATGTCTACTATGCCAATGATACTCTCCCAGAGAGTTTCTAAGACACACCAGGCTATTGATGGGGAACTATAATAGCAGCTGCTTAGAGATGTAGAGATGAGCTACTGAACTTGTATCTTTGTAGTCAGCCAGTTATTTACCTAAGATTCCTTTCTTCTTTAAAATGGAGATAATAATGATTAGTTCAATAAACTGAGAGGCTGTTGTAAGTCTAAATTAGATAAAATCACTTTTCAAAGATCTACAAATCGTATTAGTATTTTGAATTCTAAAAACAACAGGAGTGTTCAGTTCATGGCAACATTTGCAGAGAAATAAAATATTTAGCAGGTTATTACAAGGTAATAACTAAATTAAAACCCACTCTGTAGTCAAGTAAATGCAGAATTGATGCTGAGAAAGTCAAATCAGTGATGTAAAGGAAATTAGGAAAAGTTCCCCATATTTGCATATTCTTATGCAAAAAATGAAAATGATAAGATCAAAATAATAAATAAGAGAGCCATCCTTCAGCTAACAGATAATCCCTGAAGGAAAAAACAAATCAAAAGTGAATGAAACACTTATCGAAGATATACTAGAAGAAATTTTTCTTTGATATAAAAACTATTCATTGTTTATTTCTATTTTCTAGCTAATACTGAAACAACAGTATCTTATCTATCTTGTATATCTTACTTGTATAATTAAGTAAAAGTTCCTATTGTTTTATGTGAATTTCTGGCTATACAAGAAGACTACAGCTTTTTATAATTTGGAAATAGTTACAATGCTTAATATTATTTGTGTAAAAGCCAAGCAAAGTTTAAGCACAGCTGACTAAAATAACCTCCAGGCTAACTCCCATAAACTTGAATTAAAGCACTAGATTGGTTTAAAGCATTGGTTTATTCCATGCTGATATTAGTCATAAAAGTATGTGTCTCTTACAGGAATACAAAATATTAGCCATGGAAGTTATTAACTGTCTAGATTTGATAACATCTATATTTAACAACACTTTTCCTGGCTTGGAACAAATTAAGCTACCAAATCCTTGCCATCCAAAAAACTGATAACCTGATTGGGGAGAAAGATGTATGCAGGAAAAATAAAGAAATGAACAAGAAAAAATAAAGAAATGAACAAAGATCACATCTCAACATTTTGGCTAAGATCAAGTGTAGAAATTAAAAAAGAAAGGTATTAAAAGGTTATGACATAGTTTGAATAAGGAATCAAGAAGTTTCAAATTTTTCTATTTGGCCATTGGTTATATGAAAGGGGCAATTTCAAAGCATGTGCAGAATTATGACTGCTTTGAAAACATTCTTCATATTCTGGAGACTAGAGATAACTGTAATGGAGAAAGCTATTTTCAATGTTGTCATAGTAATGCAGTTGTCATCCTTGCTCTTTTGGAATGGAGCCATTTGATGAGTTTCTTATGGTCACAATCTACCTCTTCTTCAGCATCATCATCATAATAGCTATTATTTGTTAGACTGTTATATAATTGCACCTAATATTTGCATAGTATGTATTCTATCCCAAGTCTATTATTTAATAATCAACATGTACTACTAGTCAACATTCCTTATAATAGCTCTATGAGGTAGATACTATATTTTTTCACATTTAACAGATGGGGAAATGAAAGGAAAGATAATTTAGGTAACTTGCCCAAGGTGAAAACTTACAAATTACAGTGCTGAGGTTTGAACCCAGGCAATCAGGCTCTAGACTGTGCTCTTAATTGCTATGCTGCACTGCCTATGACCAAACCTTGTAATAGGTGCTATAGTAATCTTCACAAGAACCTGACAAGATAGAGATTATTATCTTCATTTTTATACGATGAGACTGAAGAAGGTTAAATTGCCAAAAGTCACAGCATTAATAAGTGACAAAGCTAGGATTCAAACCCAGATTTGGGTGAATCCAGTGCCTGTTTTCATTACCCAACACTGCCTTGTATTGAATTTTAGATAACATATCCTCTAGGCAGGAATTTCTGTCTGAACACACAAAAAATCATATACTATGAATATGTAATATGTTTTAGAAAGGTGATTTTTCTTTCAGGAGATCTATTTTTAAACATATTTTTAAAGCAGATTTGAATAGGAATATATTTGATATTTGATTTTTTAAAACCCTTTATTTATAAATATAAGATTGAAAAAGCATGTTTCTTAGCTAGCTCCCAAAGGGAATACTGAGAATAACAAAAATAAAAGTTGTCTCAATAAGTTAAGCTGCAGCAATGTTAGAGCAAATTAACTGTTATGTTTATTGTTTATTCTCTGTTAGCTAATATTAGAAACTCCTTTGTATATGTGGCATAAACAAATAAATGGAATTAGCATTTAAATAACTGGTTATATCAAGTCTAACAAAATATGTATTCTTTATTAGGTGTGGTTTCAATGAAGAATATGTTGCTGAATCAAAAAGATAATTGGATCAGTGATGTTGACTCTTTCATAGGTGATGTTGAGAAGAAACCTCCATGTATAGTTAGAGCTAATAACCTAGTAAATGTGTGCTTCGAGTTTTCCCAGTGATATTGAAAAGGTTTTAAGTCATCATCATTATCACGCAGAGGTTCCTGGTGTCTTGAAGTACCCATTTGTATGACAACTGGCTAACACCAAATTGTGACAAACTGGATGAAACCCACTTTTCTGCCATATAAATTCATCTTTTGGTTTCACATTTCTCATGACCATTTTTTATTCGACTCAGAAATGTCTTTTAATTTTATTAATTCACTTAGGCTGCTTGTATGATTGTGAATTAAGTCTTATTCCCTTTTCTATGTATAAGGTAAAGAAAGTACATTACTTTTACCTGTTCTTTTTTTTAATAGTAAGTTGAATTAATGCTTTTTAAAAAAGTGTTAGAAAAAAGATTTTTTATTTAAAGAAACCACAGTTTGCCTGTTCAAGTTTGAGCCAACTGAAGTTCTCTTTGGGTAAAAGCCAAGTAAAAATATGTCTCAAGTTTCTTACATGAAAGAAGCATATAAAGGCAGGAAATTTAAAGACCACCTAGCGATTTTTAATATCACAGGGAATTATTTGGTTGAGTTTTGGTATCTTTTTCCTTTTAGAAAAATAGATTAAAAATACTAATAAGGCTGGTTCAATCTTCCTTTGAAAATGAAAAGGAAAATGAGGGCATGGTGTTCACTTAACAATGGATGCATGAAAATGACAGCATCCTGGGGAGCAAGAGCAATGACGTAAATCTTTTTAAATGAGGATATTAAACACTTTTTCTTGACAGGCTAAAGGCAATGTGTACAGGGAATAATTATAATACCTCAAGAGGGTGAAAAGCTGAAGTGGTTTGTTGGAATAGATATTACTGGGATGTATTTTTTTTTCTGATGCTTCCCATATAAAGGATTCAGTGTGTGTCAGATGTTAATTTTTTAAAAAAGCTATACACATTTTAATCTAACAGAACATTTATTTTATTCTGTGATTTATCTGTTGGCTGTTTTTTGAAGAAGTTTTATGTGCCTATACTTCTCTGGAAAATTTTATCTTCTTTCTTCTATTTCTAGCTTCATAACTGCCTCCATGGGCTTACTCGCTTTCTTCAGCCATCTCACACGTATCTGATGCACAGAATACTATGATGCTCCTTATTAAACACAACATGCAAGTATAGAGATTGGAACTTCAGTGGCGCGAAATTCCTTTCTTAGAGCATTATGGATATCACTAATCTTTTGGGTAGCGTTGCTGAGAGCCATGCTTGTCTGAGCTTATGAGGAATCTCCCACGATGTTAAAGAAGTCAAAAACAACTCAAGAAAAAAAAATTGAATTAACTTTCATCTCTCTATTAATGGGTAAATGACTTCTATCTGAACTTCTCAACTTCTATCTGAAAATTTTTCTTTTTGAAACTTGCTCTTAAATTCACAGCACCTGAAGATTCCCTTAAAACCAATGGGTACTTATAAAGTTCCATTACAAAAATGAACAAAATAATGACATAACCACTCTTAAAAAATGAGGGGCTATTGAAAACAAAATATTTGGTGAAGTCTGTGTACAAAATCATCATCTCATTTTGTCCTGTAATATATGCTGCATCTATCTTTGAGTTAATACATTCAGTTTCAGGTAGTTCTAAACTTTGAGGTCTAACATTGATGACTGAGCTTGAAATCATACTTTAGAATTGGATGATGAGCTCACATAAACCCATTTATGTTGGAGGAAAGGGGAAATGGAGAAGAATCTCCACCAGCAGAGACAGTACACAAAATATTCTTGTGCACACTCACAATTTGTGATTGTCATGGCCAGACCAAAAAGAGGTTCCCAACCTCTCTCTCATCCCCTCCTTCTACAGCAGATTGTTTTGTAGGCTTAAACTAGCCTTTTATTTTAGCTGCATGAATTGCTAATGCTAGATGAATAGTACTCTCCTTGCCTCTGGTGTAAGCACTTCAGAGGGGAGAGGGGGCAGGGTGTAAAAAGAAAAAAGCATCATCATTCTTTCAATTCACGTGTATGTAATAATTACACACTTTGAGGGGAGCGTTCAGAAGAATATTAACACATTCCTTTGAGAGTTCTTTTCAATAACAGACAGGCTCTTTTACCTTTGGAATATTCCATGTGTCATTATTTTTCATCCTTAGCTTTCCTTTGGGGTGCAATCATTGGCAGTTCAGACAACTTTCACATCAAATTTTTCAAGTTGAAGAAAGTCATTTAAGTAAGATTAACTTAAGTAAGTACTCATTTTCACTATATCCAGAAGAAAAAATCAATCATCTTTTAATAGAAAGATGTGTGTTTAAAATATCAATGAATGTTCACCCATTAGCCAGAGAGAATCTTCCTGGCATGTGTCCAGGCTGTCTGCATGAGTGAAAAGAGAACATTTTGTATTCTACCTGCCAGGTGAGAATCTGAGTCATACTTTCCCAAGTGGTGTTTTTGGAGACAGAGCCAATGAGAAATTTAAACTTTAGAAGTGCCTCCTTCTTAATATAATGCATAAAATATTGACAGTGTGTGTAGTATGAATGTTTTTTATTTCCAAGATATGGTTATAAGGTTTTAATAACCAGTCTAGGGAAACACTAGCTAATTTAGAACATAATTCTTGGAGGAGTTTGTTATGCCCTTAGGGCTCTGGCTTTGGAGCGACCTTTGATAATATTTAGCATTTCTCCATTGAGACTCTGAAGTAGCTCGATCTGGGTAGCTTTGTGTTAGGATGTTCCATTTCATTAAAACATTCCTTGTCTTATTATCATTCCCAAGTCTTTCTAATAGTTATAGAATGTGATTGGCTTAATAAAAGGTTTTCTAGGAGACTGCTCAATTCATTAAATGGGATTTTTATGATCAAAATTAACATTTAAAGTATTATATTTTGAAATAATTGTGATGAATGAGTTAAATAGGCTACATTTTTACACTAACATTTTGACTATGGTTTTGAAATTCAAAGCTTTACTTGTTTTGAAGTAAACATAGGTTGGGTGATTCTGTTGCTTAAATTATTTTTTACTCTTATCTATGCTTTAATCAAACTCGAACAGTTACACATTTTCATATTGCTATTCATCATTATTATGGGGGTCTCAGATTCAGTACACTGTATACATATTCACCCCATTCATCCCATTTTTAGTGTGAGAATACAATTGTTCACCTTTCTTTTGCAGCCTAATTTCAACTCAAACATCACAGTCCAGTAAGTGAAAAAAAGTTTTCCATTTGCTACATCGGTGACAGAAAATTCTTCTTAAGCTCCTTTATTTATTGTATTGCCTTGCTTAAATAGGCTTCCAATTGTGTACACCTTTAGACCAAGTATTAGCCTGACCCCTAAATACGTCTATGATATGACCCCACTCTGCCCTTTCAAACTTAGTTCTCATGACTCTTCTATAAGAAACATGTACTGTCAACAAAGCAAGCTATTCACTGCCCCGAGAGTACTCTACATGCATCTAAAGATTAAGAATATATATTTTATATATATATTATATTTATAATATATATATTTCAAAATCATCTTCTATGAAAGATTTTGTATATATGTAATCCTATATAAAATCTTTCATAGAAGATGATTTTGAAATATATATATATATGTGATTATTCGTTGATATACATGGATAAGAAAAGCCTCAAAATAAGCTTAATTCTTCTGTGATGACAAATATCTACTATTTCAGTGCCAAACAATAGCTGTTCACATCTACACTGAAATATATTTACAATGGATGTGTATTTCTATCTAAGTGGTCTGTAGTCTGTGTGCATTCATTCTACATATTTTTTCTTCCTCTCTGGCCAATGCACAAACTTAGCAAAACAGCATATATTTACCTTTCTCTTTAATGTCATCTATTATGAAGGAGGTGATAGGCTTGCCAGTCAATCTGCCTGTGAAAAGTGGTCAGAGATAACGTAAATTGCTCTGAAAATATTTCTACCAAACCTGTGTACAATGTCATATCAGTGAGGGTACTCTCAACAGAGAGTAATGGAAAATTCAGGGGCCAAGCTTGGTGGCTCACAGCTCTAACCCCAGCAACTCAGGAGGCTGAGGCAGAGGATCACTTGAGCCCAGGAGTTTAGACTAGCCTGAGCAACATAGCGAGATCCAGTCTACACAAAAAATAAAAAATTAGCTGACTGTGGTAGCACATGCCTACAAGTCCTAGCTACCTGGGAGGTTGAGGCTGGAGGATCGATCCCTTGAGCCCAGGAGTTCAAGGTTACAGTGAGCTATAAGCTGTGATCACACCATTGTACTCCAGACTGGGCAACAGAGCAAGACTTTGTATCAAAGAAGGAAGGAAGGAAGGAAGGAAAGAAGAAAGGAAAGAAGGAGGGAAGGAAAGAAGGAGGGAAGAAAGGAAGGCGGGAAGGAAGGAAGAAAGGAAGGAAAGAAGAAAGGAAGGAGGGAAAGAAGGAAGGAAGAAAGGAAGGAAAGAAGGAAGGAAAGAAGAAATGAAGGAAGGAAAGAAGAAATGAAGGAAGGAAAGAAGAAATGAAGGAAGGAAGGAAGAAATGGAAGGAAGGAAGAAAGGAAGGAAAGAAGGAAGGAAGGAAAAAATGAAGGAAGGAAGGAAGGAAGAAATGAAGGAAGGAAGGAAGGAAGAAATGGAAGGAAGGAAGAAAGGAAAGAAAAAATTCATAAAAGTGGCTTACACATTATGGCTGATTAGTTTAGTGCTCAGTGACAGTTCTTTCTTCTCCATGTACATTTCTTCCATCCTAGCCAGACTGGCTATCCTCTCCATGTTGCTAAAGCTCTATCACGTCCTATTCATCAATGTCAGAGGAATATAAATAGCAATTTCTTCCTTTGGCATCATTTTTAGAATATTAAAAGTGAGTAATCTTTTCTCTGAACTCCTTTAACACTATTTGTGTTTACTATTAGTTTTATTTCTCCCACAATTACAATCTGGGGCTCCAGAGACACTTGTGTTTTGTTCACTGCAATTTCCCTAGCACCTAGTTCCTGCTCTGTAGAAGGTGCTCAGTAAATTCTTGTGGAATGAATAACTGAATATATATCTTAATGGCCAAAACTGGGTTGTATGCCCTTTCCCCAAGCCAATCGTGGACAAGGAAGATGAGAACGTTATGATTGTCTGTGACCTTTCAGAGTTTATTTGAGTTGAATGGAAAAGTGTGAATTTCCATTCATACCCCAGAATGAATTTGAGCCATGGCAGCATAAAAAAGAAGCACATGACTGTTAGGTTGACAATACACACGGTGTGCTATAAATGTCAGGGTTAGCAATTTTGCATGGGAGCAGAAGTCAGCATTTGCAGTAGGTTTTGAGTAAAGTAGGGTTAATTAAAAAAAAAAAAAAAAGAAGAAGCAAGCATAAGCTAAAAAGTAATAAAAATTTTTTCAGCCTAGGAAAGAAATGAAACAACATTGGACATGGTAACATTGGACAATCATGCAACTTGAGATTGTCCAATTCTTTTTGTCTTTATGTACTTTATCTACTTAAGGCTTTATATATGGTAGTGTTCGCTATTTAATTAAGTTTCTTGGTAGAACTTGATTTTGCTTGTCTCGTTTTTTGAATATTTTGAGGAATGCTCAATCATGCCATTAGAAAATATTATCCAAAGTTACTTGGGGGAAATGGACTGTATCATATGTTTTATTTTTGTTTGTCCACATTAAAATTCATCTTTCTAGACTTAAGCATGGAGATCCTGTAATAAACTGTTTACATCCTTATTCTGCCACCCACTGTATTTTCTACAGCTTGCTATTAGAGACATTAGAGACTGGTATTTTGTATATATTTGGACAATTAGCCAATAGGCTTAGGTTTGATGGTTGAATTGATTAATTAGTCTTTTACCAAATGGCATGTCATTGACCTTGTATTTCTCTTTCTTGTTATTTCTATCATGAAAACTTTTGCTAAATACATTTCTGCAAAATGATAGTCAAGACTGCAGCAATGGCTAAATAGATTGCTTTATTAAAGAAAAAAGAATAGATTTTCACCTTTTGAAATCTGTAGTTCTGTGTAGATTTTTGTTTCGTTTCAAACAAGAGATCCTGTAAATAATCAGTCCTGGAATCTTGTTCATGTTTGCTAAATAAGCCTAGATCCAAATTTTGCAAAATTTACCCTTTTCACCTTTTTGAACCTGAATCCTGTATTTTTCTGTTTTCTATTATCATGATTTATTTCATTCTCCAGATTTCCTCAAAGGCTTCAAACATGAGTCAACAGTCTTATCTGGCATTTGTAAAGAACTTTTGGAAAGATCTCAAACATATTTTGAAGGGCTAATTATTCCCTTTACTTTGGGATTTTGGGCCTTTTGGCCAAAATTCTTCTTTTGACGATCTGAGGATTATGTTAACTGGCAACTAAAAAGCCAACAGAAGTTAAGTAGTTCTAGTCTCGTTATCACGTATTAATAGAGTTCCATCACTCCAATCTGCACACTTATTCCATGAACTTTCAGAATAAAATGAACAATATCCCACAGTGATGAGATACACAGGCTTTAGAGTGTGCCTGCCTGGATTTGAGCCCTGGCTCTACCACTTATTAGCAGTGTGATCTCATTGAGCCTTCATGATGGTGGTAATAATAGCATTGACTTCATAACACTATTGTGGAAGTTACATGAGATAATGTCTCAAAGGCACTTAGCATAGTGCTGGGCACATTGCAGTTGCTCAAAAATTGTAGCTAAACTATTTTGCCAAAGAAAAAAAGAGAAAGAGATGGTATAGAAGTGAGAAAAATTAAACTTTGAGGGGATATTTTCTACATACAGTAGAAATGCAATAATTCTAGGAGATTAAATATGCAGCCAGTGATCAAGGTGTTAAGTGCTTGTGGCATTGCAAGTTGGCTACTTTTGTAGATGACGCTTGCTAAGATCTCATGACAACGAATGACTATAGCAATTTAGAGGGTGTATAACTTCTAAAGAGACAGAAAACTTAATCAAACTTATCTAAGCTTTGACCTTTGCTTTCTGTAAGCACTTGGGAAGTGTAACAGGGACTTTTTGTTTGTTTTTTTTTTTTTTTCTTCTGAGTCTTACCTCAGATGCCCTTTGGTGTGTCTTATATTTCAGGCACTACCCTCTGAGAGATTAATTTTCTCCTCCCATGTGTCCCTCCCTTTATAAACATGAACTGTATATCCTAGCCTGCATCTAAATGGGCTCTCTCCTTGTTGAGAATATATTAAGATCCATTGATCTTCAGGACCTGGAAGTCATCTGTAGCCTCCTGAATGAAAAGCCATGCTGTGTTTTATGCCTCTGCAGGACCTGCCCCACTGTGAGCCCCACAGCTTAACCTTGGAAGTAGACAGCGAAGGATTTTTCTAGTCTCAGATTGTGGATGTGTCTGACATGTTGGGTAAATGGTGAAAGTAAGCATGTTATAATAATATATGTACAAGCTGTTTTACTGCAGCACTATTGTGATACAGACTAAATGTTTGTCAGAGAATAGTCAAATTATGGCACATCCGTAAGATGGGATACTAGGTAGACATTAAAATGAATGAGACACATCTATATACAGTAACACAAAATTTCCATAACTATTGTTGGGTGGAAAAAAAAATTGCAAAATATTATGTATAGTTGATCCTGTTCTTTTGTATGCAAACATATATGTATGTGCAAAAAGGTCTGCAAGTCTAGTAATTGAACTATTAACAGTGATAACCTTGGAGCAATGGGAAGTGGGGGCATATCAGGATGGAAACTTTTACTTTTATTTAACACACATCTATAATGTTTGAATGATTCATGGTGAACCAGAATTCTTATGATAATTAAGAAAATGAAACATATCTCAAGTAAAAGCTTTTTCCACTTTAGCCACATTAATCGCCAGTTATTTATTAATTATTTTTAGAAATAAAAAATGAGAAAATTTTTCATATCCACCCCTCCTTCCATCCATAATCCTGGAATCTGATGATAAATATTGACGTAATGGCCCTGGAATCATTCTATTTGATCCCAAATTGCACTTTAAGGTACAAGATTTAAAATAGTAATTTAATAATATAAAAATTGGTGTCATCAAGTCTACTTATAGAAAATTTTTTTTAATTAAGGGAAAAATCTTTTCTCACACAATTTCTGTATTGAAGGTTTAAAGGGATATTTGTGTGAAGGAAAATAGCTCAGAAACCAATCGGATAAAACAAGGGAGAAATCTACAAGAAATAATTGGATATTGGGATAGTGTATGGAAAAATCCAGTGCCTGGCATGTCAGTGCTGAGCTTAGGAAAGCTTTGTTGTTGTTATTTTAATAAACTTAACCACAGATTGCCTAAGGTCACAAGACACCGGATATTTTAAGTGTCTGTGTCGGTGTGTGTATGTGTGATTTAGATAAGGAGATGGAAAGAGGCTCAAAGGGAGGAGAGAAAGAAAGAGAAGGAGAGCTAGAAGGAGATGTGGGTGGATAAGAACCAGAGAGAGCTATGGAGAGAGAAATGTCCTTACTTCTCAGAATTGACTCCTGCTCCTGCCCCTGGTTTCGGCTTCAAGGTTAGAGAAAGTTAACTCTGAGAAAACCTAGAAGGTGAAAAATGACTTTTAAAAATTATCAAAGGTAAAAATCTTGAGGGAAAAGGAAAATGAATTTATTTATTAACTTATTTATTTACTTGAGATGGGATCTCACTCTGTTGTCCCGGCTGGAGTGCAGTGGTGAGATCACAGCTCACTTGTAATCTCAACTACTGTGACTGGAGCCATGCCCCCATTTCAGACTCCTGCATAGCTGGGACTACAGGCGCCACCATGCCCGGCTAATTTTTCTTTTTTTAAATTTTTGTTTTGTATAGATGGGGGTCTTCCTATGTTGTCCAAGCTTATTCATTTATTTTTAATTGAAGAGAAAATAACAGAAAAGTATCTTCATTCCTCAGCCTCAACGAATCAGAGAGATGGAAGAGCTCTGGCAGGTCTTCAAATCCAAACTTCCATCCATTAATAAGTGCTTCCATAATATTTTTGGTCATCACATTTCTGTTTAAGAATTACTTGAAGCAGGGAGCTCAGTTTAAAAAAATTTTTTTTTAGACAGAATGTTGCAGAGCATAGCATGGACTTGCCCTGGAGAAAGAATTGTGTCTATTCCAATCTCTGACATCAACTAGCAGAATGAATTCTGGCAAGTCATTTAAACTCTCGAAGCTTTATTTTTCTTGTTTTACTAAGCAGTTAGGTTCAGAGGTTACCACAGTCCTCTATACCTTTAAAAGACTGTGTGAAGTCCAGGTTTGTGGTTTCATTTGGGGTAGAAATGTGGTAAAATACAGCCAGCATAAGTTTTAGAGTGAGTAAACCTGGGTGTGAATATTGACTTACATTTTCTGGTTGGGTGACCTTGGACAAATCACCTGATCTACCATTTTAATTTCCCGTATCTTTAAATTAGGGGTAATAATACCTACCTTGGAGAATTGTTCTGCGTGTTTATGGAAATCATGCTTTTGAAAGATTTAGCATTGTATTGGGCACATGGTAGACATGCAACAAATTTCAATTTTCTCTTCTCCTACTTCCATTTAAAACAGGATTAAAATGTGGATTAAATTGAAGCAAAAGTGCATTTTTACTAGATATGGGAAAAACTCTTAAAATACAGATTTAATGACTGGCATTAACTGGGTATATTTTGTTAAAAGGCATTTGGACAATTCTGCTGGGATCCAGAAACACTAGATTACATTGGTAATTCTTCTTATCATTATTTCAATATAGAACATTTAAAAATATAGTTGTGCTAAAACATGAACTTATGTAAAGTCTTTACCATTGTCTATTGAAAGTATCCTTCTCTAAGAGAGCCTCTCTTTCACTGAAGTTCTTGAGAAAAGAGATTCTCAATTCATCTCTGTGCCCCCAGCACAAAGGCATGGTGCCAGGCATTAGTAGGCATCATTAAATATTTTATTATTCTAATCATATTCTAAATGCTATTAGAATAGAATTTATACTTTTAAAAACTTTAGGAGGAATAAGTAATTACCCTATACTGAAACCCATTAACAGAACGTACAAATTATTATTTCAGATCAGGAATTTGGAGTCCAGCAAGATCGCTAGATTTGCCAAAGCTCAAAAAAATACATCCTAACAAAGTGAAGCCTGGTGGCTCAGCAACCAGCCCGGCCGCTCAGCTTTTCTTCTCTTCAAGGTCCTCGTAATTCAGCATAGAACACCAAAAACCTACACAAGGAAATAAAGGAACTCAAATGCAGTCTACATAAGGAATTAATACAGCTCTAGGTGTACTGTAAATAAAGAGACCAAGCAAACACGAATTACACAGATGTGGCAAGGGAGGACTAGAAGAAAGAAAAGCATTTGAGATGAACATTTTGCAGACTAAACTATAAAACGCAGAGTGAATTGAGCAAAAGAATAAGGAAAAGCCACTCAGAAACACATAGAAGAAGAAAGGAATATAGGAAAAAGTGTAAGAGAGGAAAGGACTCAGTGCTTTTGGAGAAGCAAAAGAGTATACGGAGTGAAAAGTTAAGGTGGCATTTGTGTCCCATGCAACTTCCTGGGAACCTCCTCCAGAGTTTTGCAGCACTATACTGAGCATGGAATTCATTCAGAGATTCCAGACCTCTGAGATATGCTTTCATACCCATGTCACATTTGTACATTACTTGTCAAAATTATTCCACGGGGTAGTGATGAATGAGAACGTAGAGTTAAATATAAATAATCACATAACACTGCTCATTACATTAAAAAAGAATTTCAGTGCAACATTCAAAACCAAAGGAACTACATTGGCAAATTAAAAAAAAAAAAAGAAAAAAGAAAAAGAACATCTGTAAAATTGGGAAATTTGGCTGCCTTAAAGAAAAATGGTAAAAATTAACTTTCTGTGAATTTCCAAATTTCCATAGGACCAGGCTGAGAACTATATCTTTTGTGGACACATGACCAAATTAATTCCTTGGCAAGCAATCTTTAAATCCTCATTGAGAAAGAAATTCCTAATCATCGAGAAAGAAGAAATAAATGTGGGAAGTAATAAGTTTGGGGGTAATTACCACTTTTTTCATATTAAAAGATTTCAAGATCATCCAGATGTTTGCACAGTTCCCCAGAGAAAACTGAAGGCCATTTCCTGTCAGGATGGAAGGAATTATATAGTGTATATGTAACATTTATTCTGTCATTTAAAAACATATCTCATACATTTATTCAAATAACAATGAAACGTTGTTAATTCTTGGAAGATAGGAGAAGCCACCTGGGGCCTTTTGTAGTTAATTTATTCCACACAGAAGACTCCATTCAGGATTTACCTGACTTCTCTGTGTAGCCCTTTCATGTCCCTCAGGGCAACTTTATCTAGATGGGACTTCAGTTGATCCAATCCAACTGGTCTACACCAATAGTGTGGAGGGTTTGATTCAGATGCGAAATGCAGCCCTCTGTTAGAGTAGTTTGATGAAGTCAGAAGGAAAATAAGGTGACATACAAAGAATGAAACTCAAATTTCACCACAGATTTTAACTACTTTAAAGAAGTGTAGACAATAACTTTATTTTGCAAACCTATCTTTATGCTTATTTTGAAGCACTGCTTCCAACAATGTATTTGGAATAGATTTAAAGGCTATGGCATGACCCCTTTCCCCTCCTCACCTCATTAGGTTTTAATGAAGTGATAATGGGAGGAAAAGATTGCACCTCATTTTGAGGCAGAGTAGGTTCTTCAAGAACTCTGCCTCAGTGAGGACTGGAATTTGAATAGAAAGAAGAGTGAAATTAAAGAAATGTGAGCTGCGTATTTCTATGGAGAGAGCGTAAGTCTCCCAGATTTGACACAACTGTGATACATTTTTTACATTTACATTGAACATTTTATAGCTTATTTGTTACAGTTTTGAAAATCTATTCTCATAATTACTGTGATTTGATCTGATATAAGAATATAATGTTGGAAAAGATAATATTAAAACAAAGATAGAGGCCAGGCACAGTGGCTGAAGCCTGTAATGCCAGCTCTTTGGGAGGCTGAGGGAGGTGGATCTCTTGAGCCCAGGAGTTCGTGACCAGCCTGGGCAACATGGCAAGACCCTATCTCTACAAAAAATCCAAAAATTATCTAGGAGTGGTGATGCACCCCTAAGGTTGCAGCTACTTGGGAAACTGAGGTGAGAGGATCACTGACCCCACGGGTTCAAGGCCACAGTGAGCTATGATGGCACCATCACACTCTAGCCTGGCAGACAGCAAGACCCTGTCTCAAAAAAAGAAGTGTCAAAACCCATGCAAGTATATGGACACAGTCTCAGGAGACTGTGAGGTAACTTAATTCTGTTCACACAGGTCAGGGTTTGTGGAGCTTATCTAGCACCTGGTTGATGCCTGGCATAAGGGTGTGTATGCTCTCTTGCCTATGTAGAGAAAGGTTCTATACAGAGTGGTATTTTCTAAAATTCTCTACATGGTGCCTTGCACATAGTAATAATGATTGAAAGAGTGATATGATTAGAGAGAACTGGGTGATAGAAAATATGTGGACTTCCCTGGGAAGAAAACAGGTGGGGTATGGTGTGGTAGAGGTATGGGGAGATAGCCCTTATGGACCATTTAACAAAGTCAACATTGAAATGGGAGAGTTCCCTGACCCCCCTCGCAGGACATGCAACAGGGATGTGGCTCGTGTGTTTGGCCGCCATGTGCTCAAACCCCTTGTGGGAGGAGGAGCATGCAGATGGGCAGATGCAGGATCCAGGGCAAGTGCTTGTTGGGTTCCGGCCCCATGGTAGTGTCTAGGGGTGCATGTCTGTGACTCCTGAAGCCCAGGTGGGGATGTGTTATAGTGTGCTCTTTTAGCCTTGCTGTCCACAGACAGCTTAAGTGTCAGACAGCTCAGTGGACCCTCTTGATACCCAAGTCCTTGTCTGGCATCCAGAAAGAATTAGGTCATACATGGACTTGAAGGACGAATGTAGGGGTTTTATTGAGTGGTAGAGGTGGCTCTCAGCAGGATAGATGGGGAGCTGGAAGGGGGATGGAGTAGGAAGATGATCTTCCCCTGGAGTTTTGCTGTCCCACAGCAGATTCCCTCTCTGACCACCCCCAGTCGAATTCCTCTCAACATTCAGACATTCCTTCTCTTCTCTCTGCCACACTGTTCTGCTGGTCATTTGCTTTTCTGTTTGTCTCCTCGTCTTCTTCTGGAACCTGGGGTCTGGGATTTATATGGGTACAGGAAGGGGGCATGGCAGGCCATAAGGCAACTTTTGGGAGTGAAAACAAGAATGCCTATTCTCATTTAGGGCTGTAGGATTCCAGGCTTGAGGGTGGGGCCTTTGCAGGGGAACCGCCCTCTTCTACCCAGTATTTCCCTGTCTCTTGTCCATGTCGACATTATTTAAGCTCTTGCCTTGAGTGAGGGCCAGTTTTGCAGTCCAGATACTTGGAATGTTTAGTGCATTTGGTGCTTGTAAAAGTGCTGTGAAATAAGTATTGTACCTTCATTTTAAAGTTGAGGAAAGAGGGAAAATAGGTGTCTCTGAGACTCTAGGGCAGGCATCTCTGGCATAAAAACCTAGGCTCTTTCTCCTGAGTCCTAGAATTTCCCTCAAAGAGATAGCCTTCAGCAGAGTAAAAGGAATTAAATGAGAAAGTAGAGAAAAGTACTAGAAATGCCTACTTGCCCAATATATCCACTCCTCACTGAGCATAATTCCTGCCCCCAAACTATGGCATTAGTAAGTTTCCTTCTTGTATTTCACTTTGGAATTTGATGGAGATGGAGAAAATGTAAGAATAGAAGTGCACCCAATATACAAGTGGGAGAAAAGGATAAAAGCTGAAAATGACTGAAGTCTTTCCCTATGTCAGTGAATAAGTGGGAAGGATTAAAGGAAAGATTTCTGGTCTGTGGTTCCTGTCACTTTTAAAACAAGTAGCAATGCTATTCTTCTCATTTATAAGTAATATAAATAAGGTATGACATTAGAAAAGTTATATTAATGACATTTCAAGGAATAATATCTTTATCCCCTTAGAGACACATTGATTTGAAACAATATATGCCTTGACTGCACAAAATAAGTTCAGTGCCTTCAGATATATAAACATCTCTACTTGAAGTAAAAATAAAATAAAAAGAAAATGGAGGGAAGGGTGTGTAGAGTCAACTGAATTCGTAAAAATATAAGATGTTTCAATCTATATTTGTGTTCTCCTATAAATTCTGGCGGGGGCAGGGTAGGGGAAAGGTGGTCCCTGGAAAAAAAACAGTAAAACCAAATCATTGATGGTTTACCTAATGTTGACCCACTTCACAAAATAGTAACTTCTAAAAATAGTACATGGAAGTTACACGCATTTCAGATTGAATAAAACTGTAGAATGATTCCACCAGCACTTGACCCCATAAATCTTAATTTCCCATAGAGTTGGCTTTCCATACCTTCCCATACCTTCCCATTTTTCCTTTCCTGCCTCTGGTTGCTTACCTGCCCCTCCCCTGTTTCCGGAGCCTGGGGTCTGGGGTTGTCTTGGGATTGTGTGGCAGAGGTCAAAGGGGATCAGAATCGAGAGAATTCTACATGAATAAACCATGATGCCATATCAGTACAAACTTAGTTGCAATATTATTTCAGTGTGAATATAATTTTTATATATTTATGAATCAAGCAACACACAGCATCATACTAGTTTTATTTTTGTTACTTATTATTTATCATTCCCAAGACCCGGATCCATCAATGCAGTGTTAATGTTTATGCTAACTTTAAAACTGACCTGTGGAATATAACTATAGAGTTGTAAAATTATTTTCTAAGAAATGATTTAATCATGGGAAGAGAGAATAATGTTTTGTTCCTTATTTTAGTGCTGTTTTTCATAAAACTATGTAGTAGGTTTGGTATTCTATGTTTGCTATGTAGACTACTAGACTAAATAATATTTTTAACTAAATACAACTTGGGATATCTGTATACTAGCAAGTAATCATATATCATAGAGTTTTAGTTATTCTTTTATTTTATGGCTTCCCTAAAAGCAAAAGGCATGTATGAATAATTAAAGATATGTGAAACTATTATAACTTTACTTTAATTTTTAAGTTATTGAAAACGAAGTACACTGTAGGGCCAAAATAAATATTGTCCCTATGGTTCCTATTTGATGTGTTAAACTACTTACTCATTGTCTATGATGCCATAAGATCCATGGGATATTTTTCATGCTACTCATTGGTTGTTGGTTTCATGTGACCAGATACTTTACAGGATGGAAACTCATACATGGTTTCCTTGGTAGCCATTGTAATAGATGTAATCATGATGACTCATTTTGGCACTGTGCAGCTGTAATAAGTAATTCCATGGGAATCCTAATGCAATTCAGTAATAATTAAAGTCCACTAAGCAGAAAAACTTTCTGGCACTGTCAGAATACAGAGAGGCTAGTTGTCCATCATGGGTTTAAAAAATGCATGATGTACAAATGCAGAGAAAGCCTGTGTGTAGGTTTTAGGATGGGAAAGACAAAAGGAGCAGCATTATCTTAAATCTTTTTTCAGAAGTTTGCTTAGTTGATTTTAACATGGAAAATAATAGTGATAACAGCTGCCATTTATTGACCACTTATGTGCCAGTGCTTTATGTAATTATCTTATTGAATTTCTGGAACAACCATGAGACAAAGGTATTATGGCGCTCATTTTAGAAAAGATAGGCAAATGATGCACAGAGAGGTTAATCAATTTGCCCACAGTCCCATTCTTAGTGAGAAGGAGAGCTGGCAATGAAAAATCAGACTTTCTGAACCCAAAGTCTTCTTTGCCTCAAAAAGCCATATTTCCACTGAAGATCATGATTTCCTAGTATATGTCTAGCCCTAATTCAGAAAACTCTCTGCTTCTAAATACTTTGGGACATTTCTTCATGAGTTTTGAACACTTGATGAAAAATTCAGGTTGCTTTGATTCAAAAATGATTACAAGCACACAGACTATTGCCATTTGACTTAAAAATCACATTTGTTCTCATCAGACAAAGTTAGAGCCAACTAAGGGATATGAATTTAAAAGCACAAAAATGACCTTCTGTCAAAAGAAATACATGCATACACCTGTCCACCAAAATTGAAATGCTATCTTACAGCATTTCGTCACTTCCTACTAAAAAAATAATTTTCTTTGCAGAGTTTCAAGGGGAGTGAGGAGTGGTGGTGGACGATTAGGCAGGGGGTTGAAATTGGGGAGGTGTAGTGTTGCAGAAGTGGGATGGAACCCCAGGCTTTAAGGCTGATGTTATTACGTGTGAATCACTGTGTTTTATTCTGTCTCTCCAGTATCTAACCCAGTGCCTGGCACACTCCTTTTGGAGCGTTATTGTTTGCTGAATTGAATAAGAGGACATTCAGGGGTGTTTGTATATGTACATGTTCATGAGTGCATATGTGTGTGTGTGTGTGTGTGTGTGTGTGTGTGTGTGTGTTCCCATTAGAACGAATTTTAGGAAAAGAAAGAAAAATAATCTGAAAATTCTGGGTGATTGGATTAGGGATGGGAGCCAGCTGGTAGGACTTTCAGAACTGAGGGATGAGGTGGACTAAAGAGAGACTGAAAGTGCAGAATAGAGATAGTAGTATGATATAGTAATAATAGAACATAAAGAAAGGACTTTGGAGTCTGAAGGTGTCATGGATATCCTTCCAATAATCATGAATCCTTGTGCAAATTATTTCATCTAGGTCTCATTCCTCATTTCTAAACTAGGGGTTGGTAATTCCATCCATCCATCCATCCATCCATCCATCCATCCAATTATTTAGAGGGTAGCTCTAGAGATAAATGAGATAATGCATATAAAATAGTATACTACACATAATATAGAAAGCATTTAAAAATAATAATGATTGTAAAATCTTAATCCTTACCACATCCCTCTGTGATGTAGGTATTATTATCTCCATTTAACAAAGTAACTAATGCTTAGAAAGAGTGACTAACTTTCTCAATATCGCATAACTAATAAGTGATGATGGTTTTATCCTTGACTCTTCATTATCCTAGTATATTGATTAGTTATTTATTTATTTTTAATTTTTTCAACTTTTATTTTAGGTTCAGGGGGTGCATGTGCAGACTTGTTACATGGGTAAAATGCATGTCCCTGGAGTTGTGTGTACAAATGATTTGTCACCCAGGGAGTGAGCATAATAGTCTACTGATGCTATCAGACTCATTCATTCATATAGGTTTATTTAGACTGGTAGAAGTTGGCAATAGTAAATTTCAAATTTAGGAATAGACTTTTCCTCAGGTTCCTATTTTTGGCTTTTGCAGGTTCCTATTTTTGGCTTTTGCATATTACTGTTGCATTGATGTAAATTCTCCACTTGCATTTCCTTAGCACAGGGCAGGTGGAAAGAGGCTTGGACCTTGGCAAGAAACGGCCTCCTTACCAGCCCCATATTATATGAATTCCTCCTCATGCTTGCCAAGACATCGGTTGCTCCTTTGCTGTATTTGAGGCAGTTTAGTTTAATTTTTCATTATGACAGGTTTTCATCTCCAATTCTTTATTTAGAGCACAGTTCTCAAAACTTTTTCATTCTGTAATCCCTTTGAGGGTTTCCACAACCCTCAAACATACTTTGAACTACTTTGCTATCAAAATAAAAGCATGGAAGAATAATTCAGCTGTTGGGAGGAGACACCGGTGATGTTTTTCACTTTTCTTGACCCTGAAGAAGGGAGGAAAGCACTCGGCACTCGAGGGAAGGTGGGAAGTGAAGAGAATTCAGGGTGGGCTGGTAGTAGGGCCTCATAGTCAGAGAAAAAGATGCAGAGGAAGAGGTTTCCTGAAACTGTAAAGCCACCATCGTCTACCAGATGTTAGGAGTGTCACAGCTCTCATCCTATGACTCCCTCCGAATATCCCTGGGGAAACACGACATCCTCTTGGAGACATATTGATTTGAAACAAGCAGGTTTTTCTTCTTTTGTCTCCATTCTCTGCCTGCCAGCTCAAAATCCTTCCCTTTCCACCATTTTCCCTACTCCTCTCTTCCCTCTGGATTCTCTCCACTTTTTGTGTTCACCTACTCCTGTTTGGAGGAATCTAGTGATTTGATCTACTTTTCTTTGATGTCTCAAATGGTCTTACTTCCCCCTAACCCCATTGACTCTTTGCCCTCTGACACAGAAAGCCTCAGTTCCCAGTTGAGCTTTTGTCTTTCACACCGAATGCAGATGAATAACACTGTGATTTTTGCCTTTCACTGGTGAGCAAATCCGAGCTGGCTTTCCCTTTAACTTGCTCCTCTTTTCGTACCTGGTTTTCCCGAATTGACCAAGTTGCAGCTGTTTTTCTCTTTAACTTCCCCCTTCAGTTGCAGCAAAAATAAACTACTTCCTGACTTCAACCCCTGGCAGGAGGGTGATGTTATCCTGAGTGACTAACTTAACTGTAGAGTTAGAGGAAGTGAACTCTCAGCATTGTTTGCCTATTGGGTAACATTTGTTTTTTTTCTTTGGGATGAAGGACTTCTTGACTTTTAAGGACATTGGGCTTGAGTTTTGCCCTCATATAAAGAGTGTGTGTGGTCATTGAAAGTTCGATTGCCACCAAAACTATACATGTTTGCGGCTGGCCCCCTGCCATTTGTTCATTCCGGCAGCCTCCCTGAAGTCTGGTTCTCATCTGGTCCTTCCTAAGGCCATTTGCTTTGTGATATATCACTGGGATTTCTGTCATCACTTACTCTATAGTTTCCTATTCTAGCAGCAGCAACAGGCTCCTATTTAGTGAATCTGTATCATAATGAATCCACATTACATCAACTTTACTGTCTTTCTGTGTCTTTGTATAATTTTAAATAGGTCTTCCTGCTTATTTGGAAACTGTGGATTTGCCACATCCTCTATTTCCATCTACTCATGTTGACTACTTAAATACTGTTATTTGGTACCACATTTTTCTTCTCTCCTTATGCAATGAATACTTATTGTGTCTTTCATACTCTGTCTAATCAATCCATCCTCCTTTTCCTTTCTGGGAACAAGACTGAAATTATTTCTTCCCCTTCGATCTTAACTTTCATCTTCCTGGGAAAAAAGAAATGTATGATATGAGGAACTTGATATTCTTTGCCCAACAGATGATCTTTTATACATTCTTTCTCCTTTCTCTGTTAGGTCATTTTTTTCTCTTACTTTTTCCTTCAAAATAATTCTGTCCAGCAATTTCTATCCTCATATGTGCATATTAATCTTACAACTTAATATAACACTGAAATATAGTTCATCGTATTTCACACGTAACTTTAAAATCTAATTTTTAGTGACAAATGCTGAGAAATTCAATAAATAGTGTATCAAAATCATCCTTAAAAAATAAAAACACAGTTTACCATCTTATACATTATTTCCACTCATTTTCTACTCACTGATTTGTTCTTAAAAATGATCAATAAGCCAAGATTCTAGCTGACTTGTTTGACATAAACCACTACCTGGCTGGATATGTTATATTTTCTTTAAAATATTAAACCAATACATTATGAAGTGTGCCTGGATAATCTTTAATAGATTGGCTTAGATATAGAATACACAAATCACTGGTTTCCCTTTTCATTCCTGAGATGGTGCAGATTCTTTCTTTGGCTCTTACAAGATTACACTAAACATGCTGCTTACTCTGTCACCCCAAAGAGTTTTCCTACTAAGGGCAGTTTATGGGGACTTACTGATCTCTCCATAATACCCGAAGTGATAGCAGAAACAGGAGATGTTGAATAAACTTAATAAACATGTTTTGGAAGTTACCTGTTTGCATTTCCCCATGATAGCTGACTTTAAAATACAGAAAACAAAAAAGAAAAAGAAGCTCTAAATTTCTGCAGAGTTTATCAATCTTTCTAACAGTTTTTTTCTCTTTTGTTCTGAATTCATTTTATCATGGCCTTTATCAATTCTCCAAAGCAATGATCACCCTTGGGGAAGAAGTACGGAGGAGTGGAAAGAGCTTAGGTTTGAAGTCAGGTGGATTGAGGTTACAGCCTCATATCCGTGTCTGCATAAGTGATTTCGCCTCTCTGGGCCTCGTTTCTCGTCCAAAATGGGACTAACAATTCCTAACTTTCCATCAGGTTTTAGAACTGAAGATAATGTGTAAAAACATCTAACAGTGTCTGGAAATGAAGGGTATAAATAAAATGTTATGGTGGCTTATTGAGTTGTATGATTTGTTTTATCATGAACTGATACCTACATCAACTTTACAAGTTGAGGCAGAGGCAGACCTCCTTGGTATAATTTCTGAGATACTGGAAAAGTCTGGAAAATGCTCCAAAACCTCCCTCTCACATACTGACCTGATGTTTCTGTTTCCACCTTCAATGTGTTCTTTCTGTAAAGTTTAGCTCATTGTTAAGATGTAAGCACCATGTAAATTAATACTTTGAGTTTTACCAACAGCTACCCTTTGATGTGAATGGATTTATCAGAGATCATTTCAGTGGGATTTGATTGTGAAAAAGTGAAAGAGACATGTTTAAGGCACTAGAATTCTGGGACCTGAGGGATTAGGGAATATATGGAGGTATGATGAAAAGTTCAGAGCCTTAGGGGACAAAGGGTACAAAGGCTATTCTGAGGTCTCTTCACATTTGGACTCTGAATTAGGGGAGTAGTCTTGTAAAAAGCAAAGTAGAGGTTCCTCTTCAAAGACTTTCCTCCCCATCTAATTAGGAATAAGTAGTAACTTCTCTTAGAAGCAAAACCTATTCAAAGTCCTGTGCTAACATTCTTAAATGTCTGCTAGCCATAATAAAAAAATCAATGTACTTTATGTTCTTAACTCCCACAATTTAGCCTAAGTATTTGCCCTAGCATGCTCATACTGGTCCAAGCAAGCATTAGGTCATAGCCTGTTCCTCTTCCTTATTTAAAGGTGTTTTTACCTTTCTCAGCATTCCACAAGTTACTTCTTCCTTCCTTTGTTCTCCTCTGCCTTTGCCTCTTTTAAAAAGTTCTAAGTTGCTAGCCATTCGGGACAAATAAGAATGTGAGGTCCCATTCCAGCCAATGGAAACCAGACGCAGCAGTAAGGTGGACACATCAGGTTATAAATGACCCTGTCTCCTTTGTTTAGTGTACTCTCATGGCAAAACTGCTGGCGAGTGTACCCTTTCTGCAGAAAGCAAAAATGACCTTGCTGAGCAAATTAAATTTACGTTCAAGTGATATTTCTTTATGGCACCAAGGAACAAGCATTTCTAACAGTTTCAACCCTACTTGCCCATCAGAATCACCCCAGAAGCTTTCAAACATGTAACACCTAAGCCCCTCACCTCAAAAATTATATTTAATTGTTTGATAGGACATCTTTAGTGTTTAAAAGCCCTGCTTATAATTCAAATGTTTAGTCAAATTGAAAACCAGGGAGTTAGAAGGAGTAGGGCCACACGAAACATTTTTATGCAGTTCTCCCTTACCTACTCACAGACTGAATTAAACCATTTTAATCCTTGTCTCTTAAAGAAAGACATTTTCATTTTGATTTAATTGCTTTTTGGATCCACCTAAAAAATGCAAGACCATGATATTTATTGACTCAATTGCAACATTTTGTTGAAGGACATAAATTTTAATAATACCTAAAATATTCTAGAATCAGGTCAACAATCATCAACAAAGTAGAGGCTTTTGCATTCTTATGATTATAGTTCTTACATTCCATAAACAAGCTTTTTGTTCTCTCTCTATTTCTCCCAGAAAGAGAATTGCAATAGGATCTTCAGGAAGTTATCTTTAATGATTGATTCAAGTAACTAACTTGTTTATTGTTTTATAATGTATAATGCAGCTTTTTATATGTCATAATTGGGTAGGTATTATTATTATCATTCCCACTTTCAGGTGAGAAAACAAAGAGAGATTTTGAATGACGTGCCCAAGTTAATGCAGACTTAAATGCAGACACAGAACTTGCCCCAGGGCTTTGATGCTAACATTTATATGCTTTCTACAGTTCATTATTTTGAATTTCATTTGTATTTCTAGATGTTTAGTTGTATCTTGGTAATTTGTTTGGCTCAGACTATTTTCTCTGTAATAACCAAGACTTTCACGGATTATATTTGTTAGAAAATCTCAGAACTGCATAGTTGGCTTTGTCTCAGTCTTCTTCTTTAAGATGACCCTAAGTCCCATTCAGCCTGGGTTGATCTTTGTTTATGCTTTTGTCCCGGAGTAATTGCTCATAGTGCCCTTTTAACTCTCCAAATGGTCCCAATTTGGATGATAGAGTATATGGCCATCAATCTAATAATGATTTTGGAACATGGCAGTATGTATTAAGCTTCTTCTTTTTAATTTACAGAAATACGTTATTTATTTGATTGAGTTTTTTTTTCCATTAATAGTTGCCATAGTTTATCTAATATCATCTTTCATTTAGAATTTCATCGAGATTTGCATATGCAGTGCATCTAGAATTATGGTGGTGATAATAATTTTAATATACAAATTGTTGTTTACATTTATTAATCACTGATTTGTCTAAGCACAAAGTTACCTACATTATACCTACTATCTCATCTAATATGTATGTTATAGAATCAAATCAGGGTCTGCTTGCCTGGCATAGTGAGACCAGATAGCCACACTGAGGTTTTGCAGTGGTAGAAAGCAAAGTATTTATTTGAAGGGCACCAAGCAAGAATTACAAGGCAGCTAATGCTTAAATTCTGACCTCCTTGATGGCTTGCAGGTAAGGGGTTTTAAAGGCAAGCATGAATTCTAGGAAAGCAGAAGAGGGAGAGGGTTGGGGGAAAAAGGAGGCTCACAGGGTCATAGATGAATTCAAAACTTTTCCAATTTGTGATTGGTTCAGGAGGTGAAGTTTTGTCTAAAAATTTGGGATCATCAGAAAAGAATGTTAGCTCTGGCTCATGGGTATGACCTCCTCAAGGTTCCTCAGAAAGAAATTTAGAACAAAGAACTGTGGTCAGAGTTTAGTCTTCATCTCTCCTTTATCTGAGGTCTACCTTCCAGTGGATTCAGTTGGTGGGGGTCTGGGTTTCTGAAAAACAACTTGGACATATGCTAAGATGTGACTTTTAGTTTCTATAGGGAACCAAACATCTAGTGATGCCAGCTTCCTTGGCTATTTTTTTAAGCTACTATTACCTTCTTATCAAGTTGCTTAATTATTCTCAAGGCTGGCCTGGAATTTCCTTTGAAAGAAATCAAGATTTTCCTTTAGTTCCATGCTTGGGGGTCCACAGGCCTCTAAAAAGAAATCCCTGCTCTGTCTCGCTTAAAAAACTTTGTGGGCCAGGCATGGTAGGTCAAGTCTGTAATCCCAGCACTTTGGGAGGCCAAGGCAGGTGGATTTCTTGAGTCCAGGAATTTGAGACCAGCCTGGGCAATGTGGCAAAACTCCATCTCTACCAGAAATATGCAAAATTAACCAGGCATGGTGGTATGCACCTGTGGTCCCAGCTACTCAGGAGGCTGAGGTGGGAGGATTGGTTGCGTCCTGGAGGTGGAGATTGCCGTGAGCCAAGATTGCACCACTGCACTCCAGCCCGGGCAACAGAGTAAGATCCTGTCTCAAAAAACAAAAACAAAACAAAAACAAAAAAACTTTGTGAAGTGGGTACTAGCATGTCCTCCTTTACCAGACGAAAACAAATCTAAAATGAAGTATAAAGATGCCAAGTAACTTGCCCTGGGGCTCAGAGTCCGTTAGCAGAGTTAGAATTTTAGCCCATGTCTGACTTCAAAGTCCAAGCTTCAAATCATTCCACTAAAATCCAGTCCCTCTTCTCTTACCCATTCTACAAGCACCGGCCTCCTACATAGCCACGAGCAAAAGTTCTTGTCCTGATTATTTGCCAGATGAAATAGAGCATAGAGGAGCAGGAGAAGAGGGAAGTGTTTTACTCAACATGCTGTTGAAAACTTCACCTCTCCTTACACAGTTGTATCTACAGCTCCAAGGATATTTGTAGAAAATATAAAAAATATTTAAATGTTTGTTCTAGTATAGACTAAATATCCAGAGGATTTATTTCTTCCTCTTTATCCATATGTTTTAAAATGGCCTGAACTATTTCAAGTCAGTAACTTGGCCAACAAATTTTATAACATAACATTTTGAGTTAATTGAAGCTAGACCTACCTTTGATTATTCATGTGGACCTAACTGTGAGAAAGGAACCAAGGAACAAAGCGTAAATGAATAGACTTAGTCAAACATTTAATACAATGTTGAAACACTGTAGGTACACAAATATATACCAGAGAGATAGGATTTTTACTATACTGCATGCTACTGGGCAGAAGTGCTGGAAGAGGGCAGAAATTTGAGTATTGGAAGTGGAAAAAAATTCTGAAATTCTATCTCAGATGTACCCCTCATGAAAAATAAAATCAAAACACCTGTAGCATGACCAAAATGTTGTAGTGAGCCCATGTATTTAATTATTTAGTGTTCAGGCTGATTGGCATTAGGAATTTAGTAATTACTCAGTGTGAATTCTGCCCTCAGGGAGACCAGGGTAGTAGTGAATATGAAATACAAAACCAAATAAATGTGTTGTTGATCATCTTGTGACATTTGACGGAATATTTTGGGCAGAGGCAGTTGAGAAAATTTCTGAATGCAGAGAGTCGAACAACCATGAAAAAGACAGAGAACATTTGCTCTGTGGAAGAAAAGGAGCAAGGCTGTATTTGGGAGTGATAAAGGCCATTGATGTGTCAGTGGCCAAAGAACAGTAGCTCTGGGGGCTGCGGGGGATGGGCTGTTGTGGCCATGTGGTGGACACAGAGCACATGGACACACAGTCTCAGTGGTACAATTATTTGAGGCAAGCACTGAAGACTAAGTAGTAAAGCGAGAAATGGTTGTGACAAGAGCCACATGGTGTGCATGAAATGTTTCTTTTGTACAATGTTGAAGATTCTGAAGGGGTTGGAAAAGAAAACAACGAGATATACTTGAACAGACCTAGATTAAGAGATTTTGTAGAAGCCATTGCAGAGGATGAATATAAAAGAAAGATGAATATAAAGTGCTGAGATTAAGGAATAAAGCTGAAGTATAGACCTTCTATAAGCTAGCACAGATCTAACTCTTCTTTTTATAGAGGTGAAATAGAAAGCAGATTTTCTTCCATTCAGCCAAACCAAACACTAATAAAATTGGCCAGCGTGAATGCAGAAATAAATCATCCCAAACATGATTAATGTTCATATGTAACAGAGTTTCTGAAAGCAGGTACAAAGTATATTTTTTTCCACCATCACGTAAACTCCATAACATTTCCATAATTTGAAATTTCAGAATAAGAAAAAACAAAACCCAACCTAAATGCTTTTCTGAAGAGCAGTCATTATAGCTATATTTGACAAGAAAAAAATAAAACAGGTCAGTTGAAAATTAAAAGAGCAATTTTTAAAATGTCTTCTTGTTTTTCTTCATTGTGAGAATTTAGTCGGTTTACAATAATAATGTACCATAATTTTTTATTTTCATCAAAGGCTATGTTAGTACAGTAGTTACAGTGGTTCTAAAAGGTCCATAGGTATGTGTGAATAGTAACCCTTCTTAGAAGGCTGCTGAGATGTTTGAAAATTTATCCAACAAAGAAAAATCCCAGACGACCAAGTCAAATTGTGAAGAAGGTTAAATTTGCATTTGTTTTTTCCTCACTGCTTTGTGCTCTTTCTTGTCTCACATTTATTCTGTCTTATTGCTTCCTCATGCTAGAAGCTTCCTCGTGCTCAAGACCATTCTCTCAATGTCCTTACGCCTTTCTCAGGCCATGGACCCTGGCGGACATCCTGTTTCTTCTTTTTGCTTCAACAGAACTTCCCAATCTATTTCCCCTTCCCCCAGGGAATTTCCCCTTCCCCCAGGGATTTATACTCTTTGCTGGGGAAATGCTAATGGATGAGCAGGCTCCGTGTGTGTGCAGACCACATTGGTGCTCTGCCCAGGTCCCCTGCAATCCCTTGTCCCCATTTTGGGGGCCTTCCTGGCTTTGTGTCCTTTTACTTTCAGTGGCCATGATCTGTTGCATTGGGAGCCTCTTTGCTTACAAGAAGTTGGGAATTTACATGCTCTTGGAATGGTCTTTAATGAACAACTGAAAAGCATAGAATTCTGAAAGCCCTCTCACTTGGGTCTCTCTCACTTGGATCACAGGGAATGATAAATTCAAGCTGGATCTTGCTCAGCCTCCTCTCCTCCCTTCTTCTCCCTCCCCCTCCCCTGCTTTCCTCTCTTCTTCCTGATACCCCAGAAGTGTGTATATCTCATAGACATAATCTTGGTCTCAGAGTCTACTTCGCGATACCAAATTTAAGGCAGTACCAAATGTAAGGTATTTATTATTTCCTTCCACTATAGAAAATAAGAAATTTCATTCTCCTAAATGCCACAGATACGGACAAGATAATAAACAACTAGAGAAGAGTTTATTGAGCTTTTCATACTTATAGGGGCACAAAGAAGGCTAAGATTTTATGTTTTAGCTGTGATGACTTAAGTCGTGATACTTTAATTCAAAGGGCTTAACTCCTTAATGATGGAACAGTGTGCCTATGTGAGGTAGGGACAGGTATGTGCAAGTGCCTTGAAATGGTGCCCTGAAACTCTGTAGGTGACTACTCAATTGCCTATGCATAAGGTAGGGTTTAGTTATAGATGTAGACTAAGTTATTTCAAATCCAAGTTACTGTTTTTCTCATCCCTAAAATGGGGTTGTAGTGAAGTTCAAATAAGATAATGAAATTACCTAGTGCTTAACCAGTGCTTAACACATTAAATTCATCAACATTTGCAATGTCTTGCAAAGTATATTGTATATAACACCCCAAAATTCAGTTGCTTTAAAATCATAATCTCATATTTAGCTTGCAGTCCTGTGGGTTGGGAGTTTAGGGCTTGGTGTCTTTGGGACACCTCACTGGGCTCAGTGACAAGTCTGGGTGTCGAGTGACTGCTGGCTGGGGCAGCTTGTGACCCGTTGCCTCATTTCTATGTGGGCTGGCTGTTGTTGAACTTAATGACTTTAAGTCAAATTGAAATCGATTTAAATTATAGTTTACCATTTTATTAAAGCATGACTTTGAGTAAGTACTTTACTTTTTTAAATGCCCCAGTTGCCATGTCTATAGAATGAAATTCTTCAAATCAGGGACATTTATTTCAAAATAGACCGATTCGTAGAATTATAAGCAGCAGAATCATAACAAAATGTAAGTTCGTTTTGCTTAAAGATTGAGGTCTTGAAATGAATGACTCACAAAATATAGTAACTATTAGTGGTAAATCTCAATGTACATTGTAGGGTGCCTCTTGATAAAGTTGGGAGCTATTAGTTAGATATTAGATGCATTGAGTATACCTTCTATTGGGTTTCTGCCTTAGGAAAACTGGTTAGCTTTATTAATAAGGACGTTAATGGGACTAAGTTCATCCATGTGATCTTAGTGTGGGCCAGTGGACTTTCCTGTTTCATGATCACAGATTGGACTCCTAATTCTTGTGTTTATTATGTGGATTTGTAACGCTCAAGATGAGAACACTAATGAAACTGGTCAGTATGGACACAACAGTACAAATCCCAAAAGGCCATGTATGTGTGTGTGTGTGTGTGTGAGTGTGTGTGCGCAAGTGTGCGCGTGTGTGTTTAACAATGTAGTACAGCAAAGTGGGTGCAAAGAATCCAGGAGAGATTAGGTTAGAATCAGGGTGTTAGTATAGCTGTGAAATACACTATAAACTCATGACAATGACAGGGGAAATACTCAAAGTGCATGGATAGTTAATACATGAGAAAATTCATTTTTTAACATTTTCTTAATTTTTTTTGTTTGTTTGTTTTACTTGCCACTTGGTAGCAAAAAAGGTTCATTTTTTTGAAAGGAAGGACAGCATGATTTTTGTTTCCTCTCCCTGGTCCTTAGTTGTAGGTTTATAAAGTAAGAGTTACCACTGATACTTTTCCCATATATTAATTACATCATTTATTTAAGCAGGCACGGGGAGAAAGAATTTTGGGCTCCTTAGAAGAAAGGCACAATATTCAGCTAAGAGGGTCTATTATTTTTATGATTTTCTTCAGAAAATGCTTAAATATAGATTTATTGTTGGAATAGGGAAAGTTGGAATAGGGAATATTTTGCCCTGGGATACCAAACCACAGAGATAATCAAAGTTGATTTATGAATTGCTGAACTCTTAAATTTAAAAAGAGCTAAAGAGCCAAGTAAATTGTTGGTGCCTAAAGAGCATGGAACTAACAGAACTGAAAGGACCATTCTGGCTCCACAATTCTCAATTCTATGATTTTGTGATTTTATAGACATGGAGTACCATGTTTTAAGTTACACTAATTTAGCCCCTCTTCTACAAATTGTTCCATTTTTCCTACTTGCCTCCTTCTAATTAAATTAGTTCTTGAGCTTGATCATTGGCCTTCTCTGGGTTCTTTGCATAGGAGTTATTACTTTTCATGTTCTCTGAAACCTTTCAAGCCAAAGCAACTGGTTTGTTAGTAACTAGGAGGTTATCTTTGTTTTTAGATATGTTTCACTGTCGACCTTGTCTAGTGTATTTCCTCCATGCTCAAGTTTACTTGCCAGAGAGTACTTATACTATAGAAAATAAGAAATCTTATTCTCCTAAATGCAATAGGTAGGACAAGATCACAAACAATTAGAGAATAGTGTATTGGGCTTTTGTACTTTTAAAAATTATGGGGCATAAAAAAGACTAGGAAAAACCCAAAGATACATTTGAAAATCAAACACAGGTTGATGTTGCTCTTGGTCAGGCTGAGAAGCCTGAGATGCAGCAAATATGTCAGGTGAAGTAACGGGATTGACAGTTCACAGGCTGCAGAATTCCTCTTTTACTTTTTCTCACTGTGTAAGTAAATGACATTGTTATTAATGACTGAATCTCGAGGGAAAATATGCAGCTGCATCTTGCCTCAAAATAGCTGCCATTTCCAGATAGTTGGTCTTATGCTGGGCTTGGCCACAGCCCTGAGGAACAGACCATTTTGGAAGACAAAGCTAGTGGTTTTCTCCACTGCTTACTTTTTTCTAAAATCAAATGTAGAACCAGAAGAGAAACATGTTGATCTAGCCAGCATTTCCACTGCTCTAGGTAGTAGTATGAATGATGAGAAACTCTGCAGCAGAACACAACAGAAGGAAAAAAATGGTTTAGGTTTCTTATTTCTATTATATTTATTATTTTCTAGATCAAGGGTTTTTAAAAAATTTAATTTAGAGAGAGAAATTTCCTTTCTTAGTTTAGAGGTATTTCACTGGAGACAGCAGCAACCACAATTGCCAAGTAGCTAGAGGAAATGGCTTCTCAAATAGAAGGGAATGTTATTAATTCCCAAGATAGCAGTATGGTAAATTCAAAGGAATTAGTTTGTAAATTTGACTTGGTAATGAACCACTGAAGAAAAAAAAGAGGCTAAAAATTTCTCTTAAATCAATAGCTGACACTGGATACCTGAAATGCCATGACACGTTAACAGAACATTTTAAATAGCTGGCAAAAATATTATGAGTCAATTATATCATAGGACTTGACAAAGAGAGTCATAATGGTTGAGTCTTAAAAGAATATGCAGAATATAAACCTAGGGAAAAACCTCTTAGAAAAGTTGGAGAATGAGGACCTTTTGTGTTTTGTCTGGAAAATTTAAATACTAAGGGGAAAAAATCCATGAATCCTTGATTACAGCCCATATATTTGCAATCCAAATCCTATTTTTCATCTGGAATACCCAGGAAAGGGGACATCACTTTCATAATGAGAAAGAAAATAAAGGTAAATTTAGAACAGTAAGAGAGCACATAGAAAAAGAAACAGGCCTGAGAGGCATTTGCAAGTTTAAGGTAATAGGGTTCGATAAAGGAAACTGTAAGAGAAGGGAAAAAGTCCCTGTCCATGATGCCTGTTTCAAGAAACTTAGTGCCTTGAGGTTACACAACGTAATAATGGCCAAGATAATTTTAAGTGAAATAAAATGTTGAACTATGAACATACATGTAAAATTACACTCAGGAATATAGTTGAGGTTTCATGGCATGAAAATTAAATGACTTATGAACTATAAGCTACTATAGTTGGAAAAAAAAAGTGTGTGTGTGTGTGTGTGTGTGTGTGTGTGTGTGTGTATCTTGGCCACAAGATACAGATATCTAAAGCCTCTTTTTATATGTATTGTTTGAAAATTTAAACTAAGGGGTTATTTTACCATGGACTCAAACAACACACACATATATACATTACACACAACCACATATGTCACCCCTCCCACCTTTCATGAATTAAACAGCCAACTGCCTCAGCCTTCATCCACTTTCCTTATCACCTATTACCAAAAGAAATATAACATCGGTCAGGTGCGGTGGCTCACGCCTGTAATCCCAGCACTTTGGGAGACCCAGGCGGGCGGATCACGAAGTCAGGAGATCGAGACCATCCTGGCTAACACGGTGAAACCCCGTCTCTACTAAAAATACAAAAAAACAGCCGGGCGTGGTGGTGGGCGCCTGTAGTCCCAGCTACTCGGGAGGGTGAGGCAGGAGAATGGCATGAACCTGGGAGGCGAAGCCTATCATCATCTGGTGTTCACTGAGGGCTGTTTGGTACTAGCCCGAGGGAAAGTGGCTGGGATGCACTGTGTCCCGGGGGAGTTCAGCTTTGTTAGAAGTGGAGACCTGGGAGTGGAAGGTGGAAGAGAGCACACTCAGGCCGCGCATAGATCACTGCCAGTTTATTCTCTTAAAACATTTTAAGACAAGGGAAACATTGGATTTCAAAGGCTCAGGGAACACTTCTCCTTTCGTCCCTTGCCCATTTAGCAGTTTGAGCTGCCATTTGTGCACTAGAGAAATTGTGAAATTGCAAGTTCCTGTTGTATTAATATTTGACTGTTTTATATGTAGTCGTTAAGGTAAATGTTTAATAAGCAATCACAGGTCAGTTATGGGTGCTGTTTCGGTTTTTTTCTATGGATGTAGTTGTGAGCAGCTCTGGGAGAAGAACAAAGCATATGCAGAAGATTTCAAAGTGAGTTTTTTTATTGCTTCATTAACGTTCTTACAGTGTTTCCCTCCAACACTACTAACTGAATGGAATAAAAGAAGCTGTCTTCAAAGAAGGATAGAGTCACTTCCTTTCCCCATGTCTGCTTTAAGTGTCTAGTTTTTGTTATCTATTCATTTTTTCTTCAGAAGCTAAAGCCTCTTACTTATTATATGTATGGTTTGATACATTTAAACTAAGGGGTTATTTTACCATGGATTCAAACAACAAAAATAGACAAGTGAACTTTCTGGATTTTCAGTTCCCATGCCCAACCCCTTTTTCTAATAACAAAGGATGGCATTTTCTCTTGAACGTGTTTGTCTGTTTTTCTTTGAGCTTTTACCCCTAATTTTCCATAATTAACCACATTGGCTGAAGCTTATATACTGTGGTTATTTACTGATACTAATTTAGCTTTTCCTCTTTACATTTTTCTGCTAATGGAGTCTATTTCTTTTATGAAAAAATGTTCTAGGCAATTTTACTCCAGCAACCCCAAGTCATTGGCCTTTATTTTGTTCTTTATTCCATTTCAGAAATGGACAATGATAAATGAACAGCTGTCAAAGGCCTGTAGTACGACGACTGTGACCTTAATTTTGCAGTTAACACTCTATATTGCTTGTCTGAAATGTGCACTCCATCCTTTTCTCTTGGCTTTTCACTGCCTGCTGATGTTTTGCTTTCTTTGTCTCCTTGTTCTTTTGCATTAAGATCAGTTCCTCTCTATGAAACACCTCACTGTAGAACACTGAGACAGGCCTCATAGACCAAGGATCAACTAAACCCTACACAACTGTGCAGTCTTCCCACTCTGAAGTATATACATACAAAAGTATAACCAATATTAATACATATATAATATATATAGATACCTACATAGTTTACTAGTATGTAAACATATTTTTTGTGTATCTATATCATCTATCCATCTACCTATCTACTGTCTGTCTATCTCTTCAGAAAAGAAATTCAAAGATTAATATGTTATCACTTACCTCCAGAAGAAAGAATATTTTTCTTTTGGTGATGATGTTGGGGCACTGAAAATCCAAAACCAACTTTTAAAAGAAACTTGACCTATCCTTCAAACGCCCTTCTAAAGAAGTACTCCCAAGGCGTTGCCTCTGGTTGCTCTGTGAGTGGTCATGGAGAAGCAACTCTTACAGGTGTGAAGGGGCAGTTGCAATCCAATCTTCACAGGCATGTGCAAATGTCTGCCCAGATAGTGTCATGATGCTAAGAAATAAGACAGTAATGCTCTGTCAGATGTGTCAGGAAGAAAATTATGGTGGTCAAGAGCCACTCATCAGCCACTGATCACTGACTTCCACTGCTTCACACGGCCTTCCCACTGCAAATCTCCATTCCAAACATAAATACACAACTTCCAAGGAAGAAAAAAAGGGGACCAGCCCCAGGGTCCCCTGTTTTCACCTATAGTACTTGTATTTCTCTGTTCTTTCTGGAAGTGGACTTGCATGGGTATTTGTTGCCGCTAATAGCTGTGACAGCTAATACTCATGACACAACAGCTGGTTCCTGAGCTCGAGATACATAATGGGAACAAATGAGGAGATTAGGCAGGCACAGCAATGCTTTCTGGTGAGGACACAGGTACTAACAGATTTGTTAGCACCCACTTTTCTTGAGTAAGAAATGACTAGCTTGTGCTGTGACTCAATGGTGAGCTAGGATTTTAAGTAGCTTCAGGTAGAATCTGGTCTTTCCTAGGACTTCCGCGAAATCTGCTTACTTCATGGTCATAATAATAGTGAATATTCACCAGTTACCAGTGTGCCTGGTGTGGACTCTAGGCTTTAAATATGTTAGGCCATTTAATCCTCTCTATAAATCTTTAGATGGGTTCTGTAGTTAGCACTATTTTGAAGATCAGAAAACTAAGGCACTGAGAGACTAAATAACCTCCCCTAAAGTTACATAGAAAGGAAACAGCAGAATTAGCATCAAACTCAGGTAGTCTGGCTCCAAGCACTTTGTCCTTCACTATTCTGAGGGATGGAGGCATGGTGGAGCAGGATGATTCTGGAAACTTGCCTTTTCTCACTATCTCTTTACAGTTCTCTGGAATAGGAATTGGCTTCCAAAGTGGCATTGTGAGGACAGCTCTTAGGTAAGGGTGGATGCTGGCTCCAGCACACTAAATGCAGGTTATTTCGCCACAGGAGTTAATTTGTTCCTGTGTTGCTGGGATATACACCAAGTAATCTAAGGAAGATGAGTGCATGACTGAAAATCTCTGGGCAGAGTATACTTTTCCTGTGTGTGCAGAGCTTCTCTGAATGTGGACAGCCCTGGTTAAATATTAAGGTAAGGTTATTTGAGGAGAGTGGCACAAACTTACTTCATGGAAACTATATCCACGTGGTCATGTGCTTAAGGTGTGGCTAGCTACTGGAAAGTGTTGTAACTTGCTTTGTGGGACACATAAAAACAAACTAACACTTTGAGGGAGTAATTGCATATATACAAAGTATTATATTGTGACTTATTCAAAAAGAAAATACTAGAAGGAGAGGTGGAATAATACTTATGTTTGTCACTAAACCATTTGCAAGTGAATTTCACATTATCTCACCTAATCTTGTTTATAGACAAGGAACTGGACCTTACAGAGATTAAGTAACTTCCCCAAGGTCACAAATGTAATAAAGGCAGAACTGGATTTGAAATCAAGTTTGTGGATACCAAAGTCCGTGATCTTTCTATATCACCGCGTGTGTGTGTGTGTGTGTGTGTGTGTGTGTGTGTGTATTGGAAGGGGAGGGAGATTGGCAATAGGGGAGGGGAGTATACTGAATGGAATTTTAAAAACACAAAATGATTTCACCTAATAGTTCCAGTAAAAGCTCAGTGATGTCACTTCTATACATACGTGCTAGAGGTCATTCACTTAACAAATTTTATTGAGCATTGTTGCTATGTGAAATATAGTAGTGAAATAACTGAAAACATTACAGGATATAAAGAGGTAGAAGAGTCCAGGAATGCCTTGAGTTATGAAGATTGTCACACCCCAATGGCCAGCTCTAGCTCATGAGGCTGGTGGCAGGAAATGTTTGATTTCATATCTCTATATACCCATTTATTTTTTGTTCACTGCTTCCTTCATACTGTTTCTTTGAATATCAGGTGATTTATTTAATTAATTCATTTATTTTAGAGATGGGCTGTTACTCTGTTGCCCAGACTGGAATGCAGTGGTGTGATCTTGGCTCACTGCCGCCTTGAACTCCTGGGCTCAAGTGATCCTTGCACCTCAACCTCCTGAGTAGCTGGGAATACAGGCATACACCACCATGCCCAGCTATTTATTATTATTATTATTATTTTGTAGAGACAAGGTCTCACTTTGTTTCCCAAGCTGATCTCGAACTCCTGGCTTCAAGTGATCCTACCACGTCAGCCTCCCAAAGTACTGGGATCATTGGCATGAGTTACTGCGGCCAGCCTGAATAGCAGGTCATTTAATTCCATCCACGCAATTCTTTTCCTTCCAAGTTCAAGTGACAGTGGGGCCTACACTAGAGAGCTTTCAATAGAATCTAAATGGTAGAGGAAGATGGAGATAATATTGAAAAGAAGTGAAAAAAATAAAAATAAAAAGCAATTACCCATGGTATAGGGATGGTGGAGTGGAGGGGGCTCGTGGCATAAAATGATTTTTAACAGAGAAAGTCTCCTTTACTCCCAGGCCCCTTGTTTCTGGGTGACCAAAAAGATATTGATATTGATGCATCATTCTTTAGAAAATAAATATTAATATCTATTATAAACAATTCACTAACAAAACACTGCTGCTACTGGGATTAATGGTCACAATAATGCTTATAGTTATGGCCAAACTGAACTTCCTATAGGAAGAAGAGATTATCAGGCTTCCAGTGGGATGATTGCCATAAAGTATGTTTCCAGGGAAGGAAGAATTTGTTGAATCTCATTATGATATGGTGGTGAGGCTTTAGGGCTTACCCTGTGGCATGGAGAAAAATCAGGCTAGCAATAACTCAACATGAAGTTGGAATCCAAGATTTCTCCTTATTAATTCATGCCACAGAAAAGTTACATGCCACATATTACTGAGTGCCCCTACTCCTGAGAAAGAAAGTGCTTTTCCTATCCTCTACTCCTCCTCATAAACACACCACACCCTTGTTTAGTTCAAGAGTGCTTAATCAGGAAATAATGAAATTGTGAGTAATAAGTCATATTATCAATGTGATAGGGGAGTGATAAGTACACATTGAGTGTTCAATAAATCTCAACAACCAGTCAATAAAAATAGGAGGGACAGTAATTAAGATGAATCTCCACTTGGAAGAGGTAGCCTGGGAGGGTAAAAGGTAGTAAAGAGTTATGCTGCCCCCAGGAGCCAGCAAAGCCCTCGTGTTCCTTGGAACTCAATACCCACCCTGAAAGAAATGCCATTACATTAAGCAGATACACACCTCAGCTTTCACAAGTTGTGGTGGTTACCTATATTATGGGCCAGAGTTTCAGGGTGGCTTAAAGAGAAGGAGGAAGAGAAGGAGACTGTGGCAAGGCTACTAGGAACACTGTAATGTTCTTAAGAAGGTATCATGATGAATGAGTAAAGAACAAAGGCATGAGGGATGAAGACTGAGAATCAAAAGACTTGGACCTTCCTCCAAGAAGCTTGGACTTCACACCTAAATCTCATTTCCTTATCTGTAAAAGGAGGAGGGTGGGCTAGGGCAGTGCCAGGGTTTCTTCCTGTTTTAAAGTCCCAAGATTCTGAGCTAATGTAATTTCAGAATCTGTACAGAACTGACACATATCTTTGATCAACAGTAAAATCCTAGGTTGCTTGCCTGACCACAGCGTTTCCCTATCTGCTCTATAACCATTTATCAAGCAGCATAGTGTTCTCTGGCAGCATCATTTCTTTTCAAGGATGCTCTTTGGGGATGACTTTGTATGGTGATATAATTTCAAACTTACGAAAAAACTGCATGAATTGCATAAGGAATTCCAGTAATACTTTTCTCCAGATTCACCAATTATTTACATCTTGTCCCATTTGATTACTCCCTCTCTGTATGTATATCTGCATATATATTCATATACTTTATATGTATTTATAGAGAATCATTTGAGAGTAAGTTTGATGCATCGTGACCATTTATTGTTAGTTTACTGTATATCTCCTAAGAACACAGACATCTCCTACATAACCATAGTCCAATTATCAAAACAAGAAAATTTAGCATTGATATATACTATAATATGCAGTCCACATTTGATTTTAATTAATTATGCAAATAATGTTTTAATTGATAGTTTCTCTTGTCCAAGATTCAATTTAGATTTACAGACTGCAATTAGTTGTCTCTTTGGCCTCTTTAAACATGGAATAATGCCTGTCTTCCTTTGCCTTTCTTGACAAAATTTTGAACAGTACAAGTCATCTGTTGTATAGAATGTCCTTCAATTATGTCTTGTCTGATATTTCCTTATGGTAGGATTCAGATTATGCATTTTTTGGACAGTTGCACTACTGAAGTTATATAGTATACTTAGTGTGTCATATCAGGTGGCACATGCTATTGGTTCATTCCAATACTGATGAACTGTTAACTCTGATCATTTGGTTAAGTTATATATATCTTTTCCTTTATAATTAATACAATTTTAATTCATATTATATGATTCTAATTACATATACTTCAATCTGTTTGATATTGCTCTTCTACTTTTCACTTTATTGTGCTAAAATGTGGATGGTCTATTGACCTATTGTCAAGTTTATTGATTCTTTTCACTGTTGTTTCCAGTCTCTTGAAAAACTGGTTGAATGAATTATTCATCTTAGACATCATATATTTTATTTCTAGCAATTTCATTTGGCTCTTTTAAATAGTTTCTATTTCTGTGGCCAAATTACTCATTGTATATTATGTACCTTTTCCATTAGATCTTTTAACATATTTATCGAATATATTTTAAAGTCTCATGTGATATAATATTAACTTTTGGGCCATCTCTCCATCTGTTTTTATTTTCTTTCAAAATATGCTATTTTTCTTCATGTATTTTGTAATTTTTGAATGTGTACAGGACATTGTTTGTCAAAATACAGTAGAGACTGAAGTAAGTAGTATTTTTGCCCAGGATACCTTTTTTTCTATCAGCCATCTGTATAAACTATAGTTGAACTGTGTGTGAAGTTTACTGTCATTTTAATTAGGTTTAGTTCACCAATAGGTTAATGAATCAAGAATGAGTCAGTACTTTACCTCCAACAGGGCAAGATCTTTTTGTACAATCTTTGGCTTCCTGAACCAGGGAGAATCTCATTCTGCTTTCTAAACTGGCTTGTAGATTTTTATGTTGTTAAAGAGTTCGCTTTGTTGTACAGTTCTGCCTCCTGGCTTTCTATGGTTCAGCGGACCTCTTTCTGCTCTGCTGCGTTCCCCTTATCCTTGGAGTATTGGGCAGTGAATTTAGTGAATACTCAGCGTGTCCATAAGGGGTTTAGGATGGTGTGTTTTTGAGTGGTGGCAATGTAGAAGAGCTAAAAAGACCTTGAGTTTTTGGGAACTTGCTCCCCAAAGAGATCTTTTAGGTCTCTTGTCCTTCCTCCAGCTGTGAGAACCCTCTGACAAGTACTTAATGAAGGCCTGTAGCACTAGAGTTTCCCTTAGTTCTCCTGCCCTCTTTTCATCATTCTGTCTCACCTCTCTTGCTCTGCTCATCATCTTTTGCATTGGCACTTAGTGAAGGCCCATGGGAAAGGTGTGATGAGTAGGTGCAGATTCTCATTGTGCATCGAGCTTAGGATCCTAAACATCACATCAGCTGTCATTTAGTCATTAAAATTCTTACAAAATTCAGATAGTTTCTCCTTAAATCTATTAATGGTAACTTCTTCCGACTTGCACTACCCTACAAAAGATGATAGGAGCTGTATGGCAGTTCCTAGGAAGGGCTTGTCACTTCCTAGATATTAGTTTATTTTGGTTTCATTCATCCTCAGCTATCTAATAGATTTATTTAAAAAAGTATGACTTTGTAGGTTAGTTGGCTTGTTTTTGATAGTAGGGTATAAATGGAAGCAGAAATTAGGATTAGGATCTGGTGTCCTTTGGATATATTCTGCCAAAAAATACAATTAATCCTTCATACTGAGAAATAAAAATAAAATCCTAAGCCCCTTAACCAACTGAAGGAACCCTTTTTGGCCAAAATGACCCCAGAGAAACCTCAAAAACTAAGTTTCCTGCCATGATGGGATAGGAGGTCAGTCTTGACCTCCTGGGCTCAAGCAATCCTCCTGCCTCAGCCCCCAGGTAGCCTGGACTACAGGCATGCACCACAGAGCCTGGCTAATTTTTGTATTTTTTGTAGAGACAGGATTTTGCCATGTTGCCCAGCTGGTCTTGAACTCCTGAGCGCAAGTGATTCGCCTGCTTCAGCCTCCCAAAGTTCTGGAATTACAGGCGTGCATTTGATAAGTATACATATTTAGCTTGATTTGGTTGAAGCACTGTAAGTACACATATTTGGCTTGATTTGGCTGAAGCACTGTAGTGGCTTGAAGTCGCACAAGGACTGCTGAACTACCTGGGAGAAGCCATATATTCTCCTACTGCTGTTGTTGCTTTTAGGTCCCTCAAGCAGACAGATATGGGAAACTATATATAGAGAGAGTTTCCCTTTATTCACCATCTATCAAAAACTATGAGTTCATACTGATGCCTCCAGTTTTAATCTGAAAGCACATTGTACATTCTAATCCTCCTTTTTCCATATTTGTAACTTTCTTCTACAACATTGAGAAACTTGGATCTCATTATGCTTATTTACTCATTTGATTAAGATTAGGATACAGAGAAATTCATTTCAGAATTACTAACTGTATTAGTCTGTTTTCAAGCTGCTGATAAAGACATACCTGAGACTGGGCAATTTACAAAAGAAAGAGGTTTAATTGGACTTACAGTTTCACATGACTGGGGAAGCCTCACAACCATGATGGAAGAAAGCAAGGAGGAGCAAGTCACATCTTGCATGGATGGGAGCAGGCAAAAAGAGAGAGAGCTTGTGCAGGGGAATTCCTCTTTTTAAAACCATCAGATCTTGTGAGATTTATTCACTATTACAAGGACAGCATGGGAAAGACTTGCCCCCATGATTCAATTACCTCCCACTGGGTCCCTCCCACAACACATGGGAATTCAAGATTAGATTTGGGTGGGGACACAGCCAAACCATATCACTAACCCATACCACTAGGAAAAAAAAAAGTCTATGAATTAGACTTCAATAACTGTCTACTGTTTTTTAAAGGTGAAATTTACACACAATGAAATAAAAAATTGTATACAATTCAATGAGTTTTGATAAATGCATACCTCATATAATCTACACCTCTCTAAATATATTGACTATTTCCATCATCTCAGAATAATTTCCCTTTTTAATCCAGTTCCCCTTCCTTCCCTCGAGTAACCACAGTTCTACTTTTTTTCACTGTAGTTTTGCCTGTTCTGGAGCGTCATACCATAGATAATACAGTATGTATTCAGAGTTGAGCTTCTTTTGCTCAGCATAATGTCTGTGAGATTCATATGTGCTATGTGTATCAAATTAAGAGGTTTTTTAAAATTTTGGTTAGACATTATCTCGTTATATGTATGCATTCCACAATTTGTTTATTCTGTTGATGGACATTTGGTATGTTTCCAGGTTTTTTGCTAATATGAATAAAGCTGCTGTAAATGTTCTTGTCCGAGTCTTTGTGTGGACATATGTTTTCTATCTCTTGGATAGATGCTCAAGAATGGAATTAGTGTGGCATGGTGGGTGGGTGTCTACCTTTATGAGAAATTACAAAACCTTTTGGCAAAGTGTTTGGACATTAAATCTGGCTTTGACTTCATTTTAACACATTGTAAGTAGTATGGGGCTTTACAGCTTCCCCCACTGTATGATTCTTTCTGAACTTAGTGTCCTTCATAGAAAGGACTCTAGCATTGGATTGGTTTGAAGGCACACAAGGACCTCAGAACTACGTGGGAGAGGCTAGTTTTAGGCTTCTAGCTGGGCTTCAGTGAAGTTGTAACAAGTCCTTCATCCTCACTCTGAGTTTCTGATCTATTATGAATTTCCCTCCTGCTCCCTAACTATGCAACCAGCCAATTCTTAACACCATGGTGGAGTTGTCATACTTCAATTGCAGCTCAATTCGGCATGTGCAAGGGGAGAGTATTTTCCCTCCATGGATGGCCTCAGACTTTGTTGTTTCAGTGTTTATGTAATCCTCTGCAAACTGTGAGGTGTTGTGCTGGTGAGGAATGGGTGGGTGGGCCTCTCCTTTGGCTAACTTGACCCTGTGATCTTCTAGTCATCTCCTGCCAGAGCAACTAGAGGCTACTTCATAACTGAACCTGGCTCTAGTTGTTGTGGTATCTGGATTTCATGAGCGATGTGTTTAGCTGAGACTTGTCAGTAACTAAGGGGTTTGAAACTCTGCAGTGTTCTGAAATACGGTAAAGCATCTATTCTCCAAAATAGCACTTGTAGAACACTGGGAATGTACATTTCTTTTTGCTTTTTCTGCTTTTGTTGGATTTTCTTTCCCCACAATAATTCATCTTGTTACCTCATCCCTTTCTTTGAATGCAGTACATGTTGCACTTTTCTTATCAGATTCAGACACTTTTTCTCCTTAGCAACCTCCTTCCTTTAGACTCAGTCCTACTCTTCCTTTTAGGTTTATTGGTGTCATGGGGCATTATCATCTATTATTGCCTGGTTGTGTCTCCTTAAGTGCAGGAAGCACTAAACCCTTGGTAATTACAGTGTTGGCCTCGTGAAGACTTTTGTCTTTAAAATGTTTTATCATTGGTGGTTGTCCTGCATTATTTTTTTTATGTGGCTGCTGCGATGAACTATTATACTATGAACAGGGCTGTGGTACTCGTCTAAATGAAGCAGTAGAAATGCATTTTATGATGAGTCAGTACATTGTAGGTAACAAATGAAACCCTGGGTTATAGAGCAGGTTTAGGCAATATGGGTCAAGAGGAAACTTGACCAAAATCAAACATTTTTCTTTTGGGGAAAGGAGAATGTGTCAGGAGCCCTTATTCTCTCCAGTGAGAGAAACTATTGCCACTACTAATTTGGACTCTACCTTCTTTCAACTTCCTGAAACATGACATTCTTCTCAGGGAAATCCAGAGTCCTGTGTTGATTTTTGTAGCCCCACCCAAGCTGTTCTTTAACCCTTCTTGCCTTAGGAGTGCTATCTTAAATGTTCTTTCTTGGCCATCCAACTAGGAATAACTTTGGATAGCACTTTAAATCATACCATATTCACTCTCCCATTTATCCATCTATGTCTCCATTCATTCTTCTACTGAGCACATTGAATAATCACTAATGTGCTTATGCATATAGTGATATATGTGCTCAGTGCATATATCAGGCACAGTGGACAACTCTATGTGAATAAGATAAGACAGTGCCCTTTCCTCCAAAAGATTATAATTTAGAAGAGATAGGGAAGCAAATACTGTCTGTGTATAAGTGATCAAATAAAAGAAATAAAGTAATGAATTCCACAAAAGAGGCATGGACTGTGCTATGTTAGATGAGAAGAGTATTCTCCGCACTTTTTTATTGTGCAGCCCATTAATAAAATTTTTGCACACCTACCAATATATATTTTATATAAATTATGTATACGTACTCTGTACTAATATATTGCATACATTATAATTGTGTGCATAGAGATTAACATATAATGTAAAGATGAAATAGGTTGTATTGTTTAAATGATTTTAGTTTTATTGAACCATACAAAACTTTTCCTGGTTTGTTGAATATGCTATTAATAACTTTTTTAGTGATAGTGTTGTGGTTTTTATGTCAGTCTGATTCAATAGTCATTGTTTTTGCACCTAAAATGGCTGATTTAAAGCTTATATTGGGAGGATGGGGAATATCATATCAGTGTAATTCTTATTTGTGGGTGCTTACATTATTATTGTGATTTTAATTTGCAGGTTCTTTGTAAGAAAAATGTTAAGTATGTTGTGAGAGTTAGTTTAATTCAAAACTAGATAAGACTATTCAAATATCTATATAATCTGCAATATGTCACAAGAGGTTGAAAATGAATGATGATGGATAGATGCCATAGCAAACACTTCCCCAGTGTGTAACTCCAAACTTTTGAAGGCTACCTTCCATAGCATCTATGTCTGATGCATAGGCCCAGTGAAGGTCTTAGTGTCAATCTGTATATAAAAATCAGCAGTGGGTTAATGGATACAAGCATATAGTTAGATATAAGGAATAAGTCCTTATGCTCAGCAGCAAAGTAGGATGACTATAGAGATGTATTGTGTATTTCAAAATGGTTAGAAGAGAGGACTTAAAATATTTCCAACACATAGAAGGGATAAATACTTGAGGTGATGGATATGCCAAATACTCTGACTTGATCAATATACATTCTATACATGTAACAAAATATCTCATGTACCCCATAAATATGTATAAACATTATGTATCAATAAATAATCAGCAACTCTTATTACTTATTTTTAATAAGAAATATAACTTAAAAAGATGTTTTGTAAAAAGATGTCCAAAAATTTTCTTCCCACACTCCAATAGATCGTTTGCTCTTCTCCTGGTGTGTATGCCAGTTTGGAGACTCCTGCGTTAGAGGACATGAGTCCCTCATAGGTGAACAAACTAGTGAAAACATCACATAAGATCTTAACTTTAAATGATGAGTAGAAACTGGAGGAGAGCTGGCTTTCAGAAGAGAGCAAATGCCATGTATACTGCCATGGAGGCAAGGAAGTACAGGGTATGCTTGAGAATTAATGAAATGTTCGTTGCATTGGTGCATCAAAGGAGAATTGTGGGGAATTGGAGCCAGAACAAAAAGGTATTGAGTACTTTACCTAAGGTAAGGGTTTTGAACTTTATAAGTTAAGCTTTAGAAGGCATTATATATATATTTCGAACTGGAAGGTGGTATTTTATCAAGAGAAGCAAACTTTTCCTTTATTTTAACTTCTCTCTTCATCTCTTAGAAAGTGGCTCTTCACTTACCTGCATTCACTTCTCTCTACAGCTTGTTATTGGAAATACCAGTCCAGTAGTAGATAGTGACTGGGATGAGTTGGAAGGAAATTCAACAAATTAGGATGCATGTTACATGACCAGTGAATGGTTTAAGTCAGAGGTAATGAAGCCTTAACGAAGACTGATGGCGATAGAAATGAAGGCAAAATTGAAGACTGTTTAGTGAAGGAGGAGGAAAACCACGTCTCTGTTTACGGAGTTCCAGCTTTTTTGGGTGAGTAGGAAAGTGGGGACAAGAGAAATGGAAACAGCAGGAGAAGGGCAGATTTGATGGAATCATCAATGAAGTGGCTAACATGTAGCTAAGGCACTCAAAATAAAGACATAGAGAAAGCATTAAAGAAATTAATAAGATTAATGAGAGAAACAGGTTAAAAGGAGAAGATCAGAGACAATGTTAGAGAAACACCTTCTAATATTTTATCTTTTTTTTTTTTTTGAGAGAGAGAGAGTCTGGCTCTGTCTCCCAGGCTGGAGTAAGTGGTGTGATCGCGGCTCATTGCAACCTCCACCTCCAGGCCTCAAGCTATCCTTCCACCTCAGCCTCCCAAATAGCTGGGATTACAGGTGTGGGCCACCATGCCTGGCTATTTTGTGTGTGTGTGTGTGTGTGTGTGTGTGTGTGTGTGTGTGTGTGTATTTTTGGTAGAGATAGAGTTTTGCCATGTTGCACAGGCTGGTTTCGAATTCCTGAGCTCAAGCAACCCACCCACCTCGGCCTCCCAAAGTGCTGGGATTAGAGGTGTGAGCCCACTGTGCCTGGCCCCTAATACTTTAACCTAGCATTTCCAGTTGCATGTGAGACTGAGGAATCTTAGCTCTTAGCATCTTGATTCAACTACTAATGTCTGGTGATTGTCACACTTGACAGATGCTTTTCTATCAGTTAAATAAAGTTAATATGTTTTTAGATCAGGTTTCAATGATCTTAGGTGAACTAGTTTAAAAAACTTCCATACTAAAACAGCTTAGGGAGAAAGGGGGCCCAAAAGAACTAAGCATACTTTTAGAAAATAACATAAAGCAACAAAAGGCAGAAAAAGAAAAAAAATAGAAGTTCCCGAACACAGAACTACATTTGAAATGGAAATAATCTGGACTATCAAGAAGGTTATATTTAAAGCTACTAACTCAAGTGATTTTGACAATACAAGCCATTAAAAGGTACTAAATATGTAGTTTAATTTTTTTTCTTACCGAATTGTCCAGTTTGATGGATTTGGTGGATTGTTTTGCTATCATTAAAAATACAACATCCAAGGCATATTTTAAAAGAAATATAGAGAATTGGTGAAGTGTTTAGGATTAACAAAAATATCCAAGATCAGGTCTTGGGAAATAATTTGAGGGTGGGGGAAAAGAATACAGGAAAATATTTCTGGAAATTGGTAACAATATTATACTTAGTGGAAGGAGAAAGTTAGTAATGAATGATCATGCATCTTCAAAGTAAAAAAAGAGCAACCTGAATTACAATTTTGTTTTGCTTTTTGAACTTGGACAGATTACTGAGTACTTATAAAGAAACAAACCTTGTCAGACTCACTCATTATGACCGTGAAAAGTAGGTCAGGAAGACTTGGTGCACTTTATTTCAATTTTAACACATTTTAAATTATATTCTACATATTAAGGAATCAGATTACAGCCATCCTGTGTAGGCTCACTGGTTGGGGGACCAAATGTGGAGTGTGATAATGAAAATATAGGTCTACTTGGAGGAGGATTGGTGTGGACACAGTGGTCAATAATTCAGGAAAAAAAGTATACTGGTTAAATTTGCTGCAAATGACGGCATAGATCTTAGAGCATATGATTAGCATTATTAACATAGATTTCTTATGAATGTAGGCAAATTGTACAAGATTCCCAGACAGTCTCAGTTAAAAGTATCAAGTACTTGGGACAGGACAATACTTACTTAAAGGGAGTCCTTACTCTGTAATCTTCCTTAAATTAGCTGATGAATGTTTTAGGAGTGATTATCAAGCAATGAATCCAGAAGACAGGCCTGTAAGAGGTGGGAAGCATCACCCTGGGAGGCAGGAACAGAAATGCAGAAATCAGGAACCATGAGGCCATTTTCCAGTTATGTCTACGGCTAGCCAGCCATGCCCATTTTAAAGCTTTAGATTTTACACAAAAGTATTTAGATGACTTAGAAAAAAACATAGGAGTGAAAGTAAAAAATAAAAATAAAAAAATAAGATCTATGAGTATAGGTTAAAATAACTGATTATTCAGCTAAGCAAGAGAGGCCTGGGTTATTTAATAGTATTTTTTTAAATAATTGTTTCATTATTATTGATGATAAGCAAGTAATCTCCATTTACACAGCGAGGGTCAAAAGAAAAGGAAATGGGCCCAAACTGCAGTGCGTGGGATTTAGATTAAATATAGGGAAGAACTGGCTGAGAAGGATGAATTACTATGGAAGGATATGGAATTTCCTATGTGGGAGGTCTTTAAAAATAGTCTCTCAATTGTAAAGGCTAATTTCAAAATTAAATCCTGTCTGAATAGTAGGGCTAGAGACTGGTGAATTAGAAGGTGTAGGAGAGTAACATAAACACTAAAGAGACCTTATGATCTTAAAATATAAAGATTATCTTGAAAATAATACAAGTTATGAAGTAGAATTAGAAAATCAGAGACAGCTAATATGTGTTGTGAGTTAATTCTTATTTTATCTTTCTTCCTCCATTAACCTGGGCAGCAGTTTGGGCATTTGCCAAGCAAGTTATAATTATCTATTGTTGAGATTGAAATCTCTTGATTATGTAACAAGTACCAAGAAAGACCAGATAGAGACATTGGGAAAGTTCTGCTTTGAAGAACAGTAATAAAAACAGATTCCACTGTTCTTACAGTTTATCAATTTATCAGTTTTTATTCATTGAGTAACTTCTAGATGCCCACTAACCAAACTCGATGCTGTGGGAACATAGAGGAAAATAGGACATGATTTCCAGCCTTTAAGAGTGTAGAGTCTAGGCCGGGCGCGGTGGCTCAAGCCTGTAATCCCAGCACTTTGGGAGGCCGAGACGGCCAGATCACAAGGTCAGGAGATCGAGACCATCCTGGCTAACACAGTGAAACCCCGTCTCTACTAAAAAAATACAAAAAACTAGCTGGGCGAGGTGGCGGGCGCCTGCAGTCCCAGCTACTCGGGAGGCTGAGGCAGGAGAATGGTGTGAACCCGGGAGGCGGAGCTTGCAGTGAGCTGAGATCCGGCCACTGCACTCCAGCCTGGGTGACAGAGCGAGACTCCGTCTCAAAAAAAAAAAAAAAAAAAAAAAAAAAAACAAAAAGAGTGTAGAGTCTATATGGAATCATTTGATAAACACATGTGAAAGATTAGTACACTATATGAAACAGAATTATAGAATTATGTGATATGTGATATGGGCTATTTGCTGAAAGAGTTGGATAGTGGGGGTTTGGACAGGAGGTACCACAGAGGAGGTACGTTTTAAAGGATGGAGAAGAACTAAGGAAGAGGAGGAGTATGAGGAGCATATTATTGGGAGGATAATATGAGCAAAGGGATAGAAGTGAGAATATATGTGCTTGAGTCATACTTTTGATACACTGAGGAGCATTGTGAATTTAACCTTTTGGATCAATTCACCATTGTTAATATGTCATGCAAAGTCTTTATGATTTGCTAGTATCTATAGACTTATCTCATCCTATCTTTTTGTGCAACCACACTCCCTTTTCTTTGTCACAACCCTGCGTGTGTCTGAGTTCAAATTCCAGTTCTACCACTCTATAACTCTGGGACTTTGAGTCTTGGTTACTTCATATATAAAATGGGGATAATAATAGGACCTGCCTCAAAGTGTTGTTGTGAAGATTAAATATGTTGATAGACATAAAGTTCTTGGAATAGTTCCCAGCTCATTGTAAGGATCAATAAGATATCATCTAGGGCTGGGCACGGTGGCTCATGCCTGTAATCCTAGTGCTTGGAAAACTTAGGTGGGAGGATCACTTGATGCCAGGAGTTTGAGACCAGCCTGGGTAACACAGTGAGACCCCATCTCTATAAAATAGTTTTAAAAGTAGCTGGGTGTGGTAGTGGACGCCTATAGTCCCAGCTATTTGGGAGGCTGAGGTGGGAGGATTACTTGAGCCCAGGAGGTTGAGGCTGCAGTGAGCTGTGTTCACACTACTGTACTCCAGCCTGGGCAACAGAGCAAGACCCTGCCTCTAAAATAAAAATTAAAAAGTCAGATATCATTTGTTACTACTATTGTTATTCATCCTTTAAGCTAAAAGTCTGACAGTGGGTGTTATCTGCTGGAAGCCTCCCCTTTTCTGAGCAGTCTGCATCAGCATCATCCATGTGCTTGCTTGTCCTGTTCCTAGACCCCTTCCACAGTCCATCCTGCTTTGCATGGTGAGCCTAGGCTTCCATATGTGTCTCTTCTCCTAGGCTGTTGGTCTGGAGGCAGCCATGTCTTGTTCACTTTCTTTTCTTTTCTTTCTTTCTTTTTTTTTTTTTTTTTTGAGTCTCACTCTGTCACCCAGGCTGGAGTGCAGTGGTGCTATCTTGGCTCACTGCAACCTCCACATCCCAGGGTCAAGTGATGCTCATCATTCAGCCTTTTGAGTAGCTGGGATTACAGCCTCTTGAGTAGCTGGGATTACAGGTGCACACCACCACACCCAGCTAATTTTGTATTTTTAGTAGAGATGGGGGTTTCACGATGTTGACTAGGCTGGTCTCGAACTCCTAACCTCAAGTGATCTGCTCACCTTGGGCTCCCAAAGTGCTGGGATTACAGGTATGAACCACCGTGCCCGACCTTTATTCACTTTTGTATCTCAGTGTCCGTGAGCCATCTATCAATGGTTGTTGAATATGTAAGTAAATGAATGAATAGATAGTGAAAAGAAGGATATAAACCTATCAATTTGTACATTATATTCTCTACCCACTTCCACTACAATTACTAATTGCCACTACTAATAATTAATCGTTATTAATACTAAAAAGCTTTATTATGACTAAAACATCGTGGAATATGTAATAAAGGTATATGGTTAGAAATTTAGTAATTTGTTATAACTAGTCTCACTCAAGTAAGCTTTACAAAATAGGTTTGCATTCATATTTCAAAATTTGAGGGCTACCATTAGTCATATAATCTTAACAATCATTCTGTACTTTATAGATTCACTCATAATAATCAACACATGAGATATATCACATAATCCAATTAGTTCTAATGTTTATTTTATATTTTCTAACCTTTTTTTCTTATATTAATTGGCAGTAAAGGTAGAGGGATACAGGGATAGGAATCTGGAGATATGGCAATTTTTTTCATATTGCCAGATGCTCTTGTTTGAGGGTTTGGACTAAATGGCCTCTAAAATCCCATTCCCTGTTACTCAAGATTCTCTGAGCTCAGTGGATCTGTGATGTAGTTGCGATTACAATCTAGTTTTCCCAAAGATAGACTAGTGGTCTTTTCATTAAAACCATATAGTTTTATTAGTCATGCAACTAGTCACTCTTTTTGATTGTTTATTGACTAAACAATTCTTTCTGAGCAGAAGCTCTAATATGGAACAATGGCAATGGAGACTATCAATATCTGAAACAGAAAATAAAATAGCATGACTAGGACATTTTATATGGAAATAGTATGTAAGACCCTATAAGCTATTAGTTAACAATAACCAGTAGTACTTGTTAGTTATCAGTGTAACAATTCAAAGCACTCTAGTATGTAAAGTAACCACTTTTAGAGGCACATTATTTTATTGTTACATACATTTCATATTTCAATATAAAAGAAAACCAATAAATTTATTTGAGATAGAAAATCCAAGTATTAGAATATGTATCCATTAAAAAAATCAAATAGGCCTATTGTATTTGCTTTCATCCGGGGCTGGTTCTTTCTGAGGGAGAGGCATTTGAAGACCATAATTGTGTTAGTGAAATAGCTGGAACACCACACAGTATTCCAGGCATCTAATGACCAAGTGGGTTAGCAGATCAATTACTAAAAAATCAACAGGCAGGGATGAAATTAGCCATGGCACATTCTGTCTGCTACTTACTCTCATCTATTAATTGGATTGTTTAGTGACTGAACTGATCCATCATTTAGCAATTGTAGTTAATTAACATAGCTGGCCAGACTGTACTATGCTATGGTTAATTGAGACATACACATGACCCCAGCCGCCCTGGTTCGGAGAGTAACGGCAAAAATAAGTTGATCAAGGCACTAATCTGGTAAAATGATTAAACACCAAAATAATCCATTTCAGTTTTGCCATCAATATTCTGAGAAAAATATTTCCATTCCTGTTCTTTTCTACTATCATTTGTAAAGTTGGCATTATTTATTCTAGAAGTCTGTAAAATATACTTCCCTCCTTTCCTTATGATAACATCTCTATCTCTGGTGGCTGTAGAGAATACTGCAAGCATTCTGGTGGTATAACATAGTGGCCAAAAACTGTAGAGTTAAACCTAGGAAAAGTCTTAGCATTCACCTGCAGCATTAATGTTTTTGTTCTCTACAATGGAAGTTACAATATCCACTTCCTTAGGTTGCAGGGATTAGCAGGGATGATGAAGGTGAAGGTCTTGGCACACAGAGAGTGAGGCAGGTAACGATCAATTAATTTAGCTCTTTGGGTTAAGTGGTGATGAATGAAGGCAACCAGAAATAGAAATAGACAGTCACTTTTCTTTCCATTATCATTTGATGGAAAGTTTTAACTCAACTTTTACTAGAATTGATTGTTGCTTGAACTGCAAAATGGTATCTCTACATGTGAGGCACTCCAGGAAATGAGGATGTATGGTATTGTTTAGAAGCAATAGAATTTATTTTCCTCATTCATTATCTAATGGTCAGGCAGTATTAGTAAAAGGAAAAAGAGCCGAAACAATAGCCAACTAAATAAAACACTGGTCCTAAGGGTCTCGTTACTTGAAATGTAGTTTATTTTAAAACTGATGTGCGTTGAATTAAATCACATCCTAATCTTTTGACAGACTCATTTACTGTGAAATAGAGAGTGTGAGATACACTGGATGCAGAGAAGGTCAAAACTGAATTGGAAGATTTTATCCAGTTCTGGCTTCTACAAGTGAGGGGGAGTAAAGACAACCCGTGGAAGGTAAAGTGATAAGGCCCAAAGATGCCAAGAGGCTGGAGAGGGAAGCCTGGGAGGAAATGCTAATGGGATTGTGATTAGAAAGCCTGGAGAGGAGTTGGACCATAAAAATACTACAGCCATGAAAAGAGCTGAGATTCCATGTGCAGCAGGAAGGCAGCCTTTAGTGCCCAGAGGGCCAGGCCAGACCAAGAGGTGCTGGGATGGAACCCCGCTTCTTCCTTTGGGGTCTTTAATTCTGCTCGTCTGAGGTGAAGAAGTCCCTTCCCACATATCCGTCTTTCCCTTCTCTTTCTTTTCTGTTTTCCCTTCCCCCTTTACTCCAGCATGTCTTGGTGGAAATATAAGATTTGCAGCCAGAAGTTCTGAATGTGAGGTTTCAGCAGTCATTACTAGATGTATGAACTTAAGCCAGTTCTCTGAGTTTCATTCTTAGAAAAAGAAATGAATACATGTTTTCTAATTTGTACAAGGAGGAGAATAATATCTGGCTCATAGGATTTCTGAGAGTGTAAAATAAAATAACAGATAAAACAACTTCTTTGTAACATGTAGAGTAAATATGGATGTGAGTTTTAGTGTGATCAATGGATTTCCTCAGTCTTTACCTCTTTTCTCTCTCCCTTGGAATTCCAAGTAGCAGAATGCTGGAAAATATAGATAGGAAAGTCTCACCTTTCTTTCTAAGGTAGCTTCTTATCTCTAAGAAAAAAGCTTCGTGGTTGGGGACTGGATCGTAGGCTCTGCTAGGCTTCATGCCAGTCTTAAGATTTCGTGACAAATAAGCCTTCATATATTTCCACTGTGGGGTTGTTTATTGATTTTTTCACAGTCCAGAGCAGCCACTATCCTCTTATAACTCTATACTGTGAGACTCTGGAAATTTTTAAAAGTATAGACTACAGACGGGAATAATTTCAGAGGTGTGATTATACTGATGAGGCTTGGGCAGTGAGCCCATTCCAGGTTTACCACCACCAAACCTTGTTCCACCTATGCAGCAGCCAGTGTGGATTTAATCCTGCAGGGTTCGTGCCTTGGGGAAGAGGAGATCAAAGAAAGCCCACACCCAGGTCTTCCGCCATGAGGGCCCTCGTCACGGTTTCCATGGTGAGCCCAAAGGAGACCCGCCCTCTGCTTCCTTGCTGTTTCAATTGCATCACCTGAAAGACACAGGGCCAAATCATAGCCACACTCTCACTACCCATGCTTTTCTAAAATCACAATAAACGCAGACAGCTCTAACCACATAGCATGCTCCAATATTTCCTGGCCTGCCATGGACCACGTTCCTTCACAGCGGGACTTACGATCTGCTAAGAGACCACTGCAGATTTCTGCAGTTTCCTCATGGTCAAAGCCAGAATTTCACAGGAACCTAGAGAATCACATTGACTTTGTCCTTGATCTATTTCTGTCTGAAGGGACTGTATTCATTTCCTAGGGCTGTCATAACAAAGCACCACAAACTGTATGGCTGAAGACAACATAAATTTATTGTCTCCTAGTTCTGGAAGTGAGAAGTCTAAGATTAAGGTATTGGTGGAGTTGTTTCTTCTGAGGCCTGTGGCCTGTGAGGGAGAAATCAGTCTGTTCCATCCACCTTTCTCAGCTTTGGGGGATTGCTGGAATCTCTGGCCTCTGGCTCATGTTCCATCATCTTGTTCTCTATCTCCAGTTCACATGGCCTCCTCCCTGTGCTTGTGTCTATGTCCAAATTTTTGCTTGTTATAAGGACACCAGTTATATTGGATTAGGGGCCCACCTTATTCATTTACTACCTCTGCAACAACTTTATTTTCAAATAAGGTCACATTCTCAATTATGGATGGTTAGGATTTCAACAGATAAACTTTAGGAACATAATTCTATCCATAACTGGGATAAAATTTTTGAAATACCTTGATTTAAATTGAGTGTTCAATACAAGCATGGTTGTGGGCATTCTCGACATTGCTTAAAGATGTAAATTAGGGATTAATTTACATCTTTAGTAATTAGTAGATCCCTGTAAATAGTAGATTTACTATAAATAGTAGATTTACCCCATAAATTAGTAGATCCCTGTCTACTTAGAATTTACCTCTTAGTTAGAACTCAACCCTCTAGCTGAATTGAACAGATGTGTAGAAAATTATCAGATAGATGGAAAGAATCTGACCAAAATTAATAGTAGATATTCAACTTTTTTTTAATGTCAGAGAAAAATCTTTGAGATCTTACATAGGAGCCCAACATAGAAAACAAAGAAAGCACATTTGCTCTGTTTCAGATAAGATAGAGGATTTAGAGTTCCTTCTACCCATCTATTTATTTTTATAGCAGCCATGGAGGCTTCATGGGAGAAACATAATGCAATAGGACTCCAGAGAATAGTTTGGAAAAGCAGAGGTGAGAAGAGGGAGAATGAGCACACAGTATGTGAGGATAAGTTTGGAGGTAGGGATATGGAAGAGGTCTTTAGAATCTAAAGAGCTGGGCTTTTTGGAGAACAGTGGAAGCAAATATAGAAAAGCAGATCAGGGTCCTCGGATGGAGAATTCCCATCATGGCTTGACTGAGTTCAGATCCTTGAGATATATGTCAGGGGACCAGAAGCTTTGCTGGCTCCCAGTGATCTACATATACCTCAAGTCCTTTTATTTTCTTGCCTGTACCTCATTCTCATTCTGATGGTTTCCACTCCCTAGATTCCCTTTTTCTTAGAAAGGCAAACATTTAAGCAATTTGAGGTTTGGAACGGGGTTTTACAGATCTGTCTCTGCACTTCTGTTCTTTACTATGCAGTGTAATTTGAAAAAAAAAATTACTAACGAATTCATATGTATAATGCAGAATTATGGATTTGACCAGGATCAGATAAAATTATGGAAAGGACTGCCTCAGAACCTGAGATATAACATTGCATTTTATCTCTACAGGTTTCTAAGAAAGAGATATTGCTATTCCTAATTTACAGATAAAAAATTTGAAGTTCGGGTAAAGTAATATACCTAAGATCACAGCTGATAAGTGTAAGAGTGGAAATCTGAACCTAGATCTGCTTGACAATAAAGTCTATGTTTTTTTTCCCCCAATATTATTATCCTGGAGAACAGAAAATATGGAAATCTAACACAAAGTAAAAGCCTGTGGTCAAATCCTAGGTCAGAAATAATAAAAGGTAGCAAAAATAGAAAGTTTGGGATCTGGGAAACCCTGAATCCAGGCCATTCAATATAGATTGGACTTTCCTTAAAGACCATGACCCAATTACATCTTTATTTAAACTTGGCCTTCCATTATCACTGTTGACCCAAGGAAAGAATTTTCCTACTCAGAAATGCACATTGAGTAAGTGAGAGTGATGTCTGCATTGTCTCCAGCAATCCCATGATATGGAGTGGTCCTCATGTGCTTTCATCCTTGTTTGTCTGTTGCTGCTGCCTACATTCTCGTCCCATTCATATGAATCTCATAACAGATACTGTGTTTTCTTTTAGTTATGTGCACATTATTTTTGATACGCATATATAGTCCACATGTTATATAGCACAAAGTGATTTAGCAGAAATGCAGGTCAACTGCTGCCTCTAGCATGATACTTAATGGTGGTAGCAGGAAGTGGGTCCTGAATTATGCAATGAGCTTTGAACAAGAGTTGCTTTTTCCTTCTAAAGGATGTTCAAAATGTCTTTCCATTGTCAAAATTTGCCAAACATTGACATAACAAGGAGACTGCAGCCACTATAGAAACTGAACATGGAAAAGTCAGGTATGAGAAAACCACCATATCACATGCTATTTACATTGAATAGAAGACAGGTAACTAGTATTTTACAAAGCACCCTAGAAACGTCTGCCACAGAACTCAGCTGATCCATTCTCACCATTCATAGACCCTACATGGAGCAAACATGTAAGCAAGAAACAGACGCTCAGCGAAAACATTGAGATATAAAGAAAAGTCAATATACACATGCAATTCTAAAATAAAGGAAGCTAAAATGGAGAAATTGCTTTAAAAGAGCTGTGACTGTTGTACAGTTTCATTCAGACAGGCTCCAAAGCTGATAGGCAGAGCACTTTGCTGAACCTATGAAGTCTGAACTGGGAATCTGGCCACAACAGGGAAATTGAATCGTGGATATACTTAGTTTGGGTTTAGTGAAATTTATTTCTGTAATTCACTGTCATTTCCATGAGTATTTATGTTATTGCTGTCTGTCCTGGTGTAGGGAAAACCTCTATTCAGAAATGCAGTGACCTGCTCTGTGCTGACCCACGCAGCACTATGACACAGAGGCACAGGTATATCAGGATATAAATACGTTCTCTAGTGGTGAAAATGTGGAGCCTGTAGTGGAGGAGAAATAAAGTGTTAAATGTAACAAGTCGGGAGAGTGAGCCAAAGAAAATGTTTTCATATTTTATAGTTTATGTAGGAAGCAATCTGCATGACCCCACATTCCCACTTACGGGTATGTATCAAAAATTAAATTGAAAGCAGGGTCTCAAAGAAATATTTGCACACCCATGTTCATAATAGCATTATTCACAATCATCGCCAAGGGGTGGAAGCAACCTGGGTGTTCATGGACAAACAAATGGAGGTACAAAATGTGTTATATATACAATGGAAGAGTATTCAGCCTTAAAAAGGAAGGAAATTCTGACACATGTTACAGCAGAAATGAACATTGAAGATGTCATGTTAAGTGAAATAAGCCAGTCACAAATGGACAAATGCTATATGATTCCACTTCTGTGAGGCATCTAGCAGTCAAATTCAAAGAAACAGAAAGGATGGAGACTACAAGGGGCCAGGGGAAGGGAAAAAGTAGTTGTTTAGTGGGTGGAGAGTTTCAGATCTGCAAGTGGAGAGTTTCAGATCTGCAAGATGAAAAAGTCCTGGCCATCTCTTTCACAACAGTGTGAATATGTTGAACACTAGCCAACTGTACACTTAAAAATGGTACACTTAAGATGGTAAATTAGCCAGGCATATTGGCTCAAGCCTGTATTCCTAGCACTTTGGGAGGCCTAGGCAGGCAGATCACCTGAGGTCAGGAATTCAAGACCAGCCTGGCCAACATGGCAAACCCCCGTCTCTATTAAAAATACAAAAATTAGCTGGGCATGGTGGTGCATGCCTGTAATCCCAGCTACTCGGGAGGCTAAGGCAGGAGAATCACTTAAATCCAGGAGGCGAAGTTTGCAGTGAGCTGAGATTGCGCCACCGTACTCCAGGCTGGGCCATAGACTCTGTCTCGAAAAAAAAAAAAAGATGATAAATTTTATGTTATGTGTTTTTTACCACAATAAAAAGGCAGGGAGAATAAAAATAGAATGTTTACCAAATTTGATAATAACACAAAAACACACATGACAATACCAATAATAACTTGTGAAGCTGAAAGAAACTTTCTAAAGTATCATTAATTAAAACAAACAAATCTTGGTCTATCATGCTGGGGCAATGCTGAATTATTTTTCTATTCTCTCAATAAAAATTATAAAATTGTTGTCTTAAGAAGTGGTGAGTTAAAAGGAAGCAGCCAAAATTTATAGTTAAAAAAAGAATTATAGAACTGTGTCAATTAATAAAAACATTGTTATTTTTCTGGATTTTGTGATGCTCATCTTATTTTTCAGTCTTTAAAAATATTTTTATATTAGCTTTTCCATTTCTAAATAAGCAATCATTTTGCACCGAATTTTACGTTCATGATTTTGCATTCTTTTTCTTAAAGAAAGTCTTCCTAGGATAAGCTTCAAGCTTTGCGAAACTGGATTTCTTTTTCCTGAATTTAAGCAATAAATATAATAGCTGATGATGTTCAAGATATCAAAACAATAGACTTTTAAATATGGTTCTTATAAATCTTAATGCCATCAGAAGCAACATCAGGGAAAGGATTCTCTGAATTGCCAATCCAGCCTCACTCTTTCAGAAGTCTATCTTAGATTTTAAGAATATATAAATTTGGGCCTAACTACTTTTCAGGAATCTGTTAGTCCTGATGCAGTTTCTCTCAACCTGGATATGGAAATATGGACAAACACACAACAATGCTGAAAAGTAGAAGTAAAAAAGTCCATTCTATTACCATAATTTATGAAGAATCGCCATGAATTATGAGGCCATTAAAGTTTCCACTCTGGGTAGTAGTTTATACACGGTTTTCTTTCTCTAACAGATCTCATTTGGGGGTCTCAAACAAGACTGAATTATTTCAGTCCTATTCATGTTGAGCTTTGGCTGCGAATTCCTGTGTCTATTCCAAACATAAAATGGGCAACACAGGTGTCTTTGTAGCAGTTTGCTAAGGCACCATTCCCCATTTCCTCTCACCATCAGCAGCTCTTTCTATACACATTTTAGAATGAAAAAGCAAAGTAAAGATATAGCACAAAATAGGCTGTTGTAAAAAGAGAATGGGAGTGACCTATTATGTCATGAAGGCAAAAAGCTGTAAATAGAGGAAGATCTGGAAAAGCCCTTATAGGAAGACAAATTGCAAATTAGATTATTTCACACATTTCATTTACTCCAAAAGAGTGAGGATTAGGGATTCAAAGACCTGCATATAGAAGATGCAGGAATGGAGCTAGAAGTTGTATACATAATCTTGCTCTCCAGATGAGTATATGAGACTGGGAATCTACCCATCAAAAAATGGATAGTAAATGGAGCTGGGGAAATTTAGAGAGTGAATGAGTCATTAAGAAAAAAACATTAAAACAAAATTAGCCGGGCACAGTGGTGTGTGCCTGTGAGTCCCAACTACTCAGAAAGCTGAAGTGGGAGAATTGTTTGAGCCCAGGGGTTTGAAAATAACCTGGGCAATGTAGAAAGACTGTCTCTAAACATTAAAAAAAAAAAATTAAGAGTGGAATACCCTCTTGAAGATTTATTGGAAGAATAGACCCCAGAAAGTGAATTACTGCAGAGAACAGAAGAAAAATTTAATAAAAACACCCAGTCTACACAATTTACAAGAAGATAAAATTTTTATTAAACAAGAGCAAAAACTATCCAGCAAAGTAGTACTATAAAGATAAACAATGGAGGTGGGATTAATTTTTTTTTAAAGAACACCAATAACTAATGACAGAATTAAAATATGCCAGAAAAGGGAGGAATTAGCATTCTGGAAAACCAAATGAGTAATGTCAAGGGTAAATGTGATAAGTGATCCCAGAGTGCAGAGACATAGGACAAAAACATGACAGCAAAGAGAGAGAACAGTTAGTGAAGACCGAAAACAAGTACCTAACATAAAAACTACACGTGAACCTAGAGGAAAATGCCAAACAATTGGAACAGACGCAGTAAACAAAGACAAATTGAAAAATAGTGTCTGGACTGAAAAAAAAGAAAGACCTGAGCATATGGATTGAGAAAGCTCAACATGTTCTAGATAAAATTATGAAAAGAACTTATGCCAAGCTATCTCTTGGTTAATCTTTTGAATAATCAGTGACATCAGTCAGTGTCTCTACACAAAATATATGAAGACTCAAATGAGGATAATCTGAGGAGAGTTTGTTTACAGAGAGATTTATTGCAAAGGGGTGAATGGGATGTTAAGAGAACTGCAAGAGATAAGGCGAAAACCCAGGGCTGGCAGCAGCAGGCTGCCACCCACTGTAGATCCAAGGGGAAGACAGGTTATCCCATCCAACATGTAACAATGGTACATAGAGCAGGCCACCTTGAGATGATCAGTGACTTTCTGTCAAGGAACATACCAACTTTAGGCAACCTCACAGAGGGAAAAAAGTACTAATTTTGTAGTAAAAAATTACTCTCCTTTCTCTTCCAAGATTTGGCCCCATAGTCCAAATCTACCAGAAAGCCACAGGGCATGGGATCTCAATGCTACAAGTCACTGAGGTCAACCTCTCAGGGCAGAAAACAGGATAGAGAAGGGACACCGAGGGACAGATGGAAGATACTTGGCACAGCATTGCAAACAAAACACATAATAAACCCAACGTTCAAACATTTGACAATAGAGAGAATAAAATAAATGAAGAAGAAAGAAATAATCAGACTTAATAAGTACATTAACAAATGATTATCAATATAATTTTTAAAAATGCATAGGCCTTAATAGAAAATATGTATAATGTCAAATGATTTGAATTCTAATAGCCCCCATTTCAAGCTAAAGATTAGAGCAGGATAAGGTGGGTAAAATAATATCTGTTCTCAAAAGGTATAAAAGAAAGATAAAAGACATTATTTCATTTCATCCCAATAGTTAGAAAAAGTTGTATTTGTGTGTTTGAGACACATAAAGAGTAATACAAATAGATACAAAGTATATTTTTCAAATGACAGGAGAAATATAAAATTGCATATAGCAAAAGGTAGAGATTTTTAAAAAGGTAAAATAAGAGGCCGGGAGTGGTGGCTCATGCCTGTAGTCCCAGCACTTTGGGAGGCCGAGGTGGGTGGATCACCTGAGGTCGGGAGTTTGAGACCAGCCTGACCAACATGGAGAAACCCTGTCTCTACTAAAAATACAAAATTAGTCAGGTGTGGTGGCACATGCCTGTAAACCCAGCTACTCAGGAGTCTGAGGCAGGAGAATCACTTGAACCCAGGAAGCAGAGGTTGTAGTGAGCCAAGATGGTGCCATTGCACTCCAGCCTGGGCAAGAAGAGTGAAACTCCATCTCAACAAAAAGGTAAAATAAGAAAACTAAAGTAAGCCTAAAAATATTTTTAATACTAAATTACTGTGTATGTTCTAATCTGCATAGTAAAAGCTGAAAACACTCAGAATATGTTAAAAATATTAATAGTATGCTGCTTTAACAAATTAAAATAAAAAATAAATATAAATTGTATTACTTACCGTGACTTATAATAATGGTTCTTAAATGTTTTAATGTCAGGATCTCTTTTTTTTTACCTCTTAAAAACTATTGAAGATGCCAAAGAGCTTTTATTTATGTGGATTGTATCTATGGATATGAATTGTGTTACACATTAAAACTAAATTTTTCTTTTGGTCCGGTTGATAGATCTGAATACAGTAAAATTCACCCTTTATGTATAAAATTGTGTGAATTTTGGCAAATCTATACCGTTGTGCAAATGTCACCACAGTGAAAATACACAATGTTTCTGTGTTCCTTTGAGATCAATTGTCCATCTCCACTTCTTGCCCTGTTTTGTGGCTATGTAGTTTTGTGTTTTCCAAATATTATATAAATAAATCATACTTTATGTAGGCTATGAAATCTGACTTATTTCACTTAGCATAATGCTTTTGAGATTCATCTATGTTGTTACAAGCTCTTTGGTTCAGTAGTTTGGTTCCTTCTATTGTGGAGCAGTACTCAGTTGTATAGCTGCACCAAGATTTTTTTATCCATTCACTGGTCAGTGGATATCTGGAGTTTTCCAGTTTTTGGTTATTACAAACAAACCTACTATGAGCATTTGTGTCCAGGGTTTTGTGGGACATACATTTTCATTTCTGTGAGTAAAGAACCAGGAGTGGGATTGTTGTGTCATATGGTAAGTGTATGCTTAACTTTATAAGAAATTTTATAAGAAGCAATTCCAAAGTGACTGAACAATTTTGCATTTTCACCAGCAATGTATGAGAATTCCACTTACTTAGCATTAGCATTCTCGTAGCACTTGATATTTTCAGTTTAAAAACATATTTCATCTATTCTAATAGATGTGTAGTATTATCTTTCTGTGGTTTTAATTTGTATTTCCCTAAAGACTAATGATGTTGAGCATATTTTTATGTGCTTATTTTCTGTATCTCTTCTTTGGTGATGTATTATGTCTATTCAAATCTTTTGCCCATTGGTTGTTTGTTTTATTACTATTAAATCTCGATAGTTCTTTATATCTTCTGGATACCAGTCTTTTATTAGATATAAGTTTTGTAAATATTTTCTACTACTCTGTGGCTTGTTGTTTCTTTCTCTTTTTTCTTTTAGCAGTATCTTTCAGAGAAGTTTTAAAATTTTGATGAAGTCCAGGTTATCAATTTTTTATTTTATGGTTCATGATTTTGTATTCTACTTAAGAAATCTTTGCCTAACCCGAGGTCACAAGGACTTTCTCCTATGTTTTCTTCTAAAAGTTTTATAAAATCTGAGAAATTTTTAAAACAGAAAAAAAAACATACTCAAGCACAAATTCTGTAAGCCATCAGTGTTGATGTCATCACGTGTCATGAAGATTGGAAAGTCCTTTGCTCTCATTTTCTGAGGAGTGAAAGTCCTTACACTCCTCAGAAAATGAGAGTTCATAAGGCAACTAATATCTTAGAATTATTCTAATGATATTGACCTCATGAGCTTTCAAAAAGGGTTTCAGAGACTCTGAGGAGTTCCTAGACTACATTTGAGAATCATAGATCTAAAATGTAAAGACAATCACAGAAATTATGAGTGGTAGCATTACATTTCAAATAAAGTAAAATTAAGAGCAATATATTAAAGATGGCAAAAGTACTTTCATATTAATAAACTTTCCTTCACCCAATGAAATTATAATAGCTGTAAGTTTTATATACCAAATAGTACATTTTCTGAATATATTTTGGAAGTCTAGAGATACATGGGTAAACTAAAGTCAATGCAATTTATTTGAAGATCTTATTCTACCTCTTTATTTTTTTAGGAGATAAAAAGGTCAATAATATAAAATTTTCAGTCTTTTAAAGAGAAGGTATTATCTGGACTATGTGAAGTTTTATGTCCTGTACACAAAATTACAACTTTCTAAAAAAGCATTTATTGAACATTTAGAAACAATGCTATGTTAGATTTCAGTGTAGAAATCGGTACAGGTTCATTCATTTATTCTTTGAATAAATGCAATAAAATTAGAAATTAGCCATATAAATGGGATGAATAAACAAAATGAAAATTACAGGACATTCTTCTAAATAATTCTTAAATCATAAAATATTCAAATACCATATTGATAAACAATATAGAATATAACAAATAAGAGAATATTGTATGCCAAAATTTATAAAATGCTGCCAAAATCTTACTCAAAGGCAAACTCAGAGCCTTAACTTTTTTATTAATTAACTAGTAAAGATGACAAAGAAATAAATTGTGCAGCATTCAAAAAAGAAAATAATAACAATAGATAAGCTTAAGTAGTGATAATTGAATAATAATAATGGTAAAGTCATGGAAAGGAAATATAACTCTGAAACATCTAATGAAGAAAAAGGGGAGAAAATGCAAATAAAATATTGTAAATAAAAGTGAAATATCAAGAAATTACAAAGACATTTTAAAAAAATATTAAGTATATAACATTTTCATATTAATTTAACAGTCTTCATGAGGTAGGTCGTTTTTTGAGAAAAGAATTTCCAAAAGTACATATGAAGAATAGAGAATCAAAATATATCAATAACCATAAAAGAAATTAAAAAATAAATAAAGCCATTATCACCAAAAATTACTCAGACTAGTAGATTTCATAGGAGCATTCTTTCAAACTTTCAGAAAAAAAAATTATATGCTTTACATTTAAGTCACCTTAGAGAACCAGAAAATACAAATTAATTTTGTGAAGCTAGCATAAAACATGTGCCAAACAGAAGAAAAAGAAAACTATGTTTCTTTTCAAATTGTTAAATAGAACACTTGACTATCCTGTGAGAGGTTAATAGTTATTCTATACAGATAGCATTGTGTATATTTAGCAAAATATATTTAATAAACCAGTGGTGAAACAAATCTTAACAGAGGTCATTAATACAGGATATCCTAGAATCTAGAATATGCTAATATACATTATAAATCTCTATAATTTATGTGACCATGAGAACCTCCCCTTTATTTTTTTCTTTGCCCTGCTCTATATACCTATTAAACACGCACAATGTTTGTCCCTCAAGTGTTCCAGGCCTTGGTGTGTTCTAGTGTTCTCAGCTAATACAGAGACTGTCAGAGACCAATATTCCTAACTAACATAGATGTTGAGATCCTAAATGAAGGAGATCAAACTGACACCAGCAGAGTATTCACAGAATCATCTTGTAGATTTTATTCTAAGAATGCAAGATTGGTTTACTACTGTGAAACAATATAAATATTTTAGCAGGTTAGATTTAAAATATTATAATTTAAATTGATGGCAAAATGAGCTCTGTATTAATCTGTTTTCATACTGCTGATAAAGAAATACCTGAGACTGGGAAGAAAAAGAGGTTTAATTGGACTTAAACCTCCCTTCCACATGGCTGGAGGGGCCTCAGAATCATGGCGGGAGGCGAAAGGCACTTCTTACTTGGCAGCAGCAAGAAAAAATGAGGAAGATGCAAAAGCGGAAACCCCCAATGAAACTATCAGATCTCACGAGACTTATTACCACAAGAACAGCATGGGGAAACCGCCTTAATGATTCAACTGATTTCTCACTGGGTCCCTCCCACAACACGTGGGAATTATGGGAGTACAATTCAAGAGGAGGTTTGGGGTAAGGACACAGCCAAACCATATCATTCCATCCCTGGACCCTCCAAATCTCATGTCCTCACATTTCAAAACCAATCATGCCTTCCCACTAGGTCCCACAAAGTCTTAACTCCTTTCAGCATTAACTCAAAAGTCCAAAGTCCAAAGTCTCATCTGAGACGTGGCAAGTCCCTTCTTCCTATGATCCCATAAAGTCAAAAACAAGTTAGTTACTTCCTAGATACAATGGGGGTACAGGCATTGGGTAAATACACCCATTCCAAATGGGATAAATTGGCCAAAACAAAGGGGCTATAAGTCCCATACAAGTCCGAAATCCAGCAGGGTGGTCAAATCTTGAAGCTCCAAAATGATCTCCTTTGACACCGTGTCTCGCATCTGGGTCACGCTGATGCAAGAAGTGGATTCCCATGGTCTTGGGAAGCTCTGCCCCTGTGGCTTTGCAAGGTACAGCCTCCCTCCTGGCTGCTTTCATGGGCTGGCATTGAGTGTCTGTGGCTTTTCAAGGTGCACAGTGCAAGCTGTCAGTGGATCTACCATTCTGGGGTCTGGAGGATGGTGGCCCTTTTCTCACAGCTCCCCTAGGCAGTACCCCAGTAGAGACTCTGTGTGGGAGCTCCAACCCCACATCTCCCTTCTGCACTGCCCTGGCAGAGGTTCTCCATGAGCACCCTATCCCTGCAAAAACTTCCGCCTGGGCATCCAGGCATTTCCATACATCTTCTGAAATCTAGGTGGAGGTTCCCAAACCTCAACTCAACTTCTGTGCAGTGGCAGGCTCAATACCAGGTGGAAGCTGCCAAGGCTTGGGACTTACATCCTCTGAAGCCACAGCCCGAGCTCTACGTTGGCCCCTCTCAGCCATGCATGGCTGGAGCAGCTGGGATGCAGGGCACCAAGTCGCTAGGTTGCACACAGTACAGGGATGCTGGGCTGGGCCCAGAAAACCATTTTCTCCTAGGCCTCTGGGCTGCCGTGAAGACCTCTGACATGCCCTGGCGATACTTTCCCCATTGTCTTGGGGATTAACATTTGGTTCCTCTTTACTTATGCAAATTTCTGCAGCTGGCTTGAATTTCTCCTCAGAAAATGAGTTTTGCTTTTCTATCACATTGTCAGGCTGTGAATTTTCCAAACTTTTATGCTCTGTTTCCCTTTTAAAACTGAGTGTTTTTAACAGCACCCAAATCACCTCATGAATGCTTTGCTGCTTAGAATTTTTTTCTGCCAGATACCCTAAATCATCTCCCTCGAGTTCAAAGTTCTGTAAATCTCTAGGGCAGGAGCAAAATGCCACCAGTCTCTTTGCTAAAAGGTAACAAGAGTCATCTTTGCCCCAGTTCCCAAAAAGTTCCTCATTTACATCTGAGACCACCTCAGCCTGGACCTTATTATTTAAATCACTATCAGCATTTCTGTCAAAGCCATTCAACAAGTTTCTAGGAACTTCCAAACTTTCCCACATTTTCCAGTCTTCTTCTGAGCTCTCCAAACATTCCAACCGCTGCCTCTTACCCACTATCAAAGTTGCTTCCTTATTTTCAGGTATCATTTCAGCAACGCCCCTCTCTACTGGTACCAATTTACTGTATTAGTCTGTTTTCACACTGCTGATAAAGAAATACCCAAGACTGGGAAGAAAAAGAAGTTTAGTTGGACTCACAGTTCCACATGACTGGGGAGGCCTCAAAATCATGGCAGTAGGTGAAAGGGACTTCTTAGTTGGTGCCAGCAAGAGAAAATCAGGAAGATGCAAAAGCAGAAACTCCTGATAAAACCATCAGATCTCATGAGATTTATTCACTACCATGAGAATAGTATGGGGGAAACCCACCCCATTATTCAAATTATCTCCCACAACATGTGGGAATTATGGGAGTACAATTCAAAATGAGATTTGGGTGGGGACACAGAGCCAAACCATATCAGGCTCTAATAAAAAAAAAGAGAGGAATACATTCGTTTATGAAATTGGCAAAGCAAAGAGAACTTTGTTAGAAGTTGACCAGATTGCTGGAAGGTGGACTATCGCAGATCTTGCTGGGGGCAGTGTCACTTAGCACAATCTGGGGGACAACATGGTGACACATGTGTTTAATATGTAGCAAATTCTTTAAAAATTTGCTGTCTAACGATGCCTTAGATTCTAAGTAGAATGATGAGTCCAGGAGAAAGGGAGCATGCACAAGAGGAGAGGAGAGGGCTAGATAATAGTGTCTTTAATTTATAAATTTGCTCTAGTTCTTTGGAATAATCCATCAAGCCATCCTCTGCCCTCCCTTCCCTGACTCTCACTCCCATAGCCAGGAGACTTCAGTGTTAGGAAAATGAAATTAAGTATCCAAGTAAAAAATCATTACTGATCCCCAAGTAAGTGATGTGTAAATAGTTTTCTGGGATCATGGGTTAAAATGTTACTGAGGTTCTCAAGTCCTATCAGGAAGACAATCTTTGGCTCAGTCAGCTGGGCTGAAGTAGCCAGGTTTTCCCTGAACAGTAATAACTTGAATTGCTCTATTACCCAGGTTCCTGAGAACTGAAAGTGCTCACAGGAGAGGCCAGTTTACCAGCAACTTCCTTGAAAGTCCAGAATCACAACCAAAAGACACAAGTGTGGTTCTTCAGTCAGAACATTCCTCCTTTGGGATTCTTCTTTTTCTTTTTCCACATTCATAATACATACTAGACCTTCAGGATTCTTAATGCTAATGTGTTTTTGAAAATTTTAAAATGCATTTTGTTGTTAGTTACTCCCTGAGTCCAGAGTGTCCACAGAGCTATAATGCAGTAATATCTAAGAGGTGGGTTTTCGGTTCCCCTGCCGTGGTCTTGTAGCCACAGTGTCATGCTAATGAATCTCCTGCAGGATCACAAAGAACTCAGAATGCCAGCAGTGGAGGGGCCTAAACATTACTTACGCCTATTTGTTATCTTCAAGGTCAGCAAGGATGCACCTGGTAAACACAGATGCTGTAACCTAAATCCCGCCTGCTCACAAAGACTTGTCTCTGATTAGCCTATTTGAATAAAACATTACTTGGGATCTCACATGATACACTTTCATAGCCTGGTATTTTAAAAATCTGGGTTATGTAGGATATGCTGTATTTTAAAAAGTTCAGTGTAGTTTACCAATTACATATTTTACCTCACTTTTTACAGACTTCTAATAGCCACAGCAATGGGACTACCAAGGAATATTTCATTTAGATTCCATATAATGAGAATGTAGATACATGTAAAAGTACCAAAAAGACCGAACGTGTGTGTGTGTGTGTGTGTGTGTGTGCATGTGCATGTGTGTGTTTTAACTATGGATGTATTGCCATGGCAACATCTGGAGATGGAATACAGCAATTAACAAACTTTGACAAACCTTTTTTTTTTTTAATAGAGTGTTGCTCTGTCGCCCAGGCTCGAGTGCAATGGCGTGATCTCGACTCACTGCCAGCTCCACCTCCCGGGTTCACGCCATTCTCCTGCCTCAGCCTCCGGAGTAGCTGGGACTACAGGTGCCCGCCACCACACCCAGCTAACTTTTTTTTTTTTTTTTGTATTTTAGTAGAGACAGGGTTTCACCATGTTAGCCAGGATGGTCTCAACCTCCTGACCTCGTGATTCGCCTGCCTGGGCCTCCCAAAGTGCTGAGATTACAGGCATGAGCCACCACGCCTGACCGACAAACTTTTTAACCAAATCTTTGTCATTTTGAGATGTATTAGAATATGTGCTTACTTGTATTTCTCTTCCTCCTACTTTCACCACAATATTAGGTCTTGATGCTCATACCAAAGGATAGTCAATTAAATTCTAAACAACACTCCAAAATGACTTTGAGACTGTTATATAGCATTTATGATTAATTTTTCAATTGGCCTTCATTTAAAGGCCTAGAGCAAAATTTTTTATCTCATGAGAAAGAATAAGTGAGTACTGGAAGATTTCTACTGCAAAGACTTTATTAAAGTAAAATATTATGAAGCACATGATTTAAAGAATGTAATTTTATACCGCCCATATAATTTAATAATGTCATTTACACTAAGCTCAATGAGATGACAGCATCAGAATAATGACACATACTAGAAAGTCATTAAAGCTAAATATTAAAAATATTGTTTTATACTTTTAGGTATACAAATAAATTATAATGTATAACTGGCAATCTGGATAAGAAGCAGAGAATGGCTGTGAAAAATCTCTGGCCGATGCAAATACAGGTTCTGACTGCTTTTAATGTATAACTTTCTGATTGATTCACGGCCCATTGAAGTGAATTATGCTAAATGAGTAAAAAATGTAAGTTCTTGAAGGGCACCAAAAATGTACCATATTGACTTCAGCCAGTCACTTATTCTCTCAGTGCCTCAGTTATGTAATCTGTAAAATGGGGTCATTTGTACAAGGGAATGAGAAGAGATATGTGAATGGTACCAGGAAAAACAAAGGTTATGAAGTGGACCATAGCCAGACTAGTCACACAGCCTTGTCGTTCATGTTTATGAGGGCACATTTTTGTGATAGATTTGACAAGAATAAAATTGTATTTTTACAAAGCTCTTTGAGGAGCATGCTTTTCTGCTCTCTGCATGTATGTTCCACTTTCCTCTCTTATTTGTCCTTTTACCTGTACTAATAACTTCTGTTCCCTGATAAATTTAGCTTGTGTGTCTCATCGTTGTTCCTCCAGCATCTCAGTTTTAATTCTCACTCTTATCTATTTCATTTTCCTGGTGATTTTTAGGTCAAATTTCTGAGAAAGGAAACTTAGTGGTTTACTTATCTTTCAGTGCTTAGTGCCATGTATCATGAGCCAACAGGTAGATTGAGGTAGTACCAGTCCTGGTTTCACCAGCTCTAGTTGATGTGGGTAAAAAGTTCCTATGCTATAAAACATTACTGATTAGGAATCAGGAGACCATGGGCTGGAAAATTTCACTCATAAGGGGCTGTGGACAAGTAGGTGCTGATGGATATTTCATGTGCATTTAGACATATTGAACCACTTCAGCTTCCTAAAAGTGACATGATCTTTCGTTCCTCTGGGACTTTGTAGATGTGATATTCCCTGGTCCATTTCTGTCATGGCTCTCAAACTTTGCTCAATAAATAAGGTTACTCCCTTGATTTGAATCTCTAATATCCCTTCCAATGTGGAACTGGGTCTTGGGTCTCTCTTACCATGGCTTGCACATGTGTGCTTTTAATGAGCTGCGTTCATATGTGTTGGGGAAATAGAATCTTGACAGGTAGAATGGAGAAAACCAACGTAGGTAAACTGTAGATATTTTCTTCTGATTGGATAACAACAGTTTCTCAGCAACATCATGCTATCACGGAACTTTTTCTTCACTTTTTGGTTTTGCATCACGGAAAAAAAAGAAAAAAAAAGACCAAAATTGGAGAGAAAAGAGAGTTGAAAAGGTAAACTGACACTGTCTCTTGTGTATGCAAAGTGTAGACAGGGGTGACTAGCCTGAAAGAGAATAGACTAAGTTTTCTAACAAGCTGCTCAGGGAAATTTCTCTGAAACAAGCTTGACCTCAGAGAGAGGTAATTTTGACCATCTGAAAGAGGTCCAGGAAACTCTTGAACTGCACCTTAGATTTTTTCCTTTCAAATGTGTTTCTAAAGTGTTTTATGCTGTAATAGTTAATACTATTTAAGTTCAATTATTTTTATAATATATTATCTTTAGAGAAAAAAGATAAAATTTACTTATGTCGATCAAATTAGCTGGCAGTTTTAAACCTTACAAGCTTGGGTCATGTGACTGACACACTATTGCAAGCTTTTGGAATTTCATCTGTCTTGTAGATTGGTCTTTTGGAGTCATTAAATTCAAGTCAGAATTTTAAAAATTAAAGCTATTAAGTAACAACAAAGTAAAATGGGATAATGGTAGTCAAGAATGTGGTAATAGAGTCAAGACTTCACTTGTGGAAAAAAGAAAAAAGAAGAAGAAAAAAAACCTATTGGCTTTGATGTCTGAGAGAGCTGAATTGAGTTCAAATTTTAGTATTTACCTATTACATAATATCAAGCATCTTTCTTTACTTCATATATAGTGCCTGCAACTGTGCGGGGTGCTAAGTACATTGAGGAGAAAAACAATATAGTCCATGCCCTCTGAAAGCCTAATCCAAGGATTACTACAATTTATATTTTAAATATGAATAAAGTTTTATTTATCAGTTTTTTCAGACTGAGAGAAATATGATTAGTTTAATTATTTTCCCCAAATTTAAAGTGTTATTATGATTAGAGACTTTATAAAGTTTCTGATGTAAGTTCTTTACCCCTTGTAAATATGCATAATAAGTGGTATTCATTATTCACATAGGTCTTCTAAAATTATAGTCTGAGACTATGATGATGCTGGTGATAAATAAAGGTTTATTAGGAATATAGTTAACTGAAAATGTTAAGTTACTTAAGTCAGGGAGATAAGTACATAGGTAGTATGATACAACTTGTGTTGTACATAAAAAGAATAACTTTTTCCCAGGTGATTATATATACCATATATTATTTTTGGAAACCACTGTTAAATAAATTATAAATACAAAACACTAATTGTTCTGGAAAGTCTTTGTAAGAATAGACTTTTATGAGCTGTTTAAATGAAAGGAGGGAGAAAAGTAAGTGAGTTTAGACAGGGGGGGTATTCTGAGTTTAGAGTGCAGCTTGGGAGAAGACTTGGCTGTGGGTGGGAGTGGAATGAAAATAGGGAAGAAGGCTGTTTGCCCATGTGTTCATGGCACAGTGAAGCTCCCCAGAGGAATAAAGGAATCTAAAGGGAATGAAGGATAAAGAGGCAGCGATTAACTAGATTAACCCTAATCTGAAGTGTAATAGATTACCGCAAAGCGAAATAGTATAATTCATTGTTCAGATGATGGGCACCAGTGGGTGAAGGATGCTTTTGAAGTCAGAAACTGCTATGGATAATTGTGAGGGGAGCCTTAGTTCCTAGAGACTGAAGAGAGGAAAAACGCAGGGCCCTGCAAATGGTAGGGAAGTTCTAGTTCTTGGAAATACTGCCTAGGATTATGGCAATGTACTTATCCTTTCTAAGTCCTTGGAAGAGATATAACTATAATCAGAGAAGCTTGGCAATGGCAATGCATTTCCTTTCCTGGAAATTCAAGAAACCAGATCTCAAACTGAACTGTAGGAACTGAGAGGCAAAGGGAAGGATAAGGGGGTGGAGGGAGAAAAAGTTTAGACAGAGAACAGGTAATATAGGTCAAGCTCGAGGATTTCATAGAACCTGAAAATATCACTAGAGGCTACCAAAGGCAATAGGAACCTTTTATAGTGTGACCTAGATTGAGCACCAGGGCCATGGAGTGAACAGGAACTCCCAATGGAGCAAGTCCAGTTTGGACTTTCACATTGGACAGGGAATCTGGAGAGCATATCTTCGAAACAGTTCATGTAAAAGACAATTCAGAGATTTTACCAGAGAAGAGACATTCAATAAGTCCTAAAGAAGAGTGGATCAGAAGATTTGAGAAATGTATCAACTGTCTGGGAATATTAGAAAAGATCAGTTACTTTTAGAAATATCTGAGAATCATTTTGTGCTTCTTGAAAGTCTTTTATATATCATTTTCTGATCATCTTTCATCTAATATAGAGTGTGAAGAGCTAGCATAAAAATGTAGCCATATTTTCCAAGATGATATCAGTTAGAGTCTGTTTAGAGAACAATTTAAGATTATTCTGCTGTATGTGGCAGTGTGGCCCCAGCTCTTCACAGACAGTGGGCAGATTTTACAAGCATATCACAGTGCATTAGCTATTCTTACTTTAAATATGTAAATAAGTTGTTTCTAAAGCAGACATACTGACATAGTTCTTCAAGGTTGTTCCTGAAATTCCTACTACCTTAAACTGTGAGTAAATTAGATGAACAATTTATTTGTAAATCCATTCTACAAATATTTATTAAGTACTTACTGTTTATAAGGTACTATTCTAGGTGTTGAGAATACAGAGGCAAATAAAGAAGATTTCGTTTTTGCCCTCCTGGAGTCAACATTCCATTGGTGATGGATGTGAGTAGGACGTAAGACATGAGTTATTAAACACACAACGAGATCATTTTAGGCCATAATGTGTGGGACACAGAAAATACAACAGAATGATATGATGAAAGGGAATGGGGTGGGGTGGGGCTTGAGTGATCGTGAAAGACCCCTCTGGGATGGTGACATTTGAGCTGAAATCCAAAGGACAAGACTGCTGGGGGAAGAGGGAATGGCTGAAGGGGGAACAAATGCAAAGGCTCAATGCAACAGTGAGCTTCGTGGGGTTTCTAGAACAGAGAGGGTGTGAGATAGGCTAGAGTGTGGTGAGAGAGGGAAGAACAGAAGGAGATAAAGCTGGAGAGAAAGACACAGTCCGTTCACACAGGCCATGGCATGGCATGGAATTGGGAATTTATTTCCAGCCTAGTGGGAAGCTATTTAATGAAGAGCAACATTTTTTTTTTTGTTTTTCTTTTTTTTGTTTTTTTTTTTTTTCAGAGACAGGGTCTTGCTCTGTCACCCACAGGTTGGAGTGCAGTGGTGTGATCTCAAGTCACTGAAACCTGCACCTCCTGCTTTCAAGCAGTGTTTGTACCGCAGCCTCCCAACTAGCTGGGATTACAGGCATGAGCCACCACACTGGTTTCACCATCCTAACCTCAAGTGATCCACTTGCCTCGACCTCCCAAAGTGCTGGATTTACAGGTGTGAGCCACCACACTAGCCTTTTTTTTCATTTTAAGACAAAAATATCTCCTTTATTACTGATGAAAGTAATATTGCAGAATGTGACCAAAATATCAACTTTATTATTTGACAAAACTGATTATATCAGTCCATTTTGTGTTGCTATAAAGGAATGACTGAAATGAGGAATTTATTTAAAAACAAGAGGTTTATTTTGGCTCATGGTTCTGCAGGCTGTACAAGAAGCATAGTGCTGGCATCTGCTTCTGGAGGGACCTCAGAAAGCTTATAATCATGGTGGAAGGGGAGAGGGTGCAGGTGTGTCACATGGCAAGAGAGGGAGCAAGAGAGAGAGGGAAGGATGTACCAGGCTCTTTCAAAAGCCAGCTCCCTTGCAAACTAATAGACTGAGAATGCACTCATTATCATAGGGAGCGCATCAAGCCATTCATGAGGGATCCACCCCCATGGCCCAAAGACCTCCCACTAGGATCACCTCCATCACTGGGGATCACTTTTCAATGTGAGATTTGGAGGGGACAAATATCCAAACCATATCACTAATATTTTTGAGAATGTGACCAAAATATCAACTTTATTATTGATAAAACAAACAGAGAATGTGGGCTGTATCTATGGACGAAGTGGTATTCCAAATACTAGACAGCATTAGGATTAGAATTGCCCCCCTCATCACAGGAAGCATTGGATTGGGCTGCCCCTTGAGAGTCTTGCCCTTCTGAGACTGACACCCTAGAAGGACAAAACAGAAAGGGTGTTCTGGAAGCCGATTGATCCTACAGAGTCCAGTGGAGGTGTTTAAGTAGAAAGTGACACCACACACTTTCCGAAGTACAAGAAAAGGTTGAATTCTCTGCTTTCTTCCTCGCTTTTTCGCTTTACCAAACACTCACAGAGACTCCCTCGTGCATCAGTCCCTGTGCTGCATACTGGTGATCCAAGCAAGATTGTAACCTCATGGATCCTCTAGCTTTATGATAGAGATGACATATTAACTAATGCTGGTAGAGGTTTGAGCCAGCAGAGGTTTTTTTTTAGAGGAAAAAATTTCTTATTCAGGAAAATGATAGAACGGGCTGTTTTTAATTATAAAACACAAAGTCTCTTAGGGGTAGTATGGTGGGAGAGGTTTGGACAGATGAGCAAAACTGATCCACATAATAAATGTGAGGAATTTGTAGTTTTCATATTGGTCCCCAGGAAATGAAATAAACTAGAGAGAGCAGTGGAAAGGATTTTAGAGTGAGATATGACAGCAGGCAGCAGGCTGGGCTCTCCGGAGAGGCAGGGCCAGTGAAAATTTCCTGTCATGGAGAAGTTTTAAGGAATATGGAATGCGAAGTTATTTCTTGTACTGGGCTACAATTAGTGCCTGTTATTTATGACCTTATTTATGACCTTAGGAAAAGTCTGTTATGTCCAGCAACCTTATATTCCTGGTAAGTTGGAGGAACGCAGGAAAAGGAAATTTCTGTTGTGTGGGTGAAATGCTGGAAAGCAAAGAGGTACTCTTGGAGGTAGGTTGATGAATGAGAAGAGGGGATCAGAGTGAGTGGTGGCCAGAACTTAAGCCCCTTGGAAATGCAAGCTAATGAGGGAGTTTTCCTCTGGAAATTGCCTGGAGTTTTCCACCCAAGCAATTTAATGTAGGCTTTGAAGGAAATATGATGACCCAGAACTAATGAGGACTTGGAGACTTTGGGTGGCAAATATTGAGTTAAGCAGAAAATTATTGCATATAATAATAAATGCAAGGATACTGCACAAAAAGCTCGGGGCGGGGGGAGGTGGTTAAAGGTATTGCCTAAGGAAGGCAATAGGAATTAGTTGTGAAGTTGAGAATGGGTGTGGGTGAGGATGAGGCTTCCCAGACAGAGGAAATATTATGGGTGCAAAGGCCCAGAGCAATCAGGGAATTAATTGCAAGTTAATTCCAAGCATCTGAAGTATAGAACTGGAGAGGGTAGGAAGTAGTGGGACTGAAAAGAGGAGTAAGCATCAGATCCTAAAGAACTTTCTGTGCTCTACTCTGGGCCCTATTCTGACAGCAGGGGGATAGAGGAAGATCTTTGAAGGCTTGAATAAAATGACACTTAAAACTATATCTTTTAAAATGCATTTAAGCAATAAAGAAGTAGCACTTTAGGCAGATTTCAAGTTGGCTCCAAAGTGGACATGAGCTTCCTTAAAGGCCCTTCTCATTTCTTCTCCCTCCTGTTGAAACTTCTGGTCATTCCAGACTTTCAGACTCTCAGACCATATCTGGGGTCAGGATGGCTTCCTTCCCCTAGGGGCATCAGCTGTCAGGGGTCTGGTCTCCCTACTCTATCTTCCTTTCCTTATCAAAGATGACTGGTGTAGTCTGGAGACCTTGTCCTCTTCTAAAGAGCAAGTTCAGCACATGTTTCTTTGCATGAGCATCTTCTCATGAGGGCTGAGAGGAGGTGAACTTGCACTTACTGAGCATCTTCCCTGTGCCATGTTACAAGCGTCATGTCCAGCACCTGGCACTGTGCCTGGGACATGGTATGAGATGAATGAAAAAGCCTAATTAATCATCATAACTGGTTCTATCTTGCTCCAATTTAGAGATGAAGAAATTCAAATTAAGGCAATTATTAAGCTTATCCAAGGTCACATAGCTGCTGGGTAGCCCAGTCAGGATTTAAACTGAGGTGGTTGGCTTTCCAAAACCACAGTTTTGTCCATCTATCATAATGTGTCACTCACAGAGACAAAATTAATATGAACTTCAGAAAAGAAGCTACCAGTGTGCATAGTAATATTCTTATGGAAATGATGGAGAAATAGGATGTGGATCTAGGATAATTAAGTGGATACATACCTTGTTTAACAACCACACATAAAGGCACTGATGGATTGGTTATTGTGGGCTCGGAGTAAAGTGTGAAGTAGCTCACCCAATGTGAAGTCCTTAAGCAAGTTCACCTCAGCAATTTTGTTTATGACTTGGGTGAAGATATATTGGTAATATTTATTTAATTTGGAATAATAGAAATGCTGGAAGGATAGCAAGAATGAAAAACAATTCAAAATTCGAAACAGTCTAAAATATTGGATTGAATTCTCTCTGAGGTTTTAATAAGAAAAATTCCATACATACAATGAAGTTGAAAGAATACTACAATGAATACTCATATATACCAAGTCCTTAGATTAACAAATGTTAACATTTTACCAGTTTTATTTACATGTCTTAGCAAATATTGAATTTCTTACTATTTGGAAGCAAATCGTAGACCTCATGAAATTTCGCTATTTCATATCTTCTAAAAATACCTTATCTTATACAACTCTAGTACTATGGCTCACACCTAAGAAGATTAGCAAGAATTCCCTCAGATCATAATATCCAATCCACATTTAAATTTCCTCCAAATTTTTTTATTGTGGTAAAATATACACAACATAAAATTTACCCTTTTGGTTTTTTTTTGGTTTTTTTTTGTTTTTTTTTTTTTGAGATGAAGTCTCGCTCTGTCGCCCAGGCTGGAGTACAATGCCACGATCTCAGCTCACTGTAACCTCTGCCTCCCAGGTTTAAGCAATTTTCCTGCATCAGTCTCCCATATAGCTGGGACTACAGGCATGCGTCACCACGTCCGGCAATTTTTTTGTATTTTTAGTAGAGACGGGGTTTCACCATGTTAGCCAGGATAGTCTGGATCTCCTGACCTTGTGATCTGCCCGCCTCAGCCTCCTAAAGTGCTGGGATTACAGGTATGAGCCACCACACCAGCCCCTTTTGGTTGTTTTTAAATGCACAGTTCGTTGGCAGTAAGTATATTGTTATGCAGCCATCACCACCATCCATCTCCAGAACTTTTTCATAATCATTCTCAATTTTTGCTAAAATGAATTTGAAATGAAACTTTGTAGGGAGTACATATGATCTGATACTTGGATGTAAAAACCAACTTCATAAGCATGAGGCCAAGGAGATGGGAATATATCTATAGCATGAGTGAAAAACAATTATGGGTCTTAGCCAACAGGCTCAATTGTGATTGCCAAAGAGTAAGTGCAAACTTAGATTGAAGAATAGTCCTGGAATCAACACTGCCGTTTTCCGCACTGCCCACACTCTACGTACTGTGTCCAGTTCTCAGTTCTATACCATTGGTAGTCAGAAAACTGTTACCAGGAAGATGAAGGGATTTAAGAACATATTGAGAAAGAGGAACACATTTTAGAAAGAGGAAGAAATTGAGTATTTGAGTCTTGGGAAAAACAAAAGTTAACTCTTTGACTAAGAGATATCTATTAACTGCCTTGTAATAGTAAAGAACAGCCTTTTGGAAGGTATCCTTGTTTCTTCTAAAGGTAGGTCACAGACTACTAGAGGAAACTGCCATGGGAGAGACATCAGTTCAAATAGAGTAATTTAATAATAATGGTTAGAGTTGATCAAAAGCATTGCCTTAGGAAGTAGCTAGTTCTCTGACACAAGTGTCCTTCACTGTAATACAGACAGAAGACATCCAAGCACTGAGTGGCTTTTTAGATTAGATGATATTAGTCTAACTACTTTTTATTTGGGATCTTTTTGGTTGCAAGTGACAGAAACCCGAATAATAACTTCTTAGGCAAAAGAGAAATTTTTTGAAAGAATGCTTGAGCAATTGTATATAATCAGTGTTTGAGCTGAACACTGAAACTCAAGGAGGATGGAGCACAATTCTCTTTCTCACTCTCGCTCTCACTCTTGCTCTCTTCCTTGTACTTGCTCCACTCTCATTCTAGCTCTGGTTTCTTTATCTCTCAGTGATTCAAAGCAGCCTGGTAAGAAAAAATAAGGTGTTGACTGTTTCTGAATTTTAACTTGCCTAGTTGAAGAATCCTGGTGAAAGACTCTGTGTTGCCAGTCAACTCTGCCAAGAAAAAATGATGATCAATGAATTCACTCAGTTTGCTAAATTGTGAGCTCTTTCAGGTAACAAGGGAGTCTATCACAAAACTTTCAATGCTACAAAAGACAATGGCAAGGTTAAGACCCTGTCCTGCCTTAAATGACATGGACGGTCAGTTCTGAAGGGAAATATCTGTCTGCAGAATCCATGGCAAATTCAAGCTACCCCATAGGAGAAAATGCTTGAAGGTCGCCTGGAAGTACCGCATTCAATGTTGTAGCATATTTGGGAGCCACTGGGAAATCCCTGCCACCCACAGACTGGCCAGGAATGCAGCAAATAAAGTAAGGCTTTTATTTTCTGAGAAAGTATGGGAAAACTGTGAGACAAGGGTAATGGTGCATAGCAGCTCAGGCTCTGCAAACATTTGCACTGTGGCTGAAAGCCAAGGCTAGGGCTTGGAACCTGCAGGACTGTAGATGAGATCCTGGTGTTTTAGTAGAAAAGTCCATTCTTCACTGTACACAAAGGAAAGTTGATCCTCAAGGTGAAATAACAATTCAGTGGCATAAATTTCCTTAACATGAAAGTTCCTCGACTCCCATCTCTTCTTTTTTATATACCACCTTGCCTTTGAGAAATTATGTTAGCTCTGCAGAGGTCCAGTTTGGCTTCCCAGGCATTTATGGTCTGAGAAGTACTCAGGCTTAACTTTGCAGAGGGGGACAGATATCCCCAAATACCAGTTCATGGGGTCATTGCAAAGACACCAATTGAAGAGCTTTCAATTTTAACTTTTGCATTAGTTATTTTTAAATTTGCAGAGTATTTTTGTGGAGTCAGGGTGCCACTATATTGCCCAGACTTGTCTCAAGTGATCCTCCCACTTTGGCTTTCCAGAGTGCTAAGATTACAGGCATGAACCACTACACCTGGTCACATGTATTAGTCTGTTCTCACAGTAGTTTAAAGAACTGCCCAAGACTGGGTAATTTATAAAGGAAAGAGGTTTAATGGACTGATAATTCCACATGGTTGGCGAGGCCTCAGAAAACTTACAACCATGGTGCAAGTGGAATCAAGGACCTTCTTCACATGGCATCAGGGGAGAGAAGAAGCTCGGAAAAACTGCCATTTATAAAGCCATCAGATCTCATGAAAACTCACTCACTATCATGAGAACAGCATGAAAGAAAGTGCCCCATGATCCAATCACCTCCGTCCCTTGACATGTGGGGATTATAGGTCCCTCCCTTGACACATGGGGATTACAGTTCGAGATGAGATTTGGGTGGGGACACAGAGCCAAACCATATCACCATGCATATTAGTTTTGCTGTGAAGTTATTCATTTTTGAAAAAAAATTCTACAAGTTGTAACAGGGAACTAGGGAAGAGAACACAAATATATCACCTGCCCTGGGAGCTAAGCACTCTCTTAGCTGCCCACCTTCCAAATTTCCTAGTCTTATCTGTATTTCTCTCCATCCTTGTAAGGCTAACTTGGAACTAGGCCAGCTCCAGGAAAGTATGAAGCAGGATTCAGAATGAATGTCTGTTGGTACAGCTAATCTGGCTTTTGTACAATCTGCCGTGGAAGTGAAAGTTAGATGATGACGATGATGATGATGAGGATGATGATGATGATGATGACAATGATGAAAATGGGTTGCCCTGCCAACCAGCAAGTGCAGGTGGATCTGTTTTGCTATTCTGAGAACGTTGTTGGAGTGCAGAGGTAACTAATGAAATGAAAGCTAAAGCGTGTGCACACTGTTGCTTCTCTGAAAACCCATAAGGAGAATGTCAAATGTTTGAATGTTTTATTATATTTTATATTTCATAAGATGCTGCAGGGTACAGAAAGAATAAAAAGTAATGGCTCAAAAGTGGAGGAGCAGGAGTGATAAGTCCTAGAATTGAAAATAACCATCACCCTTAGTTACTGTGGGTAAAGAATACACTATAAAAGCCTTGGGAGGGAAAAGGGCATTGACTCAAAAGAGTATCCCTGACAGTGAATCTAATTAGGTCTACAAAAAAAAAATAAAAACCAGTTGGGACAAATGAGAAACAACCTTACCTTCTCTTCCCAAACAATTATGCCAGAAAAGATAAAAGCGACATCATTTGAGAGAATTTGCTACAGACTATAACAGTGGCTGCAGTGACAACAAAAACATTCTTGCCTCATCATGAGTTATTGATGAAGCCTATGTCTATGACAAATGTGCCTCATGAAAGCTACGGCATTTCAAAATAGATGCTTTTCCCCTACTGCATCTTTTAATACAGAACACATAATCTATTGCAGATGTATGCAAGTTCATGCTCAGAGTAACTAAGAGTGAGTCCTGCAGGATTGGGATATGGAACGCAGGCCACTGCTTTTCCTTTGTAGCCTTCAGGGAGTCTCCAAACATTTTAGTATGTATCTGTGTGAATATGTTTTAGAAGGTGGGCTTCTAGGAGTGGCAATATGTCTTTTTAGGTTGCTCAGCAATATTATTTTTACACGACTACTTGAACTTTGGAAATGGAGAAAACCATTTATAAAATGTGGGAAGACATTTCTTTTTTCCTTAAAATATGTATTTCTCAGCACAAATGGCTATTTGTTGGTCAAATTGAGCAGAATGTGTGTGAAGAGTATTGCCCCAGCTTCCTCAGGGAGAATGAAGTAGAGTATGCAATTTGTGAAGGCAGTGTTTTCACATCTTTTTGATTATGACTCACACTTAACGCATTTTACATCTTTTACATTATACCCGAAATACGTATAAGCACATGCACGCACACACACACACACACGTGAAGCAACGATTTCATGAAACAATAATTACCCTTGAATGTTTTCCACTCTTCTCTATTCTTTCTTTCTTCTTCCTTTTTTTTTCTTTGCTATATGTTAAATTTTTTGTAGCTTGATGCCTGAAAAACTCTGAATTCAAGGACACCAGAGCACATGTGCTCTGTCCAACAGGTTGACGATAAGCTCTTAGAGGGTAGAGGCATCTCTAGTGCCTAGTGTAGGATTTAACGCATTATGGGTACTAAACACATGTTGGTTTAGGTCTAATAAGGTCTACAAAAAATTATTATCAACACCATCCTCTAATTATTTGACCTTGGGCAAGTCGTTTAACTTCTCTGCGCCTTGGTTTTCTCACCCATGAAAAGATACTACTAGTACTAACCTCTTGGCTTTGTTGTGAGATGAGAGCATCTAGAACAGTGCTTGCCACATAGTTAGCTATCATTTTTATTGCTTATGCTATGATTAAAGACTCCGTGGCAAATGTTGTCAATTATGGCCAACTTACTTGGCCATTATCTCATTTATTCATTTCAGCAGTGCCTCTTAAGTTCCTTGAACAATGCTAAGCATTTTACATTCATTTCTTTTGTTATCTTCTTAACAACCCTATGAGGCAGGGACTACTAGTGTCAGTTTACAGATTAGGCTTATAAAGGTGAGCTGTTTGCCTAGCATAACACGTAACACATAGTTCTTGACAACAGGGCTATATGACTCCAAAGCTTGAGCAGTTATGGTGAGGGAAGGGGAGTGGGGCCAAAGGTATTTCAGGCAGATGATATGCCAATTGCAGAAGTCCAGGGAATGATCCTAACACTATTTCATATATGTTCCTTCCCTCTGATTTTTGTAAATACTGTGAATTCGATAAGTTGCACAAAAGGTAGAAAAGGTTCATATCATTTTCAGCATAGAAAAGAATAAGGGAAGTACAGGTTTACAGGCATATTTTGTTTTTGTGGGCTTCCCTTGTGCCTTGCTTCATTGTGATTTTTTACAAATTGAAGGTGGTGGCAACCCTGTGTAGTGAGGCTATTGGTGCCATTTTTCCAACAGCATTGCTCACTTTGTGACTCTGTGTCAGCCTGTTTTAACAATAAGGTATTCTTAAATTATGGTATATACATTGGTTTTTTTAGATGTAATACTACTGCACACTTAATAACTGCAGCATAGTGTAAACATAACCTTCATATGCTGTGGGAAACCAAAAAAATTGTGTGACTCACTTTATTACAATATTTGTTTTATTGCAGTGACCTAGAAACAAATCTGTAATGTCTCCAAGGTATGCCTGTTGTACTAGTTCATTTTCATACTGCTATGAAGAAATACTCGGGACTGAGGAATTTATAAAGAAAAAGAGGTTTAATGGACTCACAATTCCACATGACTGGGGAGGCCTCACAATCATGGCAGAAGGTGAAGGAAGAGCAAAGGCACTTCTTACATGGTGGCAGGCAAGAGAGCATGTGCAAGGGAACTGCCCTTTACAAAACCATCAGATCTCATGAGACATTCACTATCACACAAACAGCATTGAAAAACCCAACCCCATGATTGAATTACCTTCCACTGGGTCCCTCCATGATATGTGGGGATTATGGGAACTACAATTCAAGATGGGATTTTGGTGGGGACACAGTCAAAGCACATCATTCTGCCCCAGTCCATCCCAAATCTCATGTCCTCACATTTCAAAACCAATCATGCCTTCCTAACAGTCCCCCAAAGTCTTAACTCATTTCAGTATTAACTCAAAAGTTCACAGTGCAAAGACACATCTGAGACAAGGCAAGTCTCTTCTGCCTATGAGCCTGTAAAAGCAAAAGCAAGTTAGTTACTTCCAAGATACAATGGGGGTACAGGCATTGGGCAAATACACCCATTTCAAATGGGAGAAAATGGCCAAAACGAAGAGGATACAGGCCCTATGGAAGTCCAAAATCCAGCAGACAAGTCAAATCTTAAAGTTCCAAAATGATCTCTTTTGACTCCATGTCTCACATCTAGCTCATGCTGATGCAAGAGTGGGTTCCCATGGTCTTGGACAGCTCCTCCCCTGTGGCTTTGCAGGATACAGTGCCCCACTCCTGCCTGCTTTCATGAGTTGGCATTGAGTGTCTGTGGCTTTTCCAGGTGCACAGTGCAAGCTATCATTGAATCTACCATTCTGGGGTCTGAAGGATGGTGGCCCTCTTCTCACAGCTCCATGAGGCAGTGCTGCAATGGGGACTCTGTGTGGGGTCTCCCACCCCACATTTTCCTTCTGCACTGCTCTAGCAGAGGTTCTCCATGAGAGTGCCACCCCAACAGCACACCTCTGCCTAGACATCCAGGCATTCCCATTTCGCCTCTGAAATTTAGGTGGAGATTTGTAAACCTCAATTCTTGAGTTCTGTGTACCTGCAGGCCCAACACCACATGTAAACCACCAAGGCTTGGGGTTTACACCTTTTGAAGCAATGGCCTGAGCTGTATGTTGGCCCCTTTTGGCCATGACTGGGGCACAGAGCACCATGTCCCGAGACTGCACAAAGCAGCAAGACCCTGGGCCTTGCCTACAAAGCCATTTTTTTCCTCTTAGGCCTCTGGGCCTGTGATGGGAGGGGCTGCCATGAAGACCTCTGACATGCCCTGGAGACATTTTCTCCATTGTCTTGGTGATTAACATTTGGCTCCTTGTTACTTATGCAAATTTCTGCAGCCAGCTTGAATTTCTCCTCAGAAAATGAGTTCTGTTGTATAATCAGGCTGCACATTTTTCAAACTTTTTTGCTCTACTTCTCTTTTAAATATAAGTTTCAATTCCAAACCATACTTTTGTGAATTCATAAAACGGAATGCTTTTAACAGCACCCAAGTCATCTCTTCAACACTTTGCTGCTTATAAACTTCTTCCACCAGATACTCTAAATCATCTCTTTCAAGTTCAAAGCTCCACAGATCTATAAGATGGGGCAAAATGCCACCAGTCTCTTTTCCAAATTGTAACAAGAGTCACATTTATTCCATTTCCCAAAAGGTTACTCATCCCCATCTAAGACCATCTCAGCATTGACTTCATTGTCCCTATCACTATCAGCATTTTGGTCAATGTCATTTAAGAAGTCTCTAGGAAGTTCCGACTTTCCCACATTTTCCTGTCTTCTTCTTAGCCCTCCAAACTCTCCTAACCTGTGCCTGTTACCCAGTTCCAAAGTTGCTTCCACGTTTTCGAGTATCTTTATAGCAATACCCCACTCTACTGGTAGCAATTTAGTGTATTAGTTCATTTTCATACTGCTATGAAGAAATACCCAAGACTGGGTAATTTATAAAGAAAAAGAGGTTTAATGGGCTCATAGATTCCACATGGCTGGGGAGGCCTCATAATCATGGTGGAAGGCAGAGAAGTAGCAAAGGCACATCTTACGTGGCGGCAGGCAAGAGAGCATGTGCAGGGGAACTGCCCTTTATAAAACTGTCATATCTCATGAGACTTATTCACTATCATGAGAATAGCAGGGGAAAAACCTGCCCCCATGATTGAATTACTTTCTACCAAGTCCCTCCCATGACGTGTGGGGATTATTGGAGCTACAATTCAAGATGAGATTTGAGTGGGGATACAGCCAAACCATATCACCTGTACTTCTTTCTGATTTTCCATACAACTACTTTCTTTGGAAGCTGCTTGTCTTCAACACTGTGGGTGTGGTACTTCCTTGGTGGCAGGATAGAGTCAGACAAAAGAAATTAAAGCTCCAAATTTGACAGAGGCCAAGGAAATGTGGCAAAAGGTAGGTTACCTAAAAAGCAAGAATAAGAGATACCCAGGGTAAAATGGACAAATCTTAGACAATGGTGTACCAAGTAAATAAGAACACATAAACAGATAAGCTTTTGAAACTGGTGATATCAGGGAATGTAGGCTGGACTGGTAATGCCAATTGCCTGGGGATGGTTTTATTTGCCCAGGTGCCACTTTTGAAGGGGTAGGGCTGTCCTATCCTTGGTTCAAGCCTTGAATTTTGGAACCCAGCTTCCAATAATCGTGGCAGTTGCAGCCATTGTGTTCAGTGGCTTGTGGCTCTTTCTTCAAATAAAATTCTATTTCTTATTAATTATAACTTACTTGCTTATTAAAAATTTCTTTTCAAACTTAGGTCATAGAAGTAAAGTACATTTATTGCGCCTCCTCTCTGGTGTTCCAAGACTAGATTTGAAAAGCAATTCATTTTTGTTTGTCTTGGAGGAGACAAAGGGCTCTCTACCTGTTAAACATCACAGTTGGCATCACAGGATAAAAAGTCACTCTTTCTGCCACATGGCTTGGTCTCTGAAGGAAATGGTCGAGGCATTCTTAACTTATTAACTGGACGATTTGATGAGTGAGAAACCCTTTCTTGTAGAATGGGAATTTCCTTTTTAGGGATGTACTTATTACAACCTTTTCACCAAATCTGCCTATTGCGTATTTTGCTGGACTTCCTGTTGCATCTCTGACCCATCTCAGATTATGTCTGTCCCTCCTTGGAACAGATAAAGGCCCTTTGTTAGAAAGGACTCCCATGATTTGGTGGCTTTTACACACCAGAGAGCTCAGCTACTGTCTACCCCCCACTCTCCATTTCCTTGGATGCTTCCAGGCAGCCTCTCATCATCTCTATCAAGCTACCAAGTATACACACAAGTATGTGTGCACATATTTGAAATATTAGGCCTGTACACCATGGACCATGGGTACTGGCCTTAACAAACCACTTGTATTGAGTGAATAATAGTCCAGCTTGCCAGTACTTTATATTATCATATAAAATTTATGATATATTATCATAAATATCTGAGGAAAAAGAGGTATTTCTTATATTAAAGGAGCATTCTCCTTTGGTCAGGAATGGCAGGCTTGGAACAGAAATTCCTGGACCGTTCTTTGAATTATGTGCTCAGCTCTGACTCTCCTTTCTACCGAGGGCCACCTCTCTCTTAGCTAGAAACTCATGGAATCCCCTCTGCTTTGTAAAGTCTTTTACCACTGTTTGCTGTTACTGTTAGCAGTTTTATTCTGTTAGGCCCTCTGAGCTGATATTTCTACCTGGGAAACGACTATTTCTCTCCAGTTGTCTATCGTCTGTTCTGCTAACCTCTAGTATGTCACTGAACAAAGTTGTATGCAAATGTGTAAGTCTACCAAAAGGCTTTGAGAATTAAAGGACATTGCAATGACTCAGGAAAGTTTGCACAATTCTCCTTTAAATATGACATTTACCATAATCCTACTCATTTAAGGGAAAAGCATTTGAAAGCTAAACCCTTCAGAAGGTGTTCTTTCTAGCAGATTTTCTCAACAACACTGTCAACACTTTGGGCCAGATAATCGTGTGTTGTGGGGGCCATTCTGTGCCTTGTAGGATGTTTAGCAACATCCCTGGTCTCCACTCACTAGATGCCAGTAGCACTTCCACAATGACAACCAAAAAATGTCTCCAGACATTACCAGATGTCTTCTGGGGGTCAAATATCCCCTCTGTTTGAGGAACACTGCCCTCTAGAACCTTGCTCTTCAAAATGAGGTCTGAAAACCAGCAGCATTGACATTAGCAAACTTGTTGGAAATGCAGAATCCACCTGAACCACAGGTGTACCTAATAAGAATCTGCATTTTAACAAGAACCCCCTGGTGACTTATATTCAAAACCTTAAACGCTGTGAAGCCTTGCTTCTCTCAGAGCTCCTTTTCATCTTTCCTGACAAATTACCACCTTTTGGGAAATTCCTCAAGCTGCTCACAGGTATTTGTGTTGACTCAAGACCTACAGCCTCACTGCTTCCTTCCAGCAGTACCTGTTGTGTTGGACCCCTGTTAACTACAACAGGGATGACACCAGGTTCAAGAAGCCGAAGAAGAGATCCAGAGCCAGTGAGTGAAACATAGGGTGTATTTGAGGGAACTTGCTTACAGGGTTGTCCAGTGTCAGTGGGCTGGACAGGAGAACTGCTCCCACTTATAAAAAGCCTGCAGTTTATATACATAGTGTCTTCACTTAGCTCCCTCCCCGCAGTAACCTCCATGTGGTAACCCTCATTTCTTAGGATATTGCTGTCAGGTGTCTACCACACAGCACCTTTCCTCAATTCTGGTTATATACAAGCATATATAATTTCTCTCTTGTTTCAATATATATATACTGGTTTTTATGTTGTTGTTCCCTAGTCTCAGCCCTATGCTTTTATTCTATGAAGTTGGGCCTTCCTGGACTGGGTATTCAGGCTGTAATAGTGCTCTAGAGGCTCTAGAATAATATTCCACAAGATGACCCTGGGCTGAGGAGGGAAAAAGGAATTTGGGTCTTTAAGTCTGCAGAAACAGCTGAGGTGGTACTGACACTGTGTGTGTGGCCACTTTGATGTTTCCTTGCTTGCGGCATTTGAAAGGAAGCCTAGAGTGACTTTGTATTTAAGATTATCAGCGTTCATCAATTAGTATTACCCATGATAACTCATGAGATTCAGAATCTATGAACTGACATGAAAACATCGAAAGTCTGTTAGTCTGATGCCACTGACACTCTTCATTTCCACTAGTCTTTAGATGTTAGAATCCAGTATCATTGCTTAACACTCACAATGAATTAATTTATATACTTGAGTACTATACTACTGTTGCTAATATACCTGCATTATTTTGACACTGAATGTCCAAGTTTCTTTTAAAATTATTGTTTGGTTATCTAGTCTATGTTATTAAAATTCAGAACTGGGACAAAACTTCCACCCACTTTTATATACTTATGCTCTTTGTATCTCAATTCATAAGTGGTTTTTTTAGCAATTAAAGGCAACCCGTTGCTGGGCATCCCAGCTACTTGGGAAGCTGAGTTGGGATGATTCCTTGAGCCCAGTGTTTAAGTTGAAGACTAATCTGGGCAACATAGTGAGATCCTATCTTAAAAAATAAACAAACAAAAGAAAAGAAAAACAGCAACTATTGGGTATCACACATGTGTCAGTCCCTGAGAGACAATGTGAAATTGTGAGCCATATAGTTATAGATTTAACAGGGCTGGGTATAAGGAGAGACAAGCAAGGTACCTAGGACACAGACACACTTTCCTGGGTTTCTGCAAGTGCTGACTCTAGTCCTAGACCTAAGACCTAGTATTTTCAATCTGCCTGTGGTATGTTTTCCTCTAAATTCATTTCTCTGTCACTGAAATCTTGGTAACAACTAATTTCTCCGTTATTTAAATTGTTTCCTAGACTCAACTCCATGCTTTTATTCCATGAAATTTGGTCTTCCTGGACTCCTATATCTAATGGAGTCACTTCAGTAACTTGATGATTGGGAAAGATATAATTCAAGAGAACAGACTTGGAATTTTGTTTCCCAGATCTATTACCCACATGTGCCAGTTGCCAATTTGTTACCTTCTTAGTACAAATTCACCCTCCCGTGTACTTCATTTTGAAACTGAATCTGGATCCTATAAAAATGTCTCTTGTGCCAGTAATCTCCAGGTTAAGCTTTATCAGTAGAGGATGCTGGAGGAACTCTGCATGAGCACCTTGTTCCATTGCTTTTCTTCTGGCTTCTACAATGCAGTGTCCAGCAAGCATCCTCACATGGGAGACCAGAGAATGCACATTCTCCAGCAAGTCTTACTGGCACTCCTGCCAGCATCTTTCTAGTGACTTCTGCCAGCACCTCAGTGGGCAGCTTTCAGTGAGTTTCACCAGTACCCCAGTGGGCAACTCCCTTGACAGTGCAGTGAGGGAGACTCAGTACTGTCCATCCCCAACATGTTTCCCTGACACCCCAACTCGTTGTTTCCTGCTTGTCAATCCCAGCCTATGACTCCTCAGTGTCATCCAGTGGGCCACACCCTCTCCAAAAAGCTATAGATCTCAGTCTTGGTGGGGGTGGCATAGAGGCTTCTAAGTTTGTTTCTTCCTTGAGTATTCTCAATATGGTCCAAAAGGGATTCACAATATGGTCCAAAAGAGATATATTAAAATGTGATCTTACTCTATTTTTAGAAGCCGTCTGAAGGAGATACAGGACCACCAATGGTTTGAATGTGTCCCCTCCAAAATTCAGGTATTCCCAATGTGATAGTATTGAAACAGTCTTGTTATCTGAGGCATCACCTGGAGTTCTTCATCATAACTGAAGAAATCAAGGAAAGTGGACTCCAAGGGTGAAGTTAGAGCAGAAGTTTAATAAGCAGAAGGAAGACAGAAAGCTCTCTGCCACGAGAGGGGTCCCGAAAGAGGGTTGCTGCTTTACAGTTGAATACAAAGACTTTTATAAACAAGCTAGTGGGGAGAGGTGTTTCCTCTACATAAGGTGCAAACCCATTAGGACTAGGTATGTCATTTGTATAAGATGTGAATTCCCAACAGCCCCCACCCTGTTCTTCTAGTGTGCATGTGGGCTCTTGGCTGAAGTTACTCCATGTTGTTTAATCTCCCTTCCTGCACGTGGGTTAGGGGATGGGATTCTCCATTGCGGATGTGCCTGGTCCAGTGTAGCTCCTCTTATCTGTGCAGCTGTAGACATGTTCCAAGCAAACCTTCCACCTGTGTAAGCTTCCTTACCTAGGTATATCTGAAAAAAGGAGAAGAATGTGCCCACTGAGGCCCATTGTGTTTACGTGAGGCTTGCTGGTTATACAGAAGACCTTATTTTATGCTGGACCTTGCTTTCTTATCTGTGCTTGCAGCTTGGTCTTTCAGGCTGTCCCTTCTGTCAGAAAAGAAATTCAAATCAGGACTTTGCCCTAGCTATCTGCCTAACTGATCCTTTCCTTTCTTCCCTGTTGGTACTAAGAAGTGGGGTTTTAAAGAAATGATTAGGCCATGAAGGTTCCTCCTTCATGAATGGGATTAGGTACCCTTATAAAGGGGCTTGATAGAGGGAGTTTGGCCCCCTTGCCTTCTACAATATGAGAACACAGTATTCCTTCTCTCCAGATGATGCGGCATAAGGCACCATCTTGGAAGCAGAGAGCAACCCTTACCAGCCAACCCAACCTGACAGTGCCTTGATCTTGAACTTCCCAGCTTCCAGTACTGTGAGAAAATAAATTTCTTTTCCTTGTAAATTATGGCATCTCAGATATTCTGTTGTAGATGCCCAAAACAGACTAAGACACGGTCCTTATTGGGTCCACTGTCCATTTCCTTGTAGACAGTTTAGAAATGGTCTTAGAGCAGCTTGGAAGTAATGAAATGCTAATTGAAAGGTGCAATGCAGCAGTAAGTCTTTGTTAGTATAGCTTATCTTTCTGGGCCCTTGCCCTCTTACTATTTCCTCTTCTTTAGTTCTAACCATACTACAACTACTACCAATATTTGGACTCTGTTTATCTACATTTGAGTCTCAGGCTTTCCCTGAAATGATGTATATCTCTATCTATCTATCTATCTATCTATCTATCTATCTATCTATCTATCTGTCTATCTATCTTTATCATCTATCTATCTAAATGTAAATATAGATATACACCAGGATCTCCCTGGAGGAATAAAACAGATTCTCACTTTTTTCTTTGGTTTTTATTTTTAGTTTTTATTTTGACAGTTCTCAATCACTGGAATTGCCTTTGTACATGACTTTCTGTGCTCAGTGTAGGGTCTTTTTGAAAAAGTGCTTACTTATACCCAGGATTAATGTTTTCCTGACTAATCTTTCTGAGATTGATAGCAACCACATTGCTTATTAGCCTTAATGGGAAAGTAAAATGTTTCTCCATTTCTCAACTATGATTTTCCTATCAGCAGGGTCAAGAGGCCATCTGACATAGGAGGAGTTTTTGAATACTAACTTATACAGGACACTCATTGGCTTGAAAATATACATTAGCATTACTGTGTCCTTAATTCTGAGTTTAGATATAGCTGAAATATAGGGAACATTAATATATTTAGTTTGCATGCATAGAGACAGGTTTTTTAATACTCAGTATTCATATTTATGAAAAATAAACTACACATCAGCATTTGAGCCAATGGCCTTAACCCAGATTTTTAGCAGTGAAATACTACAACACCGATTTCTGATTCATACCCTTCATAAACAGGTCTCACGCCTCCCAATGTGGTTTTGGTAAGCATCTTTTTCATTATTTCATTTTCCTGTCGATAGAATTGGCATTGAATTATATTTTGGGGTCCATACATGGGCTGCACATATATAAGCTGCAAAGTGTTATTACCAATGATAGACACACTGAACTTTGAGGGTTGATAACTCTCTAAGCTGGCATACTAAGTTTCATACAGCTTATCAGGTAAAGTTTGATTTAACAAGGTGGCTTTCACAATTGACTATGTTTCTCACTCTAAACTTTTCCATGAATATTTTCATTTGCACCTTGAGGGCTGTATCTCAGCATCTCGAAGTGCCTTGTGTTATCTATCACTATTACACTGTCACCCGAGAACAAGATAAATGTTCCGTATAGACTTATTTAATACAGATATTCTTTTAGAATATATTTTTAAATACTGTGTCGTTTATAGACTGTGAAGATATAAAATAAGCAGATTTTTTCCCCTATCTTTGTGGTCAGCAGCTTCATTCACTGATTTTTGCATCTTAGTTATACTTTAGCAAGTAACAACAATAAAAAACTCCATGTCAGATAAAAGCAGCCTGAAAATGGTACCTTCTTACTGATGGCATTAGTGATATTACGGAACACAATTCCTGTGTTTTAAAAAACAATGGGGCTTGTTGTGGAATTGAGCTTCCCAGAGAGTGCCACATGACCACAGGCTATTAATTATACAGTTTTATTGTTATCTTTTGTTCAGAACAATAGTGCTCTGCAGGTCCTGTGGAACTTTTCTCCCATACGATCATGTCAGGTTTTGATTAAGCATCATTATATACAGTTCATTAACAATGTATGTTAAAATGAGTTTTTGATTGAGCATTTTTATTGGTCATTTACCATAATTGATGAATTCTGCTGCAATTTCACATAGAAAATTTGCCAGGACAGTAACAGTATTTTTCATTATGTATCATTATGCTTTCCCCGCCCCCCAAAAGAACACAAGTTTCCTCCAAAAAAAAAAAAAAACTAAACTAAAATATTAGATATTGATCCATTGCAAAGGCAGTTGCTCTTTCCATAGTTCATTCAGGAAGGACATAAACTGGTAATATTGAATAGGAATGAGAAAAATTTGTAAACTTAAATAATTTTATTAATGTTGCCCTTTTTCTCCTAGTGCCCAAGTCATTCTTTAGGGAAGTAAATCATCTTTTTCAAGTTGGTAAGTGTCCCTTCAATGTAGTATTAAACCTGAGTTGTTTACCTGGATTCTCCAATATTGTATTAGCCCCAATATTCACTGCTTCTGTTTTTAATCTTTTAAAAAACCCTTTAATCAAAGAGTTAAAAATAGTTTGGCAATAAATTATCTGATTACTTTTGGGAATGCTCTTGTTAAAGAAACGGTAAAAATGTCTTAGAAATTATTTAATACATTAGTAAAAACTGCCCTGGAATATTTTGATGGTGAATTATTGTCACTAGAGGTATTCAGGCGTGGCTACATAGCTACTTGCTGAGAAGGAGAAAAGGACAAAATAGATAATCTTCAATATTTCTTCCAATTTGAATCTTCTATAAACTACTCGTATAATAATAGCATAAGACATAGGCCAAAGGGAGAAAAAGAACTGGCAAAGAAGTGTGAATAGTACTGCCTGGTCTCAGGTGGTTACTTAACTTATCTTGGCTTCAGCTACTCTATCCGTGATAATGAGGAAATTGGATAAGATGGCCTTAAAGATTTTTTTCCTACTGTAATATTCCATGTTTCCCTATTTTACCAATGGTTGAGTAGTAAATTAAAGTCTTCTAGGAGACTATTTTTCAATTGGGAAAAACTAGACACTTGAGGCAATAGAGCCTACTAACAAATACTGGCAAATTTATAAAATTTCAGTGAATTGACAGTTTGGCTATCTATTGTATTTATTACACTAACACATATTCCTGCTTCACCTAACTTTTTGTATAATTTTTCTCCTGCTGAAATTGTGAATAATATACACATGCAGGAAAAAAGCTTTCTCTTCATGATTGTCTATTTTCTTTTTTCAAAATAACAATTACCGCTGCCTCTGGAAGCTTCTATGAAGTGGAATATACTTTGTCATTGTCATCATAGAGAAAGGGTCACATTAAAGTTTTAGTTGCTGAGCATGGGTTATTTTTTCAGGAAAGGAAGAGCTGGTCATTGTTTACTTATCTAAATATCATCTATTGATGTCATTGTCCTTCTGTATCTGTTTTCCTCTTTTCTACCATTCGCTTACAAATATATGTCTAACTCTGTGGTGAAATCAGGTCGATGGGGCGGTTAGAAATTAGCCAACCAACCATTTTTTTGAGGGTCCCAAAGTATTAAATATTCTGGAACTTAAAAGAAAAGGAATCCTAAATGTAAAGTCCATATTTTAATATTTTTATCTATTACAGAACTCTACTTTCTCTTTTTATTTCTCTCTATCTTAATATCTTATCTCTTTAAACTGCATGGTACCACTAAGGAAAAAAAATGTGCCAGAAATTTACTGGCTTATAATTAATTTGATCACTATTCACTTTATGACATTGACTGGATCATACTTCCTCATTAACCTGTATCTCAGAATTAATTGCTACCTCAAGTGGTGGCCATGTAGGACACTGTCTCACTCTCCCCTGTCTTCTTACCTTGATCTTCTTTCTATTTCAGTGGGGAAAAAAATATGAGAAAATATAGTGTGAAGAAAACAAATCCATTGTAACATTAGGCTTATGGATCAAGTTTGACTGTGTTTAAGTTCATTCACATGATGTTTTATTTCTCGTAAAAGAGGTAAATGAGCAAAGTAGCTTTGTTAGCATTTGCTGTTTTAACCATATAGAGAAGATACGATACTTTTTATTACCCATTTTATTATGGAGTTGGTCTAGTGAAATAATAGGAATTTCCTTCCCCATAGTATATCTGTACGCATTTGGATTGAGGAAAAAAAAACGTCACAGAGTCAAAATGGCAGCTTGAATATCAACTAACCATTCTGTCAATTGGTGTTCTTGGCCAGAAGAGGGAAAAATAGACAAATGTGACTCTGTGTCATCGGTATTTAATTATTGGAAAAAATGTCTAGCATATAAACCCTATGGATTATCAATATTATGATCTTTATGTAGAGAGAACAGAATTTGAGAACAGATTCCAATTATCCAACCTCGGACAAAGATGAGAAAACCAAGGTGTCTTATCTTTATGCCAGCAATAAGATATTTTGGGAAAAACGTAGAATTTGGTGGTTAATAAACCTGGCTTCTAGCCTTCAGTTTGTCTTCACTACTTGAATAGCTTAGGCAAGTTAATTCATCTTTTAGATTTCGTTTCTTACTGTATAGACAAAGACATGAAACATCCTGTGAAAATCTCTGGCACAGTGCCTAGCATATAGCAGGCACATAAGAAGTAGAATCATGGGTTCTGAATGTTTTTTACTGTCTTCATCCATGACATGAGAAGTCTTAATTGATAACACAAGCATTCTCAATTTTGAAAAAAGCAATAGAGCCTTTTGAACAACAACAGCAACAAATTTTTCATGGAATCCTAACAAATGAACCAGATAAAAGCTAAGCGGTCCTGACTAAAGTGAAAGTAGAAAGCCCAGAGCTACATCCACTGGTCATTTATGGCGTGAAGCCAAAAATATGGTATTAATTCAGGCCTCCTGTTAGTGCATCACACTACCACACGTGTCACAAATGTTTTCATCACCTTTAAATTATTCACTATTTCTTGGACCAATACACATTTCTTGTGGGCTACACATGACAAGGTCTCTATTGTTTCCACCTCCCATTTCCTCAAGGTAATTCCTCTGAAAATTCATAATTAAAAGGGGGGTGATATTGATGTGGTGAACTTTAACAATCCTTTGAAATTGTGTTGGAAAACACACTTTCGTAATTGGAGGGTGGCACATACAATTGCAAACCAGCCTGATTCAGGCAGAATGTTCAAATGGATGCCATCTATCTGTTCTGCTGACTGCGTATACCGGACTGCTCACTGAAATGATCACTTGTGGCCCACCCAGTTCAGCTATCTGTATTTAACAATATACGAAGAGTTTCTTTTAACTCAAGACTATATAAAGACAAAAGAACCATTTGGTTTGGAATAAATCAGAGCATTGTAATAATTGTGTATATTTTACTAAATATATAACTTACTTTTACAATAACTACACTTAGCACCATTCCATAATTGGGAGAGACTGCAGAGTCAGATTAAACTAATTTTAAACCCCAGTTCTTCTACTTACTAGCTTTGTAATCTTGGGCAATTATTTTATCCTTGTTAAACCACCATTTTCTCATTAGTGAAATGGAAATGAAAATTCATTTCTCATTTGGGTTGCTGTGAGATTGAAAAGAAAAAAACAGACCCTGGAACCTGGCATCAGACCCAGCATATAGTGTGTGCTCAATAACTGTTCATTCATTTTGCTTAAAGTATTGTGTGGTTTTGATGTTCCCTTATAGTCCCAACTTGACAAAAAAATGGTGAAACTGAGTTAAATTTGGTTAACCAAATTTACTGGAATTGTACCAGTATAGCCTGTTTCCTTATCTTAGTTTTCTTTTATTTTTCTACCTCTGCAGGTATTTTTACCTCTGCAGTGATCATTTACTGATCATCTCCAGAGCCTTAGGCTGACTTGGATTTTATGCTAATTTAGAATCTCAGATTCTCTGTTTCAGTCATTGAATGTTTACACACAATAAAGAAGTAAATGCCCATCAACTGTATGCCTAAAACTATCAGCTACTAATGGCTGCTGCACAGATTTATGCAAAGTTAGAACAAGAGGAATTCAACCCTTTTTCAAAATGTGCTCTGCTAACTGCCTAGTACTGTCATAAGTTAGCCTAGGAATGTGCATTCTCTCCCTGCTCCCCTGACCCATCAGATATCCCATTAGATATTTTAGGATGGAAATGACTCTAATTTACCATATGAAAATATTTGCTCTTCTTGCAGATAACATTAACTGTAGAATGAAATTCTCATAAATTGAATATGCAAGAAAAACACCTAGGGATCCTTCTTGTTAACATGCAGATTTGAATTCACTAGGTCTTAGGAGAGGCCTGAAACTCTACATTTCTAACAAGCTCCCTGGTGACACCCATGCTACCGGTCTGCAGATCACAGCTTGGGTAGCAAGGCTCCAAGGTACATCCTGGGTCACCGTGTATTATTTGTTTATTTGTTTATTTATGTATTTCATGCTAGCCATGTTTGAAATACAAATGGACCCGAGGAAACCTCATTGCTGACTTGGACATTTTTAGCTGTTTATCTCTGAGAAAGTTATCGTCTAAAGAAAAACAGCAAATAAAAACTCACAGCTCTGTGTCAATTTTTAAATGACTTAACTTTACGTGATGTCTTTCTTTGGTAAATTTTAATCTTTTTGACCATCCAGCAGGTTGGTTTTCTAACCACAAAGAAAGTAAAAATCCCTTATGGAACAACAACAACAACAACAACAACAAAACACCGTTGCTACTTTGAACACTATTAAAATAACATTGGCATGTGACTGAGGCCAGCACCCCAGAAGGTGGGCATTTATAATAATAACTACCTTACCTTGACTTCCATTCAACAGTGATCTGTGAGTCTTATCCAATCAGTGAGGATGATGCAGATGTGAACTGTGATTGCCACAAATTTGTTAGTTTGTCAAGCACATCAAAGACATGGCAGGTCACCCGCTGGGCTCCCCTTTACCTTTCTTAAGATTAGAAGATATTCAGAAATTTTGTCCTAAACTCCAATATTTTAGGAGCTGTTTCTTAAGAAAACTCTGAGCCAAGCATTCCAGAATATATTATCGCTTTGAACACAGATTTTCATTGACAACATTTTGTGGGCATCCATTTAATATTAATATTAAGCCAAGGAAATAATGGTCCTTGTTTCTTTCCTTTAAAATGACAGGAATAGTGGGTACTTGTTCCTTCTGAAAAACAGGAAATATCTAAGCCAGCAGTATTCACACTAGTGTCATTCCTGCATTACTTCAGTTATCAATTGAACCTTGCCAAATTCTCCATAATGCATCTGCCTACCAGCGAGGGAGAGGCTTATGTGGGAGATTGACTTGTAAAGGTTATCTCAGGAACAAATGATATGCAGCTCTCCACCTTTTAAAAAGTCTTGAAATGCTGAGAAATTGGATAGCCACTGAGGTACAGAAAATGGGGCATCTGCTTATAATTGTCTGAAATTAGTAAGGTAATGTTTTAATATAATTGGTACAGAATTTGGACTTAATTCTTTAGAAGGGATGTCCAAACCAAATAAGCACTTATTAGTGCTGTTCTCTGTCACCTTAAAACAATGTAAGTCTAAGTATTTTCAAGGGTTAGAACTCAGGAGTCTGTAGGAGTTTCCCAGAATCCTTGAGACTCTTGTCCACCAGGTATAAGGTGGGAGAGGGTGGGTTAGGGGCATAGCAGCCAGGAGTAGAGGTTTTAGATGAGTTTATCCTCAAGTCTCAGGGAGACTTCTTGTTGGTACTTTTGCCAACATTTGAAAGTGTTATATTTTGTTTTGTCTCTTCTGTTGAATCTAGACCGATAATACCCCCCAAATTTTGCCCCAGGGTCTGCACATTTATAAACACAAGAAATGCAATTGCCGAGGCCTCAATTTGTTCTATTGATTTGGAGAGTGCTGCAGGGAGTCCCAAGATCAATAAAGCACTGGCTTGCTTCCTTTCACTTCTTCCTTGCCAGTTCCCATTGCCCCCAATTTGCCTGTTTTCTTGTCTTGCTCTTGGGAATCAGTGCCATATGTGTCTGATCTCTCTCTCTCTCATCTCTCCTGGGAGAAGAAAATAATTCTGAATGCTGAGTGATTGTTTTTTAGAATTCTAACAGCAATACATTTCAAGGTGGATGAAAGAAGTCCTGAAACTTATAGGAATACCTATAGGTCTACCTATTCTTGTATCTACCTTTATATGCAACATGGTGTAAAAATGCAGGGCTTCAGACTTCACTTGTACAAGCTTGCCAGTGATTTTTCTGGTCCTGGCGGAGGGCCATTGTGGATGTTAGTCCATGAGGCCTTGTGCATACCTAATGTATTCTTTTCCTGTGTTCCTGTTCCTTCTCTGTTTGCATGTGTATCCAAGTGAGTGTGCACGTATATGTAAGCAAAAACGCACACACTGTGGGCAACATCTGCATGAAAGAAAATTTTTTTTTTTTTGAGACGGAGTCTCGCTCTGCCGCCCAGGCTGGAGTGCAGTGGCCAGATCTCGGCTCACTGCAAGCTCTGCCTCCCGGGTTCACGCCATTCTCCTGCCTCAGCCTCCTGAGTAGCTGGGACTACAGGCGCCCGCCACCTCGCCCGGCTAGTTTTTTTTTTGTATTTTTTCAGTAGAGACGGGGTTTCACCGTGTCAGCCAGGATGGTCTCCATCTCCTGACCTCGTGATCTGGCCGTCTCGGCCTCCCAAAGTGCTGGGATTACAGGCTTGAGCCACCGCGCCCGGCCGAAAATATTTTTTGAAAAGGTCAAAGTAGAGAATGGTAAAACTCAAGTGAGGATAAAAATAGAAGCCCAGCCTTGGGACAACACTGTGACTACTTGATAATTAGGTTCTACCCAAGACCCTTGTCTTGTTCTTTGGAAAATCACCTCACTCTGAACAAGTCTTCCTTAGATCAACAGCTAGAAAACGAGTAGGTGATTGAGATCCTCTGTGAACAAAGGACATATTCTGAGGAAACTACCTTTTGTCTCCTTAAGGCTTGCGATGAGTTTGTTTTATTCATTCATTCTGCTTCAAGAAGAAGACCTGGGAGTAAGAATGAAGTTTCTCAGACGAGGTTCTATATGCTCACTTAAGAAGATGTCCTTAGCTTTCCCTGAATTTTCTCTTCCTTATCCCCAGAAAAGTAAGAAAGTGAAAAATATATAGTCAAAATAAAAGAAAACATGGAATAAAGGCCCCTTCTGATGTAAAGGAAATTTAAAAAACTTATTTTCATCACTACAAACTCCTCTTTCCCCTCAAGAATAAGTTACCACTGTTGGAGTCAGTTAGTTTCTGGGAACTGTTGTGATAACCTCCAAGGAGCCCCTGTCCTCTGCAACTCTGTGCCTCCTTTCTAGACTCTGCTGTTATGTCAAGGGGGTGGCTATGGCCCTTCTACCTGGGGAGAAAGGCAGTCAGTCTTGGCACCAATACTAAGAAGACATTTACACTGGAAACAACATTTCTTCAATGATCAATGACCTAACCAAACTGAATAATGGCTAGAAAAGAGGCATGATAAAATGGGTAGTCCTCATTTGGTTGTTCATTTCCCTGTTTTTTTTTTTTTTTTTTTAAGAAAATTCAGCAGTCTTTCAGTTGGGTCCAGGAATTCCCTGAAAGTGAACCAATGTAGAGTTCCTCCATTTTAACTTCTGATACTGGACCCGCTTAAGGAGTGCTCTTGATCCACACTTCACACGTCAGCCTCGTGTTCAGCCCTCCCCATCATGACTGACAGTCCCTACCCTGTACCAAGGAACCATCTGTCTCCACAGCTCGCCCACACAAGGATGGAGTTGTCATTGATGTGGCAGCCAGGACTGCAGCAACAGGCATCGATGCCAGACAACACAGGTGGTCCAGAGCATGGAGAGTCACCAAGGAGACTCGGAGAACACCAGCACTTCCGTTATTAGGGTGGAATACATCTGAAGGCATCACAATTCTATTCCAGTCTAAAGAAACCTGAGCCAAATGACGGACGCTGGGTCCCAGAATGTGTCCATCAAATCCCTAATTCATAGAGATGTTAACAAATGTAATATCCGTTACTGTTCACTGAAAACTTACCAGGAGCCACTGTGCCATGAACTTTATGAGAATTGCCTAATTTAATCTACAGAAAATACTATTATCTCCATTTTTAGAGAAGAAACATGAAGATTAGTGACTTGCCCAAAATTACACAGATAGTGATGGGTGAGTCAGAATTTGTACCCACGCAGCCTTGTACCTGGGCCCACACTGTTATCCACCAGACTTCAATGATTCTCTTGACTTGTGGAACTAGGCAAGTTGAAGGATGTGTTTTCTGGTGGTCTATGTTTCTAACTTTAGGGTTCACAGTAATTAGAAAAAGGCACAGAAACATTTCAAATATTTTCTCCCAAGGTGACCCACACAAATCATTAGACTATGTGCTCTGATATTGTGGCCTATACCAAACTGTCTCAGACAATTCAATCTATTCAGTACTTCATTGTTGCAAAGAATGAAGAGAGACAGTGAGAGACAGGACTAGCTGGATTTCCTAGGCCAACTAAGAATTCCTAAGCCTAGCTGGGAAGGTGACCGCAGCCACCTTTAAACATGGAGCTTGTAACTCAACTCACACCAGACCAATCAGGTAGTAAAGTAAGCTCACTAAAATACCAATTAGGCTAAAAACAGGAGATAAAGAAATAATCAAATCATCTATCACCTGAGAGCACAGGGGGAGCGACAATGATCGGCATATAAACCCAGGAATTCGAGCTGGCAGGGGCAACCCCCTTTGGGCCCCCTCCCTTGTATGGGAGCTCTGTTTTCACTCTATTAAATCTTGCAACTGCACACTCTTCTGGTCTGTGTTTGTTCTGGCTTGAGTTGAGCTTTTGCGTGCCGTCCACCACTGCTGATTGCCATCCTCGCAAACCCGCCCCTGACTTCCACCCCTCTGGATCCGGCAGGATGTCAGCTGGGCTTCTGATCCAGTGAGGCACCCATTGCAGCTCCTGATTGGGCTAGGGACTCACCACTGTTCCTGCTAAGTTCCCAGGTTCATCCTAATCCAGCTGAGCACTAGTCACTGGGTTCCATGGTTCTCTTCTGTGACCCACGCCTTCTAATAGAGCTATAACACTCACCCCATGGCCCAAGGTTCCATTCCTTGGAATCCATGAGGCCAAGAACCCCAGGTCAGAGAACAAAAGACTTGCCGCCATCTTGGGAGTGGCCTGTCACCATCTTGGGAGCTCTAAGAACAAAGACTTGCTGGTAACAAAAACATCCTCTATGGGTCTAAGAAAAATCAAGCAACATATGACTCTAATGGAATTATAGAACTAAAGCTTAATTCTTTATCTTCCCTTCATAATGATGATTCAAACTCTTATTTGAAAACTCAGCATAGTATTTTTGTTAATTTTCTTCTTCAGTATACAATACATCTCCTAATATGCAATATATCTCCAATGAAATCCTATTGATTCTTTTGAACCTATCTCCATTTGTTCCCATTATATAATTTCAGTTCCTAGATTCATCACATCCACCATGAATGCTTTAATGGAATCTTAATTTTTATTTCTATCTCCAATATCTGTCTAATATCTTCTAATGACTTAAAGGAACTATTCTAAAGTGCCAGTCTGACCCCTTTCCTCCACTCTCTTCTTTTGTCTCTTCCTAGCACTTCTCATCTTTAAATGTATTGCATAGTTTTATTTTGCTTATTGTCTGCCACTCTCCATTAGATTATAACACCCATTAGACCAGAAGTTCTTGTGTGTTTTGTTTCAGACAAGGATATCTGTTTCCTCACAGCTGTGGGTACTGTGCCTGGCATATACTAGGAGATCAATAAATATGTTTGAATACTTGATATCCCCTCCTTAAAAAATCTACCTTGCCCTTCTGTTTCTTCCGGGATGAAGTACAAACTTCTTAACACTGATACTTTATGCAGTGGTCTCGACCTGAATTTCTACTTAATTTCTTTGCATCTTCCTCTGCACAAAACTTTTGTTCAAATAACATGAATGTTGTCATTCCTGAAGCTTGCCATGTTTTTTTCATGCATCCCTGCATTTGCAAATGCTGTTCCCTTTGTCTGAAAAACCCTTCCCAAGGCTGCTTAGAACACAGCATGTGTGGATGATTGTCTCTTCAGTTATCCGGCCAAACAATTGATTGATTCATTCATTCATCCCTCCATGTGTTACCTGACCCACCTCTATACATCCTTGAAAATCCACACGAAATTTTTCCATTCCTCTGAAGCACCCCCAGATTCCCACTTGGCACTGGGCACATTTCCTTGGTGCTCTGATAGCACTATTTATATAGCTCTATTTTGATTCTTATCACATTGAGTTGTAATTTATCTTATATGCTTTCTTTGCTTTCTCCGATTGTGAGATGCTCCAGAATAGGGAGTGAGTCATTTATCAACTTGTCCTCAGTATATTTTACAGTACCTGGCACATAATAAGTACTCAATAAATGCATAAAGAATAAATGAATAATTAACCTATCTAGAACAGATGTATGTTTTGGGAAGAAGAGGTAATTGCTCTGGATTGAGAATTCAGCAGGTAAGCATTCTATTCAGATACCTGAAAAACCTCAAGAAGTTCCTTTAGTATTTATGTGAAATGAATATTTTAGTTTTACTAAAATAATAATTTACATTATGTGAAATTCATAGAATAGTAACCAAGTAACAGAAAAATCCTGGAGCAGTAGACCAAGTAATATAATAGTGAGTCATATATTGAGTAAAGAATAATGTAGCCCACAGAAAAATGTTTAGGTTCTGCTCAGGTCTCAATTATCTGTACGTAATTCTCTATGAAGCCAATGAGAATGATGAATGACTAAGAAGGATGACATTTGGTCTCGGAGCAGATAAATTAACTATTTCAAACCAGAAAATATTATACAAATGTGGTAATTATTCTCGAGTTTCTTTAAAAAATGACTAACATGCCAAAAAATGAGTTATTTAAATTTAAATGGAATTTGATTTTTAAAGTAGGTACTCCTATGTCTCTTCAATGCCAAAAGAGAAGAGCTGCCTAGCCATTTTGTTTACCAATCTCTCATTCATTCCTTCTCCATCAATGGGTTTTTTTTTTTTCCACCTGAAGCTGCCCACAGAGAAAACAAAACAGAACGTTTGAAGGACATTAAGAATGAACAAGCAGCCAGGTTTTCCCCAAGAAGGGGTATTTTTTAAATGAACTGACAATTTTCTTTGTTGGTACAAATGAAAAGCTAACATAAAAATATTCTCTAAGCTTCACTTGTAGTGTTTTATAAGAATGGAGACGAGCTTTGACATATTTCTGTGTGCCTATCTTAATCCTCCAGGACTGAGGATTCCAAGCAAACTGCTGAACCTGCAGTGTTTGCCTATTTATCTGTCTTCCATCTGCACATAATATAGACCTCACATTGTTCATTTGGGAGTCCCTGTTATTGTCCAAATGTCTATCACAAAAGAGGGTGTCTTAGTCCTCTGGGGTAACTGGCCGTGGTACCAGTGGACACAGATGGTAAATGAATGCATTAATATGCTCTGTTCATGGTGGAAATTACACAGAAATAATATATTAACTTGAAAGGATTGCTTCCCATCTTTGTGGCAGAGTTTTTGAGGCCAAGTCTGTATGCACAAAATAAAGTAGAGATTTAAGGTAATTATTTGAGTTGTGGGGTGGGGGGGTGGGAATAACAGCTACCTGTTAATGAAGATTCTGTGATTAATTTTGACATGAATTTAACCAACTAATAGGCTTTCCTGATAGATTTCACCACATTTATTCTTTAATTGCCCCGGCTATGCTTCCTGTGTAGTCAAAATCGTAGTGTACTTTGGTGTTTGCAGTACAAAGCTGTGTATCCTGTTCCCTAAGGATAGAGGGGGAAAAGTGACAATGTTTCTTAGTGGCTCAGTTATCATTTCAGGTTGTTTAAGAGTTTGTTTCTTCTGTAAAATGGGAAGCACAATGTCTATGCCCCTCATAGGAACAGGGCTGGAAAGAAAGTAGTTCATAACTGCAAAGCCCTTTACAGATGTCAGTTATATTTGTAGGTGGAGCAAGGAGTCATGATAGTGGCCACCTAAAGAGATTTAGATGTACAGACAATCCTCGGCTTAGGGTGGGGTTCCGTCCTGATAAACCTATTATAATTTGAAAATACCTTAAGTGAAAATGCATTTAATACACCTAACCTACCAAACATCGTAGCGTAACCTAGCCTGCCTTAAATGCACTCAGAACACTTGCATTAACCTATAGTTGGGGAAAAGCATCTAACACAAAGCCCATTTTATAATAAAGTATTGAATATGTTTGTGTAATTTATTGACGACTGTACTGAAAGTGAAAAACAAAATGGTTATGTGGGTATTCCAAGTACAGTTTCTACTGAACTCATTTCACTTTCACACCATGGTAAAGTTAAAAAATCATTGTGAGTTGAAAGATCGTTTTAAGTCGAAACGTAAATTGATGTTTTTTCTATTTGAAATTTTCAGCAGGAAGGAAATTCTGTCTTTTATTAAATAAGATGCAAACATTCTGGAGATCAATTGTGCTTATTATACACACAGAGTTAGACAAAACTCTCTGCTCCCTATTCTTTTGTGTTTAGTACCTGGGTGTTGGCTGATCTTGTATGGGAAGGCAGTGTACGTGAGGGCTAGTGTGTTCTTCGCTTCTGTCTGCAGACTATTTTCACCTCACATTCTTCTTGCTTTCTCCCACCTCACTGCCAAATTTCCTTTAAACATTTTAAGAGTAGCCCATGATTCCTGCAACCAAAGTTGTAATGTAAATACATAGAAAGAAAAATAATTAAGAATCTTCCCGTATCATCTCTTACCCTGTACCCTGTTGTTTATGGCCACAACCCATCAGCTGCTAGTAGATAATGATGTTAACAGCCTTGTGTGCATCTTTGAATACTTCTCTTCATGCTACACATCTGTATGTATATTAAAACATGTAAGTACATGTATAATTTTGGCTATTTTTTGCCTTTATAAATTTTGAATTATACCAAACACATCACTCTGCAATTTACTTCTTTTTCACTTAAAAAATTATTATGGACTGTATTCCTGGCCAAGAATGTATTTTTTCTAATATGTGAAAGTTTTCTATTTATTTAATTGACATATAAATTTGAATATATTTATTGTGTAAAACAAGTTGTTTGAAATATGTATATGAACATCTATTATGGAATAGCTAAAGTGAGCTAATTAGCATATGCATTACCTCACATACTTATTGTTATGTGATGAGAACATTTAAATCTACTTAGTAATTTTCAAAAATAATGTATTATTTTAATGACTCTATAGTATTTCATGATAATATGCCATTATTTGTTCAAACTACTCTATTTTTTCAGTCAATTTAGTTTTTTCTGCTAGAAAAAAATTGTGTTGTAATTAACATACTTTTCATATATATTTATGTACTGGCTTATATGTTTTATATATATATATATATATATGTTACACAAGAAAAAATGACATGAGTAGGTCAAAGTTGGAGTTTCTTTACTTTTGATCAGTATTACAAGAAAAATTTCCAAAATGGCTTATAGCAATTCACATTCTCATCAGAACTGAAGAGTATCTCTTTCTCCTTTTCCTGGATCAAGACTGAATTTAATCACACTTTTAATGATTTTGCCAATCTGTCCCTTAAAAATGGGATCTCATTTTACTTTCAGTTTGCATTTCTCTTACTTGTAGTGAAGTTCTGTTATGCCCAGACTGTTTGTTCCCCAAAGAAGACCACCAGAGTCCAGAGTCAAAGCCAAGCGGCAAGGATCTTTACTACAAGTTCGAACTTGGTCCCTCCTTTACACAGTATACAAGAGGGCCCCGAACAATGCGAGCGTTTGCTTTTTATAGCCCGAAAGTTGTAGGGGAACAAAGAAATTCTTTTGGCTCCTGCGCTTTCAGTAACCTTGAACGGCTGTCTCCTTATCGGAGACTTTCCAGGTGGTGTTTGTACTGAGCTCAGGGAGTTTGAGAGATATATGGTGGTGGGATGGGAGGATGGGATGTGTTTGTGCTAGGCTCAGGGAGTTTTGAGCCCGGGGCTGAGGAATGTGCCCAGCTCCTTTCATTCCCCCCTTCTTTTCAGGTATCTTTAGAGCCAATCTTGGGTCTTATAGGTCTGATTCTGTTTCAGCGTTTACAGGTTGGTATTGGGCTCTGAGGACCATGAGTTGTACGGTGTCAAATCTCTCCCTAACAAATTGTAAAATTCTGTTAACAACACAAGGTCCTACGGTAAGCAGAAATAGTAGACTTAGCAGGGGTCCAAGGAAGGGGGCTAACAGAGAAAACATAGAGGAATTCCACCATTGGTCTGCAGCTGAAGCAAACTGCCGTGTTTTTACTTCAGTGCTTAACTTGCGTAACTGTTGGACCCGGTCCTCTACAAGTCCTGATTCATTTATGTAGAAACAACAGTCTTCTTTTAGAAATATACATGTACCACCTTTTTCTGCAGTGAGTAGGTCTAGGGCCCTCCGGTTTTGCAAGGTTACCTGAGCTAGGGACGTGAGCTGCCGCTGAAGGGAGGCAAGGGACTCAGCCGACTCCTCCATAGCAACGGCAAATTGTTGGTATAACTTGTTACTTTCTATGAGGGTGTGACCTAGGGCTCCCCCCGCCAGTCCGGCCGCAATGAAGGATGCGGTGAGGGAGATTCCTGCAATGAGGGGGAGAAATATGGCTCGTGCAGGTCTTGGTCTAGGGTCTGGGTGAATAACAGCACTAGTCCAGTTACCGGTATACCCTAGGAACTCGCCAGCAGTTAGTAGAGTCAACCGGGGAACTAATGTGACAGGGAGACATAGTAGGTTATTAACAGAAGGACTAGGTAGGTTCTTAGATAAGGTTCCATTACACCAGAAGAATATGCCTGATGGAGCCCTTAAGGTGATATTAGGGGGCGTTGCAGTGATGCTGCAGAGGCTGGAATTGGTTCCTGAGAAACAGTAGGGAAACTTCTCCTGACTGGGGTTTAGGTATAGGGGCACGTTCAGGATAGGAGCATATGAGTGGTTTCGGAGGTTGTTAGCTTGGGCAAAGGTAGAGGATCCCCATGGCAGAGGGACAGCTGTTAGCGGTGGACGCCCTAGAGTGGCGCACAGGAAGCAGCCAGACAGGCTATGAAGTCCTGTAAGGTTAGCAAGTTCTAGTCCTTCTTGTAATAACTTTAACCAGGAGAAAGGACGTAAGTCTTGTGTTAGTCTGTTTTCCTGTCGTTGGATATTCCCGTGGACCAGGGGCAGTACTTGCACTAGGCCTCGCCACAGATAGAGGTGACTGCTAGGCCATGTGGAGGAGGGGGAGTAGTATACAGCCCCATGTTGAGGTGTGGTCCAGCGGGAGTTCCAGGGGTCTCTAACTATCCATGTATATGGAAAGTCTCTATCCCGTCTACGATAGAAGGGCCATTTAGGGTCTAACTGTTTTCTCTCTCCCCAATAACGGGGTCTGTGGATGTTACAATAGTTATAAGGACAGCCAGCATTTTGGTGCCACCAATAGTGTTTACAATTGTATTTAGTCTGATCAAACTCAAAGCATATTATTGGTGTCATAGGTTTGGCTATTTGAAAACCAGTAAAATTTAGTAGAATTGGGCTGTTGCACCCTGAGGAAGGGCAATCAGCACTGGCCAATAATTTTCCGGGCTTATGAGGTTGCCCAGGGTGGGTTCGGTTTTCATAAAGCCAGAATCTCCAGACAAAGGGATTATGAGCTGGTTTTGTGATTTCTCCAGCGGCCACTAGGGCGACTAACATTAGGGTTAGACTATCTAACTGCATGTTTGCAGTGAGCTATGCTGCCGGCGCAGGGTGAGTTTTAAGGGGTTGTTCCTAGCTCTGTCCACAGTCCACGTGTCCGGTGCTTCAGCCGCCGCCGTGATTGGTCCTAGAAGATCAGAGGTTGGGTCCACTGGCTTGACGTGGGTGTAGTGGATCCACGATGCGATGCCTTCTACCTTCAGGGCGGTGGGTGTGGTTAGGAGTACCTGGAGTGGTCCTTTCCACCTGGGTTCTAGGGTCTCTTGTCGGTGTCGCTTGACCAGGACCCAGTCTCCCGGCTGGTACGGATGGGGTGTCGGCGGGGGACCGGTCTCATATAGTTCCTTCAGCTTGGGCCAGATTTCTTGATGAATTTTCTGCAAGGCTTGTAGGGAAAACAAGAGTTCAGAGACATTTTCTGTTTCAGACTTGAGCAGATCATCTTTTAGGCCGGGAACTAAGGGTGGGGGTCTGCCATACATAATTTCATAAGGAGTAAGGCCCAGTCTGTAAGGGGTGTTACGGGCCCGGAACAGAGCGTAGGGGAGAAGGACCACCCAATTAGCGCCAGTCTCCATAGTCAATTTAGTTAAGGTCTCTTTTAAGGTCCGATTCATTCTCTCTACTATGTCCTGAACTCTGGGGCCTGTAAGCGCAATGTAGTTTCCAATTTGCCCCAAGGATGGAAGCCAAATCCTGACTTACCTTAGCGACGAAGGCCGGCCCATTATCTGACCCTATCTGGACGGGGAAGCCATACCTGGGGAGGATATCTTCCAGGATTTTCTTTGCTACAACCTGAGCAGTCTCTTTCTTGGTGGGGAATGCTTCAGTCCACCCTGAAAAAGTATCTACAAAGACAAGTAAGTACCGATACCCGTATTTTCCTGGCTTTATCTCAGTAAAATCTACTTCCCAGTAGATACCGGGCCTGGTTCCCCTGAGCCTTGTTCCCGTTGCAGCCTGGGATTGGGGGTAGGCGTTGTTAAGCTGGCAGACTTTGCAACTTGTCACGATGTTGCTGGCCATCTCGGCTGTATGTCTGAACTTGAGCTTAGAGCGTCTGATCAGGTCTATCATCCGCCGAGCACCCAGGTGGGTGGTTCGGTGGATGTGTTCTAACACTTGTTGTCCTAATTTTTCTGGTAGGATGGTTTGGTCATTAGTATCAGTCCACCACCCATTCTGGATCTGTTTCAGGGGAAGTTTGTCAATTCACTGGAGATCTTGTTCTGAATAATCAGGGAAATATGGCAAGTCCCGGGGGCCCGGGTCAGGGAGCTGGAGTGCAAGGAGTTGGCTGGGAGCCTTCGCCACCTTTCTTGCAGTTTGGTCCGCTAGAAAGTTGCCTTGAGCAGTTGGAGTAGTTAGTTTCTGATGCCCTGGGCAATGCACAATGGCTAACTTTTCTGGCCTCCATAGGGCTGTTAGCAGGGCTAGGATTTCTTGCTTGTTTTTTATTTCTTTTCCTTCAGCCGTTAGTAACCCCCGCTCCCTGTAAATGGCCCCATGTATATGCGCTGTTGCAAAAGCATATCGGCTGTCTGTATATACCGTCAGCTTTTTCCCCGCCCCTAAGGTAAGAGCTTGGGTGAGCGTTATCAATTTGGCCTTCTGGGCCGATGTCCCCGGGGGCAGGGGTTCCGCCCAGATTACCTTAGTCTCTGAAGTCACTGCCGCTCCAGCGTACCTCTGGCCCTGATGCATGAAGCTGCTCCCATCAGTGAACCAGACGGGGTCGGCGTCAGGAAGTGGGCGATCCTGCAGGTCTTCTCGAACTCCGTGCACCTGAGCTAGTACCTCGGTGCAGTCGTGGAGTGGGGCGTCCAGGTCCAGGTTGGGCAGTAGCGAGGCAGTCTCTTACCCAGTGGCCAGCCTCCTTGCAGTAGGCACATTGGTCTTTTTTCAGATTATCATGCCTGGGGGGCCGCCTGGGTTGGGTGTACTCTGGCTGTAGATGCTCTTTCTGTACTACTGCTGCCAGGACCTTGGTCATTTTTTTCAGTGGCCTTAAATTGCCTTTCTTCTGGAGTATCTCTGTTATTGTAAACCCGCTGGGCTATCTGAAGGAGGTCCTGAATCCGCTTTCCTTCCAAGTCTTCTAATTTCTGGAGTTTTCTTTTAATATATCTGGGGCTGCCTGATTTACGAATGACATTACAATAGCTGCCTGACTTCCTGGAGCCTCTGGATCTATGGGGGTGTACTGTCTAAAAGCTTCCATTAATCTTTCTAAGTAGGTGGCTGGGCTCTCTGTCTTTTCTTGCAGAATAGAATATACTTTAGCCAAATTAGTGGGCTTGCGAGCAGCTGCCCGGAGACCTGCCATTAGAGTCTGGCGATAAAGGCGTAGCCGTCCCCTACCTTCTGCCGTGTTGTAGTCCCATGCCGGCCTGGTCAGAGGAAAGGTCGCGTTTATGAGGTCGGGGTTGGCAGTCGGTTGACCGTCGTCCCCCGGGACCAGCTTTCTAGCTTCTACCTGTATTCCCTCTCGCTCCTCCGTGGTAAACAAGATTCGGAGGAGCTGCTGACAATCATCTCAAATGGGCTGGTGGGTGAACATGACACTATCCAGTAAAGCCAGTAAATCTTTGGGGTTGTCTGAAAACCGAGCACTCTGAGCCTTTTAGTTATACAGATCACTGGTGGAGAATGGCCAGTACTGGAGCTTGGGGATTCCTGTGTCATCTGGGGGTTTTATTTCCCGAAGGGGTAAAGCCACCGTGGAGTCAGGCGGCTGGGGGGGGGGGAGGGCTAGTCCGCGAAGTGCGCCCTCGCGTCCGCCCTCCCGGCCTTTTAAAGTTACTTTCCCTTTCAGCGAGCCCGCCTCCCCTCCGCCTGCTCCCTCCCTCTATCTCTCTCTCTAATTTTTCCGTTTCTGTCTAAATCTTTGATTGACATACTTACAGGGTCTTTTCTTTAAGTTTTTATCTCATTCGCGCGCTTTCTCTCTCTCTCTCTCTCTGTCATCCCGTGTCCTTTCTCCTTTATACTCAATCTCTTTCTCTGACTCTCCACGTCTGCCGTTTTCTCCCCTTTCTCTTTCCGATTTCCCTTCTCACTTTCTCCCTTTTCCATCTCTATGGTCTCTCTCTCACTTATTTTCTCTTCTCCCCAGTCTCACTTTCTGTGTCTCTTTTTGTAAAGGAATGTGGGTTAGAATCCCAATAGAGGAAATCTGATCTGACTTATTACTGATAGCTAGCCGGGAGCGCGGCGCCGGAAGCCGGGAGCCCGGGGACCGGGGCCGGAAGTGTGGCGCCAGAAGCCGGGAGCCCGGGGACCGGGGCCGGAAGTGTGGTGCCGGAAGCCGGAAGCCGGGAGTCCCGGGGCCGGAAGTGTGGCACCGGGAGCCCGGGGACCGGGGCCGGAAGTGTGGCACCGGAAGCCGGGAGCCCGGGGACCGGGGCCGCGAGAGCGCGCCGGAAGCCGGGAGCCCGGGGACCGGGGCCGCGAGCGCGCGCCGGAAGCCGGGAGCCCGGGGACCGGGGCCGCGAGCGCGCGCCGGAAGCCGGGAGCCCGGGGACCGGGGCCGTGAGCGCGCGCCGGAAGCCGGGGTAATTCAGAGAGCGAGCGCGCACCCGGGGACCGGGGCAATTCAGAGAGCGAGCGCGCACCGGGGACCGGGGGCAATTCAGAGAGCGAGCGCGCACCCGGGGACCGGGGCAATTCAGAGAGCGAGCGCGCACCCGGGGACCGGGGCAATTCAGAGAGCGAGCGCGCACCCGGGGACCGGGGCAATTCAGAGAGCGAGCGCGCACCCGGGGACCGGGGCAATTCAGAGAGCGAGCGCGCACCCGGGGACCGGGGCGATTCAGAGAGCGAGCGCGCACCCGGGGACCGGGGTCAGATTCGGCTGTTGCCCGGATTGCGAACCCGCTCCGGCAACTCAGATCGCAATTTAAATCAGAAGAGAGCCAGGGGACGTCTCCCACCGGTCTCCACTGGCTGTCCTATAGCGCGTCCGCCAGGACTGTGCCAGCCTCAGTTTCAGACCTCGCGAGTCAGAGATTCAGATTCAGAACAGACACACAGACACAGACAGACAAACGGAGACGAGCCAGCTCACCTATCAGTAGATCGATCCTAGCAGATCCGTTGACCAGGGGTCTGGTGGGCTTGGGGAATCCCGGACGAGCCCCCAGATGTTATGCCCAGACTGTTTGTTCCCCAAAGAAGACCACCAGAGTCCAGAGTCAAAGCCAAGCGGCAAGGATCTTTACTACAAGTTCGAACTTGGTCCCTCCTTTACACAGTATACAAGAGGGCCCCGAACAATGCGAGCGTTTGCTTTTTATAGCCCGAAAGTTGTAGGGGAACAAAGAAATTCTTTTGGCTCCTGCGCTTTCAGTAACCTTGAACGGCTGTCTCCTTATCGGAGACTTTCCAGGTGGTGTTTGTACTGAGCTCAGGGAGTTTGAGAGATATATGGTGGTGGGATGGGAGGATGGGATGTGTTTGTGCTAGGCTCAGGGAGTTTTGAGCCCGGGGCTGAGGAATGTGCCCAGCTCCTTTCAGTTCAGTATCTTTTCATACATTTATTGACCGTTTACAGACACTAATTTCCATGAGCAATCTCGGATTTCCTAGGCCACTCTCAGAACTCTCCAGAAACAGACTATATGAGGAGAGGCAGTTGTAAGCACATTCTATTTCAATTCTTTAAAAATAAGCAAGTTAAGTCACTTCCATTTTATTGTATTTAAATTAATAGTACATTTCCATGGCCCATGGCCTACAGACTTTATGAAGTGATGAAGGAAAGTACATAGGGAAAAATCTTCCTCCCCACCTTTTCTTCTTGTCAGTCAATTCTTCTCCCAGTAGACAAAGGTACTAGTTTTCTTATGAATTCTTCCAGAGTTATTTTATACAACACACACACACATTTATTCCCCCTTTAATCGGATTTTCCACCCTAGATCCTGAAGTCCCAACTCAGCCCCTAATTGACTGGGCTACTCATTTAACTTCCCTCAGGCCAGCTTTCCTTTTGTTCAGTTGAGCTTCTGGGAGAATCAGGAGAAGCATACCGGTAATTGTCAAAGAGTTGACCACAAAACCATGGGATATTCTCCCCATTAAACAAACTGCAAAACCATGCTTCTCCCTACCATTTGTCCAACACTCTGTTGTCAGGTGAGTACATGTTATTTAATTAATGGAAAGGGTGTTGGGCAATCTCCAAAGCACCTTTTCACACATTTATTGACCACTTACTGCTCCTATTGTGCTAATTGTTCATAGCCTGTTTCTGTCTTTTTGTTATCAATATCTAGTCCTTTTTGTATACTGGAGATATTGTATATTCTATGTTTTGTATTTTTTTAATTCTCTAATTTTTCTGTTGACATTGTTTATGCTATGAGTTTAAAGCCAGAAAAGATGTCTTGGAATAGGATGGGTAAAAAGCTGATAAAAGCTATAAAACACTTGGTGACTTTTGATATGCCTAGCAACCACATGGCTGCCCCATGTCCTCTTGTGCACATACCAGAGCTGTGTCCTTATGAGAGATAAATGACTCCAGAACAGGCCTCTCATGTCACCTGTGGGGCTTTTACTTAATGAAATAAGAAAGCAAGGCATAACCTTCTCAGCCTGACAAATTGGACACAGACGTGAGAGTGGCTCTTTGTCAAAATGAAGGCAGAACACATCTTTTAAGACATTTTGAATGAGCATGAGCAGTCAAGGAGCATACAAAATAATAATAATAATAATAACAACATATGTATTCCAAAAACAAGTTTTGTTTCTCTGCATGATGGCGTAGTTGATATTCTTTCAGTGTTAATTTTATCTCATTTATATGGTGCTCAGGTCTTAAAAGAACTACAAAAAAGGTAAACTCAAATATTTATATTTAAATTTCCTATTAATTGAATTGTCTTTGACTGTGAAGTGATTTTGAGTTGAGATGTATGGAGCAACAGTGCGGTGAACGTAGGCCCTCCCTAAATACTACTTGACTGAATAAATAAAAATGTCTCAAAGAAGTACATTTTTGAAATGGGCAGAAATTTTGTGTGGTCTGATTTCCTCACTTTCCAGATAAAGAACTTGAAATCCAGGAAAATAGGTGACTTGCCGTGATCAGCTAATAAGTCTGTGGCAATATCAGGACAAAGATAAGCCCTTTGCTTTTGGTATCTCTGCCCAATACCCCTTCCATTAATTATTAATAAAATGTATGCACCTGACTGTCTAACAGAGACGATGGTAGGGGGAAGCTTGATTTTGCAGTTTGTTTAATGGGAAGAACATCCCATACTTCTGTGGTTGATTCTTTGATAATTACCAGTATGCTTTTCCTTCATGCTCCCAGAAGCTCAACTGAACAAAAGAGGAGAGTTGGGATGAGGGACGTTAAGTGACTGGCCCAGTCAACTGGGGGCTGAGTTGGGACATCAGTGTCTACTTGTGACTCTTGCCCTATGGTGCTAGTATAAGAGAAGGCAGCCTCAGAATGAAGATACTTGTCTAAGTAAACCATGGCATCTCTATTATTGTTTCCATTTTGCAGTAAGACTAGTTGTTATCATATTTTATGAGTTTCATAAACTTTTGCCATGAATATGATGACGAGGGTTCTCAACTATTTTTACCTCCGATAAGATGGTCAAATGTCTTATCTGGTATGATTGGTGGTGGCCTACACCCAACTTGGACATTGATCTGAAACTGTTTCTAGGCCAATAAATTTTTTATCTGTCTTATAAAATATGTCTTCCCTCTTTTGCTGATACCATTCCTGGCACGTCTCAGATGCCTCGTATAGCCACTAATTTCCACAGGCAATCATGGGCTTCCTTGGCGACACTCAGAACTCTCCAGAAACAGACTCTCATATGAGGAGAGGCCATTGTAAGCACATTCTATTTCAATTCTTTAAAAATAAAGAAGATAAGTCACTTCCATTTATTTTATTTAAATGAATAGTACATTTACATGGCCCAAAGACATTCAAAAGTATATAAGAAAAAGTACACAGGGAAATATCTCCCTCCCTCCCCACCTTTTCTTTCTGTCAGCCAATCCTTCTCCCAGTAGACAAAGATATTAGTTTTCTTATATATTCTTCCAGAGCTATTTTATACAATATATACACACACATGCTTACACACACACGCTTACACGCACGCCACATGTATTCCCTCTTTATTCACAAATGATTGCCTTCTACACATGCTGTGCTATATTTTGAGTTTTTCACTTTATTGGACCATATATCTTGGAACTCTTTCCTTATAATTAGGAAGAGTAGTTCCTTATTCTTTTCATGGCTACTGAATAAATATTCCATTCTGTGGACACATTTGTTTAACCAGCTATTAATAAACATTTAGATATTCTTTTAAACATTCTTTTAAACATTTGTTATTATAGAAAGGTTACAATAAATAACTTTCTATGTGGATTAATTCATTCATATGTGAAAATATATTTCCATTGGGTAAATTCCTAGAAGCAGAATTGCTTAGGACATAGCATAACCTGCACTTATTTTGATAGATATTGCCAAATTTCCCTACATGTGAATGTTAGGTGATTGATCACCATATAAGACATTTTTGCTTCTTTAAGATCCTATGAGCTTGAATACAGGTGCTTTTGGTTTGGGTTAAGGAAGAAATTTTTATCAAGTAAAGAAAGAGTAAGGTAATTGTAACAGTTGATACTAGCAACAAATATTTCCATAGCATTAGTATGTTCCAGCATTGTTCCAAGAGCTGTGCATTGGTCTGTAAGTAAATATTTCACCTAGCCCCTCCTTCATCCTCAAAGAGTTGTGAATCCTCTATATTTTCCACATTTGGCCTAAAATATTTTCCAGCAGTCTTCTAATAAGACATGTAATTTGGGGAGGATACTTATTTCAGCTGCTTAGCTTCATGTCTTTTCTCATGTGATTGTTCGAAAGAAGTCGAAGTCCTCCCTTCTTTATACCATTCCCCCTCCTTTCTTTTTGCCATCTTGCCAATTTCCTTCCTTCTCTCCTTGCTCCCAGCTATAGACTTCTCTGACTCTCACTGCACCACACTGCCATGAGGGAGGAGCAGGTACTAACAAGTTTTATCAGAAGTTTTTTCTTATTTCCATATACAGTATGTGTTGGACTCGCTCCTTTCATGGAGTTGGGCGGCTGCGGATTTCTGTGTTCTTCTTTTTAGCTTATCCAAAATTTCTTTTTGACTAATCAAGAATGAGCCATTTTCCTAAATCTTAATTTTTATTTTCTTTTATTACCAGCACAATTGACTTTCTGTTTGGAGCTTGTTTTCTCAATGAAACATCACTCTCATCTCTCCGTGGTTTACTCTCAGGGAGCTGTGAGCACTAATGAAGGCACTTGCATGGTCTTCCCCCTGTGCTAGGCTCTGTTCTGAGTTCTTTGCATACTGCATGGTAAGGGGTGGGGGGAGGGTACAATTCTTTGGTGCCTTCTCAGATTTCCCCAACCACATCCTTCTCCTTCAACATTCAACTTGCATCTGCTACCTCTCCATTTTAAGACCTGGCCAACACATGGAATCTAGCTTTCAAAGTGCCTGCCAAGGGACCACATGATGCTATTGGTAGTAGAAAGGAGTTAGCTCTCTGCAAAGTGAACACTGGCCATTGGAATTCAGAGGCAGAAAGGAGCCAGACAGGTATGTTATCTTCCTCTCTATCTTTTGTGGGCTGCTTTGAGATACAGCAACTCTTTGCAACCCTCCCACAAAAATACTGTGAAAGTCCTGTGTGTGGAAACAACACCAGCTGAGCAATGCACTGTCTTCTTAGCTGCTTGTGAGGTAACCAGCATAGAACACATCACAGTGCATTTCATTGTACCTCCATTTCCCTTCTACCCTCACTGTCTCCACCCTAGGCTTGGAATCCCACATAAATTATTCTTAATATAATGTTTGCTTCCAGATCATCTTTCTAGAGGACTCCAGCTAAGATCTGTACATGAACCAATTTAATTCTTATGAAAACTCTACAAAGTAGATAACTAGTAGTATTTCTAGTAGTATTTCTTATGTGTCATAAATCTTTGGCAGTTGTTTGGGAAATGTAGAAACTGTTGAAACTGAATTCCAAGAGTTTGTTGTAAGTGTGGTAAGCCTCACATTTACTTTCCTAAAATGTATATGTTGGCATGTACATTCAACAACTGATAGGGTAATCATATTTTCTGATCTAAGCATTAGGAAGTATGGCTTGATGTACGATGTGGCTCTCAATACTTCTCCCATGCTAGATGAAAAGTGACCCAGGAAATCTGAGACACATGGTTATAGTACATGCATATTATACTATGAAAGCCAGTGAATGCAAGGAAAAAGGTCTGAAAGAATTTCTTTACAGAGCTTTTTGTCAGAATAAGGTTGACTCTCCACATTTGACCTTCAACTCCCAGGAAGCCTGGGCTTAACTGCTTTGATTTACTCTCATAATAAGGTGATCGATTAATGTGAAAGGCCAGCTTTATGAGGCCTGTCTGGGAATGGTGCTGGAGACCGCTGTAGTGAGAGAGTTATACTGCCACTACTCTAAAAAAGGTCATTGGAAAAGAATCAAAGATAGCATAAATGATGGTTTACACATCAAAAATCTCTCTGTAGAACAGAGAATGTTGAACTTAATACCTCTTAGGGTTTGGTGCAGAGGTTGTGTAGTAAATATAGTTTGAGTTGTTGCTGTATAGGTTCTTTTATTGTCAAAAATTATGTTATTTAAAGCCCAAAATGTTCTTATGATTAAATGAGAAGGCCCTGGAGAAGCATCATATGTTACTGGCTAGAATTGATTTCACTGTCATTAGGGTCTGTCATAGCTGTTTCATTACCCTGATGGCCAGTTGTTGGGGTCCAAGTTCAAAATGGCCGTTCTTTTCTTGAAACTGGATATTTAAAATAAGACAGCCACATTGAAGAGGAGCCCAGTTAGAGATTATCTTGACTTTATCATTTGGTCTACCCTGGCAACGGAGAAGAACAGAAAGACTTTTGCATGTGTCTTGGTTTGTCAGGAATGAGAGCAGCCTATTTGCTGCTGGGTCCCCAAGCATAATTATTATGTGGGTATGAGTGTGATGCATGACCATCTGAGAACAGGTGTTAGCGTTCTAAAGCCGGTGGCTCTCCCTGACATCCAAGATCCTCCCAGTCTCTGGGCTTGCCAGGGCCATTATTTGTCATTTGTTTAGTTTTCATCTTTCTGAAATAATATGGCAGAGCACAAGACCACAGCTGTGCCTCTTCTCAAATCCTTTCATATTTAGACTTGGTTTTCGTCTGATGAGGAGAAATTCACCATAAAACATCATGTCTTCTGGTGATGGTTAACAGAGCCAAATAGGATGGCAATGTCACCTGGCTTTTAAAGAGGCTTAAATACTGAAAGGCCAGTTTGCAAGCCCCACATATTTTGTCGCTGACACCAAGCTGGGAAAGAAGCTAAAATATTTTGATCACTGGGTATGGGCCTTTGTGGCAGATGGTCTCTTCAGCAGTGTTCCAGTTGGGGCGAGGGGGAGGTCAGTGGGGGACAGAGGAAGGTATCCAAAGAGAATATATAAAGTCAAAGGGAGAGAAACTTGGCCTCATTTTACAAGGTTTTGTGCCAAATCTTGGAACACCTATGCGTCTCCAGTCAAGCAGGGAGAGGTTCCCATTCTGAGCAGAGTGACAGGGATGACAGTTCATTTAAACAGTCTGCTGGGCGCATTTGCTGAGTTGGAAGCCCAGGACCCGGGGACCCTGAACAGGATGGGAAAATGTGCATGCCCATATCACTGGTCATTAAGTGGTGGGCTTCCAGATGGGCCTGCATAAACCCTTGGAAGGAAGAATGTTGACAGAGGCACATGCCTATGTAAAAGGCTTTGAGAAATGCAGCCAAGAAAATAGCTGAATCATCTGACTTCACCTTAGGTGACTTTGCATAGGACTAAAATCCCCGGCACAGCTCCATGTCTCAAGACCTGGATGCAGCCGGCCAGCTGGCTGGTTGGCAGTGGTCCAGAGACTGAGTTGCCTGGATGATTTGGCCCCACCCTACTCCTACCAAACAACCATTATGATAATGCAGATGCACTCAGAAAAAGCATGGGTCACCACAAGCTACAAAGGAGAGCTGGGGCTCTTTGAGGTCACAGGACTCTGCCAATTCCAACTTACCTGGGTTTGCTGTCTTGATATTATTTATGTATTTGCCCAGAAACAGCAGCTTTACTGTAAAAACTCTTGGGCAGAAGCAGTCAAATTATTTTTCCCAGGGGTCCATTGGGTACAGAAGTTGACATTGTGGGAAGGCCAGAGAATGGAGTCAGTGTCATTGTAATTGCCCATCATGGCCCACTGGGCCTCCTTGGTTGAACACATTTTTCCCATACAGTTTCTTTGACTGGTAAACTTGGACTATTCTCTGTTGATTCAAATAACAGAGGCCATGATGAAGCCTCTTATGGGTCGGGGTTGTGAGACATGACACATTTAGTATCTATGTGGTGGCCGACTCAGGCAATGATTAGCTCAGGTGATATAGACTGGTGCAAAAGTAATTGCAGTTTTTACATTGTGGAAATTTGCTGTTTGATATTGCAATACATTCTTAAATAAATGTGGTTATGTTATACATCATTTTAATGCACATTTTTCACTTTATGTGTATTTTTGCTAAAGACTTATTACTTGATGTTTATTTTGTATTTATTTTAGACTATGGAAATGATGTTAGACAAAAAGCATATTTGAATGATTTTCTTATTCGAGTTCAAAAATGGGTTGTAAAGCAGTGGAGACAACTCACAACATCAGCAACATATTTGGCCCAGGAACTGCTAATGAACGTATGGTGCAGTGATGGTTCAAGAAGTTTTACAAAGGAAATGAGAGGGTCGAAGATGAGGAATATAGTAGCCAGCCATTAGAAGTTGACAACGGCCAATTAAGAGCAATCGTTGAAGTTGATCCTCTTACAACTACATGAGAAGTTGCCCCAAAACTCAATGTCAACCATTCTATGGTCATTCAGCATTTGAAGCAAATTAGAAAGAAAAAAGCTTGATAACTGGATTCTTTATGAACTGAGTAAAAATAAAAGAAAAAAAAATCATTGTTTTGAAGTATTGTATTCTCTTATCCTACTCAACATCATCAACCATTTCTTGATCAAATTGTGACGTGTCACAAAAAGCAGATTTTATGCATTAACTGGCGATGGCCAGCTCAGTGGTTGGACCAAGAAGAAGTTTCATAGCACTTCTCAAAGCCAAACTTGCACCAAAAAAAGGTCATGGTCACTGTTCGGTGGTCTGCTGCTGGTCTGGTCCACTACAGCTTTTTGAATCCTAGCAAAACCATTACATCTGAGAAGTATGCTCAGCAAATCAATGAGATGCACCAAAACCTCTACTGCCTAAAATCAGCATTGGTTAACAGAAAGGACCCAATTCTTCTCCATGACAATGTCTGACTGCATGCTGCACAACCAACACTTAAAAAGTTGAAAGAATTGGGCTGCGAAGTTTTGCCTCATTCACCACACCATATTCACCAGACCTCTGGCCAACTGGAGACCACTTCAAGCATCTCGGAAATATTTTGCAGGGAAAACGCTTCCACGATGAACAGGATGCAGAAAATGCTTTCTAAGAGTTTGTCAAACCCCAAGGCATGGATTTTTATGCTACAGGAATGAACAAACTTACTTCTCTTTGGCAAAAATGTGTTGATTGTAATGGTTTCTATTTTGATTAATAAAGCTGTATTTGAGCCTAGTTATAATGATTTAAAATTCATGGTCCGAAACTGCAATTAGACCGGAACAGGTGCTGGTATCCAAAGCTGAGAGACCCATAGACAGTTCACATCACAGTACTCTGTGCAGACAACCCCCAGCTACCAGTCCAGAGCTGAGTAGACTCACTGGGTGGCTAGACCCAGAAGAGAGACAACAATCACTGCAGTTCGGCTCACAGGAAGCCACATCCATAGGAAAAGGGGGAGAGTGCTACATCAAGGTAACACCTCATGGGACAAAAGAATTTGAACAATAGCCTTCAGCCCTAGACCTTCCTTCTGACCCTACCCAAATGAGAAGAAACCAGAAAACCAACTGGTAATATGACAAAATGAAACTCTTCAACACTTCCAGAAAATCACACTAGTTCACCAGCAATTGATCCAAAGCAAGAAGAAGTCCCTGATTTACCTGAAAAATAATTTAGGAGGTTAGTTATTAAGCTCATCAGGGAGGGATCAGAGAAAGGCAAAGCTCAATGCAAGAAAATCCAAAAAATGATACAAAAAGTGAAGGGAGAAATATTCAGGGAAATAGATAGCTTAAAGAAAAAAATAACAAAAAATTCAGGGAACTTTGGATACACTTTTAGAAATGCAAAATGCTCTGGAAAGTCTCAGCAATAGAATTGAACAAGTAGAAGAAAGAAATTCAGAGCTGAAAGACAAGGTCTTTGAATGAACCCAGTTGAACAAAGACAAAGAAAAAAAGAATAAGAAAAAGTGAATGAAGCCTCCAAGAAGTCTGGAGATATGTTAAATGACCAAACTTAAAACTGGTGTTCCTGGGGAAGAAGAGAATTTTAAAAGCTTGGAAAGCACATTTGGGTGAATAATTGAGGAGAACTTTCCCAGCCTTGCTGGAGACCTAGACATCCAAATACAAGAAGCACAAAGAATACCCAGGAAATTCATCACAAAAAGATCATTGCCTAGGCATATTGTCATCAGGTTATCCAAACTTAAGACAAAGGAAAGAATCTTTAGAGCTATGAGACAGAAGCACCAGGTCACCTATAAAGGAAACCCTATCAGATTATCAGCAGATTTCTCAGCAGAAACCCTATAAGCCAGAAGGGATTGGGGACCTATCTTCAGCCTCCTTAAACAAAACAATTATCAGCCAAGAATTTTGTATCCAGCAAAACTAAGCATCATATATGAAAAAAAGATATGGTCTTTCTCAGACAAACAAATGCTGAGAGAATATACCATTACCAAGTCACCACTGCAAGAACTGCTGAAAGAGCTCTAAACCTTGAAAGCAATTCCTGGAAACACAACAAAACAGAAATCACACAGAACCTATAAAACAAAAATACAAGTTAAAAAGCAAAAGCAAAAACCAAAAAAACCCCAAAGTACACCGGCAACAAAGAGCATGGTGAATGAAATAGTGCCTCACGTTTCAACACTAACACTGAATGTAAATGGTCTAAATGCTCCACTTAAAACATACAGAACCGCAGAATGGATAAGAACTCACCAACCAACCATCTGCTGCCTTCAGGAGACTCATCTAACATACAAGGACTCCCATAAACTTAAAGTAAAGGGGTGGAAAAGGCATTTCATGGAAATGGACACCAAAAGCAAACAGGGGTAGCTATTCTTATATAAGACAAAACAAACTTTAAAGCAACAGCAGTTAAAAGAGACAAAGAGGGACATTATATAATGGTAAAAGGCCTTGTCCAACAGGAAAATATGACAATCCTAAACATATATGCACCTAACACTGGAGCTCCCAAATTTATAAAGCAATTACTAATAGACCTAAGAAATGAGATACACAGCAACAGAATAATAGTGGGGGACTTCAGTACTCCATTGACAGCACTTAGACAGGTCATCAAGACAGAAAGTCAACAAGGAAACAATGGATTTAAACTATACCTTGGAACAAATGGACTTAACAGATATATACAGAATATTTCATCCAACAACCACAGAATACACATTCTATTCAACAGTGCATGGAACTTTCTCCAAGATAGAGCATATGAAAGGCCATAAAACAAGTCTCAATAAATTTAAGAAAACTGAAATTATATCAAGCACGCTCTCAGACCACAGTGGAATAAAACTGGAAATCAGCTTCAAGAGGAACATTCAAAACCATGCAAATACATGGAAATTAAATAACCTGCTCCTGAATGATCACTGGGTCATAAATGAAATCAAAATGGAAATTAAAATTTTTTCAAACTGAATGACAATAATGATACAACCTATCTAAACCTCTGGGAAACAGCAAAAGTGGTGCCAAGAGAAAAATTCATAGCCCTAAATGCCTACATCAAAAAGACTGAAAGAGCACAGACTGACACTCTAAAGTCACACCTCAAGGAACTAGAGAAACAAGAAGAAACCAAACTCAAACCCAGCAGAAGAAAGGAAATGACCAAGATCAGAGCAGAACTAAATGAAATTAAAACAAAACAAAGCAACAACAACAACAACAAAAAACCCACAAAAGATAAGTGAAACAAAAAACTGGTTCTTTGAAAAGAAAGATAAAATTGACAGACCGTTAGCAAGATTAACCAAGAAAAAAAAAAGAGAAAATCCAAATAACCTCACTCAGAAAAAAAAAAACAGGGGGAATACAAAAGATCTTCAAGACTACTATGAACATGTTTACACACACAAACTAGAAAACAGAAGAGATGGACAAATTACTAGAAAAATACAACTCTCCTAGCTTAAATCAGGAAGAATTAGATACCCTTAACAGACCAATAACAAACAGCGAGATTGAAATGGTAATTTAAAAATTACCAACAAAACAAAGTCCAGGACCAGATGGATTCACAGCAGAATTCTACCAGACATTCAAAGAACCAATCCTTTTGACACTATTCCACAAAATAGAGAAAGAAGGAACCCTCCCTAATTCATTCTACAAAGCCAGCATCACCCTAATACCAAAACCAGGAAAGGACATAACCAGAAAAGAAAACTACAGACCGATATCCTTGATGAACATAGATGCTAAAATCCTTAACAAAATACTAGCTAACCAAATCCAACAACATGTCAAAAAGATAATCCAACATGATCAAGTGGGTTTCATACCAGGGATGCAGGGATGATTTCACAAATGCAAGTCAATAAATGTGATACGCCACATAAACAGAATTAAAAACAAAAATCACATGATCATCTCAATAGATGCAGAGAGAGCGTTCGACAAAATCTAGCACCACTTCATGATTAAAGCTCTCAGCAAAATTGGCATACAAGGGACATACTTTAATGTAATAAAAACCATCTATGATAAACCCGCAGCCAATATAACACTGAATAGGGAAAAGTTGAAGGAGGGCTAAATCTTGAAACAAATCCTGGAAACACAACAAAACAGATGCCCAAGAAAAGAAGCCCACTCTCACCATTCCTCTTCAACATACTACTGGAAGTCCTAACCAGAGCAGTCAGATCAGAGAAAGAAATAAAGGGCATCCACATCGGTAAAGAGGAAGTCAAACTGTCCCTGTTTGCTGATGATGCAATTGTTTACCTTGAAAACCCTAAGGACTCCTCCAGAAAGCTCCTAAAACTGATCGAAGAATTCAGCAAAGTTTCTGGATACAAGATTAATGTACACAAATCAGTAGCTCTTCTATACAACAATAATGACCAAGGGGAAAATCAAATCAAGAACTCAACCACTTTTAAAATAGTATAAAATGAAATGAAATGAAATGAAATACTTAGGAATATACCTAACCAAAGAGTCGAAAGACCTCTATAAGGAAACTACAAAACACTGCTGAAAGAAATCATAGATGACACAAACAAATGCAAACACAACCCATGCTCATGGATGGGTAGAATCAATACTGTGAAAATGACCATACTGCCAAAAGCAATCTACAAATTCAATGCAATTTGCAACAAAATGCCACTATCATTCTTCATAGAATTAGAAAAAACAATTATAAAATTCATGTGGAACCAAAAAAGAGCCTGCGTAGCCAAAGCAAGACTAAGCAAAAGGAACAAGTCTGGAGGCATCACATTACCTGATTTCAAACTATATTATAAGGCCATAGTCACCAAAATAGCATGGAACTGGTATAAAAATAGACACATAGACCAATGGAACAGAATAGAGAACCCAGAAATAAACCCGAATACTTACTGCCAACTGATCTTCAACAAAGCAAACAAAAACATACAGTGGGGAAAGGACACCCTTTTCAACAAATGGTGCTGTGATAACTGGTTAGCCACATGTAGGAGAATGAAACTGGATCGTCATCTCTCACCTTACACAAAAATCAACTCAAGATGGATTAAGGACTTAAACCTAAGACCTGAAACTATAAAAAGTGTAGACGATAGCACTGGAAAAACCCTTCTAGACATTGGCTTATGCAAGGATTTCATGATCAAGAACCCAAAAGCAAATGCAGCAAAAATAAAGATAAATAGCTGGGACCTAATTAAACTAAAGAGATTTTGCACAGCAAAAGGAGCAGTCAGCAGAGTAAACAGACAACCCACAGTGGGAGAAAATCTTCACAAATCTATGCATCTGACAAAGAGCTAATATTCAGAATCTACAATGAACTCAAACAAGTCAGTAAGAAAAAAACCAAACAATCCCATCAAAAAGTGGGCTAAGGACATGAATAGACAATTCTCAAAAGAAGATATACAAATGGCCAATAAACATATGAAAAAATGCTCAACATCACCAATGATCAGGGAAACACAAATCAAAATCACAATGCAATACCACCTACTCCTGCAAGAATGGCCATAATAAAAAAATCAAAAAACAGTAGATGTTGGCATGGATGCAGTGAACAGGGAACACTTCTACACTGCTGGTGGAAATGCAAACGAGTACAACCACTATGGAAAACAGTATGGAAATTACTTTTAAAAACTAAAAGTAGAACTACCATTTGATCCAGCAATCCCACTACTGGGTATCTACCCAGAAGAAAAGAAGTCATTATTTGAAAAGGATACTTGCACTGTCGCATGTTGATAGCAGCACAATTCACAATTGCAAAATTGTGGAACCAACCCAAAGGCCCATCAATCCACGAGTGGATAAAGGAACTGTGCTCTGGGTGTGTGTGTGTGTGTGTGTCTGTGTGTGTGTGTATATATATATATATATATATAATGATGGAATACTATGCAGCCATAAAACGAATGAATTAACAGCATCTGCAGTGACCTGGATGAGATTGGAGACTATTATTCTAAGTGAAGTAACTCAGGAATGGAAAACCAAACATCATATGTTCTCACTGTTATGTGGGATCTAAGCTATTAGGACACAAAGGCATAAGAATGATACAACAGACTTTGAGGATGTAGGGGGAAGAGTGGGAGGGTGGCGAGGGATAAAAGACTATGAATATGGTGCAGTGTATACTGCTCCGGTGATGAGTGCACCAAAATCTCATGAATCACTGAAGAACTTACATAACCAAATACCACCTGTACCCCAGTAACTTATGGAAAAAAATACAAAAACTAAAATAAAATAAATAAAGAAAAAAGAAAATTCCAACCGGGTGCAGTAGAAATAGCACTTTGGGAGGATCACTAAAAACAAACAAACAAAAAACCAACCAACAAAACCCTGCAATTACTTTTGCACCAACCTTGAGCAATATCTGTGTGCAAAAACCTGTTCCATTCTTAGGGGAAGAGAAGAGAGGAAGCTGGCTCCCAAGAAGTATAGTGCTTAGGAAGCTGGCTCCCAAGAAGTATAGTGCTTATGGTTATAAAATTGTGATTTGCTTCTTTTTTTCTCAACATAAAAACATCAACTTAAGCTCCAAAGTGATTATTCAGAGCCAGTAGTTTAGAACACCTGACTTGCAGTACCATTTCCCTTAACAATACACAAAAAGTGACCGTAAGAGAAAACAAATCAGAAAATGAGTTTTTTTTTTTTTTTTTTTGCACACTCATATAAAGACATGATGGCATATAGTATATTACAGTTTATAAAGTGTTTCATGTGCATTTTTATATTTTATTTTTGCAACAAGTATGGATGCCCAGTTTTACAGATGTGGAAACAGTTTAAAAAGTTCAAGTGATTTGCCCAAAGGTAGACAGCTCATGAATGCAGAGCAGGGACACAAAGACACGAATTTACAATTTCTGAAACAAGGTCTGGCATTCTTACTCTTTTTTTTTTTTTTTTTTCACAGCTGCCTCACTTATGTAAAGAAAGTGTTAAGTGAGTATCACTATGAAACCTGTAGATTTTTAACTAGGGAATATTTAAAATGGAAATAGCCTAGTAGAAATGAGGCTAACTTTCCCTCTTTGAGGAGGCAGGGAATTCACTTAGGAAAAAATGTACTATTAGCTAGGAAGAGTGTAATCTAGAAGGGAGAGGTCCTTTCTATTCCTACCTCCCCTATGCTGAAGCAGAGAGGCAACTGGAGGAGATGGTATTTTTTTGCCAGCCGCTGGCACACATTGTTAATCACATTTTGTTCTTGTTGTGTTTTTGCAGTGTAGGTCCGGGGTAGGAAGTGAGACAGGGGCGTTGAGCTTCTCTGTCCTTACTAAGCTTTCTGATAGAAGCTGCTGGAAAATTGCAAAAGGAGATGTAACATGTTCAAGTTGTCTTCTATTTTAAAAAATCTTTTTGTGTAATTTCAGACATACAGAAAAGTCACACAAATAGTATACAGAACTCCAATATATATTTAACCCAGATGTTTACTACATTTTCTTTTCCTTTACCCTCTTCCTCTATACATGTACAGATGCACATACATGCACACACACATCCCCCTGCAGATATTTTCTGAACTTTATGAGAGTAAATTACCGACATAGTGGACTTTTTCATTTATAAATCTTTGATATAGTTTGGATATTTGTTCCCTCCAAATCTCATGTTGAAATGTGATTCCCAGTGTTGGTGGTGGGGCCTGGTGGGAGGAGTTGTGGTAGTCTGGTAGGATCCCTCATGAATGGTTTTGTGCCCTCCCCCGGTAATGAGTGAGTTCTCACTCTATTAGTTTATGCCAGAGCTGGTTGTTTTAAAAAGCCCAGCACCTCCTCCTCTCTCTCTTTTGCTCCGTCCAGCATGCGTAAAAGCTTCCTGAGGTCCTGACCAGAGCAGATGCTGGCACCATGCTTCTTGTACAGTCTACAGAACCATAAGCCAAAATAAACCTCTTTTCTTTAGAAAGTACCCAGCCTCAGGTATTTATAGCCATCCAAAACTGGCTACTGCAATACTTGACTACATGTTTCCTAAAATCAGGATATTCTCTTACATAATCATAGTGCAAATATTAAAAATCAGGAAATTAATATTGTAGACTGTTTCTCCATTTGGGCTTGTCTGATGTTTGCTTGTGTTGATATTCAGATAATGAATTTGGGGCAGAAAAAGTGCAGAGGTGATACTGTGTCATTTTTAGGGGACTCTATCCGTAGACATAATGATTTTGCTTTGTCCTATTACTAATGCTGGTAGCTTTGATTTCCTCATGTCTGCCAGGTTTCTCCATGGTTAAGTTACTATTTTTTCCTTTCTATTTAATTAGTATCTGTTGGGGGAGCTAATTTGAAATTATGTAAACATCTCACTGTTCCTCAAGCTTTTACTTTGATTTTAACATGTTAAGCGATACCTTCCTGAATTATTTATATGGTGGTTTCTTAATAGTGATTTTCTCAATATTTTATTTCTTCTATATTTATTGGTTGGTTTGCTACTATAAAAAATAGTTTTTTTTCATTTTTTAGAAGATATTTTTATCACCATGAACTCAGATTCCTATTTTACTCAATGGGTTATAGTTTTTTATTGTCATTATTTGTTTTGGTGGTTAAATAAAATGAAACCAGGATGATAATTCTGAGGTCTGTTCAGTGTCAGTTTCTTTAAGCTAGCTTTGACATGTCCCCATCATTCTTTGAACATTTCCTTACTTTCTGTGACAAGTTGATCCAGGCTCATTTTGCATTTTCCCAGCTCCAGCCTTAGAATCAGCCATTTCCCAAAGAAAGATCCCTGGTTTCTTTTAATACATAGGATTTAGAAACCAAGAGCTAAGCATTAGGTGTGCTTATTGCTATAAGGGTATTATTAATTGTAGATTCTCTCAGTGAAAAGAGATAAGACATAGATATATGTGAGTTTATATATGTAGTATGTATAGAAGCACTGTGAATTCCTACTGATTTCTCCATTTCCCATTAAATACCACAGTTTTCCTTTTTCAATATTTATAATGGCCTTCTCCAATAGTGAGAAATAAGACGCCCAATGTCCACAATCCATTTGCTTATTTTCACAATTCTAGAATATACAGTAATGCCAGAATTGCTTACCCATACCTCTGTGGGAAAGGAACTTATGCCCAGAGCTCAATATTTGTTCATTCCTATTTTTCTTTAGCCTGAAGACGTACAGTCCAAATAATATATTTGGAAGTAATTTGCATTAGTTTTTTTCCTCTTCAGTACACTTATGTTATTCATTTAAAATATATTTCAGTTTATTCTTTTCTGTATATATTCCATATGGGTTCTTATCTTAATCTCAGAGCCGGAAGTGTTCAAAGAGGTAAACTCAGAGACATGTCACTGTGCCACTTACTGCTTTCATCCTTTTCCATCCTATCTTTTCCACTCAGTGCCTTCTGCCCCCTCACCCCAGTAAGTTCCAGTTATTAGTTCCTTATTTCTTTCCTATATTTCTTTTTTGAACAAAGGAGAAGATACAAGGATATTTTCTTATGTGGTATTGAACCACTCCCTTTTGAAAAAATTTAGTTTAATGTTTAAATATTGACAAATATAGTTGTATGTATTCACAGGGTACATAGTGATGTTTCAATACATGTAATACATAGAGATCAGATTAGAGTAATTAGCATATCCATCGTCTCAAACATTTGTCACTTCTTTGTATCAGGAACATTGAATAATAACCTTCCTCTGGCTATTTGAAAAAATGTGTTATTGTTAACTGAAATCATCCTACAGTGTGAACCACTCTGCTTTATCATTTGTTTCTAATATTTTGCAGTGAAAAATAATGCTGACCCTTTGCAAATATATTTTCATATTATTGGAGGTATATCTGTAAGGTAATTTCTACAAGTAGGACTCTAAATTCAAAAGACAAGCAGATATGTTGTTTTTCTAGATGTTACCAAATTCACCTTCATAAGGGCTGAATCAGTTTGCATCACTTCAGCAATACGTAAGAGTTCCGGCTTTCCCACAGCTTTGCCAACAAAGTATGTTATTATACTTTAAATAACTCTACTTATGACATATTGGTATAGTTTTAATCTGCATTTCTTTTATTGTGAGTATGACTGAACATCTTTTCATTTACTTCAGCTATTTGTGACATCATATATCATTTCTGTGAATTGTCTGTTCATATCCTTTATTCATTTTTATATTGGGGTTTTTTTTTTAATTTCTCCTTATTCTTTAAGAGTTCTTTAAAAATGAGGGATACTATTATCCCTTTATTTGTGAGACATGTTGCAAATATTCTTTTTAAGTTGGTCAATTGTCTGCTGTCTGCTTAACTTACACAAAGAAATAGTAATCTTAGCAAGTTAAGAATAAACATTCCCTTTCTATTTTGTTTAAACTATTTGTATGCTTACTAATCATTTTTACCCCATATACTATAAAGGTAAACTTCAACAGAGATTTGAATTGATAACATTTTATAGAGAGGCATACAGCACTGCCTGTTCATTTGTTCTGGTTTGAATTCTAAAAGTGAAGAAAAATGTCAATAATAAAAGCACAAATAAATAAATGTCTCAAATTAAAAGGTTGCTTTTTCTTTTTCCCCTTTTCCTTAATTTTTTTTTTTTTTTTTTTGAGACAGAGTTTCACTCTTGTTGCCCAGGCTGGGTGGAGTGCTAAGGCCCCGTCTTGGCTCACTGCAACCTCTACCTCCCGGTTTAAGCAATTCTCTTGCCTCAGCCTCCGGAGTAGCTGGGATTATAGGCAACTGCCACCACGCCCAGCTAATTTTTGTATTTTTAGTAGAGACAAGGTTTCACCATGTCGGCTGGTCTCGAACTCCTAAGCTCAGGCAATCCACTTGCCTTGGTCTCCCAAAGTGCTGAGATTACCGCGCCATTATGAGCCACCGCGCCTGGCCCTTTCCCCTATTTTATTGCTTTCTACCCTTAGTATCAATTCTCTTTAGACCAAGAACACTCCGTATAAATGTTTATCTTTAACTAACACAGGTTTGTTGCTCTTTGAAAATTTATTCACCACTCTCTTCTTTTTTGAAATGTTACATGTTTGTCTTCTTTCTCATTAGTTTCTTGTCGATGTCCAATATTTTGTTTGGTGTCTAGTATCCCCGGAGGTATAAGCAATGCCTTTCCCTGTACGTTTGCTCTGTCAGTCCCTTTGGTACCATGTTTAAAACACTCTTCTTTTTTAGGATGATCACTTCTTAGTTGGTTAGTGAAATGACACTAGGGGCATGAAACCATGTGGCATTAAGCAAAGTGTGCAAGCATTGGGAGATCTCCTAGAAACAAGCTTTGGAAGTCTGAGAGTCATTAACAGGCCTCCGTAATTGGCAGGGGTTGGAGGTGGGAGAGTGCTGGACAGAAAGTGCAGTGTGGGGTAAATAGGCTCCACTCCTTTGGAAGTGGAGCACTTTCTGTTTCTTTTCTTTCCATTTTTTTTTTTTTTAAATGCTTAGATTAAGGTAGCTTTGAGAGGAATTAGGAACAGTTTCCTGAGTGCTTTCCATGTCCCCCATTTCATTACCAGGCCGTTATATACACATCTGCCCACACAACACGGTAAATCCAGGAGCAGGGATCCTCAGAAGCACATTCTGAAATTACTGGAGAAGGAAAAGAGAAGCTAAAGCCTGGAGGGCAGTAGAACCACAGAATGCAAACACATCCATTCTGCTGTTAACTGTTTTACTAGGGAATGCTGGTTACAGACAGTGACATAAGAGAGCAAAGGTTGTGGAAACACCACTGCAGAAAGCGGTAGAAAGAGTAATAAGAGAATAATAGTTAAAAACAAAGTGTAAATTTCCAGTGGCCACGTGGGTTTGGAAATGCTTACAAGTGGTGTCACGCAGAGCAAATTTTATGGGTTGTCTCTGTTCACTCCAATCTCCTGCATATTTACTTTTGGAGATCATGTAAACAGAAATCAATAATACATAGGTTGATTAAAAGGCTGTTATCTAAAGAGTATTATAAGTATTGCTGTACAGCCACATTTTACTCTTTCTTTTCTTTTTTATTGGCAATTCAAAATTCAGTATCTATGATTTGCGAGGAAACATAAAAAAGTAAGTAATGGAGACCCTGTAACAATACCGGTTCCCTTAACTTACATTCCTGAGTTCTTCTTACTAGATGTGTTTTTCTTTACATGGGATAGGGAACAATAATAGCTCAATGATTCTGAAGGATTCAACTTTTGAGTAAAAGCCATAGACACAGAACCAAATTGAGGTAATAAAAAGAAAAAAAAAGCAAAACATTTTGTATATAAGTAAAAACCTTATTTGTACCCTTACTTTATAATAATCTCCTCTCCATTTTGTTCTTGACCCCCAAATTTTTATAATAAACTTTATCTGTTTTAGTGCAGGGTCACATGAATTTTCAAGGCTTTTAATGTTTTCACATAATAGAAATTCAGTTCACACCAAGTTAGCCCCTCATATGCCGAAGACTGTGGTAGGTGTGGTGGAGCATGCAAAGAAAAGCTCAACATGGTCTCAACTCTGACAATGTAATCCTTTAGTATAGGGATAGCAATCTAGAAATTTGGGAAATGGGCAAACCTAGCAAAAAAGAAAAAACTCTGGGGTGGTCATCATGACTCCCTCAGGTTCAGAATTGAAGTCCCAGCAGAGCAGTGCTCTCAGCTCCTTCCAAGGCCCACTTAGCCTGGGACACTCCCCATGCTCACAGCAATCAAAGGTGATACACAGCTGTCTTATTGCCTGCAAAGAGAAGCAGAAGAGAGGAGATGAAGTTTTATTGATAAAACAGAAAGCAGGGTCAAATCACCTAGGTTTGCTGTTTGCAGAACTAGAATATTGAAAGCAAATCAGATACAGCTCTGCAAATATAAAGCATCTTTATACATAAAGATGTTGAGAAGCAGTCATGATATAGCCTGTGCAATGAACTTATTTTAGAACAAAGGGCAAAATAAGCAGATTATTTTTCACACAATGGGATGCACAGATGTCATCTACCCATGCACTGACTGATCTGTTTCTTATTCGTCTCTTCCTGCAGCACACAAACTCTTTGTGAACAAAGTTATGAACAGTTATGTGCACACATAAGCGTTCTTCAACAGATAGGTCAGGGGTAAAATGATAGCAGGAGATTTGGGGATAGATAGCATCATCTTTTTTCCTCTAATTACAGGATGAGTAAATACATGAAAGAAAATGTACTAAGTGTAGCTAAGAAAAATCACAAAATAAAAATTATTCACAAAATCAAACACTCGGATCATCTGTTATATCTTACTAAGTCTATCCTCCTAAATATGTGTAGATAATATAAATGTGCATATCAACAAAACCATTGGAACATTTATTTAATAATGTGTCTGTCTTCTGTGCATCTCATCATTATTTCTCTCTTCGTGATAATATTTATGTGATTATATTGATGTATCATACTTCAGTATGTTATTGTTGAAAATTATATTTTTGTTGTTTTTCAATATTACTTTTATAATAATATCTACCCTTCAATGGATGTTTATAATCTCTCCTGGACTTCATTAAGCAACATTTACTGGACAGTTTCAACCCATTGGTTCTTATCATGGGATTAATTTTTTCTGCAGTCATACCTCCCAGCCTTGCTATTTTGGCTCTTGGTTCTTTGTTACACAGCAATTTCATAATGACATACAAAGAAAATTCCATAGTGTTCCCATCATTTTCAATTATTAGCCATTTTCCTAGCTTAAAACTCAAACTCGAGTATAGGACCATTCTTCCCAGAGTCCTGCAGAGACTTCTTCATCACAGAGTTCCCTGATGTGGAGAAGCACAAGATTGAACCTGACTGAGCAATTTCCTGCCTCCTTATCTCCCACCTCCCACCTCCTATGTCCTTTGCTTACAGGACAGCATTCTGCAGGAGGGCCCTAGCAAAATGGCGGCTCAACCCTGGCTATCTCTAGCAGTGTTTCTTGCCATACAGAAACTCAGGCATTTCAGCCCCACAAAATGAGGAGGATGCAGCTTGCCTCTGCATTATGCTCCCTCTATGTCTACTCTATTACCTCTCACCAATTTGCTCTTTTTTGTTTCAGGTAGCCACAAATTGATCAAAAAGCTACTTAAAATGCCAACTTTTCCTTCTTGCAGAGATCCTTAATCTTTTCAAGTGATTCATCTGATACTCTACCTACCTAGCCCCTCTTCACACTTAGTTAAATCATGCCCCTTGGGAGAAAAAAACCCATAGTCATGTCTCTCCCAACCTAAAGGAGTTGACAACTCATTAATCTGAAGATTTCCTTCTCTTTTTCTCACCTGTCTTTTGCTTGTTTGCTTGTATGAGCTAAAGTTTATACAGATGGTCTAAGTGAGTGTTAATCAAAACTTAATGTGCACCTGAGTCACCCCGGAACTTTTTAAAGTGAAGATTCTAACTCCGTAACTGTGAGGTGGGGCCTGAGAGTCCTATTAGGTTCCTAGGTGATGCTTATGCTGCTGGTTTATGGACCACACGTAGATTAGCAAGGGTCCAGTGATCATGGTTGATTGTGGTAAGACTATTCCCCCCCACCCCTTTTTTCTTTTTTTTTCTTTTTTCTTTTTTTTTTTTTTTTGAGATGGAGTCTCACCCTGTCACCCAGGCTGGAATGCAGTGGTGCGATCTTGGCTTACTGCAACCTCCACCTCCCAGGTTGAAGCAATTCTCCTGCCTCAGCCTCCTGAGTAGCTGGGATTACAGACATATGCCACCATGCCCAACTAATTTTTTGTATTTTTAGTAGAGATAGGGTTTTACCATGCTGGCCAGGCTGGTCTTGAACTCCTGACCTCGTGATCCGCCAGCCCTGGCCTCCCAAAGTGCTGGGATTATAGGCTTGAGCCACCGGGCCCAGCCTTTTCCCCCTTTTTAGAAGGCCCTAGAGGGCACCGTGGCCCCAATGGCTGGCTGCTGCCCTGTAAATATGGGGTTCTAAATCATGTTCCCTGAACTTGAGCTCCATTGTTGATTTCAGGTAAGCATAAAAAGTTTCCTTCAGTATTTTTTGTCACATATATTATCTTCATTTTCACATAACATTAGTATTATCTCTGTTTTACTGATGAAGAAATTGAGGCTTCAAGAAGTTAAATTGCTCATCCAAGATTACATAATGACACATACACAAACCAAGAAAAAATCCCATTCTGTTCAGTCTCTCTTCAACCCTTTCCCCCAATGATTCTTGCTACTGTGATAGTGTCTTGCACGCTAGGGCAATTTTCACAAAAATTGCAATGAAATTGTTTGCTGTAATAACAATCAGAACTGAAGTTTATTAAGCATTACTATTAATAAATGCCAGGCCTAGTATTGATAACTTTTTCCTGCATTATTTTGTTAATTTTCACATCTGCTCAAAGAGATGGTTTAACTTTGGAGAAGTTAAGAAAGAAGTTAGGATTGATAGCTTCACTCCAAAGCCCAAGATGTGAAATGTAACATGATGTCATGGTATATATGGCTATAGCAGTATCTTTTTGGTTTTAATCCCAGAAAAAGAGGTAATTCCAGTGAGCTACAGAAAGAAATAAAGATAGATAGATGGATGTTTGTAAGATGATTTTGTAAGTTGTAATAAAAAAAGCTTGCCACTAAATTATTTGGAGGTTTCTACAAACTTCCAACGCACACTTACTGAGATGTGATGATAACTTGTTAGGCCTGAACTGAATTGTTACATGGACTTAAGTGTTTGTCATTTCGTGAGCTGATGTTCCTGCAAGTTTACATGTCTGGCTCTCATGCTGATTTGTAGTATGAGTTGGAGTTTGTCACCTATAAAATTCTGGGGTTTCTAAATTCTAGAAAATTACTATAGAATTGAAGACCTGGATGTTCCAATGGCCTAGGAATATGAGGTGCAGAGGATCTAAGTGACTGTTCCAGGGTGACCATGAGCTAGTTGTAGGCTTAAACTCAAATCCAGGTCTCCTGCAATGCACTCCAGGCCTTATTCAGTCAGGCTGTGTCTCATTTCCTTTTGCACAAACCTTTGGGGAAATGTGCTGGTTCTGAATCTGATCTCTATAACCTGTTAATGTCCCTCAAGGGAATAGGAATGTTAGGTATCTATACTGCAGCGTGCACGAGCAACACTAGCTTTTGCTCTCTGAGCCCAGCTCTTTGCCAATATGTGATTTCTCTGAAGACATCAGGAGACCTAGCACAGGGCATAGCCAGTCCTGGAAATGTGAGCCCCTTCTGCTGTGTATCTATATGCCTGTGACCCGGCATCCTTTTGCCTTTAATGAGATTTTGCAGTGACAGGATTGGAACAGATTGCTGGCATTATGGCAGCCAGGATATTGTCAGGAGGAACTTGGCAGTGCTCGTAGGTGTTATGATGCTGGCTCTTTGCTCAAGGGCAAGAATATTAAAGGGAAAATTAGAGATAAAACAGAAAGTGAGAGGTAATGTCAGAAAAGTTCAGAAGATGAAACCAGTAGCGGTAAATATATAGAAAATGATTTGAGGTTTACACACTTTTGAGTCCTTGGTGAGTGAAGACAGAGCCAAGAATTGCTTCAGTGATATTCCTTCATAAATCTGCATAATAATCTCTCGGCGGGGCTTTGGTGAAATTACAAGTATTCATTTACTAAATTGGGTTCAGTGTCTGTATCACGCATGCCATATGAATATTCAGTGCAGTGAATGCTTCCCAAGCTATGTTGAAGTTAACACATAAGCTGAATATAACTCAAGTGGAACTCAAAATTGCACGCTTACTTTAACTTAACAGAGGTCCTAGTGTCTTGAAGAATTGGACCCACCCCCACCCTCAATATGTCAATTAATACTCATTCTAATAAAACCAAATGTAAAGTACTTTCAGTATTTGTATCTGATTTTTGGCATTAAGTAGTTTTCTTTATAACAGAGGATTAGGATAATAATACACAGGGCTCTGAATGGTTCCTTAGAACACAGTGGCAGCTGCCAAGCAGATTCAAGAAGAATGTTTAATTACAATACTCAGTAATAACAACACAGAAAAAGTTCAATGAGAAGAAACAACTCTACTATGAGACAAAGGTCTGTGCTGAGTGAAAGAGGAACAGTGGACCACAGACATTTGTTGTAGTTGGAGTTGCCTTGGCAGCCGATGGACATTTCACCTTAAAACTTGAGCATTTTTCTTCTTGAAGCAACTCGGTTGGCTTTCTAGGGTAAGCATACAGAATCATTTCTATTTCCAAAAAATGCATTTTTCCACAAACTAAAATTAATAATTCTCAGAGAAGAGTGATCACTGCCAATTCTATATGGCAAAGGAGCACTTAACTAGGAGTCAGGCAGCTTGAGTTCTCATGCAGAACTCTGTAACAAACCAACTGTTTAAACCTCAAACAGCTGGTTGGTTTATCTGAGCCTCTCTTCACTATGAACTTTTCCATGATACTCTGATTATACATATATATTTTGATATAAAAATATTCCTTTGGAAAAATTCTTGATCATATTTTATATTGTCATAAAGTATAATGTGACTTCAGATCCACAGTAAATAGTCAAATGCAGCATGTGAAGTTTAATTGAAAGACAGTATTCACTTATACTTATTATATGGGAGGTATTATGCTAAATGTGCTTCACATGCAAAATGTCAGCCAATAAGGTAGTTTTATTATTATCTTCACTTTGTAGGTGGAGAAATTGAAGCCCCCAAAACTGGGCAAAAGACTCTTGCCCAATGTCTTGCCCAGTTAGTCAGTAGCAAAACTGAGATTCAAATTCCAGTTTCTTTAACTCCAATATGCTTTTAGCTATTTGCACCTCCTTCCTGTAGGACAACTGGATGCATGCTGAGCTTTTCTTGTCCATCACTAGTGTGTGCTGAAGAAATTGGTTTGGGTTCTTAATTGAGTGTATTAATCATCTAAAGAGGTCTAGAGTGAGATATGGGAAGAGCCTTGCTTAAATGACAAAGCTTTGAATTTCAGAGGCGCTGAAAGAGGGAGGCATGGAGGCTCAAATCACTATGCTTAGCCATGGGAAGCAATTGGAGAGGCAAGTTTTCTCCTATTTTTAAGGATATTACTTTCAGATATCTGTTGCTGTGAGGCAAATTAGATAAAGAAGCCTACAAATTAGCAAATAGCACCTGGGAGGACAGTCAGGACAGTGGGTTGCGCATACAAAACAGGAAGGAGTAACTTCTCACTTGTATGGGTCTTACCAATGTGAGGAGGTTTTGAAAAGCTAATGCAAGGATTTGGAGAGTGGTAAATCTGAAAAAAGAAAAAAAGGTTTATTTTAGCAGAGATAGTATGTCTGGATTAGAACACATAGAGGTTGCAGCTAGAGAATTGGGTGTGGAGTTTTCTTAATGATGGAAGACAAGCCAAGTCTGGGGAAAATAATTTAGTGGTGGTTATCAAAAGACATGAATAAAATATCTGGAAGGAGCTTCATCAGTCTCAGGTGATGAGGTGTCAAGATGTAGTCCCATCATAGGGAATGCTTCTCCATGGGAATATTTGTTCTTGGAGAGGTGCCAGAAGGGAAACTATGTGCCGAAGTCAGCTTAATTTTATAGCAACGTACATGGAAAAGAAAATGATTTCCTAAACATGAAATTAGAGAAAATCCATTTTTCTGTAAAAACATTCAAGGTAGAAGGTGAGATTTATTATATCAAAGTTTAAAGACCTACAGAATGTAATTAATTGGGTTAGAAAGCAAGATTTGGCAATTGGCCGGAAGGGGAGGGGAGACCAAAGAGGTTCAGGGTGAATTGAGTTGACCTAAATTTGTCCTTGGATATTTGCTACTAACATGCCCTGGAAAGATCATTGCCATTGTTGAGTTACCATAAAGATTAAAGTAAAACTTATTTATCCTTATATTCATAGATTCAAGCCTGGTAATAGAGGGAGAGTCTTCCTACATTCATAATGTAAATAAAGAAGCAGTCATTTGCCTATGAAGCTGCCCATGTCACATATTTAGAGTCAAAAATTTTTTTAAATAAAAAATGATCTAATTCCAATACATTTTTATTTTCATTAAAATTGAGAATGCTACCGTGATGAGTGAGCAAATGTAAATCAGGAAGGAAAGCATAACCAGGTCATTGGAAAAGGTTTTAACTGTGGTGTTCCACTGATGGAGATGGTGTTTATAAAGTCAGATGACTGAAAAGAGGATCCTCCTTTCACACCCTGTAAGTGTCCTTGTTAGTGTGACTCTAGGCAGGGATGATTGGAAATGTATGTATCCAGGGTTAGATGGGCCTTCACTACGCTCTGCTTAGCCAGCTAACAGAGCATGGAGCTCAGCCCCAAGGAGGTCAGAAGAGGATTCATGGTCCTTGGTGACTTTACTTAGGTTAAAATGAAGCATCCTGATTTCAGAAAACAACATTCAGTAGGAGCCCTGACCTTGCACTGGCAAGCAATGAAGCTGGAAAAATGCACCCTTAGGCCAGAACATTTTCAGAGGAGAGAGTTGACTTAGGTTCTTTTATTTAAATGGTTTTTACTTCATCAAACATTTTTTTTGTTATCTATAAGACAAATGATTAAAAAAAAATTCCTTGAAAAAATAACAAACCAAACAAAGGAGAAAGGATTTTTTGGTTTCCTCTCTAGACCTCTCTCCTTCCTTGGTAAGATCAGTTTCTCTGTGGATATAATTATCAGATCAGTAAACTGCAACCATGAACCGCAAAAGCAAAAGGAATTGTCTGATTTAAAAGTCAAAGGTGGTTTATCTTGGTTTTATACATTTTGATTACGATATATTGAATATATAAACAAAGTTGGGGTAACATGTCCAGACATACTAGTTTTCCATGTTGCAATCCTTTATTATGGAAATAGCCAGGCAGCATGTTCTGGCCAGCACTCAGTAGTCCTTTCAATTAATTTAAAGGGGCTACAACTTTTAAGATCAGATACCTATACAGACTTTAAATCTTGGATGAAGCACATTTCTGGTTCCTGTTGACTTCAGCAGAACTTGTTTTAGCACCAGTTTAACAACAATTGGTCACATTCAATGACCTTGAAAATGAATTAGGGGAAGGGAAGGGTTGGAGCAATCCACATGCGTATTTCCATTTAAAATTTTGTAAGCGGAAGTTAAGTGTTTCATGAGGGAGACTGAAGTTACAATAGAAAATAAATTTTTAAGCAACAATATGATGGAAATGTGTGATTTATTGGATGAGGAATAATGGTTTTGATCCTGAGTCTCAAATTTCCCATCTGAGTTATTTACTGAAAGCCATATATTTAGTGTTTATTTCAGTGTGTCTGTAAAATGGGAACAATTATTCCATCCTGCTCTACGTTAGAAATAAATAACATATAAATGGACTTTGAGATCATGAGATAAAGGGCTACATAAATGTGAATTATTCAAAATCATTTAAAATGAACCCAACTGAAATTGTAGTTTTAAAAAAGATTCTTATAAATGAATTAATTCAATTGAAGAAAAAAATTATAATACATTATAAAGGAATTACTTTTGAGAAGTTGAGCTTTAGTGACTATGAAAAATTGGAGAAAATGCAGCAGATTAATTCACACTTAAGACATGGCTGTTATTGTATCAATCTCAAGTTAGAACCAGTATTTCCTGGAATTTCAAATGATCATTTGTTAGTATATGGGAGAGAATTCTGTATATGGACCATAATATAAGTACACAACATTATTATTTATTCCTCTATCCAAATAACACAGCTTTTATTATGTGACTCTTGTGTTCTAAGCAACATGCTAGGCCCTAGGAATGCCATAGGGAGAAAAAAGGAGTCCAGGACCTAGACTCATGCTATAATGGAGATGTCTTGAGTTCTCTTTTATTGCAGAAAGAAGACCTATCAAAATGTCAATAGAAAACATGAAGTGAGAGGGTGGACATCATCATGTAAAAAGGTTTTGGGATTTCATTGCTGAGTTCCAGAATATGGACTCAACATGAGGAAATGTAGAGTGTGGCCGTTGGGCAAATTAATGAGCATGTTGCTGTGAGTTTCTGCTGCCTTTTTTTTTTCTCAGCTTGTCTACAATACCTAGAGCACCAGTGCTGAGAATAAAACAGAAATGACAAGTCTGAGTTGCTCTGTAACTAGATATATAAGGCACTGGTCACCTTAGAGGATTTGCGAATCCTGGAATGTTGAGATGGGAGCACCTCGATGTTATTTTTCAGCTCTTCCACCTGAAAGGTGAAATCCATTAGGAGGATTTGAAGACAACAGAGAAGATTTTTCACCCTCATCTGCGAAAGGCAAAAAAATTCATGTCTAGCTGATCTCATGGAAAATGAGGAAACTTATTTGTACAGTTTTAACAATCTTCTCTATGCTGATCATTAGAAAATGGCTAAATGTATTGCTTGGATAACAGACAACCCATTTTTATTTTTTATCATGCCTCGTACAAAGTTTTAGCTTTGAAAAATGGAGTGGAAAGGTGGGTGGGGGTCATCTCCCTTAACATCTTTTAGTTGTTATGAAGTCTGTTGAGATACTACGTCAAATTTTCTCCTCTTTCTGAAGTAACCCTGGGTCCTTTCAGAGGATACTGGGAAATTTGTAGAGACCAAAGAGTATCTCCCACTTTGACGTCATGTGCTGGCATTGCTTAATGCTGGACCGTTTAGAAACTAGTGAAGTTGTATAATTTCACTTGGATTTTCTTGCTGGTTATTCCTAGTACAATTTACCTTGTTAATTTGTTCTTAATGAGTTCATCAGCAATGATTTAATACAACTTTGAGGAACAGCTTTCTTTAGTCTTTAATTCGCGACAGTTCCCCTTCTATTTGGCAGTACATTAATGGAAATGGAAAATTGCCTCATTCTAAATGTCAGAATAATACTGCACCAAAAACAATTCAGTCATGTCTTTCAAACCACGCACATATGGTTCATCACCAAATGTCACTCTTCTATTTCCCCCTTCTCCCCATGCCCTCCCCGCGCCTGTACCTTCCCTCTGTCTTTCTTTCCATTCGCCTGTCTCTGGTGATAATTGTTTGGATTAACTTTCCAATATCTTTACATAAGCTTCATTTCTCTTGTTGTCTGTATTTGTTAACAGTCCAGGAAGCAGTTCTCATTACACTAGTTTTACCTAGATCCTTGGAATTGGCAGAGTTCACAGATTAGGTGACAGCTACTGCTTTTAATATCACAAATGTCTTTCATCTGATCTCAAAAATGAAAAAAAGTTTCTTCAAAATAATTTTTTGTGCATCTTTTTGGCCTGTTTGGTAAAGGTCTCTGTGTAAACCCATGTTCCCCGCTCTATCTACATTAGGGCAATTCTTTTTTTCCTAGCACTATGTTCAAGCAAATTTCTTTCTAAGATGAATGCTTTTATTAGGAATATCTTAATTGTGATTTATTGGGCAAGTTCATAATGAGAACATCCAGCACAATTTCACTTGCACTTAAGGATACAAACTTTTAATTGGGAATCTTAATTCACTAACACTTAAAGGACATTTCAATAAATTTTAAAAATTTATCTATATACTAAGTTACCTAAAGTCTGTCTATTTTTTTAAAGGAAAAGCTAAAAGATAAAGCAATTTTCAAAGTTATCAAACATCAGCTTTAATGGGTTAACATATGATGCCTATCTTAAATGATGCCTTTCTCTTTCTGAAAAGGGCCCCTTCTTCAGATAATATTGCGGGGAAAACCATTTGAGAAAAACGCTCCACCCTCAACTGTATATTTTTAATATTTTTCTATTTAAGGTACTTGTCTGAAAATAGAATTTTGCATCTTAGTTACTTTAGTGGTTTACTTTTTATTTCTATCAGTAATCCAACTTGCCTGTGAAATATGAATATTTTAATTCAAGTAAATGTTTTCTGCAAAAGGAAGATCTCTTGTTTAAACAATCAGCAGGTAATCAGTGTGACCCACATGTTTGTGTTACAGAGGTAGGATCAGAAAGCTAAAGAACATTATCTCATTTCTCTGTTTTTCTTTTTCATTTAGTGGTATTAAGAGGGTTGCTATTCCTTATTCTGTAGAAACTATATGATATCATGATAATTTGTTTTTCCATGATTTACTTAGCATCTACTATGTGGCAGGTGCTTTACACAGGTTATTTAATCTGAGAAGTAGGCTTAAGAAGTTTTCTCAGAGATTTAAAAAGTTGTCTGACATTCCAGAGACGGTATATATGGGAACATATGCTTATCTGATTCCACATTTTTTCTGTTATTTGTACTGTCTACTTTAGAGTAGAAAAGGATGTAAAGAGTCTATTTTCCACTGCCCCTCATTGTCAATAGTCATCCAGCCCTAGAATGCTGCTGGTGATGCAGGGCTCATGTATTCCTAAGGTAGGCTGACCATTGCTGAACAGCTCTAATGACAGAGTATGACTCATTATCTTCAACTGAAGACTGTCCTTCTATACTTTTACCCATTGCTTTTCCTCTACCTTTGATAATAGTGTAATCAGTCAACTCCTTCCACTACGTGATACCTTCAGCTATTTGATGCCCCTACTGATTCCCTGAATGGATCTCTCCTCTGTGCAAATTTTTTCCAAATCCTTGCTTCCAGATCCTTCAGGGGCCTCCAAAATAAACTCAGAATGGGGCACACTGAAACCTGGACCAGTGTAGAATAAAATAGGGTTTAATTTGCATCTTATATTTTTTACATGTAGACTCAAATGGTTGTGTGTTTGTGTGTGTGTGTGTGTGCATGCATGCACCTAAATTATATGTTAAGTTTGGAATCAAGTAGAAAACAAATAGGAACATAAATTTCTAGCAACTACATCATCCTTTCTGTACTAGTGTGATTGACCTTTTGAACTCAACATGAAACTTTACGCTCTTACTATAACTTTGTACACACCAACTTGACCAATCAGTATATTTTTAAATTATTTCCATCATTTGATGATTAATTTTTTTTTTTTGTCCCGTAGCTTTCTGACATCCTCACATTTCACATAATTTTTTTCCCTTTATTTTCAGTCAAGTAATTGATAAAAGTGTTGAGCTAGGCTATGTGTAAAACAGATTCCTAGAACATGACTCCATGTGCTTTTCTTAGGGATACCTCCAGGTCAGTCCATCTGATTGGCTGTAATTCTAGGGTTCCCTGAGTCATCCTGAACCCTGCAGAGATAATGGCAGCTGCCTCAGAGGCCTCCACCTGTGACTGTCTGCAGACACGTCAGCCATCTACTCTTATAATCTTTAGTAGTTGTTGTTGTTTTTTCTTTTTGTTTTTTAAAACCATGAGGTAAGAATAGTTGTTTAATTTTTAAAGCCACATCTGGATATTAGCCTTACTGACATTATTCTTACATACTGTTTGTTCTTGGCTCTTTCTGAATATATTCATCTTTGGTTTTATGGCCCATTTCTTCGCACATTAATTTATAGGCTAAGTAAAACACACAAAACGTATTCATTTACTGGGAACTTTCTATGTGTATTCAAAAATGCATGCTAAGTGTTGTGGATACTTCTAAGACTTGCTCTCTGGAGCTTGCTTTTATAGCAGAGTTCGAAAAATTGCACCATGCATGAATGCAAAAGTTTCTTCAGATTTCTACCTTTTTTCTTTCTCAAAGAATGTCTAAACATTCTCTAGATTGTGGGTCCGAGCTCCATGCTTTACTCACTTTCACCTGCTGCTTGTCTCAGGGTGGGTGCTTATTACGTGTTTGTGGATCTCAGTCTAACGGAATTCTGATCTCTTGGGTTTGTCTTCATCAGACTTTCACTTCTGAACTCTCCACACCTCCTAATCTTCCTTCCTTTTCTGAATGACTAATCTCGGGATGATACTTCCTTTTTTTGTTTTTCTCTTGTAAAATTTTGTGATTTATAGATTGGGGTTCGTTTGCCTTGGTTTGCTACCCACTTTGTTATTTTCACAGTGATTGTGACTCAATTATGACACTTCCAGATCACCAATATCATCCTTTTTTTGGTTTTTTTTTGTTTTTGAGACGGAATTTCATTCTTGTTGCCCAGGCTGGAGTGCAATGGTGCAGCCTTGGCTCACTGCAACCTCTGCCTCCCGGATTCAAGAGATTCTCCTGCTTCAGCCTCCCAAGTACCTGGGATTATAGGCGCCCACCACCATGCCCAGCCAATTTTTTGTATTTTTAGTAGAGATGAGGTTTCACCATGTTGGTCAGGCTGGTCTCTAACTCCTGACCTCAGGTCAGATCACCAATAACATTCTTTCTTGATGCTCAAAATCAAGTACCCTTGTAAATAAGTTCAAGATGAAGAAGATATGATCATTTCAATCACATCAACAGTAACTAATAACAACAAGCAAGCGAGCAATTCAAATCAAAGGGGTACTTCTGAATGTTAATTTTCTTTCTTAATCCAGAAAAACAGTCCTAACACTTCTTGAGTGCCCCCTTTCTGGCAAGCACAGTCAGATCTATGTTTATATAAGTTATATGTAAAGTATACAAAAGACATTTTGGTAGTCTGTTGTTTGAAGGAAATTATATTGTTGGCAAGGCTAGTTAGGGAGATGAATGGTAAATTAAATTTTTATTTTTACCTCAATTAGAAGGAAATTTGATTCTCTTTGAAAGTTTCAGAAAATGTGATTGACTTAAAATTTAACTCGTTTTTTATTTATATAGATACGTATACATAATGAGAGTTTAGTAATACTAAATGACGACAAAGATGAGTTTTAAAAAAAAAATCAAAAACTTCATTTCCTGGTTTTTGCCCTGACCAGAAGATCAAGTACATAAATAAAACTATAACACGTCTCATGATTATTGTGAACTGGCTGGAACCAGCATATATCAGAGGTCAGAAGCTTAGTCTCATAAACAATTTTAAGAGCAGAGAGTTTCAGGTTACATCATAAATTCATGGGTACATACCCGCAGTGTGTCCCCACACCTTAGACTGAGAACTTTTTCCTATCAGGTAAGTTCTCTGGCTATAAATGGTCATGTGTAGTGAACAGAATGCTATACTAGGTGTCAGGGGAGCTAGATTCTACTACTTGCACTGGAGGGCATGTTGAATTTGTTACAATAGACCACTGGAGAAGGGCAGGTGAGTCAGGTCTAATAAGACTGACTGAGGCAAGAGGCCTGGCATCTAAAATATACTATCTGTACTAGTTTCCTTGGGCTGTCTTCACAAATTACCACAAACTTGGTAGCATAAAATATTGGAAATATACTCTCACAGTTCTGGAGGCCAGAAGTAAAAAATCAGGGTATCAGCAAGGCCATGCTCCCTCTGAGGCCCTGGAAAAGAATGCTTCCTTGCTTTTCCAGTTTCAGGTGGGCCCCAGGCATTCCTTGGGTTGTAGCTGAGCTGCATCACTCCAGTCTCTGCCTACCTATGTTTTCACATTACCTTCCTCTCTGTGTCTCTGTGGGTCCTTTTCTGTCTGTAATGACGACATTCTCATTGGATTTAGGGGCCACACTAATCCAGAATGATCTCATGTCAATGTTTACTGAAGTATGTTTGCAAGGACTCTATTTCCAAAGAGGGTCACATTCTAAGGTTCCAGATGGATATAAAGTTTGGGGAGACACTATTCCCCTCGCTACAGTATCTAAAGATACATAGGAACTATTTTGATTTTGGCTAATTTTGATTCATTTCTTGATTCATTTATTCAACAAATATTTATTGAAGACCTGTTATGTGCTAGACACAGTGTTTGGCAGTGAGGATGGCTTCCACAAACAGGCACGATATCTTTATGGAGCTTATAGTCTAGAAGCGTCCAAAGGACGCCACTTAGGTAGATGTGACCCACTGCACATATTCTTAAAGTGAATCTCTAAATTTTCTTGATCATACATATTTTTTAGCACATCCTCCTTATATAAATTTCTCTATTCATTTATTCATTTACCATATAGACTACTTTACTAGTGCATATTAATATACATTTGAAAAGGATCAATGTAATAAAAATAAATAGACATGTGAATATTGTCTTTGGCACCTTAATCAGTCATTTTGCAAATCAAGAATGCTATCTAGACACCTGTTAATATTCTGAGTCTTGGGAACAATATCTTAGTTCCAGATGATTTCTTCTGTTTGGAGCAACAGCCCAGTCAGAATTGGGGACCCAAGAAGGAAGTAGTAGCCTTTGGGATATTGGAATAAGTTGGAATATTAACTTATTACAGGAGGAGTCCAGCTGGATGGACACTGGATTAGAAAGCAGGGGCTCCAGTTCTGCCCTCGCCCTGCTGCTCATTGGACTCACACCTTCCATTTCTTAGGGAGAGTCTCTTTCCTCTCTGAGTTTCTTTTTCCTTTATTTTAAGGTAAAGGGACTAGAGTAGATCTTTGCTAAGTTTTCCCAGTGTACATTGGAATAAGTTGGAATATTAACTTATTCCACTATCCCAAAGGCTACTGCTTCCTTTTTGGAAGGATGCAGTATGATGTCAGCACTTTCCTTCAACCCCAAAGGCCCACTGAGTCTCTTACAAGGCTTCAATCACACCAGAAGTAATGGGATGTAAACAGGGGAGGTTGAGGGCCATTCATAAGGATTTAATAATTATGGCAACGGTTGGGGGAAGTCTGAAGATTATGGGTCTGCAGGTACTTGAGACCTGCAGTGGGCAATGGGTACTTGGAGTCTGGACAGAGCTCCAAGTATACTTCCTACCTCAGTTAGGATTGGCTTGAGATTTGGGTGCGGCTGAACCCATGGGGTGAATTCCTTTGCATTTGAAACTTTAGAAGACGGAAATGCAGGGAATGACACTGTTTCTGCCTCTGACTAACTTTATGACTTTATAAGGGAAATTTAATTTCATAGGCCTCACCCCAGTAAAATGAAAGTAGTAACACCTAAACTATTTGATATCAGGGATTTAGATCAGGAAATCTTTTGAAATATCTTCTAGAAATAAGACTTACCATCATAAGATTATGGTGTGTTTCAGCAAGTTAAATGTTTGCAGAGAGACTGTTGGCTCTTCTGATGAAGACAGTTAAAATCTCACACTCTAAATAGAAGAAGGAGCGTTTTCAAATCCATTTATTCATGGACTCAGGAGTGTCACAGGGAACATGAGGCTGTGTCGTGTTTTCCTAAAGAGGTGTGGTTGATTCACAAGTGCCTATCTTTGAAGGAACTTTAGAGAATAAACAGAACAATAAATCCTGTCTTCACTGACGCCATGTTGTTTGAGTGGGAGCAGTGCTTAGATAGCCCACTGGATTCTGAGTAGATAGATCTGCTGAGAAATAGGGGTATTAAATACATGTTTATTAAAAATAGGCCATGTAAGGGGTGGGAAAAATAATGTAATGGTTAGAATAATTTGATTCCCATTTATTATTGGGGCTATCCATTTCAATATTCCCATGAAAGGATATTCTGCTCATTTTCAGTTATTGTGTTCATCAATGGAAATACAATCTTAACATCATATTAACATTTTTGGTGCTTATTTTCTATAAGAAGTGAAATACCTAGATACTCTTCTGAATAATTTTGCTTAATAGAAATTACAGGAGCATTCCAGCTGGATGGACACTGGATTAGAAAGCAGGGACTCCGGTTCTGCCCTCGCCCTGCTGCTCATTGGACTCACACCTTCCATTTCTTAGGGAGAGTCTCTTTCCCTCTCTGAGTTTCTTTTTCATTTATTTTAAGGTAAAGGGAATAGAGTAGATCTTTGCTAAGTTTCCCAGTGTACATAAATATCCTGAGATTTTGAGTTACTACTATGTACTCAGGTTGAGTTAAATTCTTCCACCCCTCGTCTGCCTGACTCAGTTGGAAAATTATCTTTCCATTAACACTTTACCATGGGACAGCCACCTGCTCTCTTCTTAGTGTCCTTACTCTATTCTCCATATACCATGAGAATCAATCAGGGTTTGATACAGTGAAAATACTAGCGATTTCAAGCAGTGTTTAATTCAGGGAATTTGATGCTCGTAGGATAAGAGGAATGGAAGTTAGAAGACAGCTACTGGACTATTGATTTGGCAGTCACAGCACCATCACTGCTATCCAGATGTCGGAAACTGCTGCTGCCGCCGCCCCACTTGCTCTCATACCCATAAAGCTGGTGACCAGACTCTGAGACATGAGGCCTAGTTACCACAAACTGGTATTGATAGAGGCAGGAACACCGTTACCAGCTCACATTCATTTTAAACTGTTGTGCAAGTGCATCTGGTATGTCCTAGCTCAGATTTAGAAACTTAGCTTTTTAAGTGCCAGTGGGAAATATTGGAATCAGTTTTTTGATTTCTTCAAATAGAGGGAGAGTAGAGCTGTGATTGGGAAGGCCAACCCAAATGCACCAAAGCGTGTATAATATTTGACACACTGCAGTCATTTACTTCACCTGTAAGTTCCTGCCAGTCTGCAAGCCCCTCAGGGGCAGGGGCCATGTCTTATTAACCTTTGCATCAATGAGTTAAGGAGAGGTTATAGCTTGAACATACTGTAGTCCATTAAAAAATTGCAGATTAACAGTAAACAATGGGAAAGAAATAAACAAGCTAAATGATGAGCTGATAAAGTCTCGTAGGGAGACCAGTGAAGACCAGTGTGGTCAGGAAACCTTAAAAGAAGAAATAGATCTCAACATGAATCTTGACGATCATAGAATTTGGGTGGATCCGAGGATAATGATATGATATTCCTTTCCTGTTAAGAGAACCCAATAGTTGATTCCCTGGATGCCTGCAGCTACCTCTTCTCAGGAATTTTCTTACATATAAAAATATTTTTCATTTATTCATTAATTCATTTAGCAAATATTTATTAAGCAGTTACTCTATCTGCCATCTATTTTTCCAGAGACTGAAGATTTGGGGAAACAGCAATGAACAACACAGACAAACAAAACAAAACATGATTAGAAAATTATTGACATTTAGTAGATAAGGCAGATGTTTTCAAATGTTGATTCATTTTTTTTATATATATATATGTATGTATGTGTACATATATAGATATTTTTTAGATTTTGGAAAGTGTGTGTGATTAAATAATTCTTCCTTTTTTGACTCTTACACATTTTGTTCAAATGGTTCCTATTATATTTGGCAAGTAGAAATTATTATATGGTCCTGTCTTACGACTTCACTGTCTAAATATGCAATAGTTACATTTCACCTTACTAGATGTTATTGCAGTTGTGGAGAGGAAGGTAATAATACATTCAGTAAGGAACATACAGTGTGGTTGGTCTCTCTATTCCCCATCCTATTTCCCAACTTTTGGAAAACATGAGCTAAACGGAATATAGTAGGAAGAGTTTAATTTTGGATTTATGTAAATACTTTGTTCAAAGTCAAAATAAAACCTTTCTAGAGAATGCTAAATGAGTTCAGACTCATATCTGTCTCCAATAAATATATCCCTACCCAATGTGTTAATGTATTTTTACAGTCAGTTCAAATGTATCCTCCCTGCTTTGATGAGTGTCACATGCCTTATCTTATCTAGACTGTAACTTTCCCAAAGCGGCAACCATATCAGCTCTGTGAGTGCCACCTCAACTTTTCCTTACTCTGCCCACCCTAAAACTCAGCAGTCACTTTTCTGCCTATGTCATATTATTGTGTGATTATTCTATGCATTCTTCTTATCACTTTGGCATTTTATTCGTATTTAGCAATCTATGCAGAGCCATCTACAAACTGGAAAAATGTTTTGCTATATGCCTAATCTTTTATAAAAGTGCTAAACAAAATGTGTTTCTCTAGGGCAAATTCCTGGATAAAAGACTGTTTATTCAGTTGGAGGGGTAACACTGATTTTAACTTAGAAAGGATAATCCCATGTTGAGGCATGTATGTATGTTTCATATCCTACCTTTGGAAAAAAGTATTTAAAGCAAACTAATTATGCTGTTATATGGAGTCGCTTTATATCTTTAGTTATTACCATTTCTAATGTGTAATCTGTTATTATTTGGTAAAGAAATTCTTATAAATATAAAACATACAAAATAAAAGAGATAAAATATTAGAGTCAAGCAACAGAGACAAACATGTTATTATTTTAATGTATTTCCTTCTAGTCTTCTCATGTAGTAATGACATAAAAGAAAGAAATCATGGTGTGCATTCTTATAGCATTTTTTAGATTGGTACAAATGCCTTTTCCCCACAGGCTATTTTTAGACGTTCTACTGTTCTATTATGGCTCCCACTCAGGACTGTTTCTGGTTTATAACATTTGGGGTCATCACTTCAGACTTTATGCTTTGGGAAGATTCATAACACAATGGAGGGTAAATTCCTGAAACTTCTGGGAAATAACTGGAAGAGAAGTATGTAATCCCAAATGAGGATTAGCGCTACCTGAGACCCTCCTACGGTTATATTCAGCAGGTATCATTTTGTTGGGCAAGGGAGGTCAGGGGAAACAGTCTTCAACTTCTTTTAACTTATTTTTTTTCCACATTGCAGTCTTTGAGTTTCATGTTGTCATTTTGAAAAAATATTATCTTCTTTTCCCTTGATATTGCTTTTGCTCTGATTCACTTGAATACATGTAAGGGAGTAGTTGTATAGTGGGGGCGTATAAAATACTGTACTGCTTTTCATACCCTCAGTTAGGCTGGATCCTATCCGTTTATGATTCTATCAGTTCATGCTCATCTCTGCACTCCCCAGAACTTTCTCTAGAGATGTTCACGTAGAGTGGAGAATGTGATCGCTGCTTATTCAACAAGCCTCAAGCCCTGTGGCCATCTCTGGCAAATTATATATTATAGTTACTGTCTCTATTCTTACATTTTTCCAAAACCCTGTGATTTATCTGCATCTAGCGTATCAATCAGTGCAGCAAACTTGTGTGCATTTTCCGTTGCTAGAACTATAATTATTAGCTTTTGTGGTAGATTGTTTACAAAGAGGGAGACAGTTATTCTCATTCTTACACATACACCTCTTTGCAACGTGACATGGCTGCTTCTTCCATCAAGATGTGGAGTTTATTTCTGCATCCTTTGAATATGAGCTTGGTATGTGACTTGTTTTGGCCAATGAAATATTAGCAAAGGTTATGCAAAAAGAAGCTTAAAAAGTGTTTGTGCACTTGAGCCTTACCCTCTTTTCCTGTTCCTGGAAAGCTGTTGTCGTGTGAACAAGCTGAACTCACCATTTTGAGGATGAGAGGCAATCTGGAGAGAGGCCCAGCTGTCCCCGGCCAGCTCTGCCTCAAATTTCTGAAAGAGCTCATCCTAGACCATTCAGCCCCAAGCTGAGCAAATCCGTACCAGAAATATTACCCACTCTTCCCACAAAATCATGGTAAAAAAAAAGAGATGCTTTTTTTTTTTTGCTCTGAGCCAGTTTCTCAGGGGAGTAGTTTATTATGCAGTAAAACTTAACTGACATAGAAATTGCTACCAGAAGTGGGAGGCTTCTGTAATAAAAACCTAAAACATGTAGAGGTGGCTTTGGGATCAGACAGCAAGTGGAGGCTAAAAAAGCAGTGAGGAAATTTCTACCAAAGTGTGAACAACAACAACAAAAAGGCAAACAAGCTGTTAGTGGAGGCTAGAAAAGTGGTGAGGAAACCATAATAGAAGGTTGGAAAGATGGTAATTCACGTTACATTGTTGCAGAAGAATTGACAAAACTGTCACAGATTTAAAAATGTATGCAATAAACTTAGAGATAGGACTAAGAAGATCTTATGGCAAAATGGGGAAAGTGTCTATTGGCTTCTGCTAGCTGTACCTGATGTGAAACGGTGAGAGAAAGATGAGCTAAATAAATAACCATTTGGCAAGCAGAATTTAGAGGTATACATAGAAGACAAATTTGCTGGATTGGAAAATAAAACTATTTTTTATTTCCAGTTTCTGCAGCCAGCAAAATATTTTCAAAACAAGAAATATCTTTAGGAATAAGGCTAAAGTAAGGGTATGGCTATAAGGTCCTCTTTAAAGCCCTCTGATAGATTTAAGATGGTGCCTAGTAGATGTTCAGCCAGGCAAAAGAGCTTTCAGTAATTTTACAGGCATTCTCCCAATTAGCCTGAAATGATACCCAAATAAGAGAGATGCTTATTTTCAAATAAGGTGTGGGTTTGGCTTTTGGTGTATGGAGTACACTTGACTTTGCTTTATGGGAGAATTCACAAAGCTTTGTGAAAGCACTGCCAGCTTTTGCTAAAAAGGACTGAAGCAGTTTAAAACCAAAGGAGATCTGTGGGCCCCAACTTTCTATGGGTAGAATTCAGGCTTCTTAAGGGTATAGCCAAGAGCAGCACAGAACTTCTTGGGAGCTAGAATTGGACCCTAATTCTAATTCCTGTTCCAACAGTTGAGGCCCTTGTTAAAATTTGCCTGGCAGGATCTCACAGTAGTTGAACTGGTGACTGCTTTGTGCCGGTGTTCTTCCCATTTCAAGTGGGAGCATTTATTGCTGTTACCTGTCCCCTCTCACTGTTACATGTTGGATGTGTGTGTGTGTGAAGACGGCAGCTAACTTTAGTGGGTAAGTCTTTGGATTAAGAGGAACTGAACCTGAAGCGCTACACCTAAAGAGACTTGTCTATATCTGGAACTGATATCGATGAAGATCCTTCAAGCCTGATACCATTGTGGGATGTGACTTTTGTAGAAGACAGAATTTGTATTTTGCCTGTGGAAAGCAAGTTAATTTTGTGACCTGAGGGCAAACTGTGGTTGCTTGCTTGTAAAGATGGCCACAACACTTCCTCCTATGTTTTATGCACGTTCCTTTATAACGAGATTTTGCCACTCTTCCCATCAGGAAGTGGAGTTTAATTCTTCATCTCTTGAGTCTGGGCTTAGCCAACTGACTTCCTTGGCCAATGGGACATGAAGAAATAGGATGTAAGCCAAGGCTTATATTATAAAGTGTTTGTTGCTGCAAATGTCATCATCAAACAAGGATGCAAAGAGTCTGAAGTAGCCTGCTGGAGAGACCACATGGAAGAGAGCTTCAGAATTGCCAGAAATGGGAATGAGGCCATCTTGACCATCCAGCTCCAGCTGAGCCGCCAGTTAGCTACAGTCACATGAGTGAGAACCAGATGAGCCAGTAGAACTGCCCAACTGATCCTAGTCCAAATTGCCAATTTATTGAATTATGAACTAATAAGTAATTGTTGTTTTAAACCACTAAGTTTTGAGGTGGTTTGTTATGCAGTAAAAGCTAACTGATACAGATTTTCTGTTGAAAGTACAATTTAAAGTATTTAAATTGGGAGAACTTCATAAAATGACTTTTTAAAAATTAAATACTCTGACAAACTCCTTTTTTTGCACTATTGTCTTTATATAAATTATAATTTATATATTTTATATATATATATTGCACTTGAGTACAATGTTTTTATCAGCCTGAAGTAGTCCCATTAATACTCCTACCAGCTTTCCTTTCTTTGTTTGAAAACTTTAGTGTTTGATTTTGGATTTACTTGCAAGGTGCCCTGGTAATTAAAGAGCTTTTGACCTACTTAATTACTAGTTTGCATTGCATTTGGTGTGTCACATTTTACGGAATTACTACTCTTCTTCCTGGAAAATTCTTTTCCTCCATAAAAAGATTCATTCCCACTCCCCATAACAGCCTTCTTTCCTTTGCCATTTAGTGTTTATTTTTTAAATGCCTGTCCTGTTTGGGCTGAGTCAGACAATTTCCCCAAGTTTCCAATAAGCCATTCTTAAACAGTCTCTCAGCTTCTTCGTGGTTATTTACTTTTAAAACTATTTAATTTTTTTCCTCCTAATAAAACCTATATTTTTTCATAGTTCCCCTTTCTAAAACAGAGTAACTTCATGATGAATATTTTTGGCTTTCCTTTCTTGCCAGAATGTTGGACTTAATCACATGGTGATCACCGCTGAACAGGCATCCCTTGAGGGATAGCACTTCCCTTATGGACATCCCTACAGATGAGCAAAGTCATCACTCTCCTTTTCTGTGGTGATTGAAAACCAAGGCTTGCCTGTCCTACTTACAGTGTATCCTTGAGCTACTGGGAAGATTCAGATACAAATGAAGTAGAAGAAAAAATGATATTTTGTTTTCCTTTGGCCCTTTTCTGGTTAATTAGTCCTCTCTCTGAGGATATATCCTTACAGCATTTAAGTTATAGTTATTTGTGTAATCATCTTATCTTCTGTACTAGACTCAAGCTGTTTGAGAGTAGAGTCCAGCTTTTAATTATCTTTATATTCTTTTCTTTTTTTTTTTTTTTTGAGATAGGGGCTCACTCGGCCGCCCAGGCTGGAGTGCAGTGGCATGATCTTGGCTCACTGCAGCCTCTTCCTCCTGGGTTCAAGCGATTCTCCTGCCTCAGCCTCCTGAGTAGCTGGGACTACAGGTGCATGCCACCATGCCCAGCTAATTTTTTTATTTTTGGTAGAGACAGGGTTTCACCATATTGGCCAGGCTGGTCTCAAACTCCTGACCTCGTGATCCGCCCAGCTTGGCCTCCCAAGAATTCAGCATATAGAAGATACATTATGAATATCTAAAAAATTAAAATTAACAAATAAATTCATAAATAAATCCAAGTTATGAGCTGGGCCAAGAACTCCTTTGACACAAAAAAGGAATGGTTGAACCAGATAAGTGGCCCATCTGAATGAACCGTTTGTCTCTCTTTGACTATTCTTCCTCTCCTATATTACTCTACCTCCCTTAAAGAAAAGAGACAGGATTAAAGAGATAGCAACAAATGACATTTTGTCTCCTCACCTCACCCTGTATACACTACAGAGCTATCATGTATCACTCAAAAGGAGATTGGGTCTGCTGCACTTAGTTCTGTGATATCCCTAAAAGATAGAGAGAAATTGTGGAATCTGGTAATGGCATATTTTTTGAATATCCCTGACTCCCCATTAAAATAAACAAGCATGGCCTACAGCATAAGCAAAGACCCATAAGCAAAACTATGTGAAAAAGGAATCTCCATGAACCTCCAAACATGATTGTCAACAAACCACCAATAATTGAAATACCTGGTGTCTACATCTGTGTAGGCAGAAGCAGAGGGAAGCCAGCTGGGTTTCTGTTATTTCTCAGAATAGGTGAGTGGTGAACTCATGTGAGAACTGCAGTCTAAAAAGCTATGAGAGGATCCTGCAGGATCCAATTCACAGATGAGTACAGTGGATTATGTTGCTATAAATTCTAATGGTTCTGGAGGCATCTGGGTCCTATAAACTCACAACACTATGAAAACAAAGCTGTCTTCCAAGACAAAGCCTTGTACTATGGAGAAATTGCTAGAAATAGAATCCAAACTGAGCAGAATACAGACAGAAGCACCAAAGGGCTAGGCAGTCCAGATAAAGGTGTGGAAAGAAAGGGAGGAGGACCAGTTTCAAAGGATATCACATTGTTATTTTCTTCTAAAAACTTCATTTACTTAAAGAGATTATGTTTGTATACAATATAGTATTATTGTTTAAAACAAGAGAACAAGGAGACTAATATTCCTAGAGAAAATGAAAGCATACAAAACTGACATGCCACAAAATATTCGAAAACAGTAAGCTGATTGAGGAATAATGACCCCTTGATGTTGTTGACATCCTAATCTTCTGAGCCTGTGAATATGTTAGGTGGCATGGCAAAAGAGAATTAGGTCACAGATGAGATTAAGGTTGCTAACCAGATGACTGTAAAATAGGGAAATTAGCCTGGATTATCAGGTGGGTCCAATGCAATTACAAGGATCCTTCTAAGTGGAAGGAGGAGATAGGAGAGGGAGAACTAGAGAAATGGCAGTGTAGGAGGAACTCAGCCCAACATCACTGGCTTGAAGATGGATGAACAGGGCCTTCATCAAGGAATGTGAGTAATCTATAGAAGTTTCTCCCCTAGAGCTTCCAGAAAGAACACACCTTTCTTGGCACCTGAATTTTAGCCCAGTGAGACCAATTTTGGATGTCTGACCCTGAGAACTGTAAAATAATAAATATGAGGTGCTTTAAGGCATTAAGTTTATGATAATTTGTTACGGTAGGAATAGGAAATTAACATACTAATATTTCAAAATTACTCAAAAGAAATTAAGAAAGTGATAAAAGCTATGAAATATGAATATTGACGCAAATGTTGACAATTAGAATGAGGTAATTGGAGAAGAGTTAAATTTTGGGGAAAATGATGATAGTTGCATAAAAGAAGGAAACAAAGAAAAAGTCATTTTAGAAATAAAGAATAAAGTCGAAGGATACTAGAATGAATAAAACTACTGCTAATGCCTTCATAGAAATGGAAGATGGAAAGGAGGAAAAATTAACAGTGAAAAATAAATCAGGAAGAAGATTGAAAAGGACTCAAAAGAAAGTGATAGATATAGAAGTTCGTAGAAAAGATGCAACATGTATGTGATAGAAGTCTTTGTGAGAAAACCAAACCAAGAGGATAGAATATACTCTAACAATGATCAATTTAAAAGTCTTCAACTACAAGGTTATTTGAAACATATTAAAATGTATATCTCATACTGGAAAAAATCTACATGGAAAGGCAAACATTGAGGCACAGTCTAGTAAAAATATTAAATTTTTAAAAATCATTTGGGGATCGAGGCAAAAAGCAATTCACAAGGGAAAAAATCAGATTGTCATTGAAATTTTCATCAGGAAGACTTTATTTCAGAGATCAGTGGAGTAACATATTTAGGATACTCAAGGAAAGAAAATGTGAGCCACATTTCCTATGTAACCAAACCAATTTGTCAATATAAAGGCTCCAAATAAATGTTTACGAACATGTGATAATTTAGGAAATACTGTTCCCCTGAGCTCTACCTGAGTGATTTACTAAAGGGTACATTTCAGCTAACCAAAAGATTGGAGAGACTTTTAAGTTAAAAATGTGATGTTATATTTCTGACAATATAGACAGGGAATAATGATCAAAAATTGGGAGAAAATGGAGAATGTGTATAAAACATTGACTAACCTGCTGATTGCTTTAAAAATACTGACTGAGAGAAAAAGAGCATTACTTCAAATTTGATGCTGTACAGAAAGGAAGAGGGGTAAGAAAAGATTACCAGTTAATTTCAATGTGGCTTATAGTAGGGAATCAGTAACCAATAGCCAAGGATAAAATGAAAGTTACTATTGAAAGATATTAATTTAAATTTTAAAAAATATTCATGTAATGTGTGTGTGTATAATAGAACTAAGGCAAAAGATTTTGACATATTGATCGTGTCAATGAATGTAAATAAGCTTAACTCACCCATCTACAAAGAATATTCAGACAGATTAAAAAATCAAAATTGAATATTGAATACTAAATATCTAAGAAAGTAGAATTAAGACCAAATGCATTGAGATACAAAAATGAGACTTGATAGCACTGATGATTATAATTCATCCAGTAACTCAGTGTTAACTTTCATAAAGCAGAAACTATATTGGTAAGATAAGTCTCTAACACCTATTTCTAAATCTAAGTCAAACCAAGTAGACAAAATATTGGTTGGGTTAGAGAAAAGTGCAATATGATCAATAAAGTAAATCTTAGAGTTACATATAAAATCAATCCCAGTAATGGAGGAGATATTTTCTATCCAGTGCACATGGAACATTTATAAAAATTGACTGTATCAATGTATAGAAAAAAATGCAATAAATTAGGAAGACTAGAAATAATACAAGCAATAGTCTAGACCATAGTAAATAAAAAACAAAAATTAATAACAAAATTTAAAAAAAGACATTTCCATGTAGAATTTTTTTAAAACTTCTATTAAGGAACTAATACATCAATGGGAAAATACAAAACAAAATTATAAAATTTCTTAAAAATTATAAAAATATGACATCTGAATCTGTGGGAAACAGGAAAAGAAGCTATCAGAAGAAAATTTAAAGAATTATGTATATAAAAAACAATGTAAATAAATACATTAAATCCCTACTTCAAAATTGTACAATGAGAAAAACAAAACCAAAATAAACTAGAAATGAATTAATAGTGATAATAACAAAATTGATGAATTAAAAAACAAAACCAATAGGACTGAAAATAAAACTAAATCCCAGTTTTTGGAAAGAACTTACCAAAATAGACAAACCATTGTATGTATAACTTAATCAAATAAAGAGAAGGAGAAAGCACAAATACACAAAATCCAAAATGACAAGGAGGAAATAATAAAACAAAAGAAAATGTTTAAAAAGTTGTAAGAAACTACTTTGCAATGCTCTATGCAAATACACTGTAAAACTTTGAGCAGGATTTGATAAATTACAGCCCATGGCCAAATCTATCCGGCTCCCTATTTTTGTAAGTATTTATTGGAACGTACCTATTCTTTTATGTATTATATACGGCTTCCTTTGCAAAAATGGCAGAGTTGAGTACTTGTGGCAGAGATCTTATGGAAAAAATATTTACTATCAATATCCTTTACAGAAAATACTTCATGACTCCTGACTTAGAGAAATAGGTAATTTTCTTTTTAAAAAAGTGCATTTCCAAAATGACCTCATTAGAAACAGAGTCACAAATTATCATAAGTGGAATAGAGTCAGTCACTAGTTAAAAAGTTATTCCACAAAAAGTGCCCCACCCTTTCAAGCAGGAGAGACACAGGGAATCTAGGAGTTGCCAACAAGGGGCATCCTGTGACAAGAAGCATTTGGCCCAGGAAGATTTTGTCTCTGCGTTCTTGAGACTTCCCTCTCCTACTGAGAGCGACCTGGCAGCTCTGCAGCACTAGTAAAGGGAACCCCACTACAGCAAGTGGACTGGCAGGGGAAACCTATTTGCCCCTGTCTGCTGAGGACTCTTTTCCCCAACTTGGGAGAACCAGGAAGCCCTGACTTTGGAAGCTCTTTCTGTCTCCTCAAGCAGCACCATCAAGGACCAGTGGCAGCCTCAGGAGCAGGAAGTAAACTAAACAGCTCAAAATAGCATTGTGAAGCTCTGAGAATTAAATTGTTGTTGGAACCACAGCCTACAAAGTAAGCCAGTATTTGTGTGTTAGACCAAAATAGAGTGACTGTCTCTTAAAATAGAAGATTTAAGTAGGACTCAGAGACTCCTAACATAATAGCCAAAATGTCCAGCATACAATCAAAAATTACCTATCGGCCAGGCATGGTGGCTCACGCCTGTAATCCTGGCACTTTGAGAGGCCAAGACAGGGAGATTGCTTGAGCTCAGGAGTTTGAGGCCAGCCTGGGCAACATAGTGAAACCCTGTGCATATAAAAAATACAAAAATTAGCTGGGCATGGTGGCATCGCCTGTAGTCCCAACTACTTGGGAGGCTGAGGTGGGAGGTAGGAGGATGGCCTGAGCCTGGAAGATGGAGGTTGCAGTAAGCTGTGATCACACCGCTGCACCCCAGCCTGGGCAACAGAGTAATACTCTGTTTCAAATATGTGTATGTATATGTATATATACATCATACCAAGAATCAGGAATTCAAAACTTGAATGAGAAAAGACAATTATCTAATGGTAAATGCCAGTGAATCAAATTTTAGAATTATCTGAAAAGGATTTTAAAGCAGCTGTCACAAAAATGTTTCACCAAGCAATTTCAAATTCTCTTGAAAAAAATGGAAAACATAAAATCTCAGCAGAGAAACAAAAATTTTATAAGAAAGAACAAATGGAAAGTATAGAACTGGAAAGTGGGTTTGAACAAATGAAAAGATATATCTTTATCTTGTATAGCTAGTCTCAACATCATAAAGATGTCAGTTTTCACCTAAGTTAATGTATACATTTAATATATTCCAATCAGTATAATGGGAATGCTGACTGGATGTTTGATCTTATTATGAAATAACTAATTTTCTAAGTGTGATCATCATATGGTAGGTATGATTATGTAGATAAATTCTTAGTTTTTGGAGATAAATAATAAAATACAGAAGAAGTAATAAAATGTTTGAGATTTGCTTCAAAATTATGGAGACAAGATTGGCAATATGTTAATTTACTGAAAACTGTTGAAGCTTAGTGATAGGTATGTTAGGTCTGTTATATTATTTCCTCTACTTCTGTATATACTTGAGATTTTCCACCATAAAAAGTTTTTGAAAACATCCTCAGGATCTAGGGCTTCACAGCTATTTTGTTTTCATGAGAAAAAAATAGGCTGCATAGAAAAGACTGGCATTTGAAAGAAAGGTAGAAGCATAAGAGAAAAGTGAGGAAGCATAATTATGCAAGCTTGTAGAGGCATTAGCTGAGACAACCCCAGCTGATCCATCCACAATCTACAATTTATTAAGGACATAACTTCAGAAAAATGACAGACCTAGTCTTCCCTACAAAACATTTTTTGAAAGAAAAGAGACTCAAAGGAAATAATAACGAAATTCTCAGAAGTACTTTAAACTCTTTTGAAATTACTCTGTCTTTTCTCCTTATGCTTCCTTTTATTCCTAATCATTCTTTTTCATTAGACATAATGTGAATAAAGAGATAACAATTTTATAGTACTTTACTGGTTTACTTATATTGGACAATAGTATTCTTTTCTGATATCCTTTACTGTAAGTCAATCAATAGAATATTGGTAGTTTAGAACTTGTTTTTAAAGACAGACTGCATAGGATAGAATCCAGCTTCCAGCATATATAGTTTTGACTTTGAACATCTTTCTATGTTTCAGTTTCTTCATCTGAAAAACAAGAAAAAGGTAGAACTTAGGAAAGCGGTTGGGATCAATGATGTAATGCACTTACTGTGCATCATCTAAGATAATTTTGGACACTATGCAAATGTCCATGAGCCATTGGTGATGCTCAGCATATAGAAGACAGGAGCAATATATTCCTTCAACCTGGAGCTTGGGACTGAGTCATTTAGTGATTTGGTACTTCAGTCTCTGATTCTGCACTATCCAGCTGCATTAGTTTTCTGTGGCTACTGTAAAAAGTTACCACCAACTCAATGGTTTAAAACAAGAAAAATGTACTATCTTACAGTTCCAGAGGCCAGAGGTCTGAAATCAAGATGTAGCAGGGTTATACTCCCTCTGGGGACTTTAGGGAATAGTCCATTCCTTGCCTTTTCTAGCTTCTGGTAAGCGCCGCATTTCTTGGCTTCCTTGGCTTGTGGTGGTATCAGTTCAATCTCTGCCTCTATCTACATGTCACCTTCTCCTCTGTGTGCTTGTTACCAAAACTCCGTTTGTCTCTTTCTTGTAAGGATAAATATATAGGGATACACGTGACTGAATTTAGGGCTCGCCCAGATAATCCAGGATAAACTCAAGAATCTTTTTTGTTTGTTTGTTTTTGAGACAGGGTCTCCCTCTGTTGACCAGGCTGCAGTGCAGTAGTGCAATCATGGCTCACTCCTATCTCGACCTCCTGGGGTCAAGTGATACTCTCACCTCAGCTTCCTAAGTAGCTGGGACTATAAGCACATGCCACCACGCTTGGCTAATTTTTGTATTTTTTGTATAGACGGGGTTCCACCATGTTGCTCAGGCTGCTCTCGAACTCCTGGGCTCAAGCAGTCTGACTCCCTCAGCCTCCAAAAGTGCTAGGATTGCAGGCATGAGCCACTGCACCTGGCCCCTTCAAGAATCTTAGTCACATCTCTTGCCATATAATGTAATATTCACAAGTTCCTGGAATTAGGATGTAGACATGTATGTTAGGGGTCATCATTGAGCTTGCTAACCTTCTGAAGAAGACACTCCTGTCAGTGGTATCTATTGAGGAGCCAGGCCAAACACATGTGAGGACTCTAAATTCAGAAGCATTGGCTGCAGAGGCAGATGAAACAGCAGCAGAATTCTTCAGGGAACTTCTGAGACAATATTTGTCACCTACCCAACCAGGCTGCGACAACCCTGGATTCAGGAAACATTACTGTTTTAAACTTCCATCCCAGGACCAATATCCACTGAAAATACTACAAGAAAGCACTGAAGGTAATGGCTTCACTGCCTTTGTTTGACTACCTGACTTCAAGGTGCCCCAGTCTGCTGGAACACATTCCTGACTCATTCTGGATGCTGGGAGTGCTATTTAGATAAATGGTCATAACATTTCTACTTTACCTTTAATTAGAAAAGGTACTCCTTGTTCAAACTTTAAGCACTTAGGGCATATACAAGTAAAAAGTGAAAAATATTTATCCATTGTCTCCTAATTATTCTCCCTACATTAGTCACCACCACTTCTATCTCCAGGGGTGACCATTATCATCAGTTTAGAGTTTGTTTTTTCATACATTTTTTTGTATATGTAAATATACATATATATATATATAGCTAAAATAAACTCACACCATGTGTCTTTGCAAACATTTTTCAGCTTTAATTTCTTTAGATTGTATTAATAGCTCTGTCTGATTTCCCAGGGGAAAGTATTTTCCTGAAAACAAAATTACTGCTCCTAAAACCACTCATCTATTGCAACTGTACAGTGAGAAATGATAGTGGATCTGGTAGCAATGGAACTGTGAGAACCGGTTAAATAATGGAGATCCAGATACCTGCTGAGATCCAAACACCCAGTGAACAATACTATGTGATATCCTTTTGTAAAATGGGAGTTCAGTAAGTGATTCATACAGAGGTATCACCTCTATTTTTTATTTACTATTTAGGAAGCCTAGTACATTTCTTTTACTTTTGCTTTCACGAGAGTCATCTACTTTATTTTCAATTTAAAATTTTCTATTAAAACTACTAATATAAATTCTGATGCTTTCCCTATTCCACTAAATGTATTTAGCTCTGTTAGCACATACACATTATTTAAGTATGAAACTTTCACCAACAGCAATTTTATGTTGTTTCTTTCTTATGAAAAGTGTATTTCACTATTACTATCTTTTAGCATCATTTCTGTTGCCATTTTCATGAACAGTATATGCATTTTTTACAGAGAGATGTGAGGTATCCATTCTTTTCTTAAGATACTGGCAATCTGGATGAGAATATAAAATATACAGTAGTTCAAGTATCACAAATTGTTTAATTCATTCAGGAAGCATTTTTTTATCACTATGTTCTAGGCACTGCTCAAGGCTTTGAGGTAAAGCATTCAACCAAAAATACACAAATTTCTGTGCCCATGGATTTTATATTCTAGAGGGTAAGCAAGGCAATAAACAAGAAACATAAGTAAAATATAAGGTATGTTAGAAGATTATCAGCACTATAAAGAAAACTAAATGAGGATAACAAGGATTCAGAGTGCTGGGGGTTGTGTATGTGCAATTTTAAATTAGATGGGCAGGGTGAACCTCACTGAAAAGGTGATATTTAAGCAAAGACCCGAAGGAATTATGGAAACAAGCCAGGCCAGTGTAAGAACGTTTCATGCAGAAGAAAAAGAGCCAAATCCCTGAGGCAGGGCCATACCTGATGTTTTCAAAGAATAGCAAAGTCAGGATGGCAAAGTAGAGTCAACAAGAGAGAAGTAGGGAGAGACCAAGTTGGAGAGGTCAGAGAGGGCCCGATAGTATAGATCAGGACCTTGGTTTTGAATCTGTTAGAAGTAGAGAGCTGTTGGAGGTTTTGAGCAGGTGAGTAACATGATCCGACTGAAGTCACTCAACTGCTGGGTTAAGAGTGAGAAGTCATCAGATGATGGATATAATTCGGAAGTAGAGACTGCAAGATTTTCTGATGACTTGGGGACAGAGTGTGAGACAAAGAGAGGATTGCTCCAAAATTTAGTAGTCTGGGAATATGGAGTAACGAAGTTTCTATGACTTGCAGTTTCATCAAACTTAGGAATTTAGTGTGGCACATGGTAATCTTGAGATGTTTGTTAGGTGCAAATAGAGATGTTACACAGTCCATTGGATATGAAAACTAGCATTCAGGTAAAAGGGTTTGTTGGAGATAGAAATCTTTTTGTCTTCAGGGTATAGACAGTTTTCCAACTGTGATACTAGGGAATGTCAAGAAGAGATGGAGCATCAAGGCAGAGAAGAGGTCTGAGGGCTGAGCCCTGGGAACCTCTATATTAAGCAGAAAAGAGGAGAAACCTGTAAAGCAACCATTAAAAATCAGTGAGGTAGGAAGGAAACTAATGCAGCCTTGAAAACATGCTCCAAGGAAGAATGATCAACTGTGACAAATGTTGATAGATCAAGAAAAAAAGAGAAAAAGAAAGTATACGAAAGTATAGAAATTCTATAAGAAAGCAAAAGTGGAACAGAATTATGGGAAAGGAACTGGAGGGGAAGGGGAGGTCAAGGACTTATTTTTGAGTATGGGAGAGTTAGCAGTACAGATGAGAGACACATTCCGTTTGGTCTGCAGTGTCTTAACAATTTTTGAATTTGAATGTCTTTTGAAAGGGCATGTTCTCTAGGCATCCACTACCTTTGCCAAGCCCCTCCAGACATTCAGGTTTGCAGCTGATGCAGGAAACTCTAGGCCATGCTTGTCTAACCCTTGGCCTATGGGCTGTCTGTGACCCAGGATGGCTTTGAAAGTAACCCAACAGAAGTTCGTAAACTTTCTCAAAACATTATGAAGTTTTTTTGAGATATATATATATATATATATATATATTTTTTTTTAGCTCATCAGCTATCATTAGTGTTAGTGTATTTTATGTGTCGTCCAAGACATTTTTTTTTTTTTTTTTTTGAGTCCGGGTCTTGCTCTGTCACCCAGGCTGGAGTTCATTGGCATGATTTTCGCTCACTGCAACCTCCGCCTCCGGGGTTCAAGTGATTCTCCTGCCTCAGCCTCCTGAGTAGCTGGGATTACAGGCACCTGCCACCATATCCAGCTAATTTTTTTATTTTTATTTTTAGTAGAGACGGGGGTTTCACCATGTTGGCCAGGCTGGTCTCGAACACCTGACCTCATGCTCTGCCAGCCTCGGCCTCCCAAAGTGCTGGGATTACAAACGTGAGCCACTGCACCTGGTCGACAGTTCTTCTCCTTCCAGTGTGGCCCAGGGAAGCCAAAAGAGTGGACACCCTGGCTCTACGTCATTGTGGATTTGATATCTACAGTTGTGGTATGTTTAAATAGCCCTGAAAGACATGTAACTTGTAAGTCATGTAATAAGTCATATGTAACTACACTGAGGCACTTTTTATTAACTTTTAAAAATGTAAGATAAATTTTTTTTCTTTGGAAAACACAAAACTAAAATTTGCTTATGGTATACAATTTAGAAGCAGAAAAATGAAATAAATATTAGTCACGATGTATCCTGAGAGATAAACTCCTGTGAACACTTGAATGTATATAATTTCTTATGTGTTTTTTTTCAATGAAACTATATATAAGAAAAATGAGATCATACTATAAATAATGTTGCATTATTTACATTTTATACACAAAATAGAATAGCCTTTTGAAATCACTAAATACTCTTCTACAATATAATTTTTATAAATACATAGCATTCCATTGCATGATGCGTCAAGATGTGCTTAATTGGTTACCTGTTTAGATATTTATTTATTTATTGTGAATAAATTAATGTGACAATGAACACCCTTGTAGCAAATCTTGCTCTTCCTAAGAGAGGATTTGAATCCTGAGTGCTTCCGGGCTGGTGTGAAAACTGAGTCACTGGCTGTAGGGTGAGCTAGCTGACTTCCTCATGCAAAACTCCATAAAGTTCTGTTGTCTTTTTAAAATAAACTAGCCCAGTTAATCTTCACCAAAGGAGGTAGCTATTACAAAGTTTTGCTTTTAAAAAATAAGGAAATTTTGAGAAAGTCACATGCTTACTGAAACAAAACTCCTCAGAAGTGGGAAAAGATCAATGGTCCAAATAAGAAGTGTGCTTTCCGGCCGGGCGCGGTGGCTCAAGCCTGTAATCCCAGCACTTTGGGAGGCCGAGACGGGCGGATCACGAGGTCAGGAGTTCGAGACCATCCTGGCTAACACGGTGAAACCCCGTCTCTACTAAAAAATACAAAAAAACTAGCCGGGCGAGGTGGTGGGCGCCTGTAGTCCCGGCTACTCGGGAGGCTGAGGCAGGAGAATGGCGTAAAAACCCGGGAGGCGGAGCTTGCAGTGAGCTGAGATCCGGCCACTGCACTCCACCCTGGGCGACATAGCGAGACTCCGTCTCAAAAAAAAAAAAAAAAAAAGAAGTGTGCTTTCCATGCATGTAACTTCCTAATTTTTCTTTAGAGTTGGTAAATAAATAGCACATCTAACTGGTTCCTCTCATGCATCAAGTCTTTAGTGAGTTTTTCTCAAGGTTTTGCTCTTGCTGCCAAGCATTTAGAATGATTCCTTTGTATTATTTATGCTATTAGCATTTGTATAGACTACTGCCTATCTTGGCTTGGCTTTTCATTTCACTTCTCATACTTGTCAGGTGTCTAATTAGGTGAGTTGATTAGTTTGTCATTTCTAGTTTTCCAAATGTGACATCAGATTCTAGAAGTACTTTAACTATTGACATCCTATGCCCTTCCACACTAAACGTCATCAAATTTTTTCTTTGGTTGTTGATTCCCTTTAGAATATTCACATAGTTGGTGCCAATCTTTTCTATATAAGTTCTATCTGGGACTCCCTGTTAAAAAAGCAGCAAAAAAGGTTCACTAAAGATTCTAAAATATAAAGCTTTTTTTTTTCTTTTTTCTGTTATCTCTATCTCAACTTATTATGGTGTTTATTTGCTCTTTAATGGTAAATGTTACTGTTCATCTTTATATTATGCAAGGCCAGTTTAAAGGCAGAGATAAGAACATTGAACTCATATGTGGAATCACTGAAATTACACAATTCCTATTTTGTAGCTCCTACATGCATATGCCACATGCAGTGGCAACTATATACAAAGCTAACTCAACTGATTTTTTTTCACTTTGTAATGCATACACATTCTACCAATACTCTATTTTTGGATTTCTCAAAGAGTGAAGGTAGAAATAAAAGGAAAAGGAACTATGGGTTGCTTCATCTTTTCCTTTCTTGTTATGCCACTACTTTCAGCCTAAATGGTTGGCTAACATGGGGAAGCAATACAAGTAAAAAAGATATGATAAAGTTCCTGGACCATTTGTGTTTCTTAGAATGCCACTGCCTTCTTCTGTCTTCTAAGCAAATTCTTGTTCAAACAGAAACTGCAACCTACCAGAGCTGTCAGTGGAAGACGTTGCAAGCTTACCTTGTACTTGCTTTGAGTCTCACCAAGCTCCTGTGCATTGTGAGTCCTCTAGGGGTCTGTGCTCATGGGGCATCACATTGTATGTGATGGGGCTTCAGGGAACTGCAAACACACATGTTGCATCTTTCTCCTTTGCTCACACATGCTCCATTGTCCTATCAGACTTTACTTTCAAAACACAAGTTTAAACATAAAATTCATAAGCGTTTCAAGACCATAACCACAGAGCATACAACCAAGCACAGAAGCCTTCTGGCCTCTAAGTGCTATATGACTGCCCAGGTCGGACACTCATGAAGCCTGCCTTGGTTCCAGTTTTTTTCAAATGACTTCCTGTCTTCACAGCTCTAAGACAAGTATTTGTCAAATAAACAAATGAACACTTACTTTGTTCCAGACAGGGTGCTTGCCATTTAATCCTCAAACAACCATGAGATGAATCCTATTCTTATCTAATGTTATAAAACCTGAGGGTTACAAAGCTTAGTTATTTATATAAGGTTATATCGATTATAAGTAGCACAACCCGAATTTGAACCCAGGTAGTTCTTTCTCTTTAAATATAATGAAGGAGACACTTTAAAACTGGTCTTTAAAGGGGTGATGAAAATAAGGAGTTGAGATCTGAACCAGCATTGTGAAATAAAGCACATATAATTTACTAAAACAATTTATGGCAACTTTGAATAATAGAGAGATAAATGTATGATTTCAGTGTCAATGGCCAACCCTCTTTACCTAATCAGTTAGGCAGCACTGGCAAAGGATGATGCATCCGCTAAGCTCTGGAATAGACTTTTTCTTTCACTGTCCTGCCACTCACTCATCTTTTTTGGGGCCCATAATGAAATGTGTTCCAGCCAGATCTACCCTTTGCATGTTCCCTGCTGGATAGATCCACTGCTGAGAAGTCTAAGTATCCTTCAACAATTGTTCACATTTTAAAGTACAGAATTTTCTTCAAATAAAGTCCTCCAGCTGTAGCTATTTCTACCACTGAACAAATGCTGACACTGAAGGGGTGCAGCTTGCCTCCAAAGATTGCCCTGCCAAATATGTCTGGCAAAGCTGCCCGGGAATATCTTCTTGATCTACACGCAGAAGTGATGGGAGCCATTTCAATTCTTAACTTTCTGCAAGGATAATAAAACTTCTTTCTGCGTGCCACCTCCACAGAGCTTCCTGAGCCATGTGACATACCATTATTCTCTAGGAATCTCCCAGGTCTCATCTATTCACCAAGCTCTATCAGCAGAGGGAGCTTAAGCTGTCACCAGGGGCCACACTTAGGACTTGTGCTTTAACTATTCCATGAATTTTTGGGGTGAGGGTATGTCTCTGAGTTTAGCAACTGGCTAAAAAATAATTTTCTTTGTTTAAAATATTGAATATTAGCCCCTCCTTTCTCCTCCTCTCCAAATAATGTAGCCTTTTCATATTGCCTGATTTACACAGTCGTGAAAAGTTCTTACTACCTGAAAATCCATGACAAAACCCATAACAATGTGGGAAGATGTTCCTTTGAGAATGGATTTGGGAATAAAGACAGATGGAAAGAAGAGGGTTTAGAAATAATTTAGGAAACGGGGTTGGCCACAATGGATATACACACACATATAGTTAGTCATAAACTATAGTTTTCATCTGAAAGGCAATAGAGTCCTCATGAGTGTCTAGGGAGAAGGTAGTGATGCAGTGATTCAAGATTTTGTTAGCAGATTGAATTGGCTAAAGGAAAGAGAGCTTAGAGGTTGGAAGACCAGAAAAAAACAAAGCAAAACAAACAAAAAAACTACCACACAGCCAGATTTGCCCCTCCCCCTCCCAAAAAAAACCCAAAGCCAGGTGGCACAAGCCAATATGAAGCACAGCTGAGTACAATATTCTTTTAAACAAAGGCCAAATCAATATGTTTTGAAATTTGAGATGTGGTGAGGCACCTACTCTTTGACACCTTCCAGCATTGGTAATGCCATTTGTAGTCTATGAAACTAATAAAGGGTTTCAGATCTGTCCATTCGGTGCTGGCATTAACACACAGGGAAATAGTCAAGGCAAAATGAAAACACAAAGGTACTACTGTAAAAATATTGTATTATTTGGATTCAGTCACCATCAATTTTGCCAAATCCCTGAAGATTTCCATTGTCCTGCATAGCAGGGATAAAGGAAAATATAGGGGTAGATGCCAAATTATTTAAGTTGAATGTTTTCCAATTTCTTTTTCATGAAATGTCAGTAGTTCTTTAAAACGCAGTTCGTAGTATTGCCATATTTTTGTTCTCATATGTGTTGAAGAAATATACAGATTTCAGCCTCTGCCTTAGATTTTAAAGTAATCATTCTCAAGGAACTGGTTTCATTTGTGAATATGCTGAAGCCCAAAAGAAAGAAAAAGAACAAATATTGGTGTGAAACGATGCTTTAAATGCATGGGTGCCAGACGGAAAAGCTTTTGGCCTGTTTCTATATTTGATCAATTGGCTTGTCTAATCCATTTGACTACGGACGGATGGCCTGACATGACTTCAGATTAGTTTAATAGGGATTAAGGTGGCATGAAGTGTATAATGGTATGCATTTGTAAGTACAAACATGCTTAGAAATTCATTTATCTTTGGGGAGTGATGGAGGTTAGTTCAAGCTCCAGCTATATTTACAAACAGATTCTAGCCACAGCTGAGCAGTGTGGACCTGGGGAAAGTAACTGTGCCTGCCTTTCCTTAAGCCCACAAGGCCTGTTGATTTCTGCCCAAATAAAGCAGGCCTTTGGCATTCAGCTCTCTTAGCTGGCAAGATATCTGCATAATGTCTGCAGAATTTAGAATGGCCAGGAGGGGCAGGTCAAAGACAGCCAAATTATGATATCATACCCATAAAACTTCATCAATGGTGACACACAGAAAACACTCAGTAAATTGCTTTCATTAATTTATCCTTATTAAGAAATTCTAAGCAGTGTCTTCATTCCTTGGCAGATTTCTGTTTCTGCCATTTCCCTTCCTTCCTTCATTGCTTTTCCTTAACAAAAACAAGCAACCATGGGCACAGAGTGACAGTAGCTGAAGAAATGTGGCCTGGGGTAGCCTAGGATGCTCACACTGACTGAGAGGAATGTTTTATAAATGCTCTATTTGCCTTTGGGAGAGCCAAAGACTTTTCTGAATCTTCTGCTCTGGGTTAGGATGAGAGTTATTCCTGCAGTTAAGTAAAAGGAAACCTGACTATAGAGAATTCTCTGCCTCCCTTCTCTGAGGACAAGAACGGGGGCACTGAGGGACCAGCTGCACAGAACCGGGCTTGGCCCCGGGTTGCAATGCCCAGACTCCATTGGACAGAGGGAGTAGGGATGGTTGCGAGGCTGTCAGGGCAGATGCAGGATCAGGAAAAGAGAGGGATATGCAATTGAATGTAGGCCCAGTTTTTCTTTGGGTCACACACGTTTCTAAAGCTGAAAATCTCACTAGTCTACAAAAATGACATCAGGAGAAACTGAGGGAAGTGAAGCATTTCCTTGTAACTGTTTGACCCTGTTGGGAGTTGAGAGTGTCATCCATGTTGGGGCAGATATTCCCAAGTCTCATCATCTGTCTTGTTTGGTTGCCTGTTTGGGGTCTTGGAAGCTTGACCCAAAGGCATTACTCAGGGAGTGGAATTCATAAACCATTCCAGTGCCTTATGGCAGAGAACTTTTGCATATAGACCAGCAATGAGAGAAGAAGCGTATGAGAAAGCTAAGACCAAGAGCGACAGAAAGAACAAGAAAAAAATATCAAAAAGAAGATTTATCAGGGAATGTTTAAGATGGGAATGCATAGATAAAATATTTTGAATATGAAAGAGAGGATAAAAGATTCTGCATTGTTTCACAAGCAAATTTTAAAACAGCAGAGATATAACTATGTACCACAAATAAACCCTTGTTATTTTGTGTTCTTTTCTTACTGTGCTAAATTTATTTCTGATTGTGGTATGCTTAGGAACATTCAAGTTCTCAAATATATTTTGATTCCTTTAGTTATCATAGGAACTGACTGAACTATGGATGCACTGTGGCCTTGCATTCTTGAGGACTTCCATGTTGAATGAGCATGTCAGGTGGACCCTTGTTGATGATGGCCATTGATGCATGCTGTGGAACTCTGTGTCCTGACAGACACGTGGGCAGGAAACTTGATAAAGGAAGTACCCAAATTTAGATGTTACTCACTCCAACAAGAGATGAAGAAACCAAAGATTGCAAAGCATGGCTCAAAGAAGGAAAGCAACGGTAAAGATAGCAGCTCTTTCTCCCCCTCAATACCCAAATCTTATTGCTTTGGCAAAATTGTTGCCTGGAGAAGCAGTCCTGCACCAGGGTAACAAATAGACAATTATGACGCTCAGCCAGATTCCTTGTGAATGAACCAGACTTGAACTATGCTATAATTTGTTGAAGATGCTAAGGTCTTGACTGTTTTTGACATTACCGTATGAAGACTTAAACACATCCATGATAATTTCATCTAGGTAAAGAGTTATGGTATTCAGTAACAGGAAGTAGGGTCAAGAAGTAAAGAAGGGACACACTGGCTTTTAAAACAAAACAAGACAAACAAATATGAATACGTAATTGAAAGAAAGGCACCTTGATGAGAGTGCTTGACAAGAAATCAGGACCTGTGAAGTCGAGTGCAGACTCCATTGCTGAACAGCTGTAGAGGAAGGAACTAGCTGCCCTCTAAGTTCCCTTTTAGCTCTGCATTTCTACGATTCTGATTCATCTTCCTAGGAAATACAGTTCCAGTCTCAAGAGCACTGAACAGCCATGAAGAATGGTGAGTCTGATTTATTTTAGTCATGGAAGAGACCTTCTATTCTGCATCGATAATTATTTGGGTTTCCTTTTGTGCGTGCATGCCAATTTTTGCTATCTTGAACACTAAACTTGTGGGTTTATAATTTGCTGGAAAGTTCAAATGTAAGATGATGAACTGCTTAGGTGTTTTATTCCCCGCCCCACCTCACCCCAAGTAAGAATGACAAATCCATTTCCTGGTGCCAGCTCCTGTTATTTCTTCCCTCTGGCAGGTTAGATCTGTTGTCAGTTTCAGAAGCAGAGATTTGATGTAACTTAGGTAGTATGTTGAAATTTTCTGCTCAGGCCTCTTCTTAAACAAACAAATGAAAAACTTTGCAAGGTCGTGTGAGCTAATATAACGATATTTTTCATTTTTGCATTTCTATTTTTCCTCTCTGGTGGTAGGGAAAAATAAATTAGAGAGTTCTGGGTTAAAGGCCCTCAGGTTTTTTTACAGGTAATAGTATGTTCTGTTCAACAGTTTAAGCACATTTAAGTAAAATGAAAGGAAATGAAAATGAATTACAGGCTAAAAGCAAGATCTTGGCTTCCAGGAGCCTCTCAGCTGATGGTTCCAGGTATCACTGAAATAGAAACGCTGCCAGAAGAGGTACTAAACATGAACCAGGGCACGCTGCAATTCTTGTCTCTCAAGGGGAATGCAAATGGTCTTGCTGTGGTTGATGTAAATATGTGTAAAACAACAACTACAGAACACGTAACCTTTCAATACCTTTGGAAAGCTCTATATGTTGATTGAACAGAGACTTTGATAAAAATGACAGTTTGTCACCACTCTCTTGAGAGAAGTGTAAAATAAAAATGATGTGTGGTGTATGTGTGTGTGTGTGTGTGTGTGTGTGCACACATGTGTAGGTGGAGATGAGATATTCCTACACTGGCTTTCTTGATGTGAATCAGTATGTTAACATTTCACCTGTCTAAATTTTATAAAGGCTCCATCTCTAGAAGAAACAAAAGCAGTATCAACTATGACTTTGGACCTGTTTGTGTTTATAGACGGGTTGTCCCATCAATGTGGTCTGTCTAGTAAGGCCTGTCTTATCTACAGAGTAATTGTTCTCCAAGATCATTTGCTCCGTACTGCCCAAATATTTAGTATGTATTTAGGTAACAGTTCTGGGATACCGACGGGATGCAGTATCTGAAGATCACTGATATGGTTTGGCTGTGTCCCCACCCAAATCTCATCTTGAATTCACATGTGTTGTGGGGCGGACCCAGTGGGAGGTAATCGAATCATGGGGGCATGTCTTTTCTGTGCTGCTCTTGTGATAGTGAATGAGTCTCAGGAGATCTGATGGTTTTAATAATGGGCGTTTCCCTGGCAAACTCTCTCTTCTCTTTGCCTTCCACCATGATTGTGAGTCCTCCCTAGCCATGTGGAAGTATAAGTCCATTAAACTTCTTTTTCTTCCCAGTCTTGGGTACGTCTTTATCAGCAGCATGAAAACAGGTTAACACAGTAAATTGGCACCAGCAGAGTGGTGTATTGCTAAAAAGATACCTGAAAATGTGGAAGCATCTTTGGCACTGGGTAACAGGTAGAGAGAGGCTGGAACATTTTGGAGGGCTCAAAAGAAGATAGGAAAATGTGGGAAAGTTTGGAACTTCATAGAGACTTGTTGAATGGCCTTGACAGAAATGCTGATAGTAATATGAACAATAAGGTCCAGGTTGAGGTGGTCTCAGATGGAGATGAAGAACTTGTTGGGAACTAGAGCAAAGGTAACTCTTGTTATGTTTAGGCAAAGAGACTGGTGGCATTTTGCCCCTGCCCTAGAGATTTGTGACATTTTGAACTTGAGGGAGATGATTTAGGGTATCTGGTGGAAGAAATTTCTAAGTAGCAAAACATTCAAGAGATGACTTGGGTGCTGTTAAAGGCATTCCGTTTTGTAGAGGAAACAGAGCATAAGAGCTGGAAAATTTGCAGCCTGACAATGTGGTAGAAAAGACAATCCCTTTTTCTGAGGAGAAATTCAAACCAGCTGCAGAAATTTGCATAAGTAATGAGCTGAATGCTAATCCCCAAGACAATGGGGAAAATATCTCCAGGGCATGTCAGAGGTCTTCACAGCAGCCCCTTCCATCATGGACTTGGAGGCCTAGTAAGAACAATGGTTTCATGGGCCCAGGGTCCTCGTGCTGTGTGCAGTCTAGGGACTTAGTGTCCTGAGTCCCAGCTGCTCCAGCCATGGCTGAAAGGGGCCAGTGTATAGCTCGAGCCATGGCTTCAGAGGGTACAAGCCCCAAGACTTGGCAGCTTCCATCTGGTGTTGAGCCTGCAAATGCAGAGGAGTCAAGAATTGTGGTTTGGGAACCTCTGCCTCGATTTCAGAGGATTTGGAAATGCCTGGATGCCGAGGCAGAAGTTTACTGCAGTGGCAGGGCCCTCATGGAGAGTCTCTGCTAAGGCAGTGATAAAGAGAAATGTGGGATCAGAGCCCCCACAGAGTCCCTACTGAGGCATTGTCTAGTGGAGCTGTGAAAGAGGGCCACCATCCTCTAGACCCCAGAATGGTAGATCCACTGACAGCTTGTACCATATGCCTGGAAAATCTGCAGACAGTCAGACACTCAGTGCTAGCCCATGAAAGCAGCAACTTGCTTTTGATTATACCCTGCAAAGCCTCAGGGGCAGAGCTGCCCAAGGCGGTGGGAGACCACCTCTTGCATCAGCATGACCTGGATGTGAGACATGGAGTCAAAGGAAATCATTTTGGTGCCTTAAGATTTGACTGTTCTGCTAAATTTCAGACTAGCCTCTTTATTTTGGCCAATTTCTCCCATTTGGAATGGCTGCATTTGCCCAATGCCTATACCCTCATTGTATCTAGGAAGTAACTAACTTGCTTTTGATTTTACAGGCTCACAGGCAGAAGGAACTTGCCTTGTTTCAGGTGAGACTTTGGACTGTGGACATTTGAGTTAATGCTGAAATGAGTTAGGACTTTGGGCAATTGTTGGGAAGGCACCATTGGTTTTGAAATGTGAGGACATGAGATTTGGGAGGGGCCACAAGCAGAATGATGTGGTTTGGCTGTGCCCACACCCAAATCTCATCTTGAATTCCCATGTGCTGTGGGAGGGGACCCAGTGGGAGGTAACTGAATCATGGGGCAGGTCTTTCCTGAACTTTTCTTGTGATAGCAAATGAGTCTCATAAGATCTGGTGGTTTTCAAAAGGGGAGTTTCCCTGCACAAGCTCTCTCTTCTCCTTGCCTGCCCCATCCATGAAAGACATGACTTGCTCCTCCTTGCCTTTCACCATGATTGTGAGGCTTCCCCAGCCCTTTGGAACCGTGAGTCCAATTAAACCTCTTTTTCTTCCCTGTCTTGGGTATGTCTTTATCAGCAGCATGAAAAATGGACTAATACAATGACATAAACTATCACGTTTTTATGCACTTAGCTTTTAATCTATGATATCTCTAATTATTTCCATTTGATTCCAGAAGATGAGAGGGGGAGTTGGTTGTGCTAATAAACCCCTGCTTACTTCCCAGACTCTGAGATGGAAACAGTGGTGCTTGTAGGAATTCTCATTAAAGACCTGATCAAACAGGCTTCATTGACTCATAGGCTGCTGTGTTGTTGCTGGGTGTGTGTTGGTCCCCTCCTGACACTTTTATTATTTCCTTGGCACCTCTAGTATTGTGCTAAAGGTCATCTGAGAGTCAGATAGAAGAATACATGCCAAGTGTATTTACTGTACTGGCACCGGTACCACACATTTCTAAGGCCCACGCATTTCTAAGGCTGGCAGTTACTCTGAATAACCTATCTTTCTAGGTCATTGCCTGTTACTTTAACCCCTTATGGCTACCATTCCCTCCTCCCAAAGCAAAAATGTCAAAGGAACTTAAAGGAATTACTCTTATCAGTTTGAATACCTCGATGAAGACTTTCAACAAGGGCAGATCACCACAGGTAAAACATTGAATTATTTAGAACAGACAATATGCAAATAAAAGAATAAGATAGTATCTGTTTGAAGTATTTCTGGGAAAAATGTAGCAAAAAATTATAATTCTTCTATCTCCTTCTCTCCTGTGCACAACTTTTCTGGCTTTAGAAATATGGATGTCCTCATCTTTTCCAGAAATATCCTGTAAAGCTGGATTAAGAGGATGATGTGAGGACAATTGGATGTAGTGACATAAAAAACCTAGCAGTCAACTTTGGTGGGTGAGCTGGAGAGTTAAATTGCACAAGAGTAGCTCTCTTTATTAAGTTTTGTACAAAGCCATAACGAAAAGCTAAGAGTGCAAACTGTTTCCACACAGACATGTTTTGGACATATATTCCCTGATTCATACTCTGCAAATGCAAAAAGAAAATGATAGCTTGGAGATCTCCAACATAACCCGGAGATCCTTCTACTTTCTGACTTTAAACAGGTTAATAAGAACATATGTCTTTAAATGAAGAAGGCCGACTTCACTTGCATAAATGACATTTGAGGGTCTGAACATCAAAGCAACTAAGAAGTTGAAGGATAGTTGGAAGTGGTGGGTGGAAGGAGGAGGTATATTAAGACATAAAAATCCATAGATCTACAATTATTATTATTTTCAAGATGAAGTCTCGCTCTGTCACCCAGGCTGGAGTGCAGTGGTGTGATCTCGGCTCACTGCAACCTCGGTCTCCTAGGTTCAAGCAGTTCTCTTGCTTCAGCCTCCAGAGTAGCTGGGATTGCAGGTGTGCACCACCACACCCACCTAATTTTTGTATTCTTAGAAGAGATCAGGTTTCACCATATTGGCCAGGATGGTCTGGAACTCTTGACCTTGTGATCCGCCGGCCTCAGCCTCCAAAAGTGCTGGGATTACAGGCATAAGCCACTGTGCCTGGCCCAATATATAAAATTATTTAGGGCCTAATTATTGGTTTTAATAAAGCCCCCAAAGAGATTTGGAGAGTACATTAAGATGTGCCCTTTCTTTTATGTAGTAACCTCAGTTTCTATACATGTAGAGGTGGGGCAGGGGACAGCTGTGAGCTGGGGTTCTGAGAAACTTGATTACTAGATTGGTATCATGGGAATTTGCTGATCCTGTGTGAGACAGTTTGTTAAATCCCATTCATGTGTCCAAATACATGATTAGGGACTCGTAGTAACCACCCCTGTTCACACATCTATCATTCAGACACAAAACAAAATACAAAACACCAAATGTCTCTAGAGTTGAGCCAGATCTTTCTTATCTTTGAAGAATCAAAACTTATAAAAGCCTCAGGGAACTGAAATAATTTATGAATGTTCAAAGTTGCTAGACTTTTGACAATTGTTCTTGCTAAAACAAAACTGTTTACATTATCTTGTATTGCCATACAGATTTTGACCAAAATAAAAGTTTATTTCCAAAAATAATACTGTTTTCTTGTTATTTTCCCCTTCTATTTAGATATTGCATTTAAAAAACTTTATTTTTTTCTTTTTTTTTTTTTTTCTGTAAAAGCTATTCCAAGTAAGAGTGTTTAGTAGAAACAGAACCTTCTCAATAAAATGTTAGGAAAACCTCTCCTGGTCTGAGCTGCAACCTGCACCCTGTCACCAGGCTGACCAAACAGATATTTATTACCTTTTAAACTACCAGAGAAAATAGTAGGCTTTAGAATATGTGGACTTGGGCTTGGTGAAAAGAACAGTGTTGATTAAAAAGAGTAGATAAATCTTACTCTTTTGTGGAAATGCCAGGGTCCTGCTACCATTGCTTTTTCTGTCATGTATGTTTTCAAAAAGCAGTTAGCAGAATATCACTGATGTTTACACCCATGAAGAAAATAGCAAGCCAGTGTATTATTTTTTAAAGCATTCATTTGTGGGTAAATTTGTGCCTCATAATCAAAGTGTTGTATTTGCCTTCTTTAATTATGTGATTTCTTAAGAATGTTCAGCTGTCAGATTTTTTTTTTTTTCTGGAAATAGAGCCTGGGGAAGGAGAAGACATACTGTAGTGAATTGCAAAAATCAAGAATCACAATTTACATTTTCTTTACTCACTTTTAAAGTAAAACCAGAGGTGTGAACTGTGGGTAAGCTAAAAGCATCACTGGCCAATTTTGGTTAAAAACAGACCTTTTTTCTCATCATTATTAATTTAAGGTGATGGATATTTCACTCTTTCATGAGATACTGAGGCCTTCAATGAAGAAAGAATCACATCTTATTAATGTCTGATTTAGCAACTTGTCAGTCTTTTTTTTTTTTTTTTTTGAGATGGAATCTCGCTCTGTCGCCCAGGCTGGAGTGCAGTGGCTGATCTCAGCTCACTGCAAGCTCCACCTCCTGGGTTCACGCCATTCTCCTGCCTCAGCTTCCCGAGTAGCTGGGACTACAGGCGCCCGCCACCTCGCCCAGCTAGTTTTTTGTATTTTTTTTAGTAGAGACGGGGTTTCACCGTGTTAACCTGGATGGTCTCGATCTCCTGACCTCGTGATCCACCCGTCTGGGCCTCCCAAAGTGCTGGGATTACAGGCTTCAGCCACCACGCCCGGCCCAACTTGTCAGTCTTAAATGAGAGTGTAAACACCTAGAAAATCTCTAGACCCATCTTGATGTCATTGGCAACAACATCATTCTTTCATATTTTAGTTAAAATATTCAGTATCTTTAGGCATTCTTGTCCAGTGACTGTGGGATTATAAATTGGTGTAAGCAAGAAAGTAGCTTGGTAATATGCTGTAAGAATCTTAACAATGTAGCTCTTGAATTGGTCATTTCTCTTTTTAGAATATATCATAAGAAAAAATACCAGATACAGAATAAAAAAGCCAATATGTTGATTTTCATGTAACCCAAAGATCGCCAGGTCCTTCAACTATCTGGGATTACCCAGATAGTTTTAATATGCTAGTTAAATAAGCCAAGCTCTCACCCACATTAACTGCAGAGAGTCCCAGTGACTTTTCAAAATGCCTAAATAGGGGAATTAGGTGGGGACAAGAGATACTTATACTACCTTGTCTCTGCTATAACTTGCTCTGAAGCCCTGTAGCAGGCCTTTCTTTAATCCCTATGACATCTCATCTCTGCCTTTGTATGTCATGTAAGCTTTGCTGGTTCCTTTTTATGCCTTTTCCGTCATTTCTCCAGCATTTAGAATTTAGAGTGGTGGAAAGATTTACAATGCAAAATAGAAAATTACTTAAACATGCACGGGCCACATCCATGCTGTTAGAGTTTGTTGGCCATCCAGGAGTTGTTCCCTGGCTGAGTCTCTCCTTGGGCTCTGCACAGCAGCCATGTTGCTGGGCCCTGGTCTCTTCTTTCAAAGCCTCCTTTCCTGTCCTTTCTTCCTTGGGTCCTAGCAACTTAGCCCTCCTGGATTCCTTCCTCCAGCCTCAACACTTTTCTCTGAGGACCCAGAGAGCTGCTCCAAATCATTTTTTATTTCAAAACCCTTTCCTTTAGAGGAAATGTATTTTCACTTTATTTTGCAGAGCTGTTTAGATTCCTTAATTTTGACATCCCATTCTAAACTTTGCTCTGGACCTGCCTTAGTTTTTAAACCAAAGGACTTTTTAAATGTTTTGTTCAAACATGAGTCATTCTTTTTGTGTGTCTAAAATCGTATTATATTCTCACTCCTCCTTGCAAATTAATAAAAAATAATATTTTTCCCTGATGTTCTGATAACGCGATAATACTAAAAGTAATCTGAAAAAAAATTAGTATCCTCCATAAAGGAATATGATTTGGAAAATTACAGTCTATTCATAGAATAAAATAATAGCTTTTAATTATAAGTTATATTCATAAAATGTTTGGCTTATGTGTCACAATTTTAAATAACATAACATTATAACCTATGTAATTTTGACCTTGTAAAATTATTAAAATTAAGCAGAAGGAAATATACTAAAATATTAGAGTATCTATTTTGGATGGTGGAGTTATGTGTGATTTTTATATTCTTTTAATTTTTTAAATTAGCTTCCAGTTTGTCTATAGTAAGCATGTATTACTTTAATTGCTTAAAAATAAAACTTATTGCAAATTTTCAGAAATTTGGATTTAAAACCTGTAGACTTTTAGAAAATATTTTTTTCTCTTTTCTCCTTATATTACTTATTTTCTATTCACAATGGTGGTATTAGGCTAGTCAACATGAACCCAAATATGGTTAATGGTCTGGGATGAATGGTGGGGCCAATAACGAACAAACTCAGGTTAGTAACTATTTAGCTTAGTAGAAAAAAAAAGATGAAAAACCAGTGTTATCTAGGGATACCTTTTTCTTTTCCTGTTTTCTTTTTTTCTTTTTTTTTTTTTTTTTCGGGGAGTTGGTTGGGAAGTGGGTGTGGTTTCCCAATAAAAACCAGAAAATCTACTAGAAAAATTCTACAAGAGCTGTAACATTTAGGGACATCCATTATGAAAAGCATTCAGAAGGAATATTATTAGTTAACTACTGAGAAGGTGTCATTACCTATAACCTTCTAAATCGCTAACCTATCCCTAGATTAGAAACCAGTTACAATAATCTCACACAGTCTAGTCATGTTCTGGGGCAATACAGGCAAACACTCAATTCTTCCATGCTTACTCATATATAAACTAGAGCCCCTGAATTTTATATAGTTAATGCCATCTGTTATAATTAAATTTTCTCTCACCTGACATTTAGGGCTGCCGTGTAACTACACACTACATGTTTCACCAGACTTATGGAGAAATTCCCATTGAAATCTGTAAACAAATCTCTTATGTCTTGTGTAGCAAGTTGAGTCTTGTGAAATATGACAGGCTTTTAAACCCTTCTCATAGCCCCCACTGGTTGCAGCTACAAACGTATTATTCTCATGGTTTAACACCTTCATAAAGTCATGCATTGGATTTGGGCAATTCTCCCATCACCTGAATATACTATATCAAAATCAATAATTACAGGCAACCCATTGATTGCAAAAGGCATAAATGTGCAATGAGACATATTGGAGCACCAGAACTCTTGACAGAGTAGATACATATTACAGGCAATTGCATTCTCCTTCGGATGGATTTTGTGTGTGGGTGTGATATACTCAGATATAACTACTGTTGAATTATAGTTGTGTACACTTTCCCAAATGATTCAAATGCCCTTAACAATAAGTCATGTAAAGCATCGGGTTATTTTTTTTGTTGGTTTTTGTTTGTTTGTTTGTTTTTTCAATAAGAAAAAAAGATCTATCAAACTTGGGATATCGAATTTGAAATTATCTTTCTCTTATTTCTCTCCATTGGATCCACAGACTCCAGGAATAAGATAGTGGAGAGTTTTTCTAATAAACACATATTTGATGGCTCCCTTCACCCTGCAGTTTGAGATAGCAACCTCCCTACCTTCTGCACTCTGAGTTATACCTTCTGTCTGAAAATCACAAAGAAAAATAGTCTCTAACTCTGTGTAGCCCATGATAAGGCAAACTTTAAGGGAAATTTATACCACAAAATTGTCAGGATTGTTTTAGGGAAGGAGCAGAGTTCAGAATTAAATACACACAAAAAATGTTACATTACAGGATTGTTTCATACAAAATTTTTGCTATTTTTTTCACTAGAGAAGGTAACATAACTGAAGTATACTTCAATCAGTTTAATTTTGAAGAATTAAATTTTAAGAAGAAACTATTTGTAGAAGCCCAAATATGTGTACCAGATATTTAAAATCTTATGTGTGATTAAACTAAAATAATGGAATAATTGCTCTGCAGGCTTAATTTTAGCAGGCATGCTTGCCAGGCAGCTAGCTTCATGACAATAATGGGAGGCCCTCTTGGGTAGTGGTTAAGAGCACAGACTCTGGAATTAGATGACCTGAGTTTAAATCCAGACTCTACCACTAACTGGCTCTGTGACTGTGGGTGTATTATTTAATCTCTTTAAGCATTAATTTTTCTCAGAAGTAAATGGGGATTATGATATGATCCTATTTACTTTACCAGATTGCTACAAGGATTGAAGGAGAGATAGTATGCATAGAACACTTAAACACTGTTTGGTTGCTAATAAATGATTTTTAAGACTAGTGCTTGTTAACTACAATGATTACCAATGGGATGTTTGTGAGAGGGAGATAAAAGCTTCACGTGTTATAAAAGCTGACTCCTAGTTCACATGGCCATATGGCCATTTTCTTTTTGTTCCTAAATATTACCTATGAGCGGCTCATTGTAAATATTCAGATGTTATCTTTGTGTTTGATAAACTGAATTATTTTCTTATTCAGTTATATCAGTAAAGTTGAGTGGTGAAATCCAGAATGAAATGAAGATTTGTTTTCCAACAAGAGAATACCAGCTGTTGTCATCCACAGAATATCAATTGCCAGTATATCCATGCATCTCACAAAAAATGTACAGAACACATCCTCTTCCAGGATCTCAAGATTACAAAGTAAATAAGACAAGAGAACTGCCCTCAAGGAGCTTTTCGTCTGTAGGCAAAATGAGACAAATAACAAATAACTCTGCTATGTGGCAGGAAGAGCTATGCTCCTGAAGAAACACAGGGATGAACTGTGTTGGGAGTTTAGATGAAGGTATCATTCCTTCTCTAATCCATTCAGGAAAAAAATTCGTGGGAGAGGTAGCTTTGGAATGGGGTTTTGAGAGACCAAGATCTGAGTGTGATGTTAGGAAGAAAATGCAGCAGTTATGGTAACTGCATTATCTAATATTATAGTTTTGATGTTTCTGATCTATGTCTGTGTAAGAAGTTATTTTCTGCATACTTTGTTTGTGAGATAGCTCAAAGTTCAAGGAAATTAGATTCCCCATGCTGCACGTTGTAGAGAGACACTAGGAGGACTTCCTATAATTAACTGCCTCACCACAAAATTAATTCAAAATTAATCTGATATACATGTAAAAATTAAAACTATAAAATTTCTAGAAGAAAAATTTGCAAGCTACGGGTAGACGAAGATTTATCAACACTTATAAACGATATTATATAAAACCTAAAAACTTTTGGTCATCAAAAGATATCATTAAGACAATCAAAATGCCACCACACACTGGGAGAAGAGAACATCTGTGCTGAATGTATGAAGGTCTCTTACAATACAATATATAACCCAATTAAAAAATGGGCAAGGCCGGGCTCTGTGGCTCATGCCTGCAATCCTAGCACTTTGTGAGGCCAAGGTGGCTGGATCACCTGAGGTCAAGAGTTCAAGACCAGCTTGGCCAAAATGGTGAAACTCCATCTCTACTAAAAATACAAAAAAATTAGCTGGGCCTGGTGGTGGGTACCTGTAATTCCAGCTACTTAGGGAGGCTGAGGCAGGAGAATTGCTTGAACCTGGTAGATGGAGGTTGCAGTGAGCCAAGATCGTGCCACTGCACTCCAGCCTGGGCAATAAGAGTGAAACTCTGTCTCAAAAAAACAAAACAAAAACAAAAAAAGGCAAAAGACTCCAACAGATATTTAAAAAGATATACAAATGACCAATAAGCATATGAAAAGATGTTCCTTATCATTAGTTAGAAAAAAAATTCAATGAACTGCAACTAACTAAAAGTAAAAAGATTCACAATAAGTGGTATTGATGAGGATATAGTGCAAGAAATCTCACACATTGCTTTTGGGAATACAAAATGGTGCAGCCACATTGGAAAACTAATGGCAGTTTATTATAAAGCTAAACACACAAATATCCTATGACACAGAAATTATACTCTTAGGTATTTACCCAAAGGAAATGAAAACACATGTCTACAAAAAAGGTTTGTACAAGAATGTACAATTATGACCAGGCAGAGTTGCTCACACCTGTAATCCCAGCACTTTAGGAGGCTGAGGTGAGCAGATTGCTTGAGCCCAGGGGTTTGAAACCAGACTGGGCAACATGGGGAAACCCTGTCTCTACAAAAATTATGAAAATTATCCAAGCATGGTGGCGTACGCCTGAAGTCCCAGCTACTTGGAGGGCTGAGGTAGGAGGATCATTTGGGCCTGGGAGTTCGAGGCCGCAGTGAGCCTCGATTGTGCCACTGCACTCCAGCCTGGGCAACAGAGTGAGACCCTGTCTGAAAAAAAAAAAAGGTACAATTAATAGACTTGATGTAATAAATATATTAAAATGTCTCACAACAGGGAATACATATTTTTTCAAGTACAAATGGAGCATTTATAAAAAATTGATTATATACTACTTAAAAATACCAGTCACAACATAATTTCAAGAAAGGCTAGTATGCTACCTTCTCTGATCACTAGAAAACAATAGTAAAAAGTATCTCCCACAACCCACATAAATTTACTAACTTAGTCATATACTTATTGGTTAAGGAAGTAAAATAGATATTAGGAAATAATTACAGTTAATGACAACAAAGCTACATATCAAAACATTTGTGACCCAGTTTAACCCATATTTGTAATTAATGTACAGCTTTAAGGACATTTATTTAAAAATAAGAATAAAAAATAAAGGAGTTAAACTTTCAATTTAAGATGCTGCAAAGAGAACCACATAATAAATGAAAGAAAGTTGAGGGAAGGAAATAGTAAAGATAAGAGCATATTTTAATAAACTGGAAAGCAAAGAATACCAAGTATGAGCAAACTCAGAAGCTGGTTGTTTAAAAAGATGAATAAAATCCACAAACTTCAATCAATACTGATCTAAAAAAAAGACACAAATCAACAAGATTAGGAATGGAAGTGGGGCAAGTGCAAATGCATTTGAGCCTTAAAACTTGTAAGAAAATATCATGAACAACCTTATTTCAATAAATTAGAATACTTAGAAATAATTTTCTAGAAAAAAATGTTTGTTATTGTTTTTCTTTAGAAGCAGCATAGTATAATGATTAAAAGTGTAGCTTCTGTGTCATATTTCCTGGGCCTGAATCTCAGCTTACTCCTTACTCGTGGTGTGATCTGGAGCAAATTAATTAAATTCTCAACTTTTCCATTTGGAAAATGTGGGTAATCATAACATCTCATAGAGTTGATATAAAGATAAAAATAAGAATGGTTGTAACATGCATAGAACACCACCAGACAAATATTAAGTGCTTCATAAATATTTTCTATTATTTTGTTAATATTATTGTCAGTGACCAAATCTAACTGAAGAATAGAAAAAAATGAATAAACTAATAGCAACTAAGAATCAAATACTGCCTCCACGGGTTCATTTGCATTGTTTTATAAATGAGCTTTACCAGGCTTTCATATAACAATAATTCTCACTTTTAATAGACTACTCCAGAGAATTGAAAAAGAGACAAGGTAAATATAACCTTGATAAAGACAATAAAGTACACGATAAGATCAGTACAATAAAATAACTTATTAACCAATATCGTTTAACAATATAGATGTAAAAATATATAAATTAAAAATTGGCAAATTAAAATGTATTAAAAACATATTGTGGCTGAGTATTCTGTGAAAGGAAGGAAGATATAACACTGGCAGAATATAGTAATGTAATGCATATTATATCAATTAATTCAAAAGAAATAAATAACATTTAACACTAATGCATGATAAAAATGCTTTACAAAGCAAGAATAAAGTGAAGCTTTATACAGTTTAATTTTAATTTCTGACAAAGTAGATTTTGATATGAAAATACATGTTTAGAAATTTGTAGCAAACATCATACTTAATGTTAAACTTCTAGAAGTATTCTCATTTAAGTAGCAAATAATAATGCCTACATTCAACATTTCTATTCAATATTGTCTTAACATCCCAGACATTATAATAGGGCAAAACAAAGAAGTAAGAATGTTAAGAATTAAAAAGGAAGAGATAGGTTGGGGGCGGGAGCATTGCTTCATACTTGTAATCCTAGCAGTTTGAGAGGCTGAGGCTGGTGGATCATTTGATCCCGGGAGGTCAAGACCAGCCTGGCAGCATGTTGAAGTGCTGTCTTTACAAAATGATACAAAAAATTAGCTGAATGTGGTGGTGGTGTGTGCCTGTGATCCAAGCTACTCAGGAGGCTGAGGTGGGAGGATTACTTGAGTCTGGGAGGTCAAGGCTCACTTGGGAAGTTGAAGCTACAGTGAGCCATGTTTTCACCACTGCACTCCAGCTTGGGTGACAGAGGGAGACTCTGCCTCAAAAAAAAAAAGGAAAAAATAAAATATTTTTTCTCAGGCAATATAATTATCATATATTTAGATAATATGCACACTATTACAACTAATATGAACACTAAATTGTTAGATATGAACCCAACATACTCAACTCAATCGCTTTCTTTTATAATAACCATTTAGACAATGAGAAAAAACTCATTTTTAAGCTACAAAATATTAAAGGCATGTAATGCTGAATATCACAAAAATCTCTAAGAATTTATGTAGGAATTATAAAAATTCTTAAAAACATAAAATAAGCTAGTATGTAAAGGAACAATACATGGTGTCAATTTAAATGTAGACTCAATATTGCAGTAATATAAATTCTAGGCAAATAATCAATATATTTCAATGCTAGTTCAATAAAAATCTAAGTACAGTGTTTCATGGAACTAAACCAGCGGTTTCTAAAGTTAATATAGAATAGCAAGAGGTCAAAAACAGTAAGGAAAATCTAAGGAAGAACAAATTGGGAGGGGCAAGTCCTAGCAGATAACAAAACTTGGAAAACTTTGGAAATTAAGACAGTGTGTATTATGCAGAGGCAGACAGACAAAGAGAACAGAACAGAGATCCAGAAAAATAATCCTTATATTGATATATGACAGAGGTGACTTTATAAGCCAGTGGACTAAGCAATAAATGCTGATGGAGAAATTCATAATTCACAGAGAATATAGAAATAATGATAGAACCCTACATACAAAGAGAAAAGATTAATCCTAAGGTGGGGCGGGGAATCGGACCAAAATGTCCAAGGCAAAACTTGAAAACTTTTAGAGAAAATAAGTATTAATGTCATCATGATCCTAAGATAATGGAACGGTTTTTTAAAAATAAGGAAGACATTGATAGATCGAAGTTAAAAAAATAAAAACACAAAAAGGAAAAAGTCTGCATATGAACAGATACTATAAACAAAATAGAAAGGCGTGCCAGAGCTGGAGATATTTTCAGTATACAAAGTGAAAGCAGGACTGAGAAACATTGAGAAATATTCTTTGGAACTAAATTATCAGAGTTCAATCCAGATTTAACCACTGGACAACTTTGGGCAAGGTATGTCACGTCTATGTGCTTCAGTTCCCTATACATAAACTGGAGCTAATAAATCTCCCCATCTTTTAGGGCTGTTATGAAGATCAAATGGGTTAATTAACATAAGGTGCCCAAAACAAGGTCAGGCATATTATAAGCACTTAATAATGTTAGATATTATGTTATAGAATTGGTGTTAAAATATATAGAGAAATACTAAAAATAAGTAAGAAAAAGACAAATAAATTGAAAAATGGGCAAATATGTGGTTTAGCATTTCAAAGAATAGGACACTTAAATTTCCAATAACTATTAGAAAAGATAGTCAAACTTATTACTGATCAGATAAATGTAAATTAAAACTACAAGGAGATACTGTTTCATGCTCATGAGATTGTCAAAATTCAAAGTGTAGGGAGGGGTGTAGAGCAATAGAAAATCAACAAACTACTTGCTATGAATATAAATTACAGCCAGGGGCGGTGCTCGCATCTGTAATCCCTGCTTTTTGAGAGGCCAAGGAGGGAGAATTACTTGAGTCCAGGAGTTTGAGACCAGCCTGGGCAGCAATAGTGAGACTCCATCTCTACAAAAAGTACAAAAATTAGCTGAATGTGGTGGCATGTGCCTGTAGTTTCAGCTACTTGGGAGGTTGAGGTGGGAGGATTGCTTGAGCCCGAGGTTGAGGCTACAGTGAACCAAGGTCAGGCCACTGCACTCCAGCCTAGGTGACAGAGCTAGACACTGTTTCTATAAAAGAAAAAGAAAAAAAAGAAAAGAAAAAGAAAAAAGAAAAAGAAGAAGAAGAAGGAGGAGGAGGAGGAGGCGGAGGAGGGTAAATTACTACAACCAATTTGGAGAATAATGAATAATTTGACATTATCAAGGAACACTGATGATGCTCATGGTAGATAATCCAACAATTGTACTCCCAAAATATAAACCCTAGGGATTTAGTATGAATGCTGCAAAAGAAACATATAAGAATATTCTTAATAATATCATTTATGATGGTAAATAACTGGAAGAAACCCAAATGTCTTTCAGTAGAGGAATGGATAAATACTATAGTGGTAAATTTATATAAAGAAGCTGTACATTCAGTACAATGAATGAACAAGAACAAGGGCTATGTCCATCAACATGGATAAATATCAAAACCATAATGTTAATCACGATTTGTACACTAGGTCCCATTTCTTCTCACCCACTATAGCACATCACTCTTAAGAATTTCTCTCTTATCTGCATGATCAAATTTATTATTTCAACTGGATTATTCCCATGAGCATACAACTTGCTATACCTTGTCCTGTCTTATACTCCCTTCCAGCTACTATTCCATTTCCTTTATAGTAGAACTCTTTGAAGAGTTGATTATACTTAATGTTTCCAATTCTCCTACCATTCTCTTGCTTAATCTTTTAAAATTCTTATATCAATAATATATGACTCCCAAAATATTATTTGCAAATTTCAATTCTTCTTCTTTTATTAATTAAATATTTTCAATAGATAATAGACTCATATTTTAGAAACTTTAAAATATAAAGATTCTATATGCAGTGAAAACTCTTCCATCCACCCCAATCTCTCTTCTACACAATTTCCACTCTCTTTTCTCAACTCTTATTTCTTTCTTGTGTATTAGTTCAGTTTATTTGTATAACACATGAAACTGCAAATAAATATTCTTATTTTCCTCTATTTTCTACATAAATGTAGAATATTATGCTGACTGCTGCATAATTCTTTTTTTCAGTTAATGATGTGTTTTGGAGGCCATTTCATATCAGCACATAACAGCTTTTCAATTATCTTTTAGCAAGTGTCTAGTTAATTTATTTTACCACTTTTCTATTGACGAACATTTCAATTGTTTCCATACTTTTGCATTTACAATGCTGCAGTAAATGACCTTGTGTATATACTATTTTGTATGTGTGTAAGGATATGTGAATCAATTTCCAGAAGCAGAATTCCTAGGTCAAAGAAAAAAGGCATTTAATTTTTTTTAGATACTGACAAATTTCTTTTTCAAGGGATCATGACAGTTTAAACTTCCAGCAATGTATGAGAGTACCTGCTTCCCCATCACCTCTCCGAGAAGTCCTATCATGAAATTTTTATTTTAAAAATTCTTATAGGTGGAAAATGGCAACTAGTTTTAACTTGCATTTTTCTAGCTGAAGTTGAATATTTCTTCATATGTTTAAAATTTTGTATTTATTTTTCTGCAAATTATTTGTTTTTCTCGTTTGCCGTTTAAAAAAAAAACTGGGTTATTGCTATTATCAATTTCTAGGGGCTCTTTAAATATTGGAGCTATAAAAGAAGCTCCAATAGTCATTCTGTCTGTGACATAATTTTTACTTTTGCTATTGCTATTACTTTGTTCTTTTTTTTCCTGCCATGCAGACGTTTCTTTTTGTTTTGTAACTTGTTGATATTATATCTTGGTTAGAAGAACTGGCCCCACTCAAATTATAAAACAATTTCCCCAAGTTTTCTTCTGGTGCTTTTATTGAGCTGTTATTTAAAACATTTAAATCTCCGGACCTCTTAGAACTTATGCTTAGAATATGGTATAAGGCTTCGATCCAATTTTATTTTATTTTTCCAGATAGCTACCAGGTTATTCCATCTTTTTTGAGTATTCCATCTTTTAAAGGCCAACTTTAGGCTACTTCTAGATTTCCTTATTTCTATATATTGATTTATTTGTCTATTTATGTACCAGTAACACATTGTTTCAATTTAGGGGTTGAGGCTTCAAGCAGATTTTAATATCTAATCAGGCTAATTCCTCCATTATTGCCCCCCACCTTTTTTTGAGAGTTCCTTCACTATTCTTGTCTATTTTTCCACACAAAGATAGCATAGGTGTCTAGTGCCACAAAAAATCTCATTGGTACTTTCTATCAGCAACCCATTACATTTATAAATTAACTTACAGAGAATTAATATCTTTGTAACATTGAGTTTTTTGATCCAAGAGCTTGGTGTGTCATTCATTTCTTTTATTTTTTTCTGGCAAGTTCCTTTCATATAACCTTACATATTTCTTTTTATTCCTAGAGATCTTGTCTTGACTCTTTCTTATCTCCCTAAACTGTAAACATTGGGATATGCCAGGGATTCATTCTTAGCCTTTTCTTTTCTCTTTTCTATCCATACCTCCTTCTTTGCTTATCTCATCAAGTCTCATGGTTTTGCACACACATTAGGGCCGAATTCCAGCTTTATCAGTTTTGCATATTTTTTATTGGACCTTCCCCTGAACTCCAGAACTCCAGATATATACCACTGAACACTCCTGGCTGTTTAACAGACATATATATCTAACGCAACATGACTAAAATCAATCTGGAAGTTTTTCTCTCTGGGTCCGACTTTTCCCCCAGTCTTCCCCATCACAGTTATTAATAACTCTCTTTCCAGTTGTTCAAATCTCCAACTTTGGAGTAATCCTTGACTCCTCTATTTTCCAAACTTTACATCCAATCATCACCAACTTTTGCCAGGTCTTCTTTAAAAACGTATCCAGAATCTGACCACTTCTTACTAGCCACCAGCATTTCAACTTGAATTATGAAATGGCCTCCTAACTGGGTCTTCCTGCTTTCACCATTGCCCTTCTATGGTCTGTTTTCTACATAGCAGCCAGACTAAAACAAATATAATGTAAGTGTTATTATATCACTTCTCTCTTCAAAATCACTCAAAGGTTGTCCACTTCACTCAAAGTAAGAGCCACGTCCTTTCAAAGGCTACAAGTCCTTTTATGACATAGCTCCTTACTCCAAATACAACATATCATTGTCGTTGTCAACCATCCCAGTCCATTTTCTACCTCAGGGCCTTTGCACCTGATGGGCCCTCTGTCTGGAATTTTCTTCCCTTTGTTGTCTTCTTGGCTCACACTCTTGGCTTTCAAATTGTACTCCAGTGTCTCCTTATCAATAAAGTCTTTCCTGAAAACTCTACGTAATAACAAGCATTGGATAACACATCCCCTCTTTAAGTACTAGGATCTCCTTTATTTTGCCTGATTCTTCTCTGTAATATCTGTCACCATCTGACATATTAGGTTAAGTGTCACTTATTTGTTCATTTGCTGCCTCTTCCTTCTTGAATATGCTATGAAGGCAATTTACTGGTGATGTTTACTGCTGTATCTTCAGCACTTTGGTTGACCTGTAGTAGAAGGTCAATAGATGTTAGTTGAATAAATAAATAAATTGACAATTAGTGTGAATTACATAAGTATATATGAAATGTTATATCATTAATTTGGATATTTAAACCTGCAAAGTAGTAATCTACAATGCTTAAGTAACAGAAGCACATAAGAAAAGTATAAAAACATCTATAGGATGTTAAGGAGAGGAAGAAGTCACCAGGAAAGGTACACGATGACCTTCGATTATATATATATAGTATTCAACTTCTCAAAAGTAATAAAGAAGCAAATGTGACCTAGTGTTAAGATTTCATAAACCTGGGTAGTGAGTACATTATATAGTTCTCTAATTTTTTGATGCCTTCAAAGTATTTCATTTCCTTTTCCAAGAAGAGGAAAACATAGTAATCCATTCAGGTACTATTCAGAAAATATATAGAATCTAAAGATTTTAAAGAGTAAGACACATTGAATGATCACAAAATGTATTGCCTGAGGAATAGATTGCAGTGATTGGCAAGGATTAAAATCCACCTAAATTTATATAACCCTGAGGGTAAGAGATTTTTCCTGGGTCCTTATTTAACTGAATGCTTAGTAAAGATGAATAATGACTGAAGATGTTATTGATCTCGCCTAGAAAAAGCAGTTTGGTTATAGTTTTAGAGACAATTGTCCATGTTATTTAAAAAAACACATATACACGACAAATTTTTGATAATTTTTTTCTATGGGTCAGACTTATGCTAGTTACTAGGACTACAGAGCCCAATAAGATGAAAATGGGAAGAAAATCTGGCTTCAAAGAGTTCACAGTCTAGTGGTAAAGATGGACAAATAAAGAGTTATAAAACAATGTCCTATAATTGTGCCATGATAGTGATATGTGGGGTGCCTTGGGGGCAGAGAGCTGTGAGAATGAGCTTCCCACATGCCAATAGAGATCTGGGCTCACAGAGAAACCTTACCCAGAGCCATGCTGTCAGCAACTGTATTCCAAAATCTACCATAATTATTAGTCCTCACTGCCAAATCCAGGGCCTCCCACTAGAATTTATTATACTCCAGGTTTTGCGAGTTTTTAAAAGTAATAGGGCATTTGTTAAACTCAACACATTCATAGGCAGTTTTTATACTTCAGTTTAAGTGCCACGTGCTAACTTATTCGGGTTCTTTTTTTTTTCTGTGTTTCTAAAATATTCATGTTGAACCAAAAGCCAGGAGGTTAGCACCTTGTTTATCAGAACATGGGGCATTGAAAACCAAATGTATTATCTAAATAATCGACTGGTAAGAGATATGGAGGAAACCCTCTCTCAGGAGATAGTTCTAAAATGATTTTCTCCAACAAAAGTTATTTATAAAATTTGGTAGCCAATTTGTTAGATATTAGTGGCTCCCTTGTGATGCTCTAAGTTTACTTATGGGTAAAAGCAAGTGCAGCAACAGCTATAAAGGGGTCAATAGGCAAAGACACTAAATATATCCACCCAAAGGGTGACAATACACAGAAATAGTCTAAATATTAAAAGATCAACAGCAGGCTTTTGTTCATGGATTGCTATTGACAAATTTAATATTGTGCTTATATTTAACTAGCTATTATCCTCTTGAATTTTTATCCATCCTCAGAAAAGAGCACCATGGGGCAAAATCCTACTGATTGAGATAATCCATAGCTATGGCATTACCATTACTGCTCCAAGCCTTCAGGTCTCCTGCTGTCAGGTAAACAGATTTGACAAAAGTGAGGTGGCTTTTACATTGGAAACCATAACAGAAAAAACTTAAGGGTCATTTTTGGGAAGGAGTGCTACCTGTATTGCTTGGAAAGCTTAGTCAAAATGAGAAGTAACAAATTGCTAGTCCCTGAACTTGGAAATTTATGAATGAATGTGTGAACCCAAAGTGTCTGAGACAGGTCTCAATTTTGCCATGGTTAAGGATGTGCAGGAGACACAGCCTCAGCAGGTCCTGATGACATGTGCCCAAGGTGGTGGGGCACAGCTTGGTGGTATACATTTTAGGGAGACATGAGACATCAATCAATTTGTAAGATGTACGTTGGTTGGGTCCAGAAAGGCAGGGCAATTCAAGCAGGGAGGGGTCTCTAGGTCATAGGTAGATAAGAGACAACCTTTTGCATTCTTTTGAGTCTCTGATTAGCTGAATGCACAATTTAATGTGAAAAGTGGGTAGAGGAATAGTCACTTAAGCCCTAGTCTGGCTTAGTGAAACAAGAGGGCAGAGGAAGCCATCAGATGTGCATTTGTCTCACGTGAGCAAAGGAATGACTTTGAGTTCTGTCTGTCCCTTGTCTGCAAAGAATTTCCGTGTGGACAAATTGTGAGGGAGGTATGAAGCTTTTTAAAAATCTTTGTAGCTTTCTTATTTAGGAATAAAATGGGAGGCAGGTTTGGGGGTCCTGCGATTTATTTTCCTTTCACAAATGGTTTCTGCATTTAGAGATTTTTATCTCAATTGTTGTAATGGTCAGCATTTCCCTTATTTTTAATCACAATGTTTTTCCTCCACTTAGGCCTAAAACCTGGAATTTGAGGGAAATAATGTTCCTCAATCCATGTTTTATTTAGGCAAATGACATGGTTAGGCTTTGTGTCCCCATCCAAACTCGTCTTGAATTGTGATCTCCACAATCCCCATAATCCCCACGTGTCAAGGGAGAGGCCAAGTGGAGGTAACTGAATCATGGGGATGGTTTCTCTCATGCTGTTCTCCTGATAGTGAGTGAGTTTTCCTGAGAGCTGATGGGCTCGTCCCCCTTCGCTCAGCAGTTCTCTCTCTCCTGCTGCCATGTGAGAAGGTCTGAGTTTGTTTCCCCTTCTGCCATGCTTGTAAGTTTCCTGAGGTCTCCCCAGCTGCATGAGTCAATAAAACCTCTTTCCTTTATAAAGTACCCAGTCTGGGGTAGTATCTTTATAGCAGTGTGAAAATGGACTAATACAGCAAATGATGCTATCATCTAAGAGGAAAGCTGACAAATCATAATGTTAACACTTGGAATCCAAGCCTATCCATGTTAGGCAGGAGGAGTTTTAGTAGTTGGTTGGTAAATTCCAGGGTAAATAAGGATCCATTTGCGAATATCCCTTATCTCTGCTAGTAAAAAGTAGAAAAGGTGTCATATTTCAAGTTTGTGTGCTAGAATAATTGCCTCATGTTTCTGGATTGGGTTTTAGCTAAAAGTTATGGAGAAAAATTTAGACCTTTGGCAGATAATATATATAGGAAGAAAACCTCTACCCAATATCTAATCCGTTTCATCCTATACAGTTTATCTTACACACTATTGCCAGGATGGTCTTTTAGTACAACTCGCCTCATATCTCAGTCTCTGCTCTAAACCATTAAATAAGGCCTTACTACTTACAGAATAATGTCAAAATCCCTAAATATAGCATTGAAGGTCATTCATTGTCTGGCTTCATACTACCTCGCCATTCTTTCCTTCACTAACTTCTTAAACACCCTATTTTCTGTCTACTCTTGCTTCTTTGAATTTCCCTTAACAGTCTCTGCTTTTCTTACCTGAATAACTCTCTTTCTCTATCATAATATCTTTCTCTTCTTATGTACATACTTTAAAACCCAATTCAAACTTGTCTTCATAAACCTTTTCTGATCCTTCTGGTTAGATGTAATCCATCCAACTTTAAATTTTATATGTTTAGTCACATTATAGATTCTTCTATAATTGTTAGAAAATATACTTATATTGTTTTTCATCTCACAGATATTTCTTAAGCACCCACTATGTGCTAGGCAAAATGCTGGTGTTAGACTATGATAGTGAACAACTTCAGAGATCCTATATTTTAGTGGTACGGATAGACCAAAACATAGAAAAAGGGAGCGAGAGGAGAGAGAAGAAAAGAAGCAAATAAATAATGAAATTTTATTGTAAGAAATGCTGCAAAAAATCCCCCAACCAAACAAATTAGAACTATCACTGAGGCTGAAGAACTTTAGATACTTGGTCAAGGAAGGCCTCCCTGAGAAGATGAAATTGAAGGTAAGAGGTAGGGATCAGAAGGTACATTTATGGAAGGAGCAGAGGAAGAGCGTTTCAAGCAGAGGCAAAGATATACAAAAGCCCAGGAGGAAGAAAGAGCACAAAAGCCCAGGAGGAGAAAAGAGCTTGGCACACCTGAGGAAATGAATGATGATTTTTGTCTAAAGCAAGGGGGAGGGAGATGTTTAGGGGCTTGGAGTCCACAGTAAGAAGTTTGGATTTTTTTGTAAGTGCAATGGGAATCCATCTATAGGCTCTAGATGAAGAGGGACATTTCTGTTTTAAATATGGTAATATAAAAATAATGATCCCTGCCTTTCGAGGGGAAAACGGATTTTGAGATTGAGTAGAGTGGGGAAGATTCATTAGAAGGGTGTTGCAATAGTCCAGATATGGTATATTGTATTTATGGATAAATGACCAGACATTACCTTCCATCAAGTGGCTTTGATCATCCTTCCATGGGGAGGTGGAGTTGATATTCTCTCCACTTAAACTGAATAATGGCTTACGACTGCTCCAAACAGTAGAGTGGGGTAGACTTGATACTGTCACTTCATTGACTAGACAATAAAAAGGATACAACTTCCTCCTTGCTATCTCTCTTTGGGGGGCATTCATGCTACGGGCAGTCAGCCACCATGCTGTAAGGAAGCGCAAATTATCTTGTGTGAAGAGGCCATTTGGAGGGACTCATGTGGAGAGACCCATATGAAAAGGAAGTGAGACCTCCAGCCCTCAGGCAGTGTCATTCTGTAGGCATGCAAGTGATTCTGCCTTCAGATAATCTCTGCCTTCAGTCTTCAGGTCTTCCAGCTAAAGCTTGGGCATCATGAACAAACACAAACTGTAGTACCCTGTCTGAATTCCTAATTCACAGAATCTGTGAGCACTTTTTTTTAAGGTTATTTCATGAAACTAACTTTTGGGGTGACTGTTTCTTAGAAATCAAAATGAAACGAGTGGTTATAGAGAAGGTGACAGAAGGCAGATCCATGATATATTTTGGAGTTAGAATCTAAAAGACTTGCAGAGAAAAGGGATGTAGAGAGTGAAGAAGAGGGCATAAAGGATGACTTTTAGATTTTTGGCTTCAGTAATATAGTAGATAGTAGTTCCATTTACTGGGATCAAGAAGACAAGAGGCTGCAGAGGACAGATTTGTAGGGAGCAAAGCTGATCTTTCTTGCTAGATTTTAAGCTTTTTGAGAGTAAGGAAGAGTTTATGTCCTTCATAGCACAAAGCACAGAGCCTTTTGAGTAGTAAGTACAATAAATATCTCCTAAATTGAACTGTGAAGAAACTAGTGCCACGACTGCCCCAGTGAGATCATTGCTTCTGAAAGCATTTATCTACAATATATATGGATAGAAATGAAGATGCATTTTTAACATTTGCATAAAGGGAATTGACATATTACATCAATTAATCACACTTGGCAAGGGAAGGATACATAAATTAACTTGCTGTCTTTTAGACATTGGCTTTCATACTGCAAAGTGATACAAGGAACTGGAAAATGTATAGTTAATTTGGCTCTTGGAGACATGTATGTATTAAAACTAGTCATATCAGTCACAAAATGAAGAATTATCATTCCACATTGTTGTGTAAACAAAACCTCCATTTTTTTTCTTTGCTTATGGATAATTCTAGCTTGTGTTGCATTGACCTTGGCCTTTTGTTTGCAGCATGGTTGCTTAGATGTATATTGGCTATAGCTTCTTTATAAAGTGCCAAATTGAATATATTTGCTCCAGAGTTTTTGGGAAATTTCCTGATAGATCCAGGACTTCAAATATTCACAGTGTCAGAGTTACCATAGCTGCAGTGGCAGAAGGGCCTCTCTGCAGGGAACTCTCCAGAATAACACCTAAGTGGCTGCTAAGTCCTTCCCAGTTCTTTTAGTTACTGCAGCCTCCAAGGGGCAAAGCCATTTTATCTTGGTGTTTGACACTGTGCTTTATGCAAACTTGCCCACTTTGTAAACACCTTCACAGAGTCTGGTTTGCCTTTTCTTCCTGGCACCTCAGTTAAGAATTTATTTCTCTTAAAATATTTGCCAATTTCATTTATATTCATAGGGCAAATATGAACTCTTGAGACATCTCCTCTGGCCACATTATTGGCCTCTGTTTCTGATGGGGTGAGGAATGCTGTGCTTTGGATGCAATAGCGCATGCCTGAGTGAGGAGAGGCAAATGCTTTGCAAATATACCTCTGGGCTTTGCCACTGAGTACAGAGACACTCTAAACTATCCCAGAGAAAAGGTTCAGCTCTTCAATGATAGAGATGCTTATCACAAAGATGTCCCTCTTTTAGTGTTTGTTGTTGTTGGCAAGGGAAGTTAATGCAATCAACTCATTTGGTTTGGCTTTTAAAAAGTGATGGTCCTGGGTAAGACATTAATGTTTATCCCTTATTAAATGCTGATTCTAATTAAACAAACTCTCTGCCTTGAACAAGAACATTGATTTTCTGTCTAAGATTTTCGTCAATAAAATCGTGGTGATTAGTGAGGTTGAAGTTAGTTATTAAGTCTTAATATATAGTTGTAGCTTAACTGCCATTATTTTTCAAATAATGTTCAATGACCCATCAGGTTTCTTGAGGTCTTTGGAGTTTTTACCATTCCTCTATCAGGTTCTCAGGATTATGAGGTACTCCAGGGAGCAAGAGCTGGTGGCCAAGTAGGTTTTTATTTTCAACAATGGGAGGAGTTTTCATAAAGGATTGAGCAATCCTTCACCTCTTGGCCTTTGGGGCATTCCTTGGCCAGTGAATGTAGCACTCACAGTGTTTTTTCCTTCTTTTCTTACTTTCTTCATGGTGGAAACCTGGTAAAAACTTGAGTGGAGAAGGGACAGATGAAACCTGTAGCAGCCACATGAGGTACTTGGCTGTCTTGGTGTTACTTCCAACCCCTTTTACTCATCAATGCCACCTTTCAGCTTCTGTAGCCTAGCAACTGGGGGATTCATATAATAAGGACATTGATTTCTTTTTTTTCTTTTGAAATAGGATCTTGCTCTGTCACTCAGGCCGGAGTGCAGTGGTGCGATCCTGGCTCACTGCAGCCTTGACCTCCCAGGGCTCAAGCGATTTTCCTACCTCAGCACTCCAAGTAGCTGGGACTACAAGCACATGCCACCATGTCCTGCTAATTTTTTTAAAAGAAATTTGCAGAGATAAGGTCTTCTTCTGTTTCCTAGGCCGAAGACATTGATTTTAAACATCTATTTTAAATTTCAAAAACAAAATGTTTTCATTGTAGACATTTGAAATGATACCAAAGTATACATAGATTTAATGTATATATAGATTTTCCCCATCACAACACCTCTACTCTTTCTGCTCCTACTTGGGCTAGTCACTTTTATCAGTTTGATATGTATCTTTCCAGTGATCCAGTGGAGCCTTTTAAAATACATACATCCATCTTTATGCACATGTGCACATGTATCATATAGACTCATATATGGCTGCATTGTTATTATCTTGGGGGGTCAAAATTGGATTGTGCAGTACAGAGTATGTCTAGCTAGCTTTTTACCCAGGAATGTATATCATGGACATGCTGTGTGTCAGTAATGTTCCATACTAGGCTATATCAAAAGATAGTTAAAGAAAACTAGGTTTTTTGTTAAACAAACTAATCAGTATCTAAAGTTGTTATTCCCGTGCACTAACTCCATTGGAATGTGAATCATTTGCATTCTCAATGTGCAACCTTTCTAAAATATACATTTTTTTTCATTTTTTTTTTTTTTAGAATAGTTTCACTCTTTCTCATCTGTTTTTAGAGCCAGCTTAGAAAATCCATCTCTTTGCTTTGGGATCTCAGAGCAAATGGGGCATATGTTTTTGGTATTATGTATATAGTAGTTAAAAAAAGACAGCCCATTGTGGAAAGTGGAATTCTGTTGTAGCCCTCAAGATTCCCGCCCTTAGTACACATACCTGCATAATCCTCTCACCTGGAGTGTGAGTGATTTGTGATTATGATAGAATTTCAATCTAGGGATTAGATTATGTTATATGGGAAAGATGTAACTGGTCCCTAACCAGTTAATTTTAGATTAATCAAAAGGGAAATTATCTCGGGTAAGCCTGAAACAATCAAATAGGTCATTTAAATCTCAGTCTAGAGGTCAGAGAGAGAAGATGTCACACAGATTCAAAACTGTTCGTGTTCTCCTATTGGCCTTGACTGAGCAAACTGCCCTGTTGTAGAGAGGACAATACAGCAGGGGATGTCAAGCAGCCTTCAAGCTGAGAGCAAATTCTGGATGACAGCCAGCAAAAATGGTGGGACCTCAGTCATATGCCCTGAAGGAACTGAATTGAGCCAACAGCCAGTGAGCTTGGAAGAAGACCTAGAGCTGAGATTGTTTGTAGTCCTGGCCAACATCTCGATTTCAGCTTGGTGAGATGCAGAGAAGATTCAGCTAACTCATTCACGCTTTGACCTACAAGAACTGTGAGATAATAAATTCGTATTATTTTAAGTTCCAAGTGTAGTGGGTTGAATTGTGGCTGCCAAAAATATGTCTACTTGACCCTCAGAATCTGATCTTATTCAGAAATTGGGTCTTTGCATGTAATTAAGGTAAGGATCTCAAGATGAGATGATCCTGAATGAGTGTGGGCAGAGAAGTTGGTAACACAGAGGAACAGAAAGAAGAAGCCTTTGTGAAGGAGGAGGCAGGGAATGGAGCTATGCAGCCCTAAGCCAAGGAGCAGCAAGGGCTGCTGGCAGTCACCAGAAACTGGAGACAATCATGGAATGGTTTCTCCTGCAGAATCTCCAAAGGGAACCAACTCTACTGACACCTTGGTTTGGAATTTCTGTCTTCTGGAAGTATGAGAAAATGAATTTCTATTGTTTTAAGCTTTTGTGGTAATTTAAGTTTGTGGTAGTTTGTTATACATAAATAGAAAAGTAATACACAATATTAAAATGCTAGATTTTGTTCCCTCTTTATCAAGACCACATATGCATCTCACATGGCAATAACCGGCTAGGGACGCAACCCTTGCTGTTTCCCTGGGTATGAGTGCTCTGGTCTTTTCCATGGGCCACAACACTCTTGCAATGTTGCAAGCACTTATACCTGGCCTGCTTCTTTATCTGCCTGGCCCTTATAGGCATTTGCAGTTTGACCTTTGCTTTGCAGCTTCACATTTTTTAAACCTCAAAAAATATAATGCATTTATTAGCACTTGATTTCTTCTCAGGATTGAAAACACTCCCCAGCAGCATTGAAGATACTCAGAAGAGAACTCTGTAGATGATAAAGAGAATTCCAAGGTAGTTCCCACCGTGTTGTGCAGAGCAACCTTTTCAGAGCAGCCGCGGCCAAGCCCACCCTGCACTGTCCATGAGATAAGGTGGCTCTTTGCACTATAGACTTACTTATTTTTCAGTACAGAATGCTAACAGTTTTCTAAAACTTCCATTACTGTTTCCTGCCCTTAAGCTATCATACCAGAACAGAATATACAGTAATCCTAATTTTAGTGGAGACTGAACTTGCCAAAGACAAACTGATCTTTCAAAGATACCTTCTGGGTGAATCCACTTTGAGTTAGGTTCACAGTTCCTATTCTGCAGTCTGCTGAGTCTAGTTTCTCCCTTTCACACCTGGGTCGATGACAAGATGCAAAATACCCCCTCTGTTTCTGCAGAATGGGTTTCCCCTTTTGAAAATGATTCCTGGCTGCAGCATATGCTGAGCCTCAGGGTCTCCATTTCTTCCTGCCTCCAACAGTAGAGTGCAACTTACACCTGTCACTCACTCAAAAGGGCAAAAACTCACCCATGGTTTCAATACTTATTTTTCTGCCAATAGAGAGCATCATTTACTAAAACAGTTAAAGAGAAACGTCAAACACATTTTCAATGCTGAAAAGTGTTTTCAAGTCCTCTTAAGGGTGAACTAACTAGTATAGTGGAAAACCAACATTTTTGAGGAGTACAAAGTTCTGAGGGAAAATGATGATATTTAGTAATTATGATAGGGAAGAGAATTCTTTTTAGTTCGAATTTTAAACTGAGTGGAGAATAAAAGCTGAGCCACTGTCACTTAGGGACGTATGACCATCCAAAAGTTGTGTTTTGATGGTAGCTGTGATTGAATTTCAATAAGAATTCCAACTTCGAGTTCACTGCTTCGAATACTCATACTGTTTGCTACTAATCCAGCATTGGAGGGTGGGCAAGCCTATGTCTGGCAAACAAGACATTGTGGTTTTTCCCAAGTCCCCTGCAGCTTGTTGTAAGTAGGTTTCTCTCATGATCAACAGTAACTGTTCAATAACTATTGAGTGTTCTCTGGGTGCCTAGATTTGTGTGAAGGCATTTCATTTGTAAGATTGATTTTGTCACTTATTTCATTTTTCTTAAGGAAAAGGAATCTCTGCTATTATTCTTCACAAAATACAAATAATTATACTTAACTTACTGTCTTCTCAATTTGAGCTGGAAAAGGAATAGAAATATATATTACACCATCTCCCAAATAATCCATCCTAAAATATGTCACCTTAAACTTACTATATTTCCGAGCTGCTTGGCTCTTCTGTTAGGGCCATTGAATAAACTGGTCTTCTTTGTCCTTGTGTCTGTCTTTTAAAAGTTTCAGATTTCATATCCACTTTGAACTTGCAGCTTTCTTAACGGGATTACAGACAAAGGGTCAGGCCTAAGAGCAGCAGAGTGCAGACAGGTGAGGATGTTGGAGACAGAGCTTTAAATGGAAATGAAAGTAATAAATTTGTCAAATAAATTTGACACATGTACTGGACAAAGACATCCAGTTTTAAAGCTTTTCAGAGGACTTCTGTGTAATGCCCATGGTATGTCAGTTTGTTGACAAAGAAAACAGGAAGTAAAATATTTGTGAGGTTTGTTAGGAGAGCGGCTAAGGCTTCTCACCTCAAGACAACAGCAAAATTCAATCGTGTTGTGATGCAGAAGAGTTGGGTATTATTTTCTTTCCCTTTTTCACTTATTTTAGAAATTTCATTCATTCTGTCAATTGAGAAAGGGAGGTATAAAATATTCAATTTGGAAAATCTTAGAAGTATGTTCTAAAATTTTTACTTTAAAATTTTACAGGTTTGGCTATGGACTAAAGACAAGTTTAAACAGTCTCCTGTTCTAACCCTTTCTGTATTCGAATTTGCTGCATTATCTTGACTCTTTGGAATTTTATTTATTCATCATTCAAAAGTAAAAGCAAACGATGCAGTGAACAAGGAATCATTTTCTTTTGTGGGTGTTTCATTTTTGGCTTCTTAGAACAGTACTGGGGCCAATACTAATTAGTTGTCATTGTTTGTTTTCGTTCTCCACCAAGGTGGGTGGATGGAAGACCAGCTTTCATGTTTCTGTTTTTATTTATTATTTTACTTTTCCTTAGGTTGAAAAACCCTGTCTTTTCTGTTTTACTCATTGTGACAAAACTGTGCTTAATTAAACATAAGATTTTACAGATGCTTCAACAATTTCTTTTTGTACAAAAGCACCTATCTTCCTGAAAGAAGGGAAGCTTTTTCTTCCAACTTTCTTTCTTCATTTAAAGAAAATAAAAACAACTGGTGATGTTTCTTCCATCCACATGTGTAAGTAGCAGGAGGCATGAATATATGCTACAGTACAAATTTAAATTTGATTTATTTAGAAGTCTCATGAACACAAAGAAAAATTAATCCAATAGGATATTATACAAAATAATATTCCATTATACATATATAATAGCTATTTATGTTAATGGAAAAATACTTATATTGAAGATAGTGGAGAAATACTTAAATTCTTTTGACAGTAGTGTCAAGTCATCTGATGACATTAAACATTGGTGTAAGAAAATGTTGAAAATAATTTTATTTAATGAAGATCTATGTTTTACACCTTGCTGGCAGCATTTTCTTTTAATATTGAAATTTTAAAAGAAGAGTTTTACATGCCACTCCAATGAGTAAAAATACCCTTAACTTATCCCCAGAGCTTTCACGTCCATGGTCCTTCATGATTCTCTCTGCCTCCCTCTCCAGTCAAATCTCCCTCTGCCACACCACATGTGTCCTGTACTCCAGATATCATGCAGATTGCCATCCATTTATTACTCCCTCCCCCTCCTCTCCTCCACTTCTTTCTCTTCTTCTTGTGTTATTGGATTCAAATTTTCTATACTTGTCATATCCTTTACTGCTTGAAGATGCTTTTTGTTAAATGTAGCCTTATAATTTTATGATTTGCAAATAGCAAAAAGCAAATGACTTTTTAATTCGTTTATTTTACATATACATTGTGGTTAACTACAACTGGAAAATTTGGGTATTGAGTTCTGATGGGAGGGACTGACAGGCTACTCTAGAGTTTGTGAGCAGCTCATAATGAGGTCACTGTTAAGCTAGATTGGAAAAATTCCTATGTGGAGATATGGGCCCAATATTCTACCAGTGAAACCCATTCCAACGTGTACAGTAAACCACTCTTGCAGTAGAATTAGGTTCATGTAGGTTTATTTGTAAGTAAATACCTGACAATGACCATTTCAACTGATGACACAGATAAAATGCCCAGACACAATGTCACAACATCATCTCAAAAAGAAAAAATGAGAAAAGCCACGTGTCTCCTTTATAGTCTATGCAAATGGTACTCAAAACCAACCAACCAACGAACCAGAAATGTATCCATGTATCATGTGGGCTCCCTACCTTGGCCTGGCAAGATGATTATTGAAGACTGGTGAAGGCTGTGCACATGAGAAGCAGGACATTATCTCCTTGCTTTTATCGGGGGGAGGGCACAGAAAATGCCTTCCAGCTTTCAAATTGCATTATAATGTTTCAGGCCACTCTACTTTCAATGTACAGTCCCTTCTGTCCAGAGTGTCCCTTTCCATTTCTTCTTCTCAAATTCTACTTATCTTTCAAGTGGCAAATCTAGCATCATCTCCCGCAGGAAACGTTCTCTGGACTCTCCACAATCATTAGTGTGACTTCTCTCATCTCAGGCAGCAAACTGCATGAACATTTGTCATAGGAATTACTGGCTGCTACAATTTTGATTTACTGTGTCTCTTTTGGACCATGAGCTATTCTGGGGAGAAGACCTTTCTTTTTTCCAGCTTTGTATCTATTATACCTAGCAGAGAGCCTTTCATAGAGGGGTATTAATATGAATTGGTTGAATGAATGAAACTGCTAATGCTTTGGACTTATTTAATTATAAACACTAGTTGGCCAAAGAAGCTAATCAATATAATGAGATAAGTTCATGGCATTTTATCTTAAAATAACTCTAATCTCAGAAGTCCATTTAAATTACACATTTCAAATTAAAATAGTGGAATTAATTTCTCCCCTTTTCATTTACAAATTCTATACTGAATAACCATATCATTGAGTAGAATTAAGAGAAATACTAGTTCCCATGTTTTTGACTTAATGAACTTATTTTTTGTAGTCATTTCTGATATTATAACCTCATATTCTGGCCAATTATTTATTTATTATTATTATTATTATTTTTGACATGAAGTCTAGCTCTGTTGCCCAGGCTGGTGTGTAGTGGCGCAATCTCGGCTCACTGTAACTTCTGCCTCCTGGGTTCAAGCAATTATCCTGTCCCAGCCTCTTGAGTAGCTGGGACTACAGGTGCATGCCACCACACCCAGCTAATTTTTGTATTTTTAGTAGAGATGGGGTTTCACCGTATTGGTCAGGCTGGTCTCGAACTCCTGACCTCAGGTGATCCACTCGCCTATATTTATGGATAAATCACTATGTGCCAAACCCTCCCTGGTGAAGCACTGAAGATATATAGCAGTTAACAAAACAACATCCCTGCTCGCATAGAACTTACATTCTAAGGGAGAAGACACATAATGAACCAAACACATACATGTATAGACAGACAGAGACTCTCCTTTTAAGGAAATGTGTTTTATGGACTTTGGGTTTTATTGGGAACTATTAAGAAGCAGCTATCATTTAGCAGAAGCAGCTACTAAAATACTGAAACATCTAATTCAGACCACAGACTCCTGTTTGCTCCTCTTGGGGATGCTAAACTACAGAATTTGGGAGAGTCATCATGACCAGAAAGACTGAGCCTTCTTTTTCTATGAGAAAACAAACATGGATGTTTTGAATTCTTTACTATAAAATAGACTGAGTGTGGTTCTGAATATGGTCACAAAATTGTTTGGCTCTGTGAATCCACGGCACTATAAAATTAAGCTTTCTGGTAAAAGAACTGTTTCTTTAACCTTAAAAATGGTGGGGGCTGTATTTTTTTCCACCATCATAGCCCCTTTTCTTCCCACCCCTTTCTTTGGTGCTCTTGGCAATAAGCCCTTTTACTACACAGGTTTTCCAGCAGGTAGTATCTATTATTTTTAGCTTAGTTAATGGCTTACTTACAAACCAGTGAGTCTAAATTATGAAAAATGAGGAATGACTCACATTCATTAAAATGAATTCTGATACATTTGGCTACTCACATGAAACAGAGGTACATAATGAGGCGACCGGAGGACACACCATTCATTAATCCATGAGGTGGCAGTGATGCCAAGCAGAGACAGGCAGACATTTCTCTTAGGTCTCATGTGGGCAAAGTAATTATTTCTTTAAAAGATCTGCAGTTTGTGAACATTTGTTACCCTTGGAGGAATCTCCCTACAGAACTTAGTAAAAGAAAATTCTTAAAGGAATTAATCCAGACGCAGGAGATATTATGGTTTACAGTATCCATTTTATTCTCCAGTTTCTGTTAGATGTCACTTAACCCCTGCTGATTCAGCAGTTCTTTCCATTTATTTGGATTCTAGCAGGAGAGCTGCCTGGGCATCACTGGGCAAGGGCTGAGGACAGCAGTGAGATAGTTTGGGACTTGCTTCTGCCCACAAATTTGGATTGTCAGATATTCTTGCTCATTTATTTCATGGAATGGAAACAACCACCACCAACTTTCTCTTTCTCTCTCTACTCTCTCTACTCTCTCTCTCTCTCTGTCTCTTCCCACTTCTGTTTTGCAGAGGGGTGTGTTATTTGGAAAAGTTCTCTCAACAGAACCCATGTTATTATTCATCAGGCCATTTCCCCAAAATACCTTCTCTGCACAATCCAATCTCAAAGCAAAACAGAATAACATTAGCAGATTAAGTCAGACTATTGATTTAACTGAATATTTTCAGACCGAATTGGTTTATCTTCTAAATAAATTAAAGGCCAAAATAGTTGATATGGTTACATGCGTAAGGAAAATCATAGATAGGGACCAGATGTAATTATCTTTTCAAAACAACTATGTTTTGGAAGAATGTGGGTTTACTGAGGTGGCTGGGACACCGAAAGATGAGGTGTATTAGTCCATTTTCACACTGCTGATGAAGACATACCTGAGCTTGGACAATTTACAAATGATAGAGGTTTAATTGGACTTACAGTTCCACATGGCTGGGAAACTTCACGATCATGGTGGAAGGCAAGGAGGAGTAAGTCACATCTTACGTGGATGGCAGCAGGCAAAGAGAGAGATTGGACCGGGAAACTCCCCCTTGTGATACCATCAGATCTTGTTTGACTTATTCACTATCATGAGAACAGCACTGGAAAGACCTGCTCCTCTGATTCAATTACCTCCCACCAGGTCCCTCCCACAACGCATGGGAATTCAAGATGAGATTTGTGTGGGGACACAGCCAAACCATATCGTTAAGAGATTGTGCTATTATATTCAGAATTTCAGTTATGTTTTGGCTTCCAGTGGAAATATCTAAATAATTCAAACAGTCCGTGATTCAAGACAAACTTTATCCATCCTCTGAAGCACAAGCTTCTGAAATTCAAAATATAAAGAACAATATATATGAAGAAATTATACCTCTATCTCTATCTATCATCTATCTATCTATCTATCTATCTATCTATCTATCTCTGTTCATAAGAAATTCCAACAAGTGATTTCTATCCACTATTTTTCTGGGCCATCCAAATTCATATATGTGTGATAGTTGACATTGAATACTGACTGATTTGAATAACTTATTAAAGAAAAAACCTGCTTAGGCAGTATAACCTTTAATCCATATATTGTTTCATTTATGTGCAAAAATGAGGAAGTTAAAACATTTATTAGAATTTTCATTTAAGGATCCAATAGCACAAATAGACATAAGGGTATATATTAATTAACATTTATCTGCATTAATTACTCTAGCCATCAATTCTTCCACTTTTTTAGGATGCCCTCTCTCACCACTCCTATTCAACATAGTGTTGGAAGTTCTGGCTAGGGCAATTAGGCAAGAGAAAGAAATCAAGGGTATTCAGTTAGGAAAAGAAGAAGTCAAATTGTCCCTGTTTGCAGATGACATGATTGTATATTTAGAAAACCCCATTGTCTCAGCCCAAAATCTCCTTAAGCTGATAAGCAACTTCAGCAAAGTCTCAGGATACAAAATTAATGTGCAAAAATCACAAGCATTCTTATACACCAGTAACAGACAAACAGAGAGCCAAATCAGGAATGAACTTCCATTCACAATTGCTTCAAAGAGAATAAAATACCTAGGAATCCAACTTACAAGGGATATAAAGGACCTCTTCAAGGAGAACTACAAACCACTGCTCAGTGAAATAAAAGAGGACACAAACAAATGGAAGAACATACCATGCTCATGGATAGGAAGAATCAATATCGTGAAAATGGCCATACTGCCCAAGGATATTTATAGATTCAATGCCATCCCCATCAAGCTACCAATGAGTTTCTTCACAGAATTGGAAAAAACTGCTTTAAAGTTCATATGGAACCAAAAAAGAGCCCGCATCTCCAAGACAATCCTAAGTCAAAAGAACAAAGCTGGAGGCATCACGCTACCTGACTTCAAACTCTACTACAAGGCTACAGTAACCAAAACAGCATGGTACTGGTACCAAAACAGAGATATAGACCAATGGAACAGAACAGAGTCCTCAGAAATAATACCACACATCTACAGCCATCTGATCTTTGACAAACCTGAGAGAAACAAGAAATGGGGAAAGGATTCCCTATTTAATAAATGGTGCTGGGAAAATTGGCTAGCCATAAGTAGAAAGCTGAAACTGGATCCTTTCCTTACTCCTTATATGAAAATTAATTCAAGATGGATTAGAGACTTAAATGTTAGACCTAATACCATAAAAATCCTGGAGGAAAACCTAGGTAGTACCATTCAGGACATAGGCATGGGCAAAGACTTCATGTCTAAAACACCAAAAGCAACGGCAGCAAAAGCCAAAATTGACAAATGGGATCTCATTAAACTAAAGAGCTTCTGCACAGCAAAAGAAACTACCATCAGAGTGAACAGGCAACCTACAGAATGGGAGAAAATTTTTGCAATCTACTCATCTGACAAAGGGCTAATATCCAGAACCTACAAAGAACTCAAACAAATTTACAAGAAAAAAACAAACAACCCCATCAAAAAGTGGGCAAAGGATATGAACAGACATTTCTCAAAAGAAGACATTCATACAGCCAACAGACACATGAAAAAATGCTCATCATCACTGGCCATCAGAGAAATGCAAATCAAAACCACAATGAGATACCATCTCACGCCAGTTAGAATGGTGATCATTAAAAAGTCAAGAAACAACAGGTGCTGGAGAGGATGTGGAGAAATAGGAACACTTTTACACTGTTGGTGGGATTGTAAACTAGTTCAACCATTATGGAAAACAGTATGGCGATTCCTCAAGGATCTAGAACTAGATGTGCCATATGACCCAGCCATCCCATTACTGGGTATATACCCAAAGGATTATAAATTATGCTGCTATAAAGACACATGCACATGCATGTTTATTGCAGCACTATTCACAATAGCAAAGACTTGGAATCAACCCAAATGTCCATCAGTGACAGATTGGATTAAGAAAATGTGGCACATATACACCATGGAATACTATGCAGCCATCAAAAAGGATGAGTTTGTGTCCTTTGTAGGGACATGGATGCAGCTGGAAACCCTCATTCTTAGCAAACTATCACAAGAACAGAAAACCAAACACCGCATGTTCTCACTCATAGGTGGGAACTGAACAATGAGATCACTTGGACTCAGGAAGGGGAACATCACACATCGGGGCCTATCATGGGGAGGGGGGAGGGGGGAGGGATTGCATTGGGAGTTATACCTGATGTAAATGACGAGTTGATGGGTGCAGCACACCAACAAGGCACAAGTATACATATGTAACAAACCTGCACGTTATGCACATGTACCCTACAACTTAAAGTATAATAATAATAAATAAATTAAAAAAAAAAACCACATTTATCTGCATTTAGAAAGTCTTTAAGTGCTGGAGACTTTGTACTTGATCTACACAAAAAATGCAGTTGTCAAAAATTAGTGGCTTGTTTTCACTGCATAACTGTGTCTAGAGGATCTTTCATATTTAAGTAGACTAGCTGCAAAGGGAAGCAAAAGCTTAGTTAATTCCCAGTGTTAATAAATTACCTCTTACCTCCTTCATTTTCAACTCCCTTCCGTCTAACTGGCGGATAGAGGGTTAAAGTGGCCTTTTATTTTTCTTCTATTGAATGTAGCATAGATTCAAATCTGCAACTACTCAATAATGTGAAATCCTAAAACTGATCTCCTTTCACACATTTGCAAATCACTTCCGTGTTTTCAACTAAATGAAATTCTACTGAGTGGTTTACTGTGTACAAAACTTCGTAAGAAAGAGAGAACCTAAATATTGTAAAATCACATGTCTGGTAAATCAAGGAGTTACAACCATGGACCCCTTCCTTCCTGATATCTTCCTTTTCTTCCGTTCTCCTTGCCAACTTCTCAAGAGTCGCTGAGGAAATATAAATGAAGAGATTTCGATTTGGATTGAATTTGCTTCTTATTGCCAGCCCATTGGGGCAAGTCATTGTTCTTTACTAACCAAGAAGTTAAGCACATCAGAGATATCTCAAAGGATAATGGCTTAGATAATGGCAAGTCAAAAGCAAAGATAGTGGTAGCATCCAGGGTGGCTCAGTGGAGAAGTTAGGCTCCCTCTTCATCGCTATAATTCCCTCTTCCTTGACCGTTTTTCTTCCTCGACCATTTTTCTTCCTCATATCATGTAAAGTACTATCTCTAGAAGCTCCAGACTCCCCCTCCCAATCAACTTTACCCTGCACAGAAATATTGGACCTGACATTGGACCTAGAAAGTTCCCATCTCTGATACTGTGAATGAACATAATGAGGACAAATTAGAGTTTTGTTTGAATTGAATGAATAAAGCATTCGATAATGTATTAGCAATGCTTGAGGATGCAGCAAGGAATCTCGTCTCTGCCATTAAAATATGCATTGTATATCTGAGAAATGTTTCTTCTCAGTGGGCCATGTCGACACATAAATGTGCTTTTGAAATCTATATGCAAAAATAATCATGATGTGGACTGATAAGAATTCTTTTTTTTTTTTTTTTTTTTGAGACGGAGTCTCGCTCTGTCGCCCAGGCTGGAGTGCAGTGGCCGGATCTCAGCTCACTGCAAGCTCCGCCTCCCGGGTTCACGCCATTCTCCTGCCTCAGCCTCCCGAGTAGCTGGGACTACAGGCGCCCATAACCGCGCCCGGCTAATTTTTTGTATTTTTAGTAGAGACGGGGTTTCACCGTGGTCTCGATCTCCTGACCTTGTGATCCGCCCGCCTCGGCCTCCCAAAGTGCTGGGATTACAGGCGTGAGCCACCGCGCCCGGCCGACTGATAAGAATTCTGAAGACGACTGAGGCTACATATTAATCTGGGAAACTCTGCCCACAGTCAAAGATTTTCACTAGAAACTCAAAACTTAAATTCTGTATTATTTTTTTTCCTGAAATCATACAAATGTTCTATCCAATAATCAGGCAAGAAAACAAAGGGATTCAATCAGAATTCAGTGGGACACTAAGAAAGTAGTAGTCAGAATTTGACACTTCATGTAAATCAAGTTCAAAACCAAACAGGAAAAAAGGTTCTTTCTAAGTATCACTGTATGTTTAAGTATAAATCTGCATTCATATGGATATGTAACTGCGATTTTTTTTTCTCCTTACTGCATCAACTCTGTTAAGCTGGAACCATGTTTTCCTGAATTCTTTTGCTTGTATAAATTCAGTTTAGGGTTGGCCACAGGAGAAATTTGTGTGAGATTTGGAAGTAGACTTTATGCCCTATTTGTCTGTGTGGACTCCAGGTACCATAGCAGATCACATCTTCCCCCTGATCTCCTGGCTCTCCAGATTGTCACTGGGAAGCAGCGGGGTTTGCAGCTCCCCCAGCTCTTGCCTGGTTGATCTCCTGCAGCTCTTCAATTTCTGGACCAGGCGCATGAAAGACTTGTGGCAAAGTATACCAGCTTCTTCACTGGGTAACCCGCATTGTCAAATCCCTTGCCGGGAAAACCTACACTGGTCTACCCTGTGATAATTGCCTGTTTGGGGACTGCGGATCCTCTTCAGAACCTGCCTCCACCATCTCTTATTGCTTCTAGGCCTTCAATTAAAATCCAGTCTTGGCAAGGCTCCAGGGGTACCTGTAAAGGCAAAAAGATAAAATATTTACCTATATCAACAAACAAAATTATTATCCAATTTATATCACCACACCTGGAAACATGCATGAGAATGGATCCTAAGGGTGTTAGATAAGGATCGAAGACCATATTAGGCTGAATTTGCTGATATGGGTGCACTTAAAAGAGATTGTAGATTCAGTATGTTAGCAGCTGGGAATGACTCTAATAGTCATCTTGGTTAGATGAGTGAACTTCCTTGGTACTCTGGAGATGGTGATACTCATCCAAGGTTGGAATACTGAAGAGGACCTGCTCATTCACCTTCCTACTATGTCTGGAGGACATTCTCTCACTCAGGCTTTGCAGCACACATTTGTGAGGGAGCTCCAGGGTGGGTATTCCTAGCAGTCGAGAAATATCAGTGGATACTACTGCAACTTGACTCTAAATTCAGAGGGGCTGATGTGATCCTGTGGTGACAGGGACCAAGTTGTGGCACTTAATGGATGGAGACAGAGTGGTTTGGCCCACAGAGATCTTTGAGTTGGCCAATAGAGTATCACTAAAACAGAAATAGGTTGGCAGACTCTTAAAATATTTGATATATATATGGCAACAATTTTTTCTGGTGGATGGAAGTCTAACTTTAATCATTAGAATGATCCTGCATCTCAGCCACCTCCAGAATCAAGCCGATTTATAGACCTAGAGCCCCTGAATGAAGGGGAGGCCAGGACATGAATGAGGAAGCATCCTGCCCTACAGCCAAAAATTTACACTGTAAACGTTCTTCCCCAGCTTTGCTCTGAAGGGACACGTGGCCGTTTCTCAGAATAATTATTGGTCCTTGGCTCTGATCTTAATTTTTGGAGGCACAGAATATCACTGTGGTCCACTAGTCAGAGTAAAGACCAAATGATGTTAGGTGAACACTTCTTTCCTCTCACAGGACTGCTTTCCTCTCACAGTGGCTCCAGGAGGCCCCCAAACCTACACTGGGGTAATTTATTCACTTAGAAATACATAGAATAATAGACTCAACTATTGGCAGAATCCTGACATTGATTCCATAACCCGTGCAGTCAGGGCTATTATGATAGAACAGACCAAGACCAAGCGAAAGTCACTGGAAGTGACTCTACCTACCCAAATGGTAAACCAAAAGCAAACGGCTTTCTAGAGAAATTCCATAAATTATTGCCAATATCAAAGGCTTGAAAAATACAGGGTTGGGGATCTCTACTTAACGTGCCTATTTGGCCAGTGCAGAGGACCAATATTGCAGTATGTAGTGAGTGACTACAACCTTAAAAAGGTAGTGACTCCAATTCCAGCTGCTATTTCAGATGTATTTTCTTTCTGGAGAAAAAATCGGTGCTGGGAAGGCATACAGCTAATGTTCTGACAAATACTTTTTCTTCTATGCCATTTAGCAAAGATCTCAGGAACAGTTTGCTTTCAGTTGAAAGGGCTACGATATATCTTCACTGTCCTACCTCAAGGCTATACTAACTCGTGAGCCCTGAGTCATAATGTGGTCCACAGGGGGCTTAATTGCCTCACAATTCCAAAGAACATCATGGTAGGCCATCACCTTGTTGATGTCATGCTCATTGAACTTGTGAGCAGAAGTAGAAGCTACTCTAGATAATGAAATAAGACAGATGCATGTCAAGTAGTGGGAAATAGACCCCACAAAAATTAGGATCTGCCATCCCTAGAAATGTCTAGAGAAACAGTGGACTGAAGATTTTGGGATATCTCTTCCAAAGTTAAAAATAACAGTTGCTGTGTCTTACATTTCCTACCACTAAAAAAAAGGGACATACCTAGAGGGGGATTTTGGAGACATCATATGCCTCATTTGGGTGTGCTTCTTACATTCATTTATGAAATAACTTCAAAAGGACGCCAGCTTTCTGTGTAGATCCTAGCACAAGAGACATCTCTGCAACAGGTCCAGGCTGATGTGCAAGCTGCTGTACCACTTGGGCCCTGGGACTTATCAGATCTTGTGGTGCTTGAAGTGTCCATGGGCAATTGGATGATGTTAAGAGCCAATAGCATGCACTTACGGGTAAATAACTGTGGAGACTCTTATCATTTTACAATAAGGCTATACCATCTTCTGCAGATATCAATTCTTGTTTTAAGAAATAGTTTCTGGTCTGTTACTGGGAACTAGTAAAGATTAAATGCTAGCCCATTAGTCATCAATTTTCTGTGCCACCTGAGGTACCCAACATGAACTAGGTGTTGTCTGATCAAAACCGTGAAGTTGGGTATGCACAGCAACATTCCCTCATCAAATGGAAGTGGTTAGTATAAGATCCAACCTGTACAGGTCATGAAGGCACAGGTAAGTTTCGTAGCAAGTTGTGCAAAAGCTCATGGTTCGTACTCCTTTTACATGGCCTCTGTCTCAACTGCAGGTGTGGCCTCTTTCAGAGTTCCCTTTGATCATCACTGAACAAGAAAATATTTGGGTCTGGTTTACCAAAGGACCTACAAGATTTTCTGGTACCACCATTCCCCAGAGGGGTCAGCCAGCTACATGTTGGCAGGATGATGGCACTGGACTATTTCCATCATGGAAGGGGCAGCATTTTGTCCTCACTGGAACAGACACTTGCTTAGAATATGAATTTGCTTTTACTGCACATATTTGTTCTGCTAAAACCACCACTGTATATGCCTTATTCACTGTTATGATATTCCATGTAGCATTACTTCTGACCAAGGAACTCATCTCACAGCCAATGAAGTGTGGATAAGGAAGGGACTTTTGAAGATTTTGTTATGTTCTCAGCTGGGGAACATCATCTTATAGGGCTGAGGTAGTGTCCTATGGATGTAGTACATATCCCAAATCAGCAACCAAAGTATAGTGCTGTTTCTCCCATAACATGATCAAGGAATGGGAATGAAATCAGTTGCTCTTATTATTACCCTTTGTGATCCATTAACAAATTTTGCTTCTAATTCTGGCAACTTTGGGCTCTGCTGCTTTAGGGCATTTTACTTTTCCAGAAGAATAATGCTTCCACCAGGAAACACAGTAACACTCCTGTTAAATTGGAAGTCGAGACTCCTCCCTGAAAACTGTGATGCCAGTAAATCAACTTGCAAATAAGTGGCTACTAGATTGGCTGAAGTGTTTGATGGTGACTATCAAGGGGGAAACTGGGTTTCCAGCATACAGTGGGCACAGGGGTAGGTGCTTTCTGGAATACCCTGGTCACCTTGGGTCCTGCTTACTATTCCCTTATCCTGTGGTAAAAGTTAATATAAAACCGTGGTAGCCCAATAAAGACAGGACTTCTCATGGCTGACATTTTAGGAATGGAGTTTTAATCACTCCACTAGGCATGGGATCACAGCAAGGTGAGGTGCTCACTGAGGGCAAGGGAAATATGAAATGTGCAGTGCAAGAAGGAAGTCATCAATACAAGCTATGACCATATGGCCAATAGCAGCAATGAGGACTTAATAGTTACGAGCATTTCTTTCTTAATTTTATATGCAGGCATGCTTCACTTAATGAGAGGGATATGGTCTAAGAATCGTGTCATTAGGCAATTTTGTCATCATACTTACATCTTGGAGTGTACTTACACAAACCTAGATGATATAGCCTACTATACACCTAGGCTGTATGATGACAGAGCCCATTGCTCCTAGGCTCTAAACCTGCACAGCATGTTACCATACTGAGTACTGTAGGCAATTGTAGCACAATGGTGAGGATTTGTGCATCTAAGCATATCTAAACATAGAAAAGGGACAGTAAAAATTACAGTATAAAAGATGAAGAATGGTACATGTGCAAAGGGCACTCACCATGAATGGAGTTTGTGGGACTGGAAGTTGCTCTTGGTGAGTCAGTGAGTGAGCGGTGGGTGAATGTGAAGGCCTAGGACATGATTGTACAGTACTGCAGACTCTATAAACATGGTACACTTAGGCTACAATAGATTTACTTTAAAAAATCTTTCTTCAATAAGAAATTAGCTTACTGTAGCTTATTTTTAGTTTATAAGCTTTTAAATTTTTTAACTTTTTAAATCTTGGTAATAACACTTACCTTAAACAAACACATTGGATAGCTGTACAAAAATATCTTCTTTTTAATTTGTATTTAAAAGCTTTTATCTATTTCTAATTTTTATTTTACTTTTTAAATGTTTTGTTAAAAATGAAGACACCAATACACACACTAGTTTAGGCCTGCACAAAATCAGGATCAAGACATCACTGGCAATAGGAAATTTTCGGCTTCATTATATTCTCATGGGACCATCATTGTAGACTGAAACATCGTTATAAGGTGCATGACTGTATATGTGTGTATGTGTAAAAATTATTTAGTCCCCTTCTTCTATTTTTCTATAATGCAATATAAGGAATGTTAATAGTGGTTAATGTCAGAGTTCAATATTTAAGTTACAGAATATCAGAGGAAGAGTGTGAGGCTGTTTCATAGAGAAAGTGTCTTTTTGGCTGTACAAATTGTAGTTGCATCATGTTCTAACATGTTTACCTGGAAGTTAAATATGCTTAAAAGAATTTTGTAAGGGTACCAAGTTGACAAGGAGTGGGCTCTCGTATTTTCTTCTTTTGCTCAATGTCAAATTAACTGAGTTAGAAATACATTTCTGAGAATGCCCTTCCTTCTATGGCTCCTGATTGAGATTGGCCACAAGAGAAATTTGCACAAGTTTTGGAAGGTAAAAGTAAAGTAGCAGCCATTACACCTTGAAGCTTGATGTAGGGTTCCAGGCATCCCTGAAGTTCATGCACATTGTCACTGATCTGCTGAACCAGTCCTGTGCCAAGGTGAGTTAGCAGCTGAGCTTGTAGCCAGTAACTGGGCTTGTAGCTGTCTCAGCTCCCATTGGATCTCATCCTTCAGCTCTTCCATGTCCTGTACTAGGCACATTTGCAGGTCTCTGGGAAAGGGCACCAGCTTCCTCTGTGGGTCACCCACCCCATCCGTGTCATCAAGGTTTGAGGTGGTGAGACAGACGTGGGTTCCACTTTTTCCTTGCAGATTCCAGTTGGTCCTGGCTATATGCTAGTTCATGTCCAGTGTTTTTTCTTGACTGGCAGCCCTGATGACATACAACAGCATCAGAACCATAAACTGATGTAGCAGCAACAGCTTTCTGTAGACTTTTTCAAACAGTCTCAAAAATTATGCGTCATCTAGCTCCTAGGACAAATTTGTACTTCCATATCACTTATAATGGTTCTGCTCTCTGAGTTCTAAGTGATATAGTAACTGAAGACATAATGATCTCTTTTTAGGAAGAATTACAATGCATACAACCATTATTAAGAGTCATTTTTAATTAATAATAATTGTTACTTTAAGCAAGGTCTCCTAAGTTTATGTATTCCTCATTTACCTCAGCAGGAGATAATTTTTGTTTTTGTTTCAAATGCTTACAGTTTCCATTAAGGATCTTTCTTTAGTGTTTTAATAGAATTATCATTCTCAGGATACTGTAGTATCTTCTTTATATTTTAAATGGAGCAAAAAATAAACAAATGAGGTTTTAATTAACGAATGTGCTAGTAGATGTTCTATATTTACACAAACTAGTTTCAGTTCTATCTTGCGTGTGAGTTTGTGTGTGTAAAAAAGATAAAGAGAAAATAATCTCTGTAATAAAAAAACAGAGAATGGGAGAAAACCCAGAAATTTCGTTCCTTACAATATTTAAGGATAAGCTTTCAAGATTTTAGCTGTATCCAAATACTTATTCTTAAAATAATCCTGCTATCTTGGGCATAACCTTCAAATTTGAAGATTCTAAAAGGTTCATAGGTGGAATAAATTCTCTTTTCAAAAGAGACCTACCTGCAATGAAGAGGGATGCTTACCCATGTATAATTGAACATCGGTTTCTCCCCTAATGATGACCAGATACTCAGAAATTGGGTTACTTTTTTTTAACAGTCAACTGGGATCATAGGGAGTTAATAATTGCCATCACCAGCTCCACTGAATCAGAGGTTAGAACCAATTAGACAGTAAGTAAATGGAGAGTTAAAATGTCAGCTTTTTCTTTTTTTAAATGATGAAGGCAGGCTGGATAAGGTGGAGTTTTTAAAAAGTGTGTGGGAGGATAAGTGTCAAGATGAACTTGCTAATATTTTACCTATAAAATGGACAGACTCACCCACACAGTCACAAATAGCTGGGGATAACAGCAGGCTCTGCTAAGGTAACTGCATAACAGTCCATATCTTCCCAGAAAAAGAATCATTTTTTGCTTGCTGCTTTGCTATGCAATTAGGAACTCATTGTGTACAATCAAACTCTCTTCTCATCCTTACTAAGCAGTTCCTTTGGTAACGTGACCCAAACCCTCATGTCTAAGAGGTCTGAGCTCCTGGTCACCATTATCTTCCTGTCATTCCCGTGTTTGATGTTATTTTATGTGGCATTGTCTTATTCTCTGTGTATTACAACTTCGTTGTAAATTGTTTATAAGTTCATGTTTTATGCTTGTGTTCTGAATCATTGCCCTTACCATACACAATGCCAGGCACATAATAGTGGCTCGAATTAAAAAATATATCAAATACATAAATGATTGCTAGGTGCATGTTGTAGGTCATGCAGGTAATCTTTCCAGGGAAGTAGACTCTGAAATAGAGATTAATGTGCAGAAATTAGGAACTACTTATAGGATCAAGCTCTGTAGCAGAAGAAGAGTAAGTAAGATGGGGCAGAGGGAGGAGCTGGGCTATGTTGAAATTTCAGCAAAGCTCTCCATTAAACCCATATAGGGCTCTACAGCTGGGATGGCCCTTCAAAGTTATTCCCAGCTTGAGAGAGTCAGCTGAGCTTCATACCACAGTGTTGACCATTCATACTATTCATTGGCTACAGGCTTTTCCCAGGGAGGAGTATGGCCTTGGCAAGGTACCTCCCCAGGTGAGTGTAATTCCTGTGAGGCTGGCAGCTGGGATCGTCATCCCACAGCACTCCCAGAAGCGTAAAGATTATGTCCCTTAGTACTAAAGGGAGATCGAGGTGGTGCATCAGAGCACCCACTACAGACCACCCCATATGATGTCCCAATCCAATTCTTTGTGTAGACTCTGAGAGCAGCGAATTCTGATGGACCTCTTGTCCTGGGAGAAACTTAGAGGAAGGCGAGTGGGACAAACAACAGCCTCTCAACACCTGTGCTGAACTTGTAGCCACAACTGTCACTCATCAGCTTTTCCCTCTACTATCCATTCTGCATGCTGCTCATTCTCAGCTAGCACTTCTTCCATTCTCGGGTGGCTCTGAAACAGACTCTCGGGCCTTAGGAATCTGAGCCCCTAACCATCATGCCCTTCTCAGGCCATGGCATATCATTTGTTCATGAATCACAAAAACTGAGTGAGAATAAGTAGAGACATCAAAGCGAATCACCTGGGTGCCAACCCTATTCCACTATGCCCTCACTGTATAACAGGATTTCTACTTTCTCCTGAGGATTAGGGCCAATTACTCTTTCCAGAAATGGTGACTTGTCTTCTTAGCTGTGGTCTGTTGGCATGAAGGGTCGTAAGTGTGTGGACAGTGGCTGTAACTTAAGGTTCAATGGGACTTCTGCTGTGTCCCTAGGTGGATGTGTTCTTTGAGAACCAGGACTTCTATCTCCACAGCATCTGGAGTTGGGGGATGGGCAGCTCACATCCACATAGTGGGTCACTTGGAGGGATGTTAAGTGGGGTCTCTCACACTTCCATCTCATGCATCTTTTCTCACACCATGTGTCTCCTATCTGATCGTATCTGCTGGGAAATAAGGTCATAAATACAGCTTGGACCTGCTGCAGAACCCTTTCCAGCTACATCCTATTCAAAGCTGTCAGACTTTCCTTACATCTGATACCTAGGCTGGAGAACTATGCCCAGGTGTGGAATATGCTCCCTCTTAACACCTGAAGACATCTACCAGCTGTTGTGCGTTCTTCTTTGTGGTAGAGCACATGAGATGCAATAACCTGAATTTGTCTTTTACTTTAGAAGGCTTATCCTGGCATGCCCCAGACCACTGGACTTTTAAAAAGTTTACTTCTGTGTCAGACCCCTAATTCTTCCTAAGAAGGGGCTCCTCTTTCTGTAGTTCTATGTCTTCTTGTGTATCTGGTTTAATTTAGTATAAAATCATCAATATAGTTGATCAAAGTGATCTTTGATAACATAACAGAAGTCAAGATAAATATCATAGTCTTGGTCAGGAGTATTCACTCTTGATCCTTCTGAGTGAACATGAATTGATTCTGATTCCCTTTGTCATGCTCAGGGTCAGGTTCCAGCCCCAACTGAGGGCTGAGGGGAGTGGGTGGATGTCGGACAGGGAGCTGGAAGAACATTTGAAAGACAGCAGGTAGGTGAGACATGGCTTTATTCAGCAGCCCCTTCACAGGGTCAGTGTTACATTTCTACACTACACAAACAATAGTGGCTGAAAGCCAGGTGGGGAGCTTCTCTATGTTATGTCTACGTGGCTATGATTATGTAAGACATGGGACTGTGCACCTGTGCCACAAACCTGCTGAGTCATCCAGGCTGTTTACCTCAGCCTATGTCTGCTGCCTTATGCCTGCTTGACTGCAGCACAATCATGTTCCTTACACCCTTTCTGATAAAAATGGAGAGTGATACATTTATAACATTTGAGGTTACATGCATTAGCAAAGCCATGCTAATCTGCCCTAGCAGAGATAGTGCATCTAGCACAGAATCTTGGGGCTAATGTTTGGGTGAGGTTGTAGTGGTCTAGTATCCTCTTCTAGGAAACATTTCACTTTTGTGGGGAGCAGACTGATAAATTTGTTGGAGACGTATTAAGGACTATATCTTCTGCATCTTTTAGGTAGTTAAGAATGACGCTAATCCCTGCCCATTCACCAGGAATATGATCTTGTTTCTGACTATATTGACTGAGGCTTCTTGGTTTCCACTTGATTTTCTGTACAATGGTATCTCTTACCCCACAGTCCAATCAACCAAGGTTGGGAGTAGGGTGGGCAAACTACCACTTATATCCAATCAATCATATATTACTAATGAAATGGTTGATGGTGGGTCTGTGAAACTATTGGATTTTTTGTAAGCTGAATCTGAGCCAGGATTATAATTTATTACCTGAGTTCTACCCACTCTACGTGCCCCCACTCTAACAGGGAGGCCCTGATGATGTTTGGATGATCAAGTATCAATGTCTAATGTATACAATTGTTCTCAAAATTCTCTTTCCACAGTTTATAATTACCTGAGTAAATAGCATCTAAGCTGCATCTAATCAAGAAATGAATCAGGGTAATTTTTACCATAGGCATTTGCCATAGTATTGCCAGTCTGCTCCCTCTGGAAAATTCACCTCTCCTTAAGTCAGTGGGTTCTGAGTTGGAAAACTGGGGCAAATGTGGAAACTGGACAGGGTTTGTGACTTTTTATTGTATTAGTGGCCCTCAGTCTCTTGATTATCCTTTCCTGAACTATTTTGGTTGTAGATTTTACAACATCATTGCAGGCTATACATTTATTTTGCCCCTGAGAATATCATGTTCTATTAATCATATTTATAGCTTTCTGTGGATCAAGTCCCTGAATGTTACTCGCCTTTGCCACTTCATATGATAATTTGGCCCATCTTGCTTCCTATGGTTAAGTGGTGGCCACTTTGGATAGATGGGAGGAGGGAGCCTATCATCCACATTGCCATCATCGAGCCCAGTTCCACAACAGCATCTCCTACTATCAGTCTTAATTTACAGGACAATGCCTCTTCTGAACTTCTCAGTGATGTGGGTACCCATCTCACTCACTTTGGTAATTTGCATGCCCTCCAGGCCTTTCCATAGGATGTATTCATCTGGTGTGTTACCTAGACTTACACAGTATATACGTTCTTGCACGCCAACTTGCCTAACCCTTTTGCTCCCTACTTTTACTGCCTGCCATGATATTTCTGGCATCTCAAGTTCATTTCATTTGGGTCACTGCTTTCTCCAAGTTTCACAAGCTATCCCAGCAGAACATTTATACTTTGTCCAAGACTCTTGCCAGGGTATCACATCCTACATCCTTGGAGAGGGCTCTAATAGTAAATTCTCTCTTGTCCTTTTTTATATTCTATCCCGCCTTTCCTTAATCAAATACCTTTAGAATCCAGGCACATAGTACTCCCCAGTTTCATTCTGGTGCATATTGACTCCATGTGTGTATATTTGCTTTCCTCCCTTGGCAAGCCCAACACTTCTCTAGTTGTCTTATGCTGCAACTTAACCCTACATGTTGGCCTGCAGTCAAGGGGAGTACATAGTGGCAGATCCTGAGCGGGGTGCCTCTTGTCTTGTAGAAAAGGGGCCTCTGCATTGTCTGCAAGTAACAAGAAAAGTGTGAAGTCTTTACAGGGAGGGGTGAGCTACTTGTGCAGGCTCAGAGAGCTTAATGGAATTAGGAGATTTGAGATGTTTTAGTTCATCACCCCAAATGTCCCCATCCTGTTTCTAGGTCCCATTCTTTCCCATTAGGCCTCTACCCATAGCAGAGAGGACCTGACTAGGTTGAGAATTTACCAACTTTGGAACTCTGCTTGGTCCTCGGCTTTCTTTATCTTTGCTCTAGAAAATGAAAGCCTTTGTATGCTGCCCTGGAGACCCTCTGGTTGTTCACACTTAGCTTGTAATTAATGAATAATCACCTTCAGCCTTTGTCATCTTTCACCAGAACATTAATTGTCCCCAGCAGTTGCCATTCAATTCCATTATCTTTATCATTACTATTTCCCCATTTCTTTTCTGAAAGACCTGACACTTTGCACCTGCACCTGCCTGTGCACTTTCCTCCACAGCTGTACCATTCCGGTTCACCTTTAGTGAAAAGTTTAACAATTGTCCTGTTACCTTACACCAATGGCTATTCCTAATCCAGTTATTAGGTTTTCATTGCTCGCCAGCTGATGAGTGATCCAGCTCCAAAATCCCATCTCACCGTCTGCGCCTTTCCTTAAATGAGGGCAATTCCTGTGATTTTTCCTTCCTAAGGTGATTGAAAACTTTCCTCATTGTGGACACAGTGATAATTTTTTTATTCTTGATAATTCCCTGTTAAACATCTGTCATCAGGGTATATGCTATGTACTAGGCACAAGGTGAACCAAATGGAGAGTGAACAGGTTTTCCCTCCTCAAGGAGCTTGCACGTTGACTCTCTTTCCTTCTGTTGTAATTCAACGATTGAGAACAAGTGAAAGATTTGTACTTTTTGTATGTCTAAGATGAACGCCATGCAGTATTGAATCTTGTTTCTGAAACCTGAGATTAAACATGAGATATTCTCCTATCATCCAGTTACATGGAGTTATACAAACATAAAATATATAATAGCAAGATGGCTGATTCATTTCTTGATTAGATGAAGCTTAGGTGCAGGAAAGAAAAGGTTTTGTATTTAGATCCTCCGAGTTCAAGTTTTGCTTTTACTAATTACTAGTCAGTCAAGTCACTTGATCCTTCTAAATTATTCTTCTGTAATCAGATTATCTGTGTTGCATAGAGGTATGTCAACATGAAAAAGCACATTTTCAAATGTTTCTTCAGTGTGATCCAAGGATCCCTGGGGAAGGGGTTCACTTTTGCATTAAGTATTTATAAAGACAGATTTGTTTTATATACATTAATCAAAGTAACTTATAACAACAGATTGAATGTAGAATAATCGAACTGTCTTCTATTCAATTACTCATTAAAGAGTTCTGCAAAAGGGTGAAACAATACCATTATTCTCCCTAGGCTTTTGTTTTTTTGGAAAGTATAGATTTTTAAAAATAAAAGTGTGTTGTTTATGTTAACGTATAGTGGGCTTATTGTTATTTCAGGTGAACTAATAAATATGCATTTTAAATATTTTTCATTTTTAATTTCCAATATGGCAAGTATTGATTGAAATGAACCATGTAAACAAAGATTATTTTGTGCTCTTAGTATTTGCTAAAACTGTAAAGGGGACCTGAGACCAAATAACATACACTCTAATTTTGTCAGAAGTCTAAGACAAAATTGACCAATTCTCTGTCTCTCAATATTCTCTCAATATTCTATTAAAACACACACAAAAAGATAAATGCAAATGTTTAACCACAACTTACATGAGAAATACAGGATATGGCCCTTCAAATACTGGATATTAGAAATTCTTAATATCCAAAGCTTGGATAAAATCTCTCAGACAGATATGTTGAACAGTGCAGGAAAATTGATCATTGATTTTCAGCCAAGCACTCCTCCTGGAAACCCCAATTTCCCAGGCAAGGACACGAAACCGAGGAAGAGAATTCACCACCTATTTGCCTGGGAGGAACTTTACAAGGTAACCTATTGTTACCTCTCCTTTGTTACTATTAGAAGAAATGCGTAGCAATTAGAGGCAGAATTACAGAATAATAGAATCTTTACACGAAGGGATTGTAAATCAAGCAATGGGAATGGAAGAACCAGGGGGCACAATCAATTCTGGAAATTAGTGTCTCATTTTCTGATTTGGGCAATTAAATCACTATACTCATGCTTGATCATCAAAGAATAAATTCTACAACTCCTGATTATGCAATGACATGGCAGGTGATGTGGAAGACCTCCTCCCCTAGTCCAACAGATCCATTTCAAATAAGAGACTGCCAATATTAGGGCTGGAGAATGTTAACTAGTTCTTAGCCCATTATATGAGAAGATTCTGCAAGAATCAGGAGGTCAACCTGGGGAACCCTGAATAACCCTTAGTAATCCATACCGGAATATGCTTCTTATAAATAAAGAAAAGAACATGTGAAGTCTATGAAAAGTCTCCACATGTTTCAAGATGAAAACAGAATTACTATGTAAGATACAAATGATTTTTTTAACTTCAAAAGGAGTGCATGTTAGAAAGCTTTGTCCTCTTGATAACATTTATGGAAATCTGTATGCTACAAAACAAAAGAGAAAGGATGGGATGGTAAGACCGCAACTAAAATGACAAAAAAATTGAATAGCCTAAGGAAAAATTGTAAAAACGTAAGTATAATCACAAAATTAAAGTCAGGTTCAGAATAAGACAGAAATGACACTGCAGAAAAATAAATTTTTGTTGTAAAAGGAGTAAAATAGAAGCTTTCCCCAAATAGACATAGAGAATAGGAACAAAAAGACCAAATGGGAGAGAAGATGGTAGATCTAAAGGTCAGAAGTGAAGCACCAGCGTACAGATCACTGGTAAATATTACTATACAAACAATCCTAAAAGCAAGCTTACAGGAAATTTCCTGAGACAAAATATTACACAAATGGAATGATAACATTTGTATAAGAAAAAAAAACTGATAATAATCAATACCTAGATGGATCCTGATGGCATTTTTAAATTAAATCATTGACAAACTTTTAAACAAAGTAGTTTGATTAGATCATTTCAGTAACAAGTAAGAAATAAAAGCTGTATGTTGTACGGAATATTTAGGGGGAAATGACAATGTTGTATATATAAACAAATGGGATGTAGACAGAACATTTATAAATTGAATTTTTTAATCAATGAAGAAAAGTACAAGAACTACTCTCACCACAAATACAAAATTTATAAATTCAACCAAAAAAAAGTAACAGAAACAAGAGTGGAAAAATAAAATATTGGAAAATACCTTCATGACCATAGAGGCCAAAAAGGATTTCTTTTACAAACCTAAAATAATTTTATAAAGAAATAATTGACAACTCTGATCACATTCATATTAAAATTGTATATACATCACAAAGCACCATTTTTAAAAAAGCAAAAGACAAAACACAGGCTTAGAAAAGTTTTTTTTGCAACGAATATAACCAACATAACAGAAGGAAGTTCCAGAAATATGAAGACTCTTAAAATCAGTAACAAAAGACAAACAACCCAACAGAAAATAGGCAAAAAGATATAAAAAGGCAATTCGAGAAAGTAAGAGCATTATTTTTAAGTTAGGATGGTAGATGAGTATACATTATTTTATTCTCTGTATTTTGATATATCTTAAAAATTCATAAGACCAATATATGCATAAATAATTAAATACAGTTATAAATTAATGAATTGGAAACCAAAAATGATGAGAATAGATCAACTAATCCAAGATTTTGGTCTTTTGGAAGACATCAAACTATGAATAAAAATGATAGAAAATATTAAATATAGGACATTATGTGTGACAAAAATGTATCATAATAGATGAGATATTTTGAAATTCTTATTAAAATTTGCATATTCTATTATTTTAGAATTTCAAAATATCTCATTTTTTTGACTTATCGTAATAGCCATTCTGACTGGTGTGAGATGGTATCTCATTGTGGTTTTGATTTGCATTTCTGTAATGATCAGTGATATTGAGCATTTTTTCATATCCTTGTCCCAACATCTCTTTAACTTCTCTCTCTCATCTCTTCCTTCTCTATACTCCGAACTTTTTCTCTCTGCACTGCATAGGACAATAATACTTTCATTTTATTATGCATACATCTAAAAATCTTGGTTTCTGCTAACACCCATGTCTTTCAGATCTCATCTTCTATACCAGTGGCTCATCAAGGTAATTTTCCAATAGACAATAGATTCTTTCTGAAAGGAACTCAAATGACAGCTGCTAAGATACTATATTTTTCTCTTCCCCAATTATGATTACCAAAATATACTCAAGAAGTGTAAATCAGTATATATAGCAACATCTCAAATATGAAATGAGCTATTCTGTCTCTCTCTCTTTCTCTCTCTCTCTCTCTCTCTCTCTCTCTCACACACACACACACACACACACACACACACACACACACACGCAGCAGAAGGACGAATATAACCAGGTATTTACAAAGATATAGCTGACTCTAGCAAAAGCTGGTGATATTTTTTCAATATTATTTTGGTAATTAGAAAAGTGACATTAAAATGAATAAAAGTGAAATAATAAAAATTAGAGGCTTAGTATTCCTTAAATAAAGTCAGTATAATATTCATGCATTTTGCTGGTGTTGTTTCTATCACATGTCCGGAAATTTTGATAGCCATCATTCTGCCTCCAGGCATAGCTGCACTGACCTAGCATCATGGGACTTAGACGGAAGTGGAATGCCCTATTCATAAGGTCTATTCCTTATCCGAGTTCTCTAGAAATCTTCAGAGCACATTTCCCTATGTTGTTCATTCCCAATGCTGCTCTGCTGTATTTCCCAGAATCTAAACATTTACTGCAGTTGTATTTCTGACCTTTGGTAAGTTGCCTTGTTTCGTATCAATTCTCCAAGATGTCTTGCCATGCTCCTGCCTGAAGTCAATTGCCTGCAGAAACTAGCTTACATGCATAGATATGCATTTAATGGAGATTTAGCACAGAAATTTTGGACTCATATAGAGACCTAGTATTTATTTCTTATCACAGTTTCAGATTTGCTATATATTCCTCTTCTTATATTAACCCTCTTTACTAATAATTACTAAAAATAACGTTTTCTCATAGAACCATTCCCTGAAACTCTGGGCTAGCACAGTGTCCACTGCTACACATTTTCATAAGTCTTTACTTAAGCTTTTATAAAAATGAATCCCATATACTTTAAGCTCCATGAGAACAGCGTCATGTTTTCCTATACTAGTATATTTCTGGAATGTAAGAAGTGCTTAGTGAAAAAATAAAGAAATAGATGAATGGGTAGATGGATGAGTGACCGTCACATGACCATAAAATTTTCTTGCCAACTTTTGACCCTATTCACTAGTTCTTGCAGCAAAAAATCAGTTCAGCCAGTGTTTTCACCAAAATAAACTCTGTCCCTTATGGGCAAGGTCTAAAGGACATTTAAAGTATCTCCAATAAAACCAAGGTAGCAACTTAGTAGGAATCCAATACTAATATGAAGAGAATTTCAACCAAAGACATTTCTTCTCTCTCTTCCATTCTGGATTGCTTTTCTCAGATATCTATATGGGTCTTTCCCCTGCAATTACCCCTGTGAGGGTTAATTATCCCCTGAGCATCAACTTGATTGGATTAAAGGATACAAAGTATTGATCCTGGATGTGTCTGTGAGGGTGTTGCCGAAGAGATTAACATTTGCGTCAGTGGGCTGGGGAAGGCAGGTCCACCCTTAATCTGGTGGGCACAATCTAATCAGCTGCCAGAGAATATAAAGCAGGCAGAAAAACATGAAAAGGCAAGACTGGCCTAGCCTCCCAGCCTACATCTTTCTCACATGCTTCCTGCCCTCAAACATTGGACTCCAAGTTCTTCAGTTTTGAGACTTGGACTGGCTCTCCTTGCTTCTCAAGCTTACAGACAGCCTATTTTGGGAACTTGTGAACATGTAAGTTAATACTTAATAAACTCCTATATATATATATTATATATATAAAATAAATGCCTAGGAGTTTATTCCCTATATATATATATTCCGTGTATAGGGAACTCATATATATATATGTGGAACTCACATATATATATATGGAACAAAGACAAACAGTCTTTGACTAGTACAGCTTTTGGTACCAGGAGTGGTTGTAGAGGAACAGAATATTAAGAATGGAGTTCTTTCATTGGTTTTGGGGTTTCTGGGGTTGGCTGCTTAATACAATTAGACTCAAAGATGCTAAGGGCTCTCCTTCTAATAGTATGGATAACACTGATAGTCCTTGGTGTGAACTGTTTAGAGAGTTATGCAAAATAAATGCATTTGAAACTTCTGATTCCCTGCTCATGAGAGACAAGGAGTTTAGTGACTCTATACATAATGTCTTTGACCATATGTGGAGAACCAGGAACATAATGAAGCTGGTTGGTTGTTTCTAAGTTTGGTAGATAAAGTGATGAAAGAAAACTATGAACTCAGGCATTCTGTCTCCTGGCTTCAGAAGCAGATAATGAGCCTCAAATATGCTAACATTGCCGTGAGTGAGAGTCTTATCTCTTGTAGAGAAAGAGCTGAAATTGTGAAAAAACAGACACAAGCTCTTATTATGTGAGTAGCTGACCTGCAATGAAAGGTGCATGCACAGCCTTGCCAGGTGTCTACTGTTACACTAAGGGCATTGATTGGAAAAGAATGAGACCCTGCAACTTGGAATGGGGATGCGTCGGAGGACCCTGATGAAGTTGGCGACACTGAGTTTGTAAACTCTGATGAAGCTTTTTTGCCAGAAGGAACAGCTTCCTCATTCCCAGTAGTGGCAAAGTTCCCTCCCCAATCCATGCTGCCATCAGCCTTTCCACCTTTGTCTGAGGAGATAAACCCTGCACTGCCTGAGGCAACAGTGGCAGCCTCCCCTGAGGCAGTTGCCTGGCAAAATAATGTTGATTCTTCTCAGGAGCCACCCCCAACACCCCTGTTTGCTTCTAGACCTATAAGTAGACTAAAGTCCTGGTGGAACCCTAGAGGTGAGGTTAAGACTGTGACCCATGAGGAGGTGTACTATACTTGAAAAGAACTGCTTGAGTTCTCTAGTTTATATAAACAGCAGTATGGAGAACAGGCATGGGAATGGATATTAAGGGTATGTGATAATGATGGAAGAAACATAGAGTTGGATTAGGCTGAATTTATAGATTTGGGCCCACTAAGTTTAATATTCTGTGTTTCTGTGTTTAATATTGCAGCATGGGGAGTTTAAAAAGTTCTAATAGTTTATTTGCTTGGTTAGCTGAAATATGGATTAGAAGATGGTCCACTGTGAGTGAGCTGGTAATGCCTGATCTCCCTTGGCTTAATGTAGAGGAAGGGATCAAAAGGCTTAGGGAGATTGGGATGGTGGAATGGATTAGTCACTTTAGACCTACTCATTCCAGCTGGGAGGGTCCAGAAAATATACTGTTGACCAATGCCTTACAAAATAGATTTGTGAGGGCAACACCTGCATCTTTGAAGAACCCTGTAATTGCTCTTCTCTGTAAGTTGGATCTAACAGTGGGAACCACAGTCACTCAACTACAGAATTAAATTACAATGGGAATAATTGGATCCAAAGGTGGCAGGGGCCAAGTGGCAGCACTCAACTGTCAAAGACAAGGTGGGCATAGATACTGGAATGGACAGCAGAGACAAATAATCTGACTTGTGTAGAGCTCTGGCACTGGCTAATTCATCACAGTGTTCCTAGAAGTAAAATTGATAGGAAGCCAACTGCATTGCCACTTAATTTATATAAGGAGAAAAGTTCTAGGTCTAATGGACAAAAGATTAATTTGAACTATAAAAACAGAGAATCACGGCCCCTCAATCAGTTTTGAGACTTGAGCCAGTTTACAAACCCAGAACCCCTTAAATGAAGGTGAGGCTGGGTCCTCTTGAGGAAGGACCCCACTACATCACTGTCAGTTTATGCAGTTAATTTTTCTCCCATTCTTCCCCAAGGAGACCTCTGGCCTTTTATCAGTGTAACTGTGCACTGGGGAAAGGGAAATGATCAGACATTTAGGGGACTACTGGACACTAGCTCTGAGCAGACGTTGATTCCAGGGAGCCCACACTGTCATTGTGGTCCTCCAGTTAAAGTAGGGGCTTATGGAGGTCAGGTAATTGATGGAGTTTTAGCTCAGGTCCAACTTCCATTGGATCCATTTGGTCCCTGGACTCATCCTGTGGTCATTTCCCTAGTGCCAGAATGCATAATTAGCATAGACATTCTTAGCAACTGGCCAGAACCCCCACATTGGCTCCGTGACTGGTAGAGTGAGAACCGTCATGGTGGGAAAGGTGGGAAAGGCCAAATGGAAGCCATTAGAGCTGTCTCTACCTAGAAAAATAGTAAATAAAAAACATCGCATCCCTGGAGGAACTGCAGAGATTAGTGCCACCATCAAGGACTTGAAAGATGCAGGGGTGATAATTTCCACCATATCCCTGTTCAACTCTCCCATTCGGCTTGTGCAGAAGACAGATCTTGAAGAAGTGGATTATCGTAAGCTTAACCAAGTGTGACTCCAATTGCAGATGCTGTACCAGATGTGGTTTCATTGCCTGAACAAATTAGCACATCTCCTGGTACCTGGTATGCAGCCATTGACTTGGCAAATGCCATTTTCTCCATTCCTGTCCATAAGACCCACCAGAAGCAATTTGCCTTCAGCTGGCAAGGCCAGCAATATACCTTTACTCTCTTACCTCAGGGGTATGTCAGCTCTCTGGCTTTGTGTCACAATCTTATTTGGAGAGACTTTGATTGCTTTTGCTTCCTCAAGATATCTCACTGGTTGATTACATTGATGACATTGTGCTGATTGGATCCAGTGAGCAAGAAGTATCCAACACCCTGGACTTACTGGTGAGACATTTGCGTGTCAGAGGATGGAAAGTAAATCCAACTAAAATTCAGGGACCTTTTACCTCAGTAAAATTTCTAGAGGTTCAGTGGTGTGGGGCTTATCAAGGTATTCCTTCTAAAGTGAAGGATAAGTTGCTGCATTTGGGTCCTCCTATAGCCAAGAAAGGTACACAACGCCTAGTGGGCCTATTTGGATTTTGGAGCAATGCAATTCTCATTTGTGTGTGTTACTCTGGCACATTTATCTAGTGATCCAAATGGCTGCCAGTTTTGAGTGGGGCCACAAACAGGAGAAGGCCCTGCAACAGGTCCGGGCTGCTATGCTAGTTGCTTTGCCACTTGGGCCATATGACGCAGCTGATCCAATGGTGCTTGAGATGTCAATGGCAGATAGGGATGCCATTTGGAACCTTTGGCAGGTCCCCATAGGTGAATCACAGTGGAGACCTCTAGGACTTTGGAGCAAGGCCTGGCCATATTCTGCAGATAACTACTCTCCTTTTGAGAGACAGCTCTTGGCCTGTTCCTGGGCTTTGGTGGAAACTGAACATTTGAGTATGGGTCATCAAGTCACTATGTGACCTGAACTGCCTCTTTTGAACTGGGTCCTTTCTGATTCACCTAACCATAAAGTGGGTCATGCACAGCAGTACTCCATCATCAAATGAAAGTGGTATATACGTGATCAGGCTCGAGCAGGTCATGAAGGCACAAGCTACATGAGGATGTGGCTCAAATGTCCATGCTCTCCACTCCTGCCACCCTGTCTTCTCTTCCCCAGCCTGCACCGATGGTTAATGGGGGGTTCTCTATGATCAGCTGCCAGAGGAAGAGAAGACTAGGGCCTGGTTCACAGATGGTTCTGCACAATATGCAGGCACCACCTGAAAGTGGACAGCTGCGGCACTATAGCCCCTTTCTAGGACATCCCTGAAGGACTGCAGTGAAGGGAAATCTTCCCAATGGACAGAACGTTGAGCAGTGCACCTGGTTGTGCACTTTGCATGGAAGGAGAAATGGCCAGATGTGCAATTATACACTGATTCACAGGCTATAGCCAATGGTTTGGCTGGCCGGTCAGGAACTTCGAAGAAGCATGATTGGAAAATTGGTGACAAAGAAATTTGAAGAAGACGTATGTGGATGGACCTCTCTGAGTAGTCAAAAACTGTGAAGATATTTGTATCCCATGTGAGTGCTTGCCAGCAGGTGACCTCAGCAGAGGAGGATTTTAATAATCAAGTAGGTAGGATGACTTATTCTGTGGACACCACTCAGCCTCTTTCCCTAGACACCCCTGTCATTGCCCAATATGCCCATGAACAAAGTGGCTGTGGTGGCAGGGATGGAGATTATGCATGGGCTCAGCAACATGGACTTCCACTCACTAAGGATGACCTGGCTTTGGCCACTGCTGAGTGCCCAATTTGCCACCAGCAGAGACCAACACTGAGTCCTTGATATGGCACAATTCCTCAGGGTGATCAGCCAGCTACTGGTAGCAGGTTGATTGTATTGGATCTCTTCCATCATGGAAAGGGCAGAGGATTGTCATCACTGGAATATACACTTACTCAGGATATGGGTTTGCTTATCCTGCATGCAATGCCTCTGCTAAGAGTACCATCCATGGACTCACGGAAGGTCTATCCAGCATCATTGTATTTCATGCAGCATTGCTTCTGATCAAGGCACTCACCTTAGAGCTAAAGAAGTGTGGCAGTTGGCTCATGCTCATGAAATTCACTGGTCTTACCATGTTCCCCACCATCCTGAAGCAACTGGATTGATGGAACGGTGGAATGACCTTTTGAAGTCACAATTACAATGCCAACTAGGTAACAATACTTTGCAGAGCTGGGGCAAAGTTCTCTAGAAGGCCATGTATGCTCTGAATCAGCGTCCAACATATGATACTGTTTCTCCTGTAGCCAGGATTCATGGGTCCAGGAATCAAGGGGTGGAAGTGGAAGTGGTACCATTCACCATACCCTTAGTGATCCACTAGCAAAATTTTTGCTCCCTGTTCTTCTGGCCTAGCAGTCTTCGTTCCAGAGGGAGGAACGCTGCCACCAGAAGACACTGGAAGTTAAGATTGCCACCTGGACACTTTGGGCTTCTCCTACCTTTAAGTCAACAGGCTAAGAAGGGAGTTACAGTGTTGGCTGGGGTGATTGACCTGGACTGTCAAGATGAAATCAGTCTACTACTCCATAATGGAGGTAAGGAAGAGTATGCATGGAATACAGGAAATCCATTAGGGTGTCTCTTAGTATGACCGTACCTTGTGATTAAGGTCAATAGGAAACTACAACAGCCCAATCCAGGCAGGACTACAAATGACCCAGACCCCTCAGGAATGCAGGTTTGGGTCACTCCACTGGGAAAAACACCATGACCTGCTGAGGTGCTTGCTGGGAATACAGAATGGGGAATAGAAGAAGGTAGTGATCAATACCAGTGACAACCATATGACTAGATCCAGAAACAAGGACTATACCTGTCATGAGTATTTCCTCCTTCTTTTATTAAAAACATGTTTGTGCATGTATATGCTTGTACTAAGAAAATATCTTCATTTTTATTTCTTTTTCCTTTACCATGTGACATAAGATTTATTGACTTCATATCTGCCATTAAGTATTGTTAACTTTATGTAACAGTATTTGGGTTGGGGGTTGGTGCGTTTCTGGTTGTACAAAGGATATTTGTATTATGTTAGCTAAATTATGACTTTATTATTGTCTTTATTTGGAGAGTATATATGATCTCAGGAGATGTATATGAGTTCAAGTTGACAAGGGGTGGACTTGTAATGGTTAATACTGAGCATCAACTTGATTGGATTGAAGGACGCAAAGTATTGATCCTGGGTGTGTGTGTGAGGGTGTTGCCAAAGGAGATTAAAATTTGAGTAAGTGGGCTGGGGAAGGCAGACCCACCCTTAATCTGGTGGGCACAATCTAACCAGCTGCCAGTGAATATAAATCAGGCAGAAAAACGTGAAAAGGTGAGGCTAGCCTAGCCTCCCAGCCTACATCTTTCTCCCATGCTGGATGCTTCCTGCCCTCAAACATCAGACTCCAGGTTCTTCAGTTTTGAGACTTGAACTGGCTCTCCTTGCTCCTCGAAGCTTGCAGGCGGCCTATTGTGGGACTTTGTGATCATGTAAGCTAATACTTAATAACTCCACTATATATATATATATATATATATATCTATCCTATTAGTGTGTGTATGTGTATATATATATTATATACTATTCTATATATATATTATATATACATATTATATACTATTCTATATATATATATATATATATATATATATATCTTATTAGTTCTGTCCCTCTAGGGAACCCTAACTAATACACTCCCAAATGACTTCACATTAGATTCCTACATCTCACAGTGACTGCAAATCCCTGTCTACATTGATCACTGCATTCTTGTGTGCTTCCTTTCCGGATCATTACACAGCACCATACCTCAGATGAACACTTCCCTTGGAATGTCCCTCTCTGAACATGCCAATTGTCACTTTTTCTCAGCAAATCCATCAGTTTGGATCTCCATGTATCTATGATCACTCAATCCCTCCCACTATTACCTAAAATATCATACCCCTGATGTGGGAAGGCTGTTCTTCCTACCTTGGAATCCTTAGTACTCATGCCCATTCTTTCTTCCGATCATTTAAACCAGCTCTTAATCATAGGGTCTTTTCTTTTTTAAAAATGCCCCTTGAATATTCTCCTTCTACTTCACTTCTCCTTCCCTCGGTCTCCCAATATCCAGACCTTCCCAAGGCCATCCTACATAATATTCATTTCATGGCTAATTTGCCCAAATTGATCCTTTCATCAGGATATTCTTCTTTTGAAAACTTCCAAAAGGTTATTTAAAACCTATGAGCATAAAAATTTCCATAATTAACCAGGTGTTCTGTAATGGAGCTATAGCATCTATGTGAAACCCATTTCCTCTAATTCTTAATTAATTCTGCCTTCCTGTATTTACTTCAGCCTTCCAGAATGGCCCTCTATTGTTCTCTTTTCTGACCCAAATCCTATTAATTTTGCATAAATCAAGTTCCATACACTCTGTGAAGCCTTCCTTTTAGTCCACTAGTTTTTATTTCTGTAAACTCTTGTCATATTTTATAGTTCATACCAAGTAATTAATCTAATTGTTTCATCTGTGTTAGGTCTACTTCCCAAATTTGACTGTATCATTTCTCATGGAGAAAGATGTATTAGACTTTCTCTGCATTCCCTATCGTACCCACCGCAGTCCCACAGACTTAGCAAAAGCTAATAAACTTAGCATTGACTGCAAAATAAAGATGCTTTCCTTGCCCTGGTTGAGTTGTTGAAGGTGGATATTATCATAAAAGAAAGGAGTTAAGTTAGGAAGGTATCAGGGAAACAGTACAAAGTAAATAAATGAGACATATTTGAAGGCTAAAGAGTTTTGAAAGCTATTTTCAAGCCTGAGCCAATGTTACCATGACCGAGCTTGTCAACAACCACAAGCAAACTAGCTACCCACCTGCTGTGGTGAGGAAGCATTTGGAGCTCAACGAGAGTGAGGTAGAAAGTCAGTTAACACTTCAACATGAAAACATCTTTATATTTATTAATATCTTTTTGAGAATCCTTAGCCATTTTCTGGGTTGCCTTTCGTATTGTACCTGTGAAGACAAAAGAGGGTAGGAATTATAAGCACTTTGACATGGGAAGATAGACACAGAGAGAAATCCCTTGCCAAACATCTAACAGTGAAAAAACTGGGAATAGAAACCAGGTCCCATGCCTCACCATCTGGTGTTCTATCAGCTAGACCACACTGTCTCTCTAAATTGCCAACCTGGATTAATAATTGTACATATGACATAATTCTAGTCTTTGCCTTTCTGTGCTGTTGAAGATGGGACATCTCTTCTGTTGAGCGTGATGGAAACTTTTCTGTGTATATATCCAAATATATAATTAACGATGTTTTTTCCTTATGCACAGGCAGAATAAAGACAACCAAATTCATCTGAGTTTATTTCAATGCTAGAAGAAAACTAAGAAATTCATTGATATTAGATAGGGAGCTATTAAATTAAAAATTATTTAAAGAAATACATTTTGAGAATTGGCTAATCTAAATTCTATTGGCTTCTACACATCTATGTCTTTCTTCTATCGTCTGAGCTGCTTTATTTCAAAAGCAGAATTCTGTCCACACACAATTTCTGTAGCTTCCTTTTTGTATCAAACCATGATTACAGAAATAAGAATTCTGGTTCTTTCCATTGGTGCTTTCAGCCTGCGTGTGCCTATATTTGAGCATGTGAAGACCAACATATGTTGTTCACAATAGGTTGGAAACTGAAGGACTTTGCTTCAAACTAGGATGAAAATTGTCTATTTAATTCAGGGAAAATGAAGATTTAAGATCAGGTAAAATATATTATTTTCTTTGATTACCAAGCCAGGAATCTATTTGGGATTATGAAAGAGAGGCAACCCTTGAGACACTAGTATTTCAACCTCTACTCTTTCAAATACCTGTGCTGTTACACTAAATATTGCCCTACAGCTACATTAGCTGTACTTATGCAAAGTATTTTTGATGGTAGCAATTGTAACCATGTTTATAAAAATAAAGTCCAGCTGACAATTGGACATATTGATGAGTGACAGAGCGGCTGGGTTAATTCTTTAAAATCAATTTTCATCAATATTATAGTCTTTTCTTTACACTTTTATGTAGTATTTGAATTGTCCACCACGATAAAGAGAAAAACTATAGACAACAAATTCTTTTCTTAATGGGAACAAAGGGTTGAAGCAGTGTGGGAAGATTGAGAAGGGATTTCCTAAATCACGAATCACTCAAGGAACATCTAAGGCCAGCAAATGCCTTAGATGGAAGTTAGGGAATGCAGGGGAGACCACTTCCTAGCAGGGACTGGGGACACCCCACAGATCTGATCCCTAGAAGGTAGCATGTTGCTGCCTATCTTGTTTACTGCTGCTTTGGTTCCTCAACATGCTTTGTCTCACCCACCAATTCTTCTTTTTTAATGGAAAAGATAAAGTTTTTATACTTCACTAGTGAATTTGAGCTAGACAGAATACATAAAACACTAGGGAGAACAATTTCAGCCCCTGAATTAATTCACTGAAATGTAAAATGGGGATATAGAGTTGGCAGAGATCCAAATAGAAAAGAAATCTGAAAAGATAAAATATGTGTGTGTGTGTGTGTGTGTGTGTGTGTGTGTATATATATATATTTGTGCACATCTAATCTCACTTAAGAATGCAAAGCTATATAAGTGAGGCTATAGAAAGAGGAAGGGGAGAGAAGGACACGTATGGTTGGTAGGAAAGATAACTATGCAAACATTAAGTCCTAGATATTTAGGATTAAGGATTGGGGAGCGGGGGAAGTAAGTTATAAAATAAAAAGATGAACATGATAAAATATGTGTAAAATTGTAGTGAATATACTGAACCGGAAGAGAAATACTGCATTTGTGACAGAAGATAATAGTGTTCCAGAGAATAGAGCGTATTATTCAAGGGCCATATATTTAGGCCATTGATAAAAGTCATCATCCAAGATCTTTAAAATAAAGCTGAGAAGTATCTTGCTGGATCATTGAAAATGCTGTTAGTTAGAAATGGATTTTCTTAAGTCATTGCTGCGTTGAGCCAAAACAAGACAAGTAAAAGAAGGTGAGGGAAAATACTGGAAAAGGACTCTGGAGGAAACCCTCATAATTTCACTTCCACCCTGATTCTACCCTCTACAACCAGCAGAGCCTGTCCATTGAGGGCAAATAAAGGCCTGAAAGCTTAAGCTGGCGCTCTGCCTCCTTCCCTGAGGTCCTGGTCTGCCTCCTTTGCCGCACTTCACTTCCCTGTTTCTCAACTCCCGGCTCTTCGGCCAGATTGACCTAGTTACTGCCCTCCTCTGGGAAGCAGCCTCCACTCCCAGTCTCTCACCTTGTCTCAGGCCTTCCTCCTCAGTGGGAGGAGGTTCTCCTGCCTTGCCCTTAAGCTCTGCTTACCTTCAGGTATCTAACATTATTACAGAGTAGGAATCCTACAACTCACATCCTCTATACCTGTCCCAAAGGCTAAATAGCCAACTGGTCTGTGACTATCATGCCATAAAAATGCTTTATCAAATTTGAAACACAAATGAGAAGCTTAGGTTTTAGTTATATTCTCAGGGACGTGGAAATTGCACTCTTTGTGGCTAGTTGACAGTCGTTAGCAAGCTATGCATTTCCACTCGATTATTCAAACCCTCTTAGTGATTGGCTGCTGTTATTTTTATTTTTTTATGACAATAAAGAACATGCAATGTGCAGATATCTAGTTCCAAGATGCCAACTCTTTAACTGCTTTTATGTTTAAATTTTTTTTCCCCATATCCTGAGATCAATTAATATTTAGTTGTATTTTCTTCCAATTTTTATAGATTTTTTTTAACATTGAACACTGGTAATCCAGCTCAGATTATATCTATTATCTATGCACCTATATATCTTTGTATCTATGCATGTATGTATGTATATCTATCTATCCATCTACCTATCTAGCCATTTATATTATAAAAGTAAAAACACAACTCATTTTTGCCCCTAATAGCCAATTAACCAACGCTAGTAGTTTGCAGTATTTTCTGACTCTTGTTATTCTGGAATCTGTTTTGGGGTTATCTGTTCTGTTCCCTTGATCTGTCTGTGAATTCTTATGCCAATATCACACTGTTTTAAATTATTGGCTCTTATAACAGAATAAGTCCTCTTGTTCCAATATTTAATTCTTCTTTTTCATTATTTTGGATAGTTCCTCACTGTTTATTTTTTTCAGATGCATTTTTCAGTAAGTTTTCCAAAATTACAAAACAAATTCCATTGGGATTTGTTTGGGGACTGAAATTTGAAGATACAAACTGATTTGGGAAGAATTGTATCATTACAATATTTAATCTTCCCAATAGGATAATCTAAGTTTTATGCCTGTGAAATGTGAAGACAATTTCCTTTCTGATATTATTATTTTTGGAAAAATGGCTGTGATGAAATCTTAAATATTCTAGCATTGCTCATCTGGCTTATGGATGAACAGCATCTTTAGCTTCTCCTTCATCTCTCAGCTGCTTGCTCTTGATGGAACTTGCTTTTGAGCACCTTCATTGAGGCGAACAGGGACCCAGTGGGGAACCAGATTAATAGTTCCAGAGACAGGCTTAGTCATGACACATCAGGATATGAAGAGAACTTCCCTGTGACTGGCTGGGGGTCTGCCTGGCTGAGAGGTCACTAATCATGCCTGTCCTCTCCTGCAGATTTTCCTACTCTTTTGTGAAGGCCTCCTCTCCGTCTCCTCCACTCTGCCAGGTACATTAGCCTCAGTGTATGTTTGAGTTGAATTAAGAAACTGGAAGGAAGCTTGTCTCTGGGACTTCATAGTTGGCTTTTCCACTGTTGATGAAAATACCACACTAGGGAAAGCGAATAAAAAATAAACTTAAGGTATAGTTTCGAGGGAAAGTATATTCATTTAATAACTTTTTAAGTAGCTCGTTGCTACTTCTTATCATCTCCGTCAAAACTAACTGATTCACCTCTCTTTTTTGGGGCTAGGAATTAATTTCTTTTTAAATGAAAACACTCTCCACCGGGCACTTTTTCCTCACTATGAACACTGAATACATTTTTTCTTTTTGATGAAAATAATTTCACTTCAAGGAGACAGATGGGAAGATACAAGCTCAACTATGAACATCTTGCAGGCCTGGTGGTTAAAGAGGTTGATAGGTCTGTGGGTTTCATTTTGTCCTCCCACAGTCTCACCAATTGTTGGCAGTGCATGTGATGCCACCAGACCCTGGTGTCAGCCCATGATGGCTACAGGAAAGAAATAGCTTTTAAAATGCAAGTCAGAGTTTCAGAAATCCAGCAGATGCATGAGCGGGGGCAGTGGGTTACATAGTTCCTGCCTGTAATGTCTGGTTCTTGCATTCTCTGTAATCTCCCCTTATGCCTGCTAACCCCGAATTTTCCTTGAAAAAATGCTTGGGAATTTTATTTTAAGCAATATGACTGAGATGAGTACTTTCCCTCCAATGGTTGCACTTAAAATATCCATTTAAGCATGATCCATATGTCTGTTTTAAATGTTTATACCTGTAGTACTTATAATAGGAAATTGACATAATATTTTTATACAGCTTCAAAATATTCTATGTTTCAAAATGAAAAGCAAGTTAATATGAAAATCTTCCAGTTTTAACCTATTGTGTCAAGATAGCAAGAGAAAGGAGACATAGTGAGATGCTGAGATTCTCCTTAAGCCTGTCTTGGATTAGTTTTCTTAGGGGACTCTCAAAGTCAAATTCAGGTCACCTGAGTGCCAGGTCTGCTCAGCACAGACCAATGGCAGGTTTGTGTTCAGTAAATAGAGACAGCATAGTCCAGAGGCAAGCTCTTTGGAGCAGTCTTCAATTATATGTCATTTATTGTTTAACCAAACTGCTTGCTATTCCAAAAGTGTTGGCCATGTCTCTTTAGCTGCCTGGTGTTCAATTGCATTTTCACCACCTTCCTCAGCTACTGCACATTTTAGATCTATTTTTTATGACACGATAGCTTTTTTCTCCTTGCTATTGCTTCAGAAAAATGCTGTGGGGAAAAAAATGCTTCATAAGATTTTATTTTTCTCTCTTTTTTTTTATTTATTTATTTTTGTTTGGCCTTTTGGGTAACTCCTGTATACTCTTTTCACATGCAGTGTGAGATTAGATTTTTTAGAAATTACACTGCCTGTCAGGTCTTTATTAGAGCAATCTGTCATCTTCATGTTGGAAACCCTGGATGCTGTCTCCAGCCACTGTTTCTTTAGAACCTACATATAGTATTTTGGAACGTATAGTAACAGGGGTTGCATGAACAACATCAATAGCCCGTTATTCTTCATATGCTGTTCTAAATTATAGATATTACCAGACATCTCAGTGTGGCATTAGGAGATGATTCTATGGTTAACACAGGAGAACAGTCACAGAAATACCAGGCAAAAGCAAATGAAAAGACTAAAATATATTGCTTCTATTAGTTTTAAAAGCTGACTTGGATAGCAGCAGCAACTTGGTCATAGGTAGCAATACATTAGGCTCTATCTAATATTTCTTCTTTCCATTTTATAAATAAGTAAATAAATATATGGCATACTTATCCTCCACCTCTCCTTCCCCCTCCAGGTTTTTCAGTGCTCAGCTTGGCACCTACCAAACTAAAGGTCTGTAATTCTTTCGGACACTTGCTAAAGGTGGGAGCCCAGTGGTAGCTTTAGAATAATCTCTATTATTAAAGCACATCCATTTTGCAAAGAGGATCCATGTCAGGAAGCACTCCAAAGGACCCAGTCACATTTTATTTTAAGGAGGTTGGTATTTAAAATGTCAAAATGAAATAGTTCACACAGCTGAAGGAAAGCAGTGAAAAGGCAGGCAAATGAAGCAGTGTAACTTGAACTTCCAGAGTAGCTAACCCACGGGCCTTATTTGCTCACAGAAGCTGTGTGCTATTCAGGAAGCAGGTTTTTCTGCAGTGCTATGGATTGTGGAATAAGTGATTATGGGTGAGATCCTGTACACATCAAGTTGCAAAACACAAGCTTTATCTTTCCATTCATTCATATTTCTTGCAGACAAGTTATTTGTAGGTGCGAAGTGTGGGACTCCATCATTATATACGGATTCATGTTGTGGTCATTTGTGTGTTTCTGAGCACACAACCAACATTTATTCCATGTTAAATATACTAAATGCTTAGCCAGATCACAGTGAAGGTTATAAACATCTTACTCACGTGTCCATATATTTTTAAATTCAGAAATGTTATTTAAAATGAGCATATGTATTTAAATTTCTCTCATTACATGACTGGTTATAAATTCACAGACAATTGCATAAAATACTATGTGGTAATGACACGAATCTATGGAAACAAATGAATACAATCACATTGTCTTTAAAATGTGATGTTTTAAACAGTATGAGGAAAACATGAAAGTGAGGTCCAAACCACACATGCTCTGGCAATCCAGAAGAATATTTTCCTCTTCACAAAGTCTATTTCTCTTACTCTTAATTCACAATTTAATCTTTTCTTTTTGTTAAATATTGGATGTGAATTTTCAATGGTTTGAAATATTTGAGCATTTCTGTCCCTTGCACCACAGAGATGTAAGCATACAAATTTCTCAGATTGTAATAAAACCTATTTGAAAACTGCATTTTGTGTATACCATTTTTTCATATTCAGTAGCACAATAATTACAAAATCAGGACTCTATCTTTTATTTCTTATATTTTGGTGCAGTTTTAGAAGCTATGAATTTCAGATATTTTACTTTTATTGTGAAATCTGAAAATTAACAATATCATTTGACATTTATGTCATATTCCAATTGTAACTTGAGCAGTTGTGTGTGTAGATGTTCACAGAAGTATAATTTTTTCAGATTTGCATAGCTAATGTATCAATTACACCATTTTCCACATCATGGAAGCGGTCAATCTTTTCTTTATATCCATCCATCTCATCAACCTTAATTGGTATTTACTTGGTGCTTACTGTATTGCGTATATGGTACTGTGATAAGTGCATGCGAGGATTTAACTTTAAGTGAACAATTTGGTTCAATAATATTGTGCTCTCACACACACAAATACACATCAGTGTAAAGGAATCTATATGTGATTGAAACTAAATGTCTGTGCAAGCAGTGTGGGTCTGGCCTATTTGTCCAGCAGTCTCTGGATGTGCCAGAGCTTCTGCATTCATGAGTGAATATGCAGCAATGATATTTTGTGAGCACAGATGCATTTCTACCAGCTGCACTGCACTTTGGCATCTACCCAACAGCACCAGAAGGACAGAGAGATCATTTGGCTGCTTTATTTATTTTCAGAGGTCATGTGTCAGTTACATACATGTTTTATTAAATTAAAAAAATTCATTAACTACTACCTCCTCAACTCCAAAGCATCAAATAGTTTTTTCTTATTTTAAAGCAAAAATAATTTGGATATTATTGGTAAGAATTGATAATTTCACAATGTTAATATTAACTATCAATCCATTATTGATGTTTCACAGAAGGTATGCTACTTCTGCATGGAAATTTCGTTGAATATTTTTATTTATTCTCTCAAATACTCCATCTGTTTGCATGAACGACATTCTTATCAAATCATTAGAGTTGTTTCCAGAATTTGGGAGGCAGAATATCACAACATGTAGAGGAACAGCAAAGAGACTGAAAAATAATTACCACATTGAAAAACTTCTCTTGCGCTGTCCCCATCTCTGTTTATACAGCAATGAATAAAAACCCAAGGCATGTTTAGATAAGTATAGTTATTAGCTACCTAGCTGTTAAACAGGCACAATTTCTTTGAGACTTCAGTTAACAGTTGTCATTTGGTTGATAATTTGCATTCCTGATTCATAAGCCCAGCCCAGTCTTTAAATCTTCACATTTTGAGGGCACGTATGTGAGGTGGAGTATTTAACCTCTTAGTTCAAATTAAATGTAGTGGTGAATGTGAAATCAGAAAAAAAAAAAAAAAAAAACAAAAAAAAAACACCTCACATCAGTAAGCATGGAGCCTAGTTAGAATCAGGGAAGAGAGGGATACTAGAGGGGGCTGAGGCATGATGTGCAAAAACGAGAAAGCAAGTTATGTACAGATTGTTCAACTGTAATATCAAGGTCCTATTGCTTTTTAAGTTAATGTTCAATAGTAGAGCTATGTTACAGCCAAAAATGCATACAAACACACTTCCCTGGGGCCTAAGAATGCTTGTGATTTACTTTCTCAAGAAGGAGGAAATTCCAGTTTTACTCGTTTATAGGTGTGCTGCATTTTTGTTCTCTTCAAGTAAGCCAAGAAGTACAGATAAACTAATGTAAAAAATGGCCTCCTTCTACAGACTGAAAATAATTTTTGTATTGAAAATTTTAAACCTTATTTTATGATTCTTCCATTATATCAAGGCAGTAAAAATTGCTAAAATTAGCATATGATCTCAGTGGAGTAAATTAACCATTGCTTTAAGGTTAAAATAGTGAGTGAAGGATTGTACTTGAAACCACAAAACAATACATTTGTGTACCAAAGGATTGCTTCTGCAGGAGAAGCCACAAAAGCAAGCCTCAGGAATTGGTTCAACCTCAGCAAATAGTGTCAGTTGGTATTATGCCTATGAAGGAGACAATAAATATGATACAGCAAAAGGCATTTCTACCACCTCTAAAACGCCTGTTATACAAATCACTGTTTATCTGTTCTGAACTCTTTGGGAATATGAGAAGGTGGAACAGGCATTATGCTTTTTGCTTGTTGGCCCATTTTTTTGTATCATTCCTGAGTTACAGATTTCGAATCTATAAACCCATTGGAAGTCTTTCCCCAGCAATACAGATGATGTCAAAGGAACCACCTACGGTAGGAGAGTTAAACAGTGGCTCGCATAAAATCCTGGTGGTCCACCTGTCTTTCTATGTTACCTGGGAAAAAGATTCAGTGAAAGTCTGCAAACCCTCACAGCCCATATGGCCTGATCACACCAGGCTTGAGGAGCCCTGGTCTCAGGCCCTCCTACACCTCAGATGCCATTCCTGCCACCTGACTTCACAGAGCTTTGCTAAGCCAACTCCAAGTTGTTAGTAAAACACGGTAATGATGGCCCATTCCTGTGTTGTTATTTAAAATAGTTTGGCAGAGAGGAAATATAAGAATGGTTTCTTGAAGGTCAAGCTATTTCTGTCTATAGAGAAATAGTATGCTCAGAGCCAGAATAAGGAATAGGTCGGCAGAGCTAGCACCAGGGGCACTGAAATGTCTGTGAGGCCACTCTAGCTGACTGAAAATGCTGGGAGCTGTAGCAGATTTCATTTTCCAGCGCTCCTCTCAAGGAGGAATTGCAGATGATTGGAAGACATAACATGATAAGCTGCTCCCTTACCCTTGTAGCCCCAGCTAAGCAGGGTGCCTGAAACAAAGTAGGTGCTAAATAATATTCATTAACCAGAAATGATGGGAAGTGTGACCTCCAGAGGCATGTTCAAGTAGGAAATGATCACTTGATGGTCTCTAAAATGCTTTCAAAGAAACATTTATTTTCTTCTAAAATGCCCTCTAGAGAATGTGTGTTCCTTGAGTGGGGAACGTACCCTGAATTGCTCTGCAGTTTGAAGGAGAGTCTGCTGTCTGAACCAACACTTTTCTGCTCTTGCTTCTCTCAGTGCTCAGTCTGTCTGCTAATATATATTCCATGTTCAAAAACTATCAGTTGGAAGCAGTGCCAAAGCATTAGCATGCCCTGTGTGCCCACATGTCTCAGTTTGGCCCTGAAAGGGATGCTATAGCTTTGGACTTGCTCGAAGATATATATTTTTTGGATTTCTAGCCCTAGTTCTGTTAATTTGTTCATCTTGGTGTTCACACAAGAAGCCCTGGTCAGATTCATGACTCAATGCCTTGTCAGTGAAGAACCCCCGCCCCCATCATCCCCCAAAATGCTTCAGAGGATTTAACTGGCTGTGCTGTTTCCAGTGAAATAATCAATGGGAATTGTTTATGTAAAGCAGCTTGGAGAAAATGTTTCATTGAATTTTATTAGAAATAAATTTGAAACTAAAAATATCTGAAAATGAATTTATTTCTGGACATCAGACATTTTTAACTTCAAAAGAGTAAAATCATTGAAAAGTGTACATATTTAGGCACACTACAGATATTTGCACAATTGCATTTAAACACTTTTAAAATAATTGGTACTTTATAAAACATACAATTTATTACAACAAATCATATTGCACACAAGGAAACTGAGAGATCACTCAGTGGTGATCTACGTAACCGTGTTTCCTCCATCCTTATTGAAAACATTTGGCCACGAAGACTTTATATGAAGTGTACCATCACCATGTGTAACAGACTATAGTAACTTTCTCTACAATAATTAAGAGACAGGATTTTTTTTCAGCTTTATTGAAGTATTGTTGACAAATAAAAATACATGTGTTTAGTGTACAACATGCTTCGTCCATTGTGAAATGATTACCACAGCCATGCTAATTAACATACATATCATCTCACATAGTTACACATAGTTATATCTGTTGCGTGTGTGTGTGTATGCGTGTGTGTGTGCGTGTGTGTGTGTGTGTGGTGAGAGCTACTCTCTTAGCAAATTTCAAGTATACAACCCAATGATATTATCTGTAGTCACCATGCTGTACATTAGATCTCTAGAACTTATTTATCTTGTATAACTGAAACTTTGTGCACTTTGACCAACATCTCCCCTTTTCCCCAGCCTCCAGCCCCTAGGCAGCCACTAATCTACTCTCTTTCTATAAGCTTGACTTCTTTAGATTCCACTGTTAGAATGACTGCTATCAAAAAGACAAGATAGGTGTTGGTGATGATGTGGAGAAAAGTAAGATCATGCGGTATTTGTATTTGTCCTTCTGTGCTAGACTTATTTCACTTTGCACGGTGTTTTTTTGTTTTGTTTTGTTTTGTTTGTTTGTTTTTGTTTTGAGATGGTGTCTCTCTCTGTCACCCAGGTTGGCATGCAGTGGCATCCTCTCGGCTCACTGAAACCTCTGCCTCCTGGGTTCAAGTGATTCTCCTGCCTCAGCCTCCTGAGTAGCTGGGACTACAGGTGTGCACCACCACACCCGGCTAATTTTGTATTTTTAGTAGAGACGGGGTTTCACCATGTTGGCCAGGATGGTCATGATCTCCTGACCTCGTGATCCACCCACCTTGGCCTCCCAAAGTGCTGGGATTACAGATGTGAGCCACCGTGCCTGGCCTCCTCTTATTTAAGTTTGAGTAATATTCCATTGTATATGTATATGAGACATTTTCTTTATCCATTTATTTGTCATTGAACATTTAGGTTGATTCCCTATCTTTGCCACTGTGAATATACTGCAGTGAGCATGGGAGTGCATATCTCTTTGAGATATTGATATCATTTCCTTTGGCTATATAGCCAAGAACAGAATTGCTGGATCACATGATAGTGCTGTTTTTGGTTTTTTTTGGAGGAAACTCTATGCTGCTTTCCATAATGGCTATAGCAATTTTCACTCTCACCAACAGTGCACAAGGGTTTTCTTTTCTCCACATCCTTACCAACACTTGCTATCTTGTCTTTTTGATAGCAGTCATTCTAACAGTTGAGAGATGATATCTCATTGTGAATTTAATTTGCATTTCCCTGATGATTAGAGAAACTTCTTTGATTTTTGCAATAATGCTCAACAAAAATGTTGAGCATTTTTTCATATATCTATTGGTCATTTGTGTGTCTTCTTTTGAGAAATGTCTGTTCAGCTCCTTTGCCCACTTTTTAACTGGGTTGTTTTCTTGCTATTGAGTTGGTGAGTTCCTTACAGATTTGGAGTATTAATCCCTTATCAGATACCGAGTTTGTAAATATTTTCTCCCATTCCATAAATTGCCTTTCACTCTATTAATTATTTCCTTTGCTGTGTATAAGCTTTTTAGTTTGATGAAATCTGATTTGTATATCTTTTGCTTTTGTTGCCTGTGCCTTTAGGGTCATATCCAAAAAAAATTTGCCCACACACCAATGTTAAGATGTTTTTTCTATGTTGTCTTCTAGTAGTTTTATAGTTTCAGATTTTACATTTAAGTCTCTAATCATTTTGACTTGGGTTTTGTAGATGGTACAATGTGAGGATCTAATTTTACCTTCTATACATGGATATCCAATTTTCCCAACACCATTTATTAAAGAGACTGTTCTTTCCCCATAGTGTGTTCTTAACAACTTTGTCTAAGAACAACTGACTGTAAATGTGTTGATTTATTTCTGGGCTCTCTATTTTGTTTCATTGTTCTGTATGTCTGTTTTTAATGGCAGTTCCATGCTGTCTTTGTTACTATAACTCTGTAGTATATTTTGAAATTAGGTAATGTGATATCTTCAGCTTTATTCTTTTTGCTTGAAGATTGCTTTTCTATTTGGGGTCTTTTGGGGTTCCATGTGAATTTTAGAATTTTTTTTCTATTTCTGTGAAAAATGTCATTGAAATTCAGATAAAATTGCATTGAATCTGTAGATTGCTTTGAGTACTATGGACATTTTCACAATATTAATTTTTTCAACCCATGAACATGGGACATTTTTTCATTTATTTTGTCTTACAGAGATAAGATTTTAAAAAAGAGATAAAAATAAACAACAAAACCCCTCACAAACTTCAAGCTTTAAAGAACATGGTTTTGTGGTTTGAAATGCTTTACATAATGAGATTCCTGAATGAAATATGATCTATTGTACAATCAGAAATCATGATCTATGTTAACCATATCCCCAAAGATTGAAATATACTGTAGCTATAATATTTTCTTTTTTTTTTTTTGAGACAGAATCTTGCTTTTTCACCCAGGCTGGAGTACAGTGGCACAACCATGGCTCACTGCAGCCTCAACCTCTCAGGCTCAAGTGATCTTCCTACCTTAGCCTCCCAAGCCACTGGAACTATAGGCATACATCACCACACCCAGGTATATTTTTTTATTTTTAGTAGAGATGGAGTTTCACCATGTTACCTGTTGGTATAATACCTATACAAATGTCTTGGTGGTGAAATTCAGCCTATAGTACTTCTTACTTCATTGCCAGAATTTCTGAACATTTATTAAAGGGGATTTGCTAAATCCTTCATTGAAATGCTACAGTGTTTAATTTCCCTGACTTTTGTTTCTGGATTACCACTCTTTAAAACCTCTGACAAGTCACAAAGAAGAATGGGAAACAAAAAAGGCCTACAGCTGAAAGAAGTGAAACTAGATAAAGATCAATTTTAAAATAGCCAAGTAAATAAGCAGACAGACAAAACCCTGAATATATTTCTTTAGTTACATACCATGTTTGCAAATTAGGAATATTATACATTTTTGTTAACTTTTGATGTTATTCTCTAGAGTATTCAAATTGCAAAGATACAATTTTTAGTCTGAAAAGAGACTTAAAGAGACATGATTTGAATTGAATGCATAAAAATTGTTTCTGTTGATGTATTATTAAACTGAGAACAATAAAATATTTAAGAGGAATCTGTCATTTTCTGTTTTCCCTTTGAGATTCAAGGGAGATACTTATTGCATTATCATTTTGGATCAAAACATGTTGCAATAAATACACTTATTGATATTTAGCAATGCAGGGAGATGATATCCATTCTTTTCTCCTGCCATTCTACTCTTCACCCCATAAGTAAGGTTAGTTTCAGGTAAATGCTTCTGCCAGCAAACTGTCTGAATCTAGTCTCTGAATTTACCCCTCAGGTACTCAGTTATTTGTAGTGATCAATAGCAAATTAAAAAACTGGGTCATTATCAGCTCTTAGATAGGTGAAAGCAGGTGGGACTGAGACAATGGCTCCACATTTAGTCTTTTTGTTTATTTGCTTTGTTACAGGTACCTGTGTGCCTCTTCTTTGCAGAAGTAGTTTTTTGTTCCATAGCTCCTGATGGCCATTTCCCTGGCACTGAATATTCCAGGGCTCTATTCTACCCATTCTTGAATTTCACCTACTTGTTGTCTGTGAGAATTTGCAGATATCTGATGATAGACATTATATGTGTATGTGGTTTTGTAATTTTAATATTAAAAATGCAAAATAACAAAAAAGAGATGAAAATCACATCCACAACTTAAAGTAATCACTGTTAACATTTTGGAACATATATTTTCAATACATTTTCTATGCATAGATGTAAATGTAAGGCATTAGATAGCCTAACTTTGTCACAAAATATGTGTCTATTTTTTCTTCATTTTTAGTGTTCTCATAATATTTCATCCTACAAATGTACCACATTTTTAATCAATGTATATTTTTGACATTTAGAATGTTTTAAAAAATTCATGTTATAATAAATAGTTTTGCTTTATTGAGTAGCACACCCATAATACTTTCCTAAGGATGATAGAGGGTTTTTCTAAGGATAAACCCTATGAAGTAGAATTTTAAAAATGGAACCTGGAATGCTTGATCTTGTTATTTCCATGCTTCGAATCTGTGCTACTCAGGGTATGCTAACTACCATAAAATATAAAAGACGACCTGAAACTCACAGAGCTTTAATAGCACAAAGTTTTATTTTTTGCTCATGCAGAGGCTTATGAGGAGGTTCCTGGTCAGTGGCTCTCCTTGGTGGCTCTCTTCCAAGCAGTAAACTCAGAATCTTGACTCGTTTCACTGTATGTTTCCATCATCAAGGAGTCAATGGGGACTGTCCTAATATGACTCAGGATGTTTTATGGCTGTGCCTGAAACAGAGAACATCACCTCAGCTCACACCAAGTTGCCCATGACTTATAATCATAACTCTATCTATTATCTATTATCTATCTATCTATCTATCTATCATATCTATCTATCTATCTATCATCTATCTATCTAATGTATGTGTCATGACTCAGTGTATCTATCTGCTGTTTTTGTGAGTGTGTGTGTATGTTTGGAGTGGTAATGATAGCAAATAAAGTTGTGTGTGTATGTGTGTTTTTGTCCAGGAGGAACATTTTTCTTAAATAGTACGCTCACATAACCTGAGGGAGTATTAATTCATGCCTGTAGTCCTGGTATGATTGCTCATAACACCTCTCTTACTCTCAAAAGTGTCTTGGTTGAGGAGGAGGCAGAGCAAGATGGCTGAATAGAACCCTCTGGCGATTGTACCCACCTCTCCCCAAAAAGAACACCAAGTTGAACAACTATCCATAGAAGAAAGCACCTTCATAAAAAACAAAATCAGGTGAGCAATCACAATACCTGGCTTGAATATCATATCAAGGAAAGGGGCACTGAAGAGGGTAGGAAAGACAGTCTTGTATCACTGAAATTACCACTTTTGCATCACTGACAGCAGCCACGTGGTGTGGAGAGAATCTGTGTGCTTCAGAGGAGAGCACAGTGATTATGAAACTTTGCATTGAATTTAGTGCTGCCCTGTTACAGCAGAAAGCAATAGAGGGCAGAATTTGGCTGGTGTCCACAAACGGAACATTCAGAGCAACTCTAGCCAGAGGGGAATAACTCATCCCAGCAGTTAGAACATGAGTTCCGACTAGCCCTACCAGCACAGGCTAAAGCTGCTGGGGTCCTAAATAAACTTGAAAGGCAGTCTAGGCAACAAGGACTGCAATTCCTGGGCAAATCCTGGTGCTACGCTGGGTTTGGAGCCAATGGACCTGGGGTACACACAACCTAGTGGGACACCAGCTGGGGTGGCCAAGGGAGTGCTTGTTTCACTCCTCCCCCAACTCCAGACAATTCAGCTTGCAGCTCTGAGAGGAATTCCTTCTTTCCACTGAGGAGAGGAGAGGAGAAGAGATGAGGAGGAGAGGAGAGGAGAGGAGAGGAGAGGAGAGGAGAGGAGAAGGGAGGGTAGGGGAGGGAAGGGGAGGGGAGGAGAGAGGAGGAGAGGAAAGATAACTTTGTCTTGCAGCTTGGATACCAGCTCAGCCACAGTAGGATGGGGCACAAGACAGTCTTGAGACTCCCATGTCAGGCCCTATCTCTGAGGTGATATTTCTAGACACACCCTGGCCCAGAAGGGAACCTGCTGCCTTGAAGGGAAGGACCCAGTCTTGGAAGGAGTCATTACCTGCTTACCAAATAGCCCTTGGACCTGGAATAAACATCAGCAGTTGCCAAGCAGTACTCGCTCTGAGCCCTGGATGAGACCCACTGCAGTGCGGGCTTCAGGTGTGACCTAGCACACTCCCAGCTGTGGTGGCCATGGGGCAGGGTGTGGGGTGGGGTTGGGGGGCAGATTTCTTCCACTTGAGGAACACACAGGAAAGAGTAAAGGGGATTTTGTCTTGCAGCTTGGGTACCAGCTCAGCCACAGTGAGGTAGAGCACAAAGTGGCCTCCTGAGGCCTCCAATTCCATGCTATGGCTCCTGATCAGCATTTTTGGACCCACCATAGGCTGGAGGGAATCTATTACCCTGAAAGGTGGTACTTAGGCCCAGCAGCATTCATCACAAGCTGACTGAAGAGCCCTTAGGCCTTGAGTGAACATTGGCAGTAGCCAGGCAGTGCTCATCACCAGCCTGGGGTGGTGCTGGCCCCGGGGAAAGAGGTTTCTTCTGCTTGAGAAAAGACGAGAGGAGAGTGGGAAGTACTTTGTCTTGATGTTTGGATGCCAGCTCAGCCAGAGTAGAATAGAGCACCAGGTAGATCTCTAAGATTTCTGATATAGTTTGGCTCCATGTCCCCACTCAAATCTCATCTTGAATTGTAATCCCCACATGTCGAGGGAGGGATCTGATCAGAGGTGACTGGCTCATGGGGACAGTTTCCCCCATGCCATTTTCATGATAGTGAGTGAGTTCTCACAAGAGCTGATGATTTTAAAGTGTGGCATTTCCTCACGCACTCTCTTCCTCCTGCCACCATGTAAGATGTGCCTTCCTTCCCCTTGTTTCCTGAGGCCTCTCCAGCTCTGCAGAACTGTGAGTCAATTAAACCTCATTTGTTTATAAATTACCCAGTCTCAGGTGGGTAGCAGTGAGAAAACAGACGAATACAGTTCCCAACTCCAGGTCCTGGCTCCCATATAGCATTTCTGGACCCACCCTGGGCTAGAGGGGAGCTCACTGTCCTGAAGGTAAGGATATAAGCCTGTTAGGATTTACCACCTGCTGATTGTAGAGCCCCTGGGCCTTGAGGGAATATTGGTGGTTACCAAGCAGTGGTTGTTGTAGGCCTTAGGCAAGAGCCAGTGACATGTTGGCTTCAGGTCTGATCCAGTGCAGTCCCAGTGGTGGTGGCTACATGGTTGCTTGTGCCATCTCTCCTCCAGCTCCTGGCAGCTCGGCATGGAGGGGGGCTCCATTAGTTTGGGAGAAACTAAGGGGAGAGAATGAGAGTGTGAGTGTCTGCATGGGAATCTGGAGAATTCTCTTGGGTCTTACCCAAGACCACCAAGGCTGTATCTTTATGAGTCTATAAAGGTCACAGCATTTCTGGGCTTGGGGAGCCTCCTAATGTGGATATGGCTGCAGTGACCAAAGACTTAAATCACAACACTCAATTCCCTTTGAACACTTGGTAAGCCTTCCCAAAAAGGACAGGTACAAACTGTGAAGACTATGATAAATACCTAACTCTTCAATACTCATACTTTGATGAACATACATAAGCATCACGACCATCCAGGAAAACATGACCTCACTAAATGAAATCAGTAAGTCACCAGTGACCCATCCCAGAGTGATAGAAATATGTGACCTTTCAGACAGAGAATTCAAAATAGCTGTTTTAAGAAATCTCAATGAAGTTCAAGATAACATGGAGAAGGAATTCAGGATCTTAAAAGACAAATTTGACAGTGAAATAATTAAAAACAATCAAACAGAATTTCTGGAACTGAGAAATTCAACTGACATACTGAAGAATTTATTAATAGCAGAATTGAAGCAGAAGACAGAATTAGTGAGCTTGAAGACAGAATTTAAAAAACACAGAAGAGACAGAAAACAAGAAAAAAAGACTGAAGTTCACCTGCAAGATCTATAAAATAGCCTCAAAAGTGTTATTGACCTTAAAGAGGAGGTAGTGAGAGAGAGATCCGGGTAAAATTTTATCAAAAGGAAAATAACATAATTTTCCAAACTGAGAGAAAAGTATCAATATTCAAGTATAAGAATGTTATAGAACACCAAGTAGATTTATCCCAAATAAGACTACCTCAAAACATTTAATAGACAAACTCCCAAAGGTCAAAGATAAAGAAAGGATTCTAAAAAGCAGCAAGAGAAAAGAAACAACATATAAAGGAGATCCAATATGTCTGGCAGCAGACTTCTCAGTGGAAACATTACAGGCCAGAAGAGAGTAGCATAACATATTTAAAGTACTGTTGGGAAGCATTTTAATCATTGAATAATGCATCCAGTGAAAATATCCTTTAAACATGAACAACAAAGACTTTTCCAGACAAAAACTGAGGGATTTCATCAACACCAGATCTATCCTACAGGAAATGCTAAGGGGAGTTCTTTGATCTGAAAGAAAAGGCCATTGATGAGCAATAAGAAATCATCTGAAGGTACAAAACTCACTGGTAATAGTAAGTACACAGACCAACACAGAGTATTATAACACTGTAATTGTGGTGTATAAATGACTCATGTCTTGAGCAGAAAGACTAAAAGATGAACCTATCAAAAATAATAACTACAATAACTTTTTAAAACATAGTATAATAAGACAGAAATAGATATGACGACAAGTTAAAAAGTGAGGAGGGGGTATGAAGTTAAAGTATAGTTTTCATTAGTTTTCTCTTTGCTTTTGTAATCAGTGTTGCTATCAGCTTAAAATAGTGGGTTATAAGATGTTATTTGCAAGCCTTATGGAAACCTTAAATTAAGAAACCTACAAGAGAGATATGAAAAATAAAAAAGCAAGAAATTAGAACATACCACCAGAGAAAATCACCTTCACAAAAAGGAAGACAGGAAGAAGGGAGAGACAGAGAGAGAGGGATGGATGGAGGGAGGGAGGGAGGGGAAGGAAGGAAGGAAGGAAGAAAGGAAGGAAGGAAGGGAGGGAGGGAAGATGATAAAACAATCAGAAAACAACAAAATGGCAGTAGCAAGTCCTTATCAATAATAACATTTAATGTAAATAACTAAACTCTCCAATCAAAAGACAATGAGTGACTGAATGGATAACAAAAGAAGACCCAGTGATATGTTGTCTGCAAGAAACACATCTTGCCTATAAAGGCACATGTAGACTGAAAATAAAGGGATGGAAAAAGAAATTTTATTCAAATGGAAACCAAGAAAGAGCAGGAGTGGCTACATTTATATGAGACAAAAAGATTTCAAGAAAAATACTATACAAAGAGGCAAAGAAGGTCATTATACAAAGATAAAGGGGTCAAATTCAAGGAGAGTATCACAGTTGTAAATATATATGTACCCAATACTGGAGTACTCAGATATACAAAGCAAATATTATTAAAACTAAAGAAAGAGATAAGAAATCAATGCAATTTGGTGACTTTAAGGTCCAGCTTTCAGTATTGGGCAGATCTCCCAGACAGGAAATCAAAAAAAGAAACATTGGACTTAGTCTGTACCATAGATCAAAGGGACCTAACAAATATTTACAGAATATTTCACCCAATGACTGTAGAACACACATTCTTCTCCTCAGCATATGGATCATTCTCAAGGATAGACCACATGTTAGGCCAAAAACAAGTCTTAGAGATTTCAAAAAATTGAAATCATATCAAGTATTTTCTCTGACCACAAGGGAATAAAACTAAAAATTATTAATAAGAGGAACTTAGAAAACTATACAAGCAAATGGAAATTACACAATATGCTCCTGAATGACTAGTGGGTAAATGAAAAAATTAAAAAGAAAATTTAAAAGTGTCTTGAAACAAATCAAAATGGAAGCACAACATATTAAAACCTATGGGATACAGAGAAAGCAGCACTAGGAGGAAAGTTTATAACAATAAACACCTACATCAAAAAAGTAGAAAAATGTCAAATAAACAATGTAATGATGCATCTTAAAGAACTAGAAAGGCAAGAGCAAACCAAACCCAAAATTAGAAGAAAAGAAATTAAAAAAGATAAGATCAGAAATATATGAAATTGAAATAAAAGACAACACACAGGGTAATAAGACAAAAGGTTTTTTTTTTTTTAACAAAAAAATATAAACAAAATTGACAAACCTTTAGCAACACTAAGGAAAAAAAAAGACCCAGATAAATAAAATCAGAGATGAAGAAGGGGACATTACATCTGATACCACAGAAACTCACAGAATCATTAGTGGGCTACTTAATAACTATATGCCAATAATTGGGAAACCTAGAAGAAACAGATAAATTCCCACACACATGCAACCTATCATGATTAAACCATGAAGTAATCCAAACCCTGAATAGACCAATAACAAGTAATGAGATCAAAGCTGTAATGAAGAGTCTCCCAGTATAGAAAGCCCAGCACCCAATGACCTCACTGCTGAATTTTACCAAACACTTAAAGAAGAACTAATACCAATCCTGCTCAAACTACTCTGAAAAATAGAAGAGGGAATACTTCCAAACTCATTCAAGGAAGCCAGTAATATCTTGATACTAAAACCAAACAAACATTAAAAAAAAAAACCAAAACAAACAAACAAACAAAAAACACACAAGCAAAGTCATTGACACACATTGATGCAGAAATCCTCAACCCAAAACTAACAAACTGAATTCAACAACACATTGAAAAGATCTTTTATTATGACCAAGTGGGATTCATCCCAGGGATGCAAGAATAGTTAAATATATGCAAATAAATAAATGGATGCATTATATCAATAGAATGAACAAAATCCATATAATTATTTCAAAGCTTTTCATAATTTTCAACATCCCTTCATGATTAAAAAATTAAAAACTGAGTATAGAAGAAACATATTTCCAACATAATAAAAGCTGTATATGACAGACCCACAGCTAGTATCATACTAAACAGGGAAAAATTAAAAGCCTTTCCTGTGAGATCTGGAACGTGACAAGGATGACAACTTTCACCACCGTTATTCAACATAGTACTGGAAGTCCTAGCTAGAGCAATCAGACAACAGAAAGAAATAAAGGGCATCCAAATTAGAATGGAAGGAGTCAAATTATCGTTGTTTGCAAATAATATGATTTTATATTTGTAAAAACCTAAATACCATCAGAATACCTTTAGAACTGACAAACAAATTCAATAAAGTTGCAGGATACAAAATCAACATATAGAATCAGTAGCATTTCTATATGCCAATGTGAACAATCTGGAATAGAAATAAAAAAGTAATCCCATTCACAATAGCCACACATGAAATTAAATACCTAGGAATTAACCAAAGAAGTAAAATATCTCTATAATGAAAACTGTAAAACATTGATGAGAAAAATTGAAGAGAACACCTTAAAAAGGAAAGAGATTTCATGTTCATGAATTGGAAGAATCAATATTGTTAAAATGTTCATACTACCCAAAGCAATCTACAGATTCAATGTAATCCCTATCAAAATACCAATGAGATTCTTCACAGAAATAGATAAAACAATCCTAAAATTTATGTGGAACTATAAAAGACTCAGAATAGACAAAGCTATCCTAGGCAAAACGAACAAAACTGGAGGAATCATATTACCTGACTTCAAATTATATTACAGAGCTGTACTAACCAAAACAGCATGATACTGGCATAAAAACAAACACATAGACAATGGAACAGAATAGAGATCCCAGAAACAAATACATACATCTACAGTGAATTCATTTTTGACAAAGGTGCCAAGAACATATTTTGCAGAAAGAAAGAACAGTCTTTTCAATAAATAGTACTTGGAAAACAGGATATCCATATGCAGAATAATTAAACTAGACCTCTATCTCTCACCACACACAAAATTCAAATCTGAATGGAATGAAGACTTAAATCTAAGACTTGAAACTTGAAATTACTAAAAGGAAACATTGGTGAAGCTCTTCAGTACATTGGTCTGGGCAAAGATTTCTTGAATAATACCCCACAAGCACAGGAAACCAAAGCAAAAATGAACAAATGAGGTGACATCAAGTTAAAGAGCTTCTGCAATGAACAAAGTGAAGAAAACCCACAGAATGGGAGACATATTTGCCAAATATACATCTAAAAAGGGATTAATAACCCAAACATATAAGAAGCTCAAACAACTCAATTAGAAAAAAATGTAATAATTTTATTTTAAAATGGGGAAAATATCTGAATAGACATTTTTCAAAAGAAGATATACAAATGGCAAACAGGTATATAAAAAGGTGCTCTACATCACTGATCATCAGAGAAATGCAAACCAAACCATGGTGAGATATCATCTCATCCCAGTTAAAGTGGCTTTCATCCAAAGGATAGTCAATAACAAATGGTGGTGCAGATGTGGAGAAAAGGGAACTATTGTACACTGTTGATGGGAATGTACAATCAGTATGGAGAATAGTATGGAAACTCCTCAGAAAACTAAAAATAGAACTACCATATGACCTACCAATTTCACTGCTAGATATATACCCAGAAGAAAGGAAATCAATATACTGAAGATATATCTGCACTCCCAAGTTTACTGAAGCACTGTTTACAATAGCAGAAGATTGGGAAGCAACCTAAGTGTCCATCAACAGATGAATGGGTAAAAAAAAAGTGGTACACATACACAATGAAATACTATTCATCCATAAAAAAGAACGAGATCCTTTAATTTGCAACAACATGGATAAACTGGAGGTTATTACATTAAGTGAAATAATCCAGGAACAGAAAGTCAAACTTCACATTTTCCCACTAACTTGTTGGAGCTAAAAATTAAAACAATTGAACTAATAGAGCTAGAGAGTAGAATGATGGTTACCAGAGTCTGGGAAGGGTGTGGGTGGGGTAGAGGAGAGCTGGCCAGATGGGTATCTCTGACTTTGGAACTCTAGAACAGTTCCCAGGGCAGAGAGACCAGTGCTGATGCTTATGATCTTTTCCCGAGACTAGAAGCTGCAAGAAGGTAGATTTTAGTTAAATATAAAAAAGACTTTAAAAAAAAGTAAAAAGTAAAAAAATTTAAATGATTAAAAAAATTTGAAAAAGACATTTCTACAATTAATATCATTCAAAAAACTGAAATGTGATACTTTGTAAGATAGTGAGTTTCCTATTTTTGGGGCAGTTCAAATGGAGATGAGATTAGCATTTACAAGAGGTATTATAGAATGGATTCTTTAATTCATTGGGAGGTTGGAATAGATACATTCTAAAATTCTCTTAACTCCAAGATTCTGTGATTTGAAATGACATGGCCCACTTGGAACAGGTCCAATAGGGTCTTTTTCAGGGGATCACTTATTGCTCTCAAATGCAGTTGCTTAAGATAGCTGTGATTTGAACTGGATTTTTAGATGAAGGGCTCAACCATATTTTCTAAAATAGTTTAATAGTAGCGATATTTTCAATGCTTCCAAAAGTGGAATTTCCTTTCTTTGCCTTAGGGAATTGCCACTATAGAATCTAATACTGTGTCTTTTCAACTGAACGGATAAAAACATGACTCTTCTTAAAGGCATTATTTTTAAGTGCACTATTTTCTCTACAATTCTGGTCATGTTTGCTGCAAGTAAAAGAAAGAAACTGTGATTAGTTACACTCACATGATGTAATGGATGATTGCTAGCTTTGTTCTCTTTCCCTTTTGCATCCCTAGGGGCTTGCTTTGCCTCTAATGCCACATAAATTATTTCTTTTTCACTGTAAAAGAGAGAGAGAGTGATATGGTTAGGCTGTGTCCCCACCCAAATCTCATCTTAAACTGTAGTGCCCACACGTGTTGTGTGAGGGACCCGGTGGGAGATAATTGAATCATGGGGGCGGTTCCCCCATACTGTTCTCCTGGTACTCAATAAGTCTCAGGAGATCTGATGATTTTATAAGGCATTTCCCCTTTTACTTGGCTCTCATTCTTTCTTGCCTACAGCTGTGTAGGATGTCCCTTTGCTCTTTGTCTTCCGCCATGATTGTGAGGCCTCCCCAGCCAAGTAGAACTGTGAGTCCATTAAACCTCTTTTTCTTTATAAATTACCCAGTCTCAGGTATATCTTTATCAGCAGCATGAAAATGGACTTATATAGAGAGAGAGTGAGAGCAGGAGAACGGGAGAGGAATAAATATTGAGAGGGAATAAAGACAAAGGAAAGAGAATGACATGAAGTAGTCACAGACAAAGTGATAGAATTGCTTTACTTTTAAATTAGGCATTGGTAGAATTGCCTGGTAATGGAATAGTTAAAAATATGCTATAAAATACATCGATTTTCACACAAGTTAAAGAAGAATAGTATAATTACAGAGAACAAAACCATCGTTATGGACAATGAGAGTGAATAGAGAATACAGTTAAGTTTCTGCTTTGACTTTGCTCTGCATGCAAAAAATTTTAAAATACCATATTCATACGCACAAATTTGAAAATACGTAGTCTGATACATTTAAAGTGGCTGACTTCCTTTTTTATTTTTTGGCAACTACGGTTTCTTTCCCTCTTTTAGGCATAAACCAAACCAAGGTCCCCCGGCTCTGCTTCTGGTTGAGTTCCTGTTTGCATTGTGGAGTGTGGAGGCTGGCTTTGCGGTGGCCATCAGCCTGCCTTATCTATTCTCTTCTACCCTCTTCCTCATTCTTCTCCCTTTTTCAATTTTTGACAGCCCAGTCATAATCACAACAAACCTGAATATTTTTCCTAAATTGTTTTTCCTTTCAGAATTTACTAAGAGAAGCCATGCCATTCGTTATATGGATTCCGAATTTGGTTTTAATTTCATAATTAAAACTAAAGGCCTTATCTTTGAGCAAAATGGATTAATTTAAGGATTTCTAGGAGTCATTTCAGGTAAGGACAACATCAGAGGGCTCAATGAATCTGACGAACGTGTCAACCTTGTGGACACATGAGAAAGAGAAAAACAAAAGGCTCTTTTTGAACAATGGCCAAAACAGCAAAAAATCTTACCTCATGTGGCTCTCTGAGCATGAAAATAAAAATACGAGCAATATTTTGTCCCCTAAACAGTTGCAAATTGACCTCATACTATTGTGTCTTACTCATTCTTAAGTGATATTAACAATTGTTGGCTTTATCGGTCAAGAACAAAAGTAGAGTGTTGTCAGTTCTCAAAAAGTCAGGCTCTAAATATCTCACGTCAACTTCCTTCTTACAGTATTGGCCGTTTTTCGTTATTATTCATTCCTCTTTTTCGACTCTCTTTATCCTCTTTTTTTTATCATTCACTTCCTAGTTCCCATAGTTTTAAATATCATCTAAAAGTTGTTGACTGTCAGTTTGTATCTGCATTCTTCATTTTAGTAAAGATGTTACTCTGCTGACTTCTCATTTGCTTTGTTTCTGATACGAAATCTGGTGTCATTGTTAAATTCGTTCTTTAGTAGATTATATATTTTCTATGGCTGTGTTTAGATTTTTCTTTATCACTGGTTTTAACCAGTTTGATTATAATGTATCTAGGTATAATTTTCTTCATTTTTTTGTGATTGAGTTTATTGAATTCTTAGGTATATAGGTTTATATGCAATTAGGAAAAATTTTTCCATTACTTTTCCTAATATTCTTTCTGTTCTACTCTCTTTAGGAGACTTCAGTTAAAGACAAATTAGACCACTTGAAGTCATTCCACAGCTCACCAATCCTTTCATTATTTCTTACTCCTTTTCTTCTTTTGCATAGTTTCTATCGCTATGGCTGCAAGTTCACTAATGTTTTCTTCCATAATGTCTAATCTGCTATTAATCCCATGCAGCATTATTATTTTTTAATTTCTCACATTGTAATTTTCACCTCAACAAGTTTGTTTCCCCCCCTAGTTTTCTCTCTCCATATTTAACCTTTTGAACATATGGAATACAGTTTTAAAAACCTGTTTTAACATCCTTGTCTTTTAATTCTAACATCTGTATCTGTCTGAATTTAGACAGATAAGATCGATTATTTATCCTGATTGCTTTTTCTCCTAATTATGGATGTAAATTTTAACTTGTTGACGACTGGACACATTTTTGTTTCCTACAAGTGTTCTTGAGCTTAGTTCTGGGATATAGTCAGTTACTTAGTTCTTGCAAACAGTTTGATCCTTTCAAATCTTGCTTTAAAGATTTGCTAAATGAGACAAGAAAAGTGCTCAGTCCAGGGTTTCTTAATCCCCACTACTGAGGGAAGGCCTTTTGTGTTCTCTACCCATTGCCTGTAAACAATGAGGTTTTTATTCCGGCTGGTTGGGACAGGCACTATTTCTGGTCCTGTATGAGTTCCAAGTATTCTTCAAGTGGTCCTTTATCCAGGCTTGGATAATTTCCTCACATACATGAATGGATCTATACTTGCTAAATACTTGAGGGAAACCCTACGTGGATCTCTGGAATTCTCTTTCTGTGTACTGTCTTCTGTCTGCTACTCTGTCCTGTGAACTCTGCCTCCTTGGCCTCCCAGCAGTCTCCACTCCATCTCTTCAACTCAAGAGTCTTCCAGGCTCTACTTGAGTTCCTCTTTCCTGTGTCAGAGCATGTAATCTCTCTCAAGGAAGTAATCCAGGGCAATTGTACACCTCATCCCATTGGTTTCTTTCCTCAATTTCACTGTCCTTTTTTTGCCTGGTGTCTTAAAACTGTTGTTTCATATTTTTTTTTTATTTGTTCATTGTTTCAGATTAGAGGATAAGTCCAGCCCCTATTGCTCCATGGTGACTGGAGGGAGGCCAGTCTCCAATTTTGGCCTTTTTCTTCAACAGCAATTACCCGCTCAACATTAAAACTTGACTGTCTAACTTTCTACATTATTGTGTACACAATTGAATTCTTTTTTATCTGCAAAAGCTGCTTTTAAATTCTCCTCTGTGCTCTGGTCATTCAAGTCAAAATTTATAGTCATCCTCTTTTATTTCTCTTTTATGCCCCAAAGTCTATCCATCATTGAATACCATGAACTCCACCTTCCAGATACATTCCAAATCCAACCTCTTTATACCTTAACTGATACCACTTTACTCCAAGACAACATCAGATTACTGCAATAGCTCAGTGTCAGTCTGGGATCTGGCAGGGTTAAAAGATAGTACACCCAAACTGATGAATTAGGGAGAGAAGCTAAGGAGATTATTTGAAAAGGTGAAGGTAGGGTTAGGGAAACCAATAAAGAAATGTTCTATCAATAGGAAGTGATTTTCACCCCAAACCCTGAAGGGACAAAGGGAGTGAGCAGATACCAAAATTCAGGGAAATTAGGGGCTGATAGCACCTATGGCCTTGGTAGGGAGATGTAGCCAACCCTCAACAACCTAGGAGGGAGGGTAGCAGGGAGGCTTAATGCACCAACTGCATTCTCTTCTCAGTCTTCTGCTGGCGGCTCCCATGAGCTGAAGACAAAGAAACTCAGACATAGCACAAAAAGGTCAGATTCTAGGGACCCATTGTGGAGACAGGTACAGAGAGAGTCTGGAGGAGCAAATAGAAGTTCCTGAGCCCAGGCCCCCAAGTGGCCTCCTTATTCTATGCAAGCCTCCTACAGGCTGTTTATAGCAGCCACAGGAACCCGTTGAAGATAGATATAAATCTATTTACATCATTCTAGTGCTTAAAATGCTGAAATGGCTTTCCTTGACACTTGGAATAAAATTTAAAATATTTCCTCTAAAGTTCTTCCATGATCTCATCCTTGGCTACTTTTCCAGTGCAGTCTCTAATTACTATTCCCATCTCTTATTCTGCTTCAGCTACAATGGCCTTCCTGCTATTCCTCAATACTCCAAATTCCTGCCTGTTTTGCACTTGCTGTTATCGCTAGTGGAAAGGTCTTTCCCATCCCCTCGTTTTATTTGAGTTTTTGAGAGAGTTTCTCAGATTGACCCATCTGAAATAGTAGGTTTTATTATTCCACAGCTCCTCATCCTTTTTTGTTTTATATTTCTTCACTTATTTATTCACCTGTTTATTACCCCCCTTCCTCCATTAGAATATAAGCTCCATGAAAGTAAGAGCTTTGTCTGTATAGTGGCTGCTGTGTCCTTGTAGTTACAACAGAGATGGTCACATTAAAAATATGCAAACATTAATTGAATAAGTAAAGGAATATCAGGTAATTGTCTTCTTTCCTAATCCAAAGAAACTGTCTTAAAGTCCCCCCTAATTGTTGCATCTTATTGTGTAACACTGTCATTTCATTTCATTTCCGTAGGCATTCAGAGATTGTGTATTAGTTTGCTTGGGCTGTTGTAACAAAGCACCCCTGTCTGAGTGGCTTAAACAACAAAAACTATTTTCCCACAGTTCTGGAGGCTGGAAGCCTGAGATGAAGGTACATTAAGGGTTGGTTCCCTCTGAAGACTGTAAGAAAAAATATGTTCCCTGCCTTTGCTCCAGCTTCTGGTGGTTTGCTGGAAATCTTTGGCATCTCTTGGCTCTGTCCTTATCTTCAGATGGCACTCTCCTTGTATATATATCTGTCTCCAAATTTCTCCTCTTAACAAGAACACTAGTCATAGCTGATTAGGGGCCCACCTGATCCAATGTGACCTCATCTTGACTTAACTATTGATATCCTCAATGACTCATTTCCAAATAAAGTCACATTCTGAGGTACAGGGGGTTAGGACCTCAGCATATGAATATTGGAAAAATGCAATTCAACTCATAACAATTAGTGAGCTTGTCATATGAATCAAATAAATGACAATATGTAAGCATAAACAATTAAAATAATATTTTAAATGTTTTAATAATTTATTTTGAAGTAATTTCATATTTCCTGAAAAGTTGCAACAACAGAACAAAAAACTCCTGTATCCCTTTCAGTTTTACTCTTTTGTAAACATTTTGTTGTATTCATCACGGTTTTCTCTCTCTCTTTGTTTCTCCTCCCTTTTCTCCTCCCTCCCTCCTTCCCCTCCCTGGTACACTGTTCCTTTGCTGAACTATTCAAGAGCAAGTTGCAGTCATAGTACCCCATTTGCCCTTAAAAACAGCAGTATGTAAATCTCCAAAACAAGGTGTTGAGAGTTGGCAGATACCTACAAAACCACACTGCAACCACCCAAATCAGTAAATCAATATTAATGCAACAATAACATCTAGTCAATGAAGCATATTAATTTTTTTCCAAATACCTCAACAAGGTCTCTTTTTCCTTTCCAGCTCAAGATTCAGTTCAGAATCACATATTGCCTTTAGTTGTCATGTGTATTTTGTCTCTTCTAATGTGCAACTGTTTCTTCATCTTCCCTTGTCTTTTTAGGATCTTGACAGTTTGGTTCTGTGGGCTGTCCTTCAATCTATCTGCTGGATTCTTCTTTGTGTCCAGTCTCAAGCTGTGCATTCCTGTAGGAATACCACAGAAGTGATGCTGAGCTCATCTCAGTGAATCCATATCAGGGGCCACATGGAGTTGATCTGTCCTATAGCCAGTGATGTTAACTTTTATCACATCGAAGTGGATGTTTGTCAGATTTCTTCACCTTAAAGTCCCCATGTTTCCTTTTGTAATTGAAAAGTTTTGTTTTTTTTTTTATCTCAGAGATACTCTGAGACTATCAACATCCTGCTCCTCATCAAATCTCTAGCTCCAAGCCTAAGCATCTGTTGGAAGACTACCACCTGGATCAACAACCACTGATGTGGTATTTTCTGTTTCCATTATTTCTCCCACCATTACTCTTTGGTATACTAATTCAAGGAAAATTCATGTAAATTTCTTTCTTCATTTAATTTTTAAGGCCAGAATATTCTTCAAGATTTCTATCTTATTCAAAGGGCTGCAATCTGTTTCTATAATTACTATTTTGGTGTTCAAATTTTCCAGAGTTTGTCAGTGACAGGCTCTTGCTGGGCTCCTGTGTCCTTCTGACATATCCCTATCATTCTTTGAGCACTTCCTTACATTTTGCCACAAAAAAGATGTTATAGGTGTGTCTTGTACTTTCCTTGTCCAAGCCCTGAATCAGCCATTTTTCTGAGGTCTCCTTATTTGTTTTAGTGGAAGAAGGTTTCTAGGACTCATGATCTGGGCCCTCACTATGCTCATTGCTTCTGGAGTTGCTCAGAGGCCCTCTCAGAAACAGAACTATAAAATAAATATCTAGCAATATACATACTTATACATATCATACACACACACACACGTGTGTGCACACACATTTTTATGTCCACTCCTACCTTTCCCACATTTGCAAATCCATTCTCCAACAGTGAGAAACTCTGCTCTCATCACCCTTCATGTCGCCTCCTCTGCTCAGGGCCCATGTGTGACCCTCCCTGCAGGCCATCTCCTTTGCCCTGCCTCTACTGCTCTCTCCTCAGCTCCTGACCTGACACATGTCCTGGGCTGCTGCCACTCCAGCTTCTAGTCATGGAGGTATGGAAAGGGAATAGAAAGACAAAAAAAAGAGGAAGATTTACAAGTAGCATTAGATCTCTGGATGTGCTGAATAACTCTTGTCTTCACATTCATTTTCTAGCCTTCCCTTGCTCCACCTGTGTTTGACACTTTGTGTATCTTCACATAACAGGCAGTGAATCAAAACTCACTTCAGTGTGCTGACCAGTAAGTATGTAATGTACTCATCTGCATGGTACAGGTGGGGAGTGAATGAACCACACTTGTTCTCAGTTTACCATTGAGTAGGGAAGAAAATACACATGCCTGAATCTGTTTTGTCAAACAAGCTGCACTTGTTAGAGTATAATATGAGAGTCATATAAAAGCAGCCTTGTTTCTGTCACCTTATCCCTGTTTGACTCTGTGTTAAGGACTCTCCTGTGTAACATGTTTGCACATTCTGAGAACATCTGTCACTGACTGCATCTGCCATGAGTTAAGCCATGCGGGTCCTCCCACTGGCCACCTCCATTATCGTCTCACAACTTCTGGGCTTTTATGTTCCATTTAATTGTAGGGGTCTTTTGCCTCTCAAGTCATTCTGGAGTGGGATTCTTTTTCAAACAAACTCAGTTTTGATGGACCCAAGATCTTCTGCAAAGCCCGCTTCTGGTGTTGGGCAGGCACCCACCTTTGCCCTGCCGTCTGTGCATGTGGTGGACTCATTCTCAACTTGGCTCTGTTAAGTCTGTGCTCAGGAAGGAGCAGCTTCCGTCACATCTCCAGCCCGAGCTTCTTTAGGGCTTACGTGCCAGTTGTGATGTCACTTAAACTCCAGGGGCCTGTAATCAAGCTCGTGTGGTTTCTCTGAGGCCCCTCTAGCTTAATTTCAGATGAGATCAAAACAACCTCCTTTGATCTCTCAGCACACTAATACTAAGGGGTGCATTTGGGGTGACAGTGACACTTTTTCTTAATCTGGATGATGTTTCCTTAGTATGTCCATTTTGGGATAATCCATTGAGCTGCATATTCATGATGCGTGCAGCTTTCACTATGTGGGCTCTACTTCAATGAAGAGCAATTATTACAAATGTATTCAGAAGATAAGTTGAATAATTTACATTTTGAATTGGTATAGATTCCCCTCCTTAATTATGGCTGAATAAGGGCACCTCATCAAATTCAACATTCCGTCCAAATTTGGACTGAGTGTCCACTTACCCTTCTAGTACTCACAAGTTCATTCCTGGCATGCCTAGCTCCATTAGTCAGGGTTCTTTGGATATCAAGGGACAGAAACCCAATTTGAAACAGCACAAAGTGGAATATATTGATGCATGTAAACAAATTACTGCAGAGAAAAGGGTAAGGCAAGCTTCAGAGACTGGAATGCTTCAGAGCATTTTGTGTCGTTTCTCTGATTTGTTTCTCTCTCATTTCTATGACAACGTCATTCTTTCAGACCAACCTGTTCCACAAAGTTCTAGTCATGACTGTTAGCAGTAGCAATGCTCCACTTCCCTCATTTGCCCCTTTCTCAATTTGAAAAGTCCTGGGGAAGGCTTCTAATCAGTTTGGGTCCCATGTCCACCACTTCTGAGGAGTGGAGGAGTAGGGAGAGGAAAGAGCAGAGACACTTATGGTTGGAATGGGAGGGGTAATAGTCCCTCAAAACAAAGGGTTGTAGTGTCCAAAATAAATGGGAGAAATCCCAGAACAAAGCACAATTTACATGAGTTTGCTGATTGTCCCTAGCCTTCAACAGCTCCCATAGGGTACACAGTAGTTGTTAGGAATGGGCTGTGAGGAATGAGCATTCTTTTTTCTTTTGTGTTTTGTTTTGTTTTTTGAGATGGAGTCTCACTCTGTCACCCAGGCTGGAGTGCAGTAGCACAGTCTCGGCTCACTGCAACCTCCGCCTCCCGGATTCAAGCAATTCTCCTGCCTCAGTCTCCCAAGTAGCTGTGACTATAGGCACATGCTGCCACACTGGGCTAATTTTTTAGTATTTTTTAGTAGAGACAGGGTTTCACTGTGTTGCCCAGGCTGGTCTTGAACTCCTGAGCTCAGGCAATCCGCTGCCTCGACCTCCCAAAATGCTGGGATTATAGGTGTGGGAATGAGCATTCTTAATCCTGGAGGATCTTGGGAGCTGTGTGCAAAATTGAGCATAACACACTTAGCAAGTGTTTATTGTTGATGATGGTGATCACCATAATAGGATGATGACCATATTCAAGGAGTTGTTTTACATTTTCTGAAAGAGAAAATAAAATATAGGAAACACAGGAATGGAGTATAAAATACATTTTCCCTTGAGCTTTTCAGGAAATTTTTTATCCTTGCTAGATAGAAAATATTTACATAATGTCAATAAGCATTCATCGACTGCCCAGGAGTTTGGGGGTAGTGTTCCTTTCCAGTTTCTCATTGGATTGTATTGCATTTTCAAGTTCAGCTCTTTATTGAATACCTATGACATGTAAGATGCTTATGATAGGTTATTTTTAATCCTCACGACAGTTTTGCAAGTTAAGTATTATTATGCACATTTCATAGATGAGTAAACTCTATTTGTTATCTATTGCTGTGTTACAAATTACCACAAAACTTAGTGGCTTAAAACAAAAAACATTTATTACCTCATAGTCAAGACAAGACAAGAGATAATGCAATGCTGGCCTGGTCTGGAAATGGCAAACTCAAGATATATTTTGCGGGTAGTTTGAGCAAGACTTTTTGAGAGAGATTAGAAATGGAATGGGTAGGAAAGAGATAAAATATAATTCGTAAGTCTGCCTTTAACAACTAGGTGCCGTTTACTAAAATGGAGAAGAATGAGATAAAAATACGTTGGGTGGAGAGAAGGAGAGTTTTATTTTGGACATACTAAGTGTGAAGGACCTGTGAGACACCAAATGGAGACATCGAGGATGAAATAGGCCTTACAGTTGTGGAGTTCAGAGGAGAGACCTCTTCTAGACATCATCCTAGGTGAAATAGTACAGTAATTAGTGGCTAAGGCTTGGGTCCTCAATCTCAATGCAATTTGATAGTGAGCTAATCTAGATACAGGCAGAAGACTAGCAAGAGACAGGAGAAAGGGCAGGCTGGAAAGTTTCCTCCCAATGTCTAGTTCAGAGCTTGCTCAATTTCTTGTCTTAGGCTTTATTAGTATCATCATCATTATTGTTTGTGGAGGATGGTGCAGGAGGAATGCATCTCTGAGGTGGTGGGAAATTAACAGAATGCATCCAGAGAGAAGAGCACCCGGATTCCAAGAATTGTCCATCTGAGGGCTTCAGAGAGCATCAGGACAAGGTTTACCTTGAAAGACAGTGATGGAAGTTATTCCCAAGAAGAACAGCTATGAGGTCTTGCAGCACAGGAGAATGAATTTACAGAGACAGCAAAGGAAAGAAAGACTGCCTTTACCCCCAACTCCATGCTATTGATCTTTGAGCTCCTTTCTTCACACAGTGAAAGCCTCCAGCCACTAATACTGTCCCTAGTAAAAAAGCATCCTTTATTCTGAGCAATTCAGGGCAGCATTCATCCTTCTTGGACTGGAGAAAACAGGGACACAAGCCTTGCATTTCCCTTTCCTTGAGGTCCTTTGAGTCTGTGGGCTGGCCGAGAATATCCAGCTTGTTCTGGTCAGAGAGGGGCAGTCCAGCCTTGTCTGACCACAAGCCCCAGGGAAGGGAAGCAAGGAGCAGGCATTTATGACACAGGTTCCTGAAGGCCAGCTCCCAGTGACCACCTGTGTTCCAGAAAATATTTCATTTTCTATCAGCCTAGATCCTGGCTGTGAACTTCTCCAATTCACTCTCCTGGCTTGAAGTTCATGCAGTTACAATTGTTAAATGCCCTTTCTTAACTACAGTAACCCTCATACTATAACAAAATGAAGACTGCTAAGACATTTGAGGCTTGGTTGCTTTTAGATTTTAATCAGCTCTAGCTGTCCTTCCTCAGTGGCGCTTAAGCTTAGATTTTTAAAAGACACAGTCGAGAATGTGGTTTTTATGTACTACAAAGGAGTAAAAAAAATTGCATGAAACTACAAATGCAGTTTCAAGCTTACCCCCTTCCATTTGTTTAAAATGAAGGAGAGGGGGATGTAAATTGAACCCTGTTGATGCTGATTGCATCTTCACAGGTACTAATTTTTTTATTTTGCAAAGAAATGACTTTCTAAAATTGAAGTACAGCTTCAGTTAAACTAGTAGACTGTGAATTATATTTATAAGCATGGTCAGTGAGGTCAGCATGTTCATCTCACTAAGAATCCAAGAACCAGAGATCCTGCAAACATGGCCAGCACGTATCAAAAACTGCTCTGGTTATCAGTTGATAGTGATAAAACCTCTATAGGCGGGGCTTTTTTTTTTTTTTTTTTTTTTTTGTCACCATCTTGTGTCTTACTCATTCTTTTACCCTGATGAATGTTGTAATTGTATTGTTTCATCATCTCTTGACATTTTGCTTCTTTTTTCTGTTCCTGGCCAGTGCACTAATCAAATTCAGCCTTGAAATTGCCCTGCTGTTGGCATAGAGCTCCCACAAACTAGTTGCTTGTATTTTAATTTAGTTTTGAAGTGATTATAGGTGTCTATTTTACTGGTAAAACTATTCAAAAGTAATCCCGGCACATTTTTGTCTTGCTAATTCTTTTCTTCAGAGTTTGGTGTGTGTCTTTAAGTTCCCTGAGAGGCCCCTTTGGTTATAGCACTTTTCTCCTAAGAAAGGCAAGATTTAGGCCATCTTCATGGTTCAGATTTAAAAAATCTCAATCTGGTCGTGTACTTTGATTTACTTCTTCCGTCTGGACTCACACTCTGTTCTCACCAGATACCCTGAACAGTCTTTCAAATTCATCAACAGCTTTTCCCATTGAGTGGTTCTTTATATAGCCTTTTATGGGACCAGAGCTGTCAATGTTTCTCTGGAATATTTGCTTTGCAAAGATTTTTTCAAAGATTACCTGCTGGATATCCCTGAAGTGGTTTACTGATGAGGGACAGTAATGGCAGCAGATTGTCCAATCCCCATGGTGTCCTCCATAATCAAAGTTGGCAGTGCAAATACAGGGCCTGTCTGTTTTTCCACTTGTGAGAAACCTTTTACAGACAGGCTGTAAACAGCTTGGGTGGTATTGGCATGACACTGTCTAACTTTTCTGCCTACTCTTTTTAGATTTTCTGCTCGTTACTCTGCTCACGTGTAGTCGTGTGTCTAAATATGTTACCCAAGGCCTTGGAAGATGGTTTTTATTCAACTTTTACATTGTTTAGTTTCAAAAATTTGGGTAAAATTTGCATGCAGAGAAATATACGTATCTTCGATGTTTGATGTATAATTCAATGAACTTTGACAAATTGAATACCTTAGTCAAGATATAAAACAATTTCATTACTCCAGATAGTTTCCACTATTTTTATCCAATAACTCCACACACCTCATAAGCTACTCCTGTTTTGATTTTTATCTTCAAATTCTTGAACTTTACATAAGTCTAATCAAACAGCATGTAATCTTTCATGTTTGGCTTCCTTTGGTTATGACAATTTTGAGATTCACTGATATTATTTGGTGTACTGTGGTTTATTCTTTTCTTATTGTTGAGAAGCATTCCTTTGTGTGGATATGCCATAATTTGTTTATCCATTGTCCTATGATAGACTTTGGGTTGTTTCCAGTTTGGGGCTATTACAAAGTTATTTCAAGTTTTCTTGTGGAAGACTCTTTCGGACTTTTGTTTTAAATTCTACTGGGTAAATAAATAAGAGTGTAATTGTTGGGTCGCAGGGTAAGTATATATTTAACTTTTATAAGAAACTGCCAAAGAGTTTTCTAAAGAAATTATAGCATTTATTATTCCTGCCAGCAATGTCTGAGAGGTTCAGTTTGTCCACATTCTGACTAACATTCTGTATTATCTGTCTCACATTTCACCATTTGGAGCAGGTATGCAGAATGTGATTCTAGTAGATTTTCATTTGCATTTCCCTAATGATGCTGAGAAAATTTTTGTGTACTTTTTCACCACTCGTATATTTTCTTTTGCAAAGTGTCTAAGTCTTTTGCCCATTTTTATTCTGTTTTTCTTTTTCATTTCTATTTGTAGGAATTCTTTGAATATTATAGATGTAAGTACTTTATCAGACCCATATATGAATTCCCTGTCTGTGGCTTGCCTATTTACTTTCTTAATGGTGTCTTTTGATGAGCTAATGTTTTACATTTTAATGAAGCTTAGTTTATCATTTTTTCTTTTATGCTATTGCTTCTCTTCATAATGCCTAAGAAAAAATTTGCCTACTCCCATGCTATGAAGATATTTATTTGCCTTTTTTTTTTTTTTGAGATGGAGTCTTGCTCTGTCACCCAGGCTGGAGTGTAGGGGTGCAGTCTCGGCTCACTGCAACCTCTGTTTCCTGGGTTCAACAGATTCTCCTGCCTCAGCCTCCAGAGTAGCTGGGATTACAGGCACACACCATCATGCCAGGCTAATTTTTGTATTTTTAGTAAAGACAGGGTTTCACCATGTTGGTCAGGTTTCACCATGTTGGTCAGGCTGGTCTCAAACTTCTGACCTTGTGATCTGCCCACCTCGGCCTCCCAAAGTACTGGGATTACAGGTGTGAGCCACTGTGCCTGGCTGCCTGTAACTTCTTTTTCAGAAGGTTTATAGATTTAAATTTTATTTTTAAATATAACAAAAACAATAAAAACAAAGCAAAAGCAAAATTTTAAAACTCTTTAAATTATGTGAACCCACTGAATTCCTTTAGAAATATTTAATTTTTAATTATTATAGATACATAATAGTTGTACATATCTATGGGGCACATGTGATATTTTGATACAAGCATACAATGTGCAATGATCAAATCATGGTAATTGGGGTATCCATCACCTGAAGCATTTGTCATTTCTTTATGTTAGGGATGGTTAATGGGTACAAAATACACTTAGATAGAAGGAATAAGATCTAATGTTCAGTAACACAATAGGGCAACTATAGTTATTTCTAGTATATTTCAAAATAATGAAAAGACTGGAATTAGAATGTTCCTGAGTTCCCTCTTGAATTAATTATTGGTTATGGTGAAAGGTGTGATCTGTGTTTTCCATATGCTTTATTCATTTTAAAACACCATTTATTAAAAAAATTATATCCTCCTTGGCACCTTTATAGAGGTAGAATTTACTGTAAATCCGTGGGTCTATTTTTGAAGTCTCTTTTCTGTCCCACTGATATATTAGCCTTCCTATACATCAATACTATACTGTCTTGGTTACTATTGCTTTAGAATAAGTTTTGAAATAAGGCAATATTAATCCCTTAACTTTGCTCTTTTTCAAATTTGTCTTGGCTATTCTAGGATCTTTGAATCTCTATACACATATTAGAACTGGCTTTTAACTCTCTTTAATTAAAAAAAGACTGCTAGGATTTTAATTTTAAAAATAAAACGTGGGTATTGGATTTTGTCTAATGTTTTTCTGCATCTGTCTGAGATGATAATATTTTTCCCTCCATTTTGTAAATGCAGCATATTACACTGATTGTTTCAAAGCTTAAACCAACCTTGCATTTTTAGGATTAACCTCACTTATGATGTATATTCTCTTTTTATATTGCTGGAATCAATCAATTTGCTAATAAGTAGTTTACCAATATTTCTAAGGGATTTTGACCTGCAATTTTCTTTACTTATAATGTTTCTGTCAAGTTTTGATATCACAGGTATGCTGGTCTCATTTAAACTGGTTGGAAAATAATATTTGTCCTAATTTTTGAAAAAATGTATATCAGAGTGGTATTGTTTCTTGCCTGAGGATTTGATAGAATTCACTAATAAAAATATTTATGCTGGTGGGTGTGTGTGTGTGTGTGTGTGTAAAGGCATTGGATTAGAAGGTGAAACCCCGTCTCTACTAAAAAATACAAAAAAAAAACTAGCCGGGCGAGGTGGCGGGTGCCTGTAGTCCCAGCTACTCGGGAGGCTGAGGCAGGAGAATGGCGTAAACCCGGGAGGCAGAGCTTGCAGTGAGCTGAGATCCGGCCACTGCACTCCAGCCTGGGCCACAGAGCCAGACTCCATCTTGAAAAAAAAAAAAAAAAAAAAAGAAATCTAATTTCTTTAGTAGTTACAAAACATCTAATTTCCAATATCCTGTATTTTAAATTCTAGTTTTTTTAGAAGTGTGTGGTTAATTTCCAGATAGTTGGGGCTTTATAGAGATGTTAATGTTATTGATATGCAACTGAATTCTACCCTTATCAGACATCATACTGTATGATTTTAATATGTTTAATTTATTGAGACTAGTTTTATGGCCCAGCATATGGCCTATGGCATATTTTGGTGAATATTTCATGTGCACTTAAAAATAATGTGCTTTCTTTTGTTTTGGGGTAGGGTGTTTCATGAATGGTAATAAAGTCAAGGTGGTTCACAGTGTTGTTCAAACCTTCTGTAGCCTTGCTGATTTGTAACTACTTGTTCTATCAATTATTGAGAAAAGAGTATTAAAATTCCTAACAATGTGTGTTTATCTATTTCTCCCCTCAGTTTCATCAGTTTTCGGTTTTGTATTTAGTGTATGCAATTTATATTATGTCTTCTTGAGGAGGCAACTCTTATCATTTTGAAATGTCTCTGTTTATTTCTTGTAACACACTTTGTCTTGATGCCTGTTATTAACATACCCACATCATCTTCCTTTTTCTTGCTGTTTGTGTTGTATACCTTTTTTGAACTGCATTTTGTTATGGGGTGGCATAACAAAATACCATAGATTCAATATCTTAAACAACCAAAATTTATTTTGTTCAAAATTCTGGAGGCTGAAAGTCCTAGATCAAGACCTGGAAGAGTTCATTTTTTGGCGAGGGGGTCTTTTTCTCTGCAGATGGCCTCTTTTTTTGCTGTATGCTTACGTGGTAGGGGGAGATAGATCTCTGATGTCCTTTTCCCTTTATAAGGATACCAGTTCTATTGAATCAGAGCTCTATCCTTAGTACCTCATTTAACCTTAGTTACCTCCTTAAACATTCTCTTTCCAATATAGTCATGTGGTGGGGGAGGGGTTAAGGCTTCAACATATGAATTTTGTGGGACACACAATTCAGTCCATTGCACCAACCTCTTACTTTCAACCTATTTATATCTCTATATGTAAAGCATGTAGTTTGCACATAACATTCGATTGAGTCTTGATTTTTATGCAGTCTGACAGACTTTGCTTTTTACTTTGAGTGTTCAGTCCAACTATATTTAATAAAATTATTGATATGGCTAGATTTATTTCTACTATGTTTCTAATTGCTTTCTAATTTTCTAATCTGTTTTCTTTTCTATTTTGTTCTATTCCTGAGATTTAGTTTATGTATGTAAAAGATTATTTAGTGGTCTATTTTGATCCCTCTTTTGGCTTTCTAAATATATGACTTTGTATTTTTTTAGTGATTGCTCTGGAAATTACAGTATACATTCTTATCACAATTTTCCTATAGTTAACATTGTGATTTTAATATTCACATAAAATGTCAGAATCTCTCAACAATATAATTTCATTTACTTTTTTCCATCCTTCATGCTCCTGTTGTTATATATGTTACTACAATATTTATTATAATCTCTATAATGAAATGTTATTATTATTGCATTTTTGCTCTAAAAAAGAAGGTCATCAAACTTCCGTTAAGTGCCAGGTAGTAAATATTTTAGGCTTTGATGTCCATATATGTCCTGCATACATATTATTATTTTTTGTTGCTGTTTTTGATTCATTCTTATGTTTTTGTAATCTCTTAAAAATTAAAAAAATTCTTAGAATCAGGCCATACAGATACAAGCCAAGAGCTGGATTTGGCCCATGGCTTATAGTGTATTTGCCACTACTCCAAAAAGCCAGTTGTCTTTTAAAGATATTATTGTAAGAAAAAAGATAGGTTTTTAATCTGACCACATATTTACCATATTTAATTTTCTTTGTTCTTCCTGCAGATGTGAATTTAGTCTGGCATCATTTCCCTGCAGCCTGAACAACTTCTTTTAACATTTTTTATAGTGCAATCTCCTGAATTCTCTCTGATTTTAGTTACATAAAAATGTTTTTTTAATTTTATCTCATAAATTCATAAGGCTATATTAGTATTATTATATAAGAATTATTATTTTAATATATTCTTTTTAAAGGATGTATTGCTGGATATATAATTTGGGGTTGACAGTTTTCTCTTTTCTTTCTTTCTGTCTTAAAGGTACTTTTCTATTGTCTACTGTCATACACTTTTTCTGATAAGAAATCAGGCATAATTATTTATCTCTATACAAAGTTTCTTTTCTCATTTGTGGCATTCAGAATGCTAAAATTCTTCCTTGCCCCTGAAATTTGCCATCTTTATTATCAGGACTGTGAATATGATGAGATATCATGCCCTGACTTTGTTATATTACAGGGCAAAAGATATTAGTAATCTTGATTAAGGTTACTAGTCAGTTGACTTTAAGGTAATCAATGGGGGTATTATCTGGGTAAGTCAAATGTAAGCATGTGGAAGAGGAAATCAGAGAGATTCAGTGTGAGAAAGAGTTGATTTGCCTTTGTTGGCATTGATTATGGAAGAGACCACATGAAAAGAAATGGTGGTGATTTCTAGGATCAGAGAACAGCCTCTGAATGATGGGCCAAAAGGAAACAAGAATCTCAGACATGCAACCACAAGGGACTGGATTCTGTCAACAACCTGAATAAACTTGGAACAGAATTATTCCCCAAGAACCTCCAGATAAAAGCTCAGTTCTGCCAACAGCTTGATTTTGACCTCTTGAGACTCTGAGTAGTGAACCGAGCTGAACCCACCCAGACTTCCAACCGAAAAAACTGTGAGATAATAAATGAGTATTGTTTTTAAGTTCCCATGTTTGTTGTAATTTGTTACATAGCAATAGAAAACTAATACAGTCTCTCAAGGCATTTCTCTTTATAATTGGTTTTGAGGAATTGGACTATGATTGCTCAAATGTGGTTTTCTTTTTGAGGCTTCACCAAACATTTTGAATCTGTAGTTTTTGTTTTGTTAAATCAAATTTGTGAAACTGTCAGTTATTTTTTTCATTTTTTTTCACCAGACTCCTTCTCTTCTCTTTGTAGGTCTCCAGTTGTATGTATACTAGACTGCTTGATGCTTCACAGATACATAAGGCTTTTTCCTTTGTTCAGTCTTTTTCCTTTGTACTTTTCAGATTTTAATATTTTTATTAGTCTCTTCAAATTTACTAATCATCTCTTCTGCTATCTCTAATCTATTGTTAATCCCATTCAATAATTTTGTTTATTTCTGATATTGTACTTTGTAGTTATAGAATTTCCTTTTGGCTTTTTAACATTCATTTTCATTTCTCTGTGGAGATTCCTTATTTGTTCACTCACTGTGTCCATATTTTTCTTTAAATCCTTGGACATATTTGTTAAAGATTTTATCTGCAAATTTTAACTTCTGGGCCATCTTGTAGCCTGTGTGCATTGGCTTTTTTGTTGATTATGCATCTCAATTTTCTCCTTTTTAAGCTACATAATCATTTACAAAATTTGATATTGTTTATTGTGAAAGATGCAGATTCTAGATTATTCTGTCTTCTTAAAGAACATTCCATTTTATTCTGGAAGACAGTTAAATTATTGTTAGATTCTTTAGAGCTTCTCAGGCTAGCCTTATTGTTTGTTAAGATGGGATTCTTTAGGTTTTGTCTTTAGTTCTTAGTCCTAGAGTACGGTCCTTACTCAAAGGTGTGGATTTTACTTGCGAGCATGGCTTTTCTGGGATATATACTGAATGATGAAAGATCTCAGTATAGTTTACTGTGGTTTGGCTGGAGCACCAGTATCTCTTAGATTTGCATTACCTGTGCTAACTGTTCTATCCATTATAGCTCTGCTATCCCTGTTCAGCTCTCAGTCTCACATAAGCTACTTTCTATGAAGCCTCAGATTGTCTAGGCTTGTGCATGCACAGCCAAGTCTTTGGCCAAAACTCATAGAGATGCCTCACAGGGATTTGGGCCACCCCTTGCATAGCTCCCTACATTCTGGTACCCTGCACCACACTATGTCACTTCAGGATGTCTGAACTCTGATCATCACTCCACCCTTCTTTCTTTATACTACCCCTCCAGAAATTACTCTCAGGCAAAAATGCCAGAAAATATGGAGCTCAGTTCATGTGATTTCCTTCTCTAAAGCATTACTGTCTTGGGCTACCTATTTCATATAGCTTTTCTAGTAATATAGTTATTTTTGGTGGGGAGGCAAGTCTGGTACCAGTTACCACATCATGATTAGAATCAGAAATTCTAATATTTGTTTCAATGGTATTTGAACCTTCTCAGAACATTGGCATTATTTTCTCTATAAACTAAGGAGTATCCAAGATGTAGGTCATAGAGTTCCACAGCTATTAAACAGCATCTATAAATAAATATGTATACCAAGAGTTATTGAATGACCAAATAAATAAAATTTCTCATCATTTGTCAGGTTTCTTCACCATGAAGTTACTCTTTTCCCCTCCTTACCATTCTGTACTCTGGAAAGAAATCAGTATACACAGCCCACACTTAAGGAGTGTGGAGTTATGCTTCACCTTCTTGGGAGTGGTTTATCTACGTAAATTATTTAGTCATTCTGCATGGGAAATTTGTCTCTTCTTCCACATTTAATTGTATATTAAATCATTTATTTATGTTAGTGTAGACTCATGGATATTTAAGTTTGGATTGTAATATAATATATTTTATTTTATTGCTCAATTTGCTTCAGCTTTGGCCACTGGCAGTTCTTTCAGCTGGCTCCTCTGTTCCATCTGTGTGTGTGTGTGTGTGTGTGTGTGTGTGTGTGTGTGTGTGTGATGTTTTTAGTACTTTCTTACTTTCTGACACTAAAAGATGCTATGCTCCAGGCTCAACTTGCTCCAGCTTTGGCCATTGGAGCTCTTTCAGTTGGCTCCTGTCTTCCAGCATTGAATGTGTGTGTGCTGAGTTCTTACTTTCTGACTTCTGAATTCTTACCATAATATGCTCTAGGCTCATCTTATATATTCCCCTCCCTAGTAGTACAATCAGCTGTTTCTCAAAGAAGATCTGTCTTTTTGTTGCAGAATGGTATTAGAAACCAAAATCTGGGCTCTAAGTGTGCTCATTGCTACTGTACTTGTTTCCAGACCATCTCACCTGACAGAAAAAGAAAATATATGTGTGTGTACTAACACATGTATAAACACACATCTGTAAATACTTCTATATGCAACCATATGTGTGTATATTAAACTAAAAATGATTTCATATTGATATCTTCAACCCTAATTTATTGCAACATGGATCATTCTCCCTCTTCTCCTTCCCTATCTGTAAATTTTCCCTTCAACAGTAAGATACCTGGTTCCCACTACCTGCCATTTGCATAATTGTTAAATTTCATTATACATGTATAGCAATAGTAGAATGGTTAACCCATACTTCCAAGCCAAACAACTTTTTTAACTGGAATATTGTGCTTACATACAGTTTCTGTTGCCTTCAGTTTCATACATTCCTCTTATTTCCAAAGTCATTTTGATCAGCACTTTCCCACCTATTTCCTCCAGAGTGGTTGTTTCATACATTTGTAATAAAGTTAGATGTTCTGTCGTGTTCTCAGATCACTCCACCCCTTAAATTATTTTTCAATTACATACATTAATTCACTATTTGTGTAGTGAAATTCTATAGTACTTGCCTTGTGCCAAGTACTCACCATTATAGTATCATAATAGTTTCACAGCCCTGCAAAATCCCCTGTGCTTCATTTATTCAACCCTCCTTCTCTCCCCCTAAATACCTGGTAACCATTGATCTTTCTATTACCTCTATAGTTTTGCCCTTTCCAGGATGTCATATAAATAGAATCATATAATACAGAGCCTTTCACTTAGCAACATGCATTTAAAATTCTACATGTCTTATTATATCACCCATTTTTAATGTATGTAGGTATAATAGATCATTGAAACCTAAATTTAGTTTAAAATGTGCCTGAATTTGTTGTGGGTTTAAAAAATATTTGTAATCAATGAATACTAAAAGTATAACTACTATCATGTAGTGGTCAATGTTTTTTTAAATATTTACTTTAAAATAAGTCCTTTGTATTTGAAAAGGCTGAAGAACATGGCTCTATTAGTAGTACATCAGCAGCTGTTGCTCCTTTCCCGAGTTAGTTAAGGCCTAATTTATTAACTAGATTTCTGAGGAATTTTCAAATTTAAGATGCAAGCAATCAACTAATAGTTATAATAATATGGGTTTTATGATAATGTTTCTTGGTTTTTCTAGATTATCCATTTTTGAATTTTCCACTGTCCCAATAGAGTGGAAGTCATGTGGCTCTGAATCTAACATTTCCCAGTTGTGTGGTCTTTAAAGAAGGCAATTATTCATTCTTAGCCTCAGTTTTCTCACTAAATAATAACAAAACAAATCTTATCAGAGCACATAAAAGGTAATGGGAGGGAGTCAGAATAAACTAATAAGTGACACACAAAGAACAAATATAGATGAAGAGGTGAATGTCAGCAACAGGTGAGTTTGAGGAAGCATGAAACAAGGGTGGCAGAAATTCAGAGGATAGGAGCAAATGCAGCTTGTGATTCTCCAACAAGCTCTTATTTTAGGTTGGTGCAAAAGTTATTGCAGTTTTACTATTCTGTTGGCAAAACCGAAATTACTTTTGTACCAAACTAATAGTTTGAAGTTCAGTTTTAACTGGATGTTGCTTAAGTATGAAATCCTTTAAAACATTCTTATCTCTATGTTGGTGCTCACTACTCAGGAATTGATGTTTTCTGTTTGAGAAGACACATGATGTAAACAAAGGGACGTTGGTCATGTACTCACTTCTTGATTGAGTCCTTGCCCTCCCATATAATTGTTCTGTGGCTTATTCAGTTTCTTTCATGCCATTAATGTTCAATTTTTTTCATCAGTGAATTGGGAATAATATCTACTTCATAGGGTATCATAAAGTTAAGACAGAACTGGGGAAAAGACTTTTGTGAACTCTAAAGAATCTAGCATTTTTATCTACCTGCTTCCCCTCTAGGCAAAGGAGAAGTGGAATGGTTTGAAGAAATAGTATTTGAAAAGGGAGAGTGATAACTAGTGATAACTACAGGCATATATTCAGATAAGAGTAACAGATTAAATTATTGAGATATGTGCATGTGGGTGGGTATGTGTGGATTGTGAGTGATGTCTGTAATGAGAATTTATACAATTAGAAAAATCTAGATCATTGATTTAATTTTCACTTTTCAACATGTTAGTACTACCCACAATAGAAGTCAGAGAGATAATTTAGTATCATTCATCAAATTAAAGATGACTATTAATTTATCTCTCAGCCCATCATTTATTAAACTATAACAACTACCACTTCTTTTAACCTTTTACCATATATTTCATATTGAAATTCTTTAATATTTCTATAAGACTTCCCAGTTTTATAAATTCCTCCAATTATTTGGAAACTTAAATTAGCTTATCTCATAGTCTAATAAAAAGAAGATATGTTCATTGAGAATGGTATATGCAGTTGGGATTTAGAATGATTGTAAGCAGCTTAAATGCATTTTATTCTGGAAAATGTTATAGAACTAGTCAGTCCAATACTGCTGATCGGTTTTGATTAAAATAGAAAATGGAATAAGAAATTAATATGTTCTAACTTATCTTTTTGAAGGATAATAAAATGTTTTGAACAATTATGTCTCAGAAGGTTATCCTGGTAAAGAATAAAAACACAGGACTTTGAGGTAAAGAGACAAGTGTTTCCCTTGTATCTGGGCAAGAAAGGCCCCTGATTTAGGCCTCCATATTTTGCAAGCTCCAACTCTAACCTTACTCTCTCTATCTATGGTTAGTTGTCTTCAGGGCCAATGGTGTGTGTCCATCCAGAAGCAGCACCCATCTCACTCTCCACTACCACTAGACCATTCTCTGGGTAATGGGTATCTTGAAATACACTTAAGAAATACACTGAAGAGTCATGAATCAGCTTGTTGACCTGAGAAGACCTCTTTCCTGGACCTAGGAGCCCAAAAGGTGGCCAAGAGAGTGAGAGAAGTAGAGAGATGGGACTCAGACTTGCCTAGACTGCTAGCTGCATTATCTACACGTATGTCTGTGAGGCCTAGAGTGGCAGGAGTTGGAGCCAGGGGTGAAAAAATATGGTAGGCTGCAGAGCAGAGACTGGGTACCAGGGTCTGGCTCTCTGCATGCACTTTAAGGAGTCTAAAGACTTACTTCAAACTTAGCCTTCCACATCATAATGATGTATGTTTGTCAAAGTAGGAGTTGTGAAAATAAGAAAATCAAAATCTAAGCTGTTGGAACTCTAAAATATTTTGAGCCCTAAGGGACTGTGATTATGGAATCCAAGTCATGTAAACAGGCAGCTATAACCTAGACAGCTGTGATCTTTGTTTCTCTGATTACAGATTAGCTTTTTTCCTTACCTGCATTGTTGTATAAAATGTCATGACTAAAGGGTGCCAGTCATAAATGACTGAAGGGCGTAAAATGTTGTAGATGATTAAAGGGTCTCCTTCCCTCTAAAATGTTAATCTTCATTAAAGATTAACTTCTCTCCTTCTTCTCTCACATTGAGATTTCATGACTATCACACTGTCTAGGATGAAATGTTAAATCACTCTTTTAAATTAGAAAGAAAATTAAAATAAGCTGCACAGAAAAGAAAACAAACTGTAGCTAATTAAATTGTCGTAAGTCAAAAGCTACTCTTGTATAGAAAATGTTATAATCCTTCTAAATTTCTTCATGTTCTGCTTATATAAGCAAGGTCTGAAGTTTTTTTTTTTTGTTTTTTTGTTTTTTGTGAGACAGAGTCTTGCTCTGTCACCTAAACTGGAGTGCAGTGGTTCAATCTCGGCTCACTGCAATCTCCGCCTCCTGTGTTCAGGCAATTCTCCTGCCTCAGCCTCCCAAGTAGCTGGGACTACAGGCGTGCGCCACCACACCCAGCTAATGTTTTTGTATTTTTAGTACAGACGGGGTTTCACCATGTTGGTCAGGCTGGTCTCGAACTCCTTACCTCAAATGATCCATCTGCCTCGGCCTCCCAAAGTTCTGGAATTACAGGTGTGAGCCACCATGCCCAGCCGGTCTTAACTTTTAACTTTCGAGCACTAATTCTATTTCTCTGCAGTTTGTCTTTCCTGGATGGCCATTCCTATCTTTTTGCCTGAATAAATGTTTTAAAACTGGATTCTGACTCTTTCAATTATTTCTGGTTGAAAAAGTGGTGACTCAGATGGAATCCAGAGTTGGCCCTTTCCTTTGAATCCTGTTGCTTCGTTAATCAGCACCTGGTACCTGCAGAACTGTTTCTGTCCAACTGTCTTTCACCAGAGTTTACGGGAGCTCTTAGTGGAACTCCTCTCTGGTTTTTAATGTCCCTGGCTTAGGTGAGACCCAGACTTTATTCAAGCAACGTGATTCTATGCTCAACAGGGCTGGCATTGAACCTCCACTGCTTTAAGAAAGGAATTTTGTTTGTTATTTCTCTGGAGATGCTGCTGTTAGCAGGTTTATGGTTTCACTTTTCTTTGAGGTTAAGGTTTTGTTCACCTTACTTGCTAAAATTTGCAACATTTTCTTTCTTTCAAAACCTGGTTAAAGATAAAACTGTTTCTCTTTAATAGGAGGGAATAAATGTCTCTGGCTTAAGCAGGAATGAGAGTTTCAAATTGGCCAGGTTTTGAAGTTTGGTTCAAATTGGCATATTTAAATTCTTCTTTTGAGTGACTGAAGATCTGTTTAAAAACAAAACAAAACAAAACAAAAAAAACTTTATGAGAATGTGATAAGTGCCCAAGATGAAAGGACGATGATTCTCCGGGCCAGAAAGCACCTTAGATGACTAAGGTCTTGTGAGAGTGTCAGAGTTTATAGCTCCTGACAAGCATTAGTCCCTTAGGGAATCCCCAAAGAGGGACATATAGGAAGATAACCCACAAAAAGGGCTAATCTCCCAGTGCTTTGAGTGCCCGGAATTCCTGGGTTTCACCACAGCATGTAGGAGAGGAGAACCAACCCAAGGGTGACACTTGGAGAGCTATTCCCATAAGCAGTACATTTAATCCAAAACATCTTTCCCTTTCAGCTTTTTGGTCACTTAAAAAGAGAATATAAATTGTAGTCAATCAGCCATCTAAAACCAAGTCTTCCTTAAGGAGAGATCTGCCTTTACAAACTCCAGCTAGATTCATATGCAATACTTATGATGTCACCTCTTGTAATTAATTTTTAAAATGGTCTCATATAACCTGTGATGAACCTAAATTATTATAGCAAAGTTGAGGTACCTTTGAAATACCTAAACTATTAATAACTTATTTGCATGCTTAATTAGAAAAAGCTGGCTCTAAGATAAAACAAAATAATCGTGAGAGTTATTTCCAGTGGTATTTGGAAGCATCCAAAGAAGGTTCTAATAAAGTTACTTCTTTGTGGAGGAAAAATGAAAGATTGTTTAAAACAATTTCTCTATTTTAAAAGCTTCTGGAAGTCTCTCCTCCTCCCTTAGAAGCTTCTCCTCCCCATCCTCAGCTCCCCTTTCTGTTTACCCTGTACCATCTGAGTTACTTTACCCTCATCTGCCTTCCCTTCCTCCTCCCCTGCCTCTGCTGTTCTGGCTCAGTTTCATGAACAGCCAATGCCTGGTAGTGGGGCAAGGAGGGACCTGCCTTACTTTATCAACCATGGTCAAAGGTAGAATTTGAGGGCGTAGTTAAGGAATTTCCTGACATTCATCAGTGCTCTATTGGCTTTGCTAAACAATTTGAACTAAATATTCAAGCTTATTACCCTGGCTATTTGAATTTATATCAACTAGTTCACATTAGTTTTAGAAAGTAAGACTAAAGATTGGATAGATAAGGGCCCCTGGAGAAATCTCCTAGAGAATTCCCATAAATGTTCAGAAGAATACCACAGTAGTGCTCGTGAAACTGCAAAGATTCTGCTTACAGCCCTGCCTTTAGTCTTCCAAAAGGTAGTTGACTGGCATAAAATACAACAGTGTTGACAAAATCCAGATGAGTTGGTAATGTCATATTTTGAAAGCTTTGAAAAGATGTTTACACAATATTCAGGCTTATCTGAGGCAAGTTATGCTAATCGTCAGAATGATTAACTCCTCAATTCTAGCTTTATAAATGAGCTAAATGAAGAATTAGCACTAATAATAAAGAGAAAATGAACTAATTGAGCCATTTCCCTCATTCTGGGGACACATTGCTGAACTCACATCATACTCAACATTTCTTAGTTAGTAGATTGGTTTCACATAAGGTCCTGCTTCTTTTAGCTCCTCATATCATTATCTCTAGGTGTAACCATCTAACCCATGCAACTGTATTGCCTTAATTTTTAGAAAAAATGACGCATGACTCCATAACCCTACCTGATCAACTTCTTTCTTTCAGGTCGCACCTATGAGAAACCTTCCCCCACCTTACCAATACTGATATTGTTAGGTTTACAGATGGATCTTATTGAAAGGATAAATCTGGAGTCTACAGAACTGGATACACCATAGTTTCTTTAACTGAAGAGATAGAAAGTACCTGTATTCTGAAAGCCATCTCAACTCAATAAACAGAATTAATAACATTAAGTAGGCCCTATCGATTGGCAAAAGGAATATCTGCTAATATTTATACAGACAGTAGATACACTTTTGGAATAGCCCATTATTTTTGGAATATTATGGAAACAAAGAGGGCTATTAACCTCTTTGGGACAATCCATAAAAAATAGACATCTTATTTCACAACTACTGAAAGCCATATTGCCAAAATCACTGGCTGTTATTCAAATTCCAGATCATTCCAAATCAGATACTCCAGAAAGCAGAGGAAAACAGCCGACTGAAAAGATAGTGAAGAGAACTGCTCCAAACACATCTAAACAGGAACACCAACCTATAGTAACTTTTTAAAAAGCACCCGAAGTTGATGTAAAATCAATTTAATACAGTGCCCCAAAGTCAGAGCAGTAAGTCTGGAAAACAAAAGGGGGAAAATACTCCCCAGAAGGTGAGGTATTTAATGGGCAAAATGACTTACCCATACTTCCTGCTGAATTGCAGTTATCATTTTTAACTTCTGTGCATGATCTAACTCACTGGAGTCTTGACAAAAAGGTTGCTTAAAGAAAACGATATTATTGGAAACCTTTTTTGACTACAGCTTGTAAGGTATATAATTGCTGTCATATTTGCCAAAGTATAATCCAAGAAAACCATTAGGTGATTCCTAAGGACACTTTTCTTTACCTGAGGCCCCCTTTGAAATATGGCAACTAGATTTTATTCAGCTGCCACCCTCACAAGGCTACAAATATGTCCTGGTAATGATTTGCATATATTCTCATTTGGATAGAGGTATTTCCATACAGAAAAGCAACAGCATTAGCAGTAAGGAAAATACTTTTAGAAAAAATTATTCTGAACCTGAGGATTTCCTCTGGAACTTCATAGTGACAGACACTGACTTCACTGGAAAAATCATTCAATTAATGTGTAGAATCTGACCTATTTCCCAACATTTTCATTGTGCTTATTAACCCCAGTCATCTGGATTAGTAGAATATACAAACGAGATAATTAAAACTCAACTACCAAAATTAACTGAGGCTTTTAAAATTTGGGGGCCAAAAGCTCCTTTATTGATTTTGCTAAACCTAAGATCCACTCTTCAATAGACACTAGTTATCTCCATTTGAAGTTATAAGAGGTAGACTTAGGGAAAAAAAAATATCTCCTGGAAATTGTGCCTCCTTATTAGTAAAAGGAGATATATTCACCTATTTTAATGGTTTTAAGAAACAATTAACTAAAAAATATGAGTTGGTAAAAGAATCCTTTCACAGTAAGCATGCAGACACAAAAATCTGAAGAACCATGGGCTTCAACCTGGACCCTTTGTCTATTGGAAATGACATCTCTTCAAGGACTCTCTCCAACCAAGATAAAATGGACCTTACCAGGTATTCTTTACTAATCCTTGTGCTTCTAAACTAGAAGGCATAGACTCTTGGATTCACATCTCTCATCATAAGAAAGTTGAGCCTACTAGACTGGCCAGATGATCTTCAAAGTAAGATAAGTGATGCTGGGATGAGATAAAGACATCAGAGGTGGTGAGAAAGCTGACATCAGGGTCATCTTTCCCAAGAGCCTGGATTACACCTGTTTTTAAAAGATTGCTTAATAGTATCAATTGATAATAGATGGGAAAAGTTCTCTTTTATAAACTCCCACTAAACTTCTTTCTTTTCATCCTAGTTGTCCTGTCTTGGTACTACCATCACTAGCTATTTTCCATAAAGCAAACCTCTTTTGTAGTGGGTTCAAGACTATACTAGTAGATTACAAAGGATGCTTGTTGGGTCTGCAGCCTCATGCCCCTGTCCAGTAGTTCTGGCCTTTTATGGTAGGTATCTCCTTTCCAAGGACAAGGTTGGATAGAATATCAGGAATATATTTGTGTTTCTCAACAACGGTCATTGGTTCTTAACACTAATATGGCTACATATTGGTTCTTAACACTAATATGGGTACATCACTGGCCTATAAATAATACAGAATAAAGTGCGTGGGAAGAGGTTCTCAGTAGAAGAAATTAATTTATTAGCTTTAACACTGATGCTTCCCCAGTTGAGAAATAAGATAACTCAATGTCAAGATGGTATAACACAAATCTGGCATGTTTTAATCTGGCTTACTTTCTCCTTTGGTCAGCATAAGTCAACCAACCTCTTTATGTTGGGAAAAGAGAAATCATACCAAAGATACCTGGTCCAATTGCACCAGAGATATAGATCCCCAAAACATGGTATATCCACACCATTATATTACAAAGTACTGATTGACATGCCACAGAAAGGGCACGATGACTATTTATTGATTAGCTCCAAGTGGAACATATTGGCAGTGTGGCACTAACCTATGGCCAAGATGACTCTCAGATGGTTAAGAGGATGTTCCCTGGGTTATGCTTGGGCACAAAGTTGACATACCCTGTAAAAACTTGCAAATGTTCCTCATTTACAGTCTTATTGGGTTCATTCTGTGTTCCGTTGGTATGATTTTTTAGCTTCCATTTTTGTACCACAACTGGATTTTGATCATGTCATTTGGCATGTAAAGGTCATAACCAATTATACACAAAACCCTAAATGGTAGGCATGTGGATATTTCATTTTTAAACAAGAAAGTTATTCTTATGAGAAAGGCTGTATTACAGAACTGTATGGCTCTAGACATAGTCACTGCAGCCCAAGAGGGAACTTGCCTTATCATAAAAACTGAACTTTTTGTCTATATCCCAGATAAATCAAATAATATCACTAAATTAATTACTGGTATGAAAACCCAAATAACCCAACTTTCATATCTAAAATCTTCTCTAAACAACTCCCTAGGTCACTAAATTGGATCCTGAGGAAATTGGTGGCAAAGCTGTTACTTATTCTAGGAATTATAATTGCATGTGTGTTTTGGCCTGTTTGTGTCAACACTGTTGTTACAGCATTTGTTTACAATGGAGCCAATGTATGCTGAAAAGACTAAAATAATGGTTTCCCAAAGAATTGCATTCATTGAAGATAGAGCTGTTTAGCCTGACTCAGGCCACAGAGTTAACTTCCATCATGTCGCTTTAAATTCAGCCTAAAGTCCATCAGCTTCATATCTTGTCCAATCATCCCTTGCCATGGGACATGATATCCTAGCAATGAGGCTTCCTAGTAATGTGAGACTAAAATTCCTGAACATAAAAGAACCATTGAATTCATCTACAATAGTTTCTTCAAAAGATCTTGATGAATGGGAAAAAATATGAAAATAAGTAATTCGAACACCTAAACTGTTGGAACTTTAAAATATTTTGAGCCTTAAGGGAATGTGATTATGGGACCTGGGTCATGTAAACTGGCAGCTGTAACCTAGACAGCTACAGTCTTTATTTTTCTGATTACAGGTTAGCCTTCTTCCTTACCTACATTATTGTGTAAATGTCATAAATGACTAAAGGGTGCCAGGGAAGACCACTTCCCTCTTAAATGTCAATCTTCATTATAGATTAGCTATTCTTTCCTCTCTCACACAAAGACTTCATGACTATCACATTGTTTAGGATGGAATGCTAAATACACTCTTAAATTAGAAAGAAAAGGAAAACAAGCTGTTAAAAAAAAAAGAGAAAATAAACTGGACAGAAAAGAAAACAAACTTTAATTTTATTGTTGTTAGTCATCAATGAGCCTTCTATAAACTATGTTATAATCCTTCTAAGTGTCTTCGTTTTCTGTGTATAGTAGTAAGAACTTAACTTTTTAACTTTGGAGCACAGACCCCATTTCTGTGGAGTCCATGCTTCCCAAATTGCTATTCCCAGCTTTTCGCTTGAATTAAATTCTTTAAAACTAGATTCCAATCTTTTAATTATTTCAGGTTGACAAAGTACAGAACATATTTTATTTAAGAGTTTGTTAGTTTGATTGATAACTTTTAAGTATTTAGACATATGGTATGTGAGTTTCCATATGTACTCTTGCCTTGAGTCTAGAATATATTAGGGACAACCTGGAAGTGACCCAAGCTTTAGTTCTGGCCCTTCCACCAACCAACCCATAAACTTGAAAAAATGACTTGAAATCCTTGGGTTCTACTTTTTATATTTGTACAAGAAAGTGACTGATTTAGTTTCAATACTATTTCTGTCACTTATTAGCTGTGTAACATTGAGCACATTGCTTAAAGTTCCTAGTCTTAGTCTTAAATCTATGAAATTTAAGGTTTAGATTAGGTGACTATTTGATAGGTTGTTTTAGTTCTATTCTATGGAGACTTATTTTTTATTAGACAAGTTGCAGACACTTTGTGAGAAGAAGGAAACATATTATTAGAGTAATGGCTAAGGTTAGTAAAAGTTAACCTGCTTTGAGTTGAGTTTCTTCTTTCCTGCAGCACCCTCTTTGCGGGTTTGTAGTCATCTGAAAGCTCAGTTTTGTTCTAACTTAAGTTAAAATTATGACTGAAAAATGTGGTTGAAGGTTAACAATCAATTAAATGGTAATTACAGTTATTTGTTTTAAAAATTCAGGTAATATTTTATACCATGAATCTGTTGGATGACAGTTGATATGGATTAATCAGCAACCTGCCTTCTCTTTGATCATGACTCAAATCTGCTCTGGACAGGAGTTATAATAAGGAAATAATTATGAGCCATTCCCTTGGAGTGGTGCACTTGGAGCCGTTTGGATAAAAAACCTCTCTCAGTGCATAGTGGAGCTCTTGTTGTTGTTATGTAGGAAAATCAGATTAATTGTCCCAGTTCATTTCCTAAAGCACAGAGAGCAGCACCTGGTCAGTCACATCAGTTCTTTTTTGCCCTTTGTTACACGTCGATTGCCCATGAGGCAAAGGTTGTTATGTTACCTTTTGTTTTACAAGGCATGGGGACAGCCAGTGATGTTCACTGGGCTATGAGTTGCGCTGGAAACTGTTCTTCTGAACACAGTAGAGAGAGAGCCTAAGAAAAACTCACTCACTGGGCAGTACTGTTTTCTCAGACGGCGTGTTTTTCAGCTATTGACAGCAACTTCAAATTTTCTCTATACCATTTATTTCACCTTTAAAGTGAGGATTTACTTCTACTTCATGGAAAAATTGTGATGCATAAGCATGATTAACAGCAACATTTTCCTTAGTAATCCTATTTACATAAAAGCTATCAGATGAGACTGCTTGTCTCTAATGAAGAGGTTGCCCTCCCCCTCCCATTTTGGACCTCAAAACCAGATAAAACATCATTCAAAAAATTAGACATTTGATTAATAAATTTTGGTGACTAGAATGTCACAGTAAATAAATTCTATGTGACTTCTTTGTAACATCTATAATTCTGATTTAAAAGAAGGGAAAACAATTACAATGATATATGTTACTCAAGGTCAATCCTTAAAATATTACTTTATCACAACTTCAGAAGCAAAGAATTATAACTTTAATTGTACCAGTAGAGAAAATGCCAACACATCCATATTTACAAACTAATGAGAACGTTGTTCACCTCATTGCTTGGCCAGAGGTTTAGTGGGTGATGGGAGGTAGACTTGAATTAAATAGAGTGTTCATTTGAAGGTAAATTGAGAGATTTTTCAGCCTACTCAAGTTTAATTAAAAATAAATGTGGAAAATTGTTTTAAAAGATTGTACACAGTGATTATCTCAAATTGCCATGGGAAATACAGAAATGCCTCATTAAAAAACACATTTAGACATTTTTTTAAAATATATAAACTCCATCATTTATATTCTAGCTTAGAAAAACCTCCTCACTTCTAAAAAAAAAAATACAAGCCAAAATATGTCATCATCATTTTTATGTATCCCAGAATATTATGTGTATGTGTTAAGATGATTTTGGTGCACAACATCACAAAAGTCATTTTAAAGGGAAACTGCAATGCTTTTGCAAAAATAAAACAAGATCACAGAATGAATAAAGGATTACTGAATTATCTATAGAAGTGAAACCAGCAATAAAATGAAGTCAAACCTGGGAAACTTCAAAAAATTAGACTGGGTATGAGTCATGATACTGCTCAACTGTGCAATTTTTTGGCATCAGGCAGAGGTTATATTCCATCTTAGAGTCCTAAACTGTGTTTGTATGATACTTAGATATCTTGATTTTTTTTTAACTTCAATGATACTTGATTGAAAAAGATAAATTTTGCTGATATTTCTGTCATTCAGTTGAATAATAGTTTTGTGTTGTACAACCATATCACAAAATGACACAAATTCAGACTTTCCTTAAAAGTCATAAAGAAATGCCTAGTTACCTTCTGCTTTTTCCTTTCTGATCCTGAAGAGACATGAGCACCTCATATGTTTGTTGCTGATGGTTAAAGATGTAAGCAAGGAGTTAGGGAGTGAACATCATGTGGAAGATCTATCAATATTTTAAGACATGGAGTAATTTGGTCAACATTTTCAAAAATGTAATTTCAAAAATGTAAATATATTTTGTTGGTTTGAAAAGAAAATATATCAATATTATTAATGTTGTTAATATCTTTAGAATCAAGCATGAATAATCATCAGTGCAGAGAAAATACAGGTACTATACAGCCAAATTATTATTAATAATTATATTGCTTCTTTTTAGTTGTGTTTTTGGTGATGGTTACTTTTTATGTGCCAGACATTTTACCTATGACATATTTCCTTCTTGAAATTCTCAAAATTGTCACAGTATATGATGAATATAATATGCATACACATGTGCTATGATTTTAATGTTTGCCCTCTCCAAAACTCACATTGAAATTTAATTTTTATTCTGATGGTATTAAAAGGTGGGAACTTTAAGAGGTGATTAGACAGAGTTTTACTCTTATGGGTGGTTTAATGCTTTTAAAAAGAGGCTTTCAGCCGGGCGTGTTGGCTCACGCCTGTAATCCGAGCACTTTGGGAGGTCGAGGCAGGCAGATCACCTGAGGTCGGGAGTTTGAGACCAATCTGACCAACATGGAGATACTCCATCTCTACTAAAAATACAAAAAATTAGCTGGGTGTGGTGGCGCATGCCTGTAATTCCAGCTACTTGGGAGGCTGAGGCAGGAGAATCACTTGAACCCAGGAGGAGGAGATTACAGTGAGCCGAGATCACACCACTGCACAGCCTGGGCAACAAAAGCAAAACTCAGTCTCAAAAAAAAAAAAAAAAAGGAGGGGTGCTTTCAGGAGTGGATTCACTCCTTTTTGTTATTCCACTCTTGCCATGTGAGGAGCAGTGTTTCTGTCCTCTGGAAGATACAGTGTTCAAAGTGCCATCTTGGAAGTGGACATTGGGTCCTCACTAGACACCAAATCCATCAGTGCCTTGATCTCAGACTTTCTAGCCTCTAGAACAGTGAGAAATCAATTTCATTTCTTTATAAATTTCCTAGTCTCAAGTATTATAACAGCACAAAACAAAACAGACTAAAACATGAAACCGAGAAGTATTAATCACTAAAAAGATATTTTCTTCTTAGGTAGAACTATGTGTAGACAATTTGATCACTAGCATGGCATTTACAAGCAATTATTATCTTTCGTATCATTATGTGTTAAGGTTTAGTGGAACTCCAAAGCAGTAGAAAATTTTGGAAACTAGCAAAATACATTATTTCATTTATGATCCTTGGAAATTCTATGGTAGGGGTTATATTGGTCCTGGAGTATTATTTGTGTAGCCAACTTAGACTCCTCCGGCAAGTTGTCTGCTCCGTGGAGTTTACCTGAGGCACATTTTGCTTTCAAGTATTTATAGACAGTTAACGCCTGCCAGTCCTAGTTAACTACTTGGCTAACATCTTATATTGCTTCAGTGAACTCAAGACTTTCTAAAGGCTAAAGCCTAAAAGGTAGAATTGAAATTGAAGTATCTCCTTATGTTATCTATGGTGGAGAATGTTTTAGCTCAGTAAGATTTGCTGTGATTGGGGTGTTGCTTTCAGCCAAAGTGACAAATGCTGGGCCTGGTATATCATATTTGGAGGCAGAGCTGGAGGATGGACAAAAGAGAAGTGACTGTGAATCATCGGGAATGCATTCCCCTCTGCAAACATGTGGCTTTCTCTTTCAACCAAATCATCTATAAAATATACATTCACTAAAAAGAATAAAAGGAAAAGGAAATATCTTTTAAAATATTTAAAGGGCATGAGAAAACTAGGCAAGGAAGATCTGAATAAACACCCACTTATCAGGAGTTCTTAATTGGGGAATATCCAAACCATCAGACAGCAAGGGCCTCTTTGCGCAACTCAGCTCTTCCTGAATCGATGATTCATGGTACACTATGGGCTGACTTGATTGGCAAACGTTAAAAATCTGACAATATCAAGTGCTGGTGAGGATGTGAATCAACAGATTTCTCATACACTATTGGCAGGAGTGTAAACAGGTAGAACCACACTGGATAGTAGTATACAAAAGAAAATACAATGAAAGCATTGTACATGTCTTAGTATGAGTACATTAATAATGAAATGGACTTGAAGATAGATTTGAGCAAGAATTGTGAGATAATCATGTGTGAGGGAGATGAGCAGAAAGTCTTTAAGATAGCTAAATCTTCATCTTTTATATGATGAAGAGAAATTATAGACATTCTCTGAAAATTGAAAAATACAAATAAGAGTATATAAGCATGTTATTCAGAAATATGAAGGAAAATAGAAACGCTGAATGTGACTTTTTCCAGAAACTGGGGATGAGGCTTTGGAAGATTCAGGGGCAGGGAAATGATGTTTTTTAACTCTAAGACTTGCAGGATTGTTTGACTTTCGGAGTTATGTGCATGTGTGTAATTTTGATAATAATAAAAATAATGATTTTAAAAGAAGCAAAGTTGTGAATTAATATGATTGAATTCTAAAGCCTTCCACTAGAACACTGGTTCTCTAGCAAAAAGGATCATGTTGTTTTCTAAGTTTCAATTAGAAAGATTAAAGAAGCATAAAAGTAAATAAGCAGCTAAAGAAATAATATTGAGGGAAACCAGGAGGCCAATCTAGGAAATCTTTAGTAACAAAATGGCTGCATCACTTAGCAGTTCATTTGGTTCAGGATTTGCTCTCAGGATCCTGGTGAAAGGGATCAGGGGCCTTTTCCCCTTTGTTTGGAAGCAGAGAGAACTGTCACACTGTGTGCCCTTCTCAAGAGTTCAAAATAGTGAAGCAGACATTTGGGCACATTTTGTGGGTAGAAATACCCTTCTTCAGGGCATGTGTGATGGAACAAAGTCCCAGGGAAAGCTCAAAGAATCTTTTAATAGAATTGGCAGACATGAACAAGCACAGCAAATATGGAGCACTTCATTTTATAGAGTAATGGTTAGTCACTTCTCAGAAGTTTCTAATGACACCTTGATGAGTGGCTATTGCATTTTCTGGCTGACAAATATGGAGACAGAAAAAAGTACATGGGAAGAAGAACATTTTTTACCCATTGGATGCTGCATATATCCATGCCTTAGGACTAAGCACAATCAAAGACTCCCAAAGGAATACAAAATGGAAAGCTGGAGAACTTCCAGAATCTGAGAAAAGGATAGAGGAATCACAGGAGAGAAGAGAAGGGAAAGAGGAGAGCAGATGGAAGGAGATAATGATTTAGACCTGCAACAGGTCTCTTGAGGTCCTTGAGAAAGTTTCAGGAAGAAGTATCTAAAAATAATGTGCAGATCTTTTTGGATAATATCAGACACTACCTGAGGGACCTAGGAGGCAGCAGAAATGGGATTTGTGTGATGTTCCTTCCAGAGGCTGCTACCTTAGGAAGAATGGACTAATATCTATGAATGATTCTTTGTGAAACACACATATCATCTTGTATTTGGAATGTTAGAGAAGACAACTCATTCTTCCATGCCAGGCTGGGGCTTTAAATAAGACAATTTTGCTTTGTTCTGCAATAAAATAAGCCTCTAATGACTTTGAGATGACAAAATAATATGTGACAATGCTTCGCTGAATGAATGGCAACATGGGAAAAAGAGAAAACAAATGACTGCTAGCACTTCTGCCTCCCAGCAGGTCCCTATTCCTCCCACCTCTTCTCCTCCTTCTAGCATTAGAGCTGTTTCTAGGAAAGGCAACACTAACTCCTGCTCTGAAACCCTTGATATTACAACTAAATGGAAACTGCATAGCAATGCAATGCTCCCTCATTCCCCTGTCCCAGCATCGTGTCAATTTCCTCCACAGCTTGCATTCTAGATGTTCTTAACTTGGCATCCTGGGACCAGCCCACTTTCTGTGTAAGATATCATTTGTACTTTTGTTTCAAAGCCAAACTCAATACCACTTCTTTTCTGGTGCTTTTTTTTTACTTCCTCAGGCAGAGTTCATTACTTTTGGTGCAATATCCCTGTGGATTACTGTAATACCATTACATGTATATAATTTCATTGTGATTGTCTATTTATGCATATATTTCTCCCACTAATTTGAGTTCCTCAAAGATAGAAAACATGTTTTATTTATTAATTTTTTGGTCCCCAGTATATTCCACAGTCCCTGACGCCAGCAAGATGCCTCGTATAAGTTTGCTGAAGTTATTAACGAATGCATGAGAAATGGAGATTTTTCACATCAAAGGATGAGAAGGATGCTACAAAGTATTCTAAGTGCTTGACTGTAAATCATAGTCAATATGGAAAAAGTTCTCATTTTGTTCTGCTGCTTTTAGTCCCAATTCATTAGATATTTGTCTTTGTGTCTGTCCCAGTAATTCTTGTGGCTGAATGTCCTTTGTTTCTATTACAACCATATTGTGTTTGGTGGGTAACAGGCAAACATTTCCAACTGTGCTTTTCAGAGAGGGATAAGGAAGCCCAGTCCTGAAGAACAGAACAAAATAAGGGAGAGTGGGAGAAGATAGAATTAAACCAAATACAAAGAAAATTGCCATTGCGAGCATTTTATATTAACCTTTTAAAATGATGGATTATCCATTCTGAGCACAAATATATCAATCAGGGGAAATTATAGAGGCAAGGGATATGACAGCAGCTGTGTGGTTTGCGTAATGATTCTGGACTCCCAACATTTCTCAGCTTGGTAGTACAGAGGATGAGGACTAGGAATTATGTGAGGTTGTGAGAAGAATACAAATGTCTCACATACCAAGGAAAAAGAAAGAACCTAAAGATGAAAGCTTCAAAAAGTTGCTGGTAAAATGGCTTCTTCCGGATTATTGAAAGAGTTATTTACACTACATCACAACATTTCAATATCTGAGGCATTCCAAATTTGGGACTTTATTATCCCATCCTTCAAAAAATACATAAATTAGCTATTCTTTGTTCTTAGACAAAGAATATATACATATATGTTATATATGTACATATGTATATATGTATACACTTATTGAATACACATGCTAATATTTAAGGTGTGACAAAGCACTGCAACTGAACACCAAGGAGAACTGAGAATTGACTATTGTTAAATGTTTAGAAAACCTTCTTTCTACAATATTTATGCTTATTTCTGTCTAACACAATGTTTGGTGTGTATCTGGTTTTCCACAAATGTTGAAATTAATTTGTGGTGTTTGGACAGAAGAGTAAGCATAAAAAATAAGCTTTTTAAACTTAAATTCATATCTGGTGTTTTGAGACCTCCAAATTTGTTTTTCCACCTTTTTAAAAAACAAACTCAGAATATGTTTGGTAAGAAAATCTGCAACTAAAAAATAATGCAGAAGTTGCAGTTAAGTCCCAGGCTGATGACAACGGCAGGCCGCAGGTGAGACCATCAAAGGAGCTGGAAGGCAGTGTGATCACACCCATGAGGCAGTACTTGATCTTTTGGTTAATCTTCAAGTATAATAGCAGGAAAATCTCAAACAACAGAGTGATAAATAAAGCAAGAATTGTTTTCCTCCCTTAATAGTTAACTCTTGGTAATATGCACACAATATATAGTTGCATTCTGATCTAAGTGATTATTAGTCATTCATTTGATGGGCAATTTTCTGAGCACCTTTTAGCCAGGACTTTCTGCTGTAGATGCATGGAATACATCAGCAAATAAAACAAATATCTATGCCTTCAAAGAGCTTACAATGTCGAGGACAATATAATTTCTAAAGAGTCAGATCTTTGCAATAACCAGAATATTAAAAAATGCTCTTTTAAAAAAATTGCATTGTATTCCCCTCTTCTCAATTACCAGTCTACCTATTTTTTTGAAGTTAAAAGCTCAAAAATGCCAGAGACCACGTGAAATATACATTTATCATAAAGTTAAAATATATATTTTTAAATTTTAAACATGACATTAACGTTTCCCGTCAAAGGGTGCAATCTTCTGCTAAACCCGTATTTATGTCAGATCCCAATTACTCCTTAAAGTGGGAGAAGAACTGTAATAATTTACTCATATTTTTGTATTGAGAAAATAACCTGTTCAGGAAGAATTTTTTTAATCTTATTGGTCACAGAGCATAGGACAATTACAAGCTTACTCCTCTTCTAGAGAGATGAAAATTAGATGAACTATTATTTGTGGTTAATACTGTATTAACTTGTCCAAGGAGTGGAAAATAAAAACATCACCGCATAGAAAAATAAAGTACTGTCCATTTCAATGTCGCTACTCAAAGGCTAGATATTTGGCTAAGAAATGTGGCTTATCATACAAAAGCTTTGCATTAATTAATTAGTGGAGATAATATGGAACAAACAGCCTTTAAATATTTGACTTTTTAAAAATTCTCATCACTGAAAACCTTTTAAGGACAGGAAATCTAGGATTATTTTCATGGGTCTTTCTCCATAAAATTTTAGCACTCAAGAGTTTGTACAGAGTATATATAGGTTTCAGAATAGACCCTTATTGTAGAGTTTTGAAAATATTAGCAATAATTACTATTGATTAAAACCTGATTATATAGCACGAGTAAGCTGGAAACTATGTGCCAGTTACTTCATTTAATACTCCCCACAACCTTATGAGGTGGATTTTTTTTTTTTTTTTTTTAAGACGGAGTCAGAGTCTCACTCTGTCGCCCAGGCTGGAGTGCAGTGGCGCGATCTCGGCTCACTGCAAGCTCTGCCTCTCGGGTTCACGCCATTCACCTGCTTCAGCCTCCCGAGTAGCTGGGACTACAGGCGCCCACCACCATGCCTGGCTGGGATTTTTTGTGTTTTTAGTAGAGACGGGGTTTCACCCTGTTAGCCAGTATGGTCTTGATCTACTCACCTCGTGATCCGTCCCCCTGGGCTTACCAAAGTGCTGAGATTACAGAGGTGGATCTTGATAGATACATTTTACGAATTAGGGATTCAAGGCTCAGAGATTATGTGAGTACCAAGACATGATTCAAATCTCGGTCTAACTCCAAATTTCATGGATTTGCCCCCAAAAAGCTGATTGTCAGGCCAAGAGTGTACATAAATTTTTAAGGGACTGGAAGACTTACTAGGGTTTCAAGTATTTTCAACATATTTTATGTGTGTGTATGTATGTATGTGTGTGTATGTGTCTGTGTGTGTATATATATGTATATCTCCTGTGTTAACATATATATTTGTGTTAACAAATGTGTGTATATATATCCTGTGTTAACAAATACATATATATGTGTATACTGTGTTAACACAGGAAAGCAAATATAACATACATTCAGTATATTCTGTGTAAAAGACTATATTCTGGCCACCAGATCATAAATAATAATACAAAAATATAAATTCATAAGAATGCTTAATAAAGTATTTCATGAAATAAATTCATTGCAGATCAAAGAAAGGTAAAATGCTCTAAAGTTAAACCCATTGGTCAGGCGCAGTGACTCACCCCTGTAATTCCAGCACTTTGGGAGGCCCAGGCAGGCAGATCACTTGAGGCCAGGAGTTTGAGACCACCCTGGCCAACATGGAGAAACCCAGTCTCCACTAAAAATACAAAAAAAAAAAAAAAAAATTAGCCAGGTGTGGTGGTGAGTGCCTGTAATTCCAGTTACTCGGGAGGCTGAGGCACGAGAATCACTTGAACCCGGGAGGCAGAGGTTGCAGTGAGCCAAGATGGCACCACTGCACTCCTGCCTGGGCAGCAGAGTGAGACTCTGTCTCAAAAAATAACAGCAACGACAAAAAAGTAACCCAAAGTTGAACCCATTAACATATTACCCTTTTAAAACTAATATTGTTTGGCTCTATAGTGTGCATACAGTAAATGAAAGGTAGAGGGTTTGGCAAAAAAAATACCAACAGGCATGCATTTCTGGGCTACATGATTTTGTGCTTGATGGTTTAGGTTTCTACTGTATATTTCCTTTAAAGAAAATCTTATTTTCTAACATAAAACCTCAGCAGGCCTGCACTTAGCTAACAAGGGGAAAACTCTGTCACCGTTTTCCATAATACATTCATGAAGGGATTTGAAACAACCAAGAGTTACTGCAGAGAAAAATGAAAAAATGTTGTTTGCTGGCATTTTTTAAAATAAACACAAAGGTTCAAGCACTATAGCCATTAAGCTCTTTGTAGGCAACATAAACACTGGCTTATTTCTGACCTCCTATAATCCTTAAATCAAGCCCAGCCTTCATTTTCTGTTGTAATTTTTCCTGCAGTACCCTAGATACCAGGAGCTCATGAGTCAGGATCACCAGTCTGGAGTCTCAGCTGGATTCCTGCAGTAGCAATATTGGGGCTAAGGCTTCATTTTCTCTCTCCTGGTTGAGAAATATTACATAATATCTACCTTCTTTTCTACTCTGCTTAGTCTCCAGAGTGGTTCTTTTCTTTGGGGGAAAAAGTGTCATTTCTTCTTAGGTTTTTTTTTGTTTTTTTTTTTTTCCTCAGAAAAGGAAAGAGCATATCCGGGGAGGATGTGGTTGACATATTTGTCGTCCATGTGAACAAGTGGAAGGAAATGCTTTTCAAGTCATGGTTTTATTTATCCAAGGTCTCCTGGGATATTATAACAGAGCACGTGATCATCGTGCTCAAAGGAACCTCGAGGGAGCCATCTACTCCCTGCCTCTCGACAGGCTACTTGTAAACCACTGCACAAAAAGATGCAAATGGAGCTGTGTAATGGTTCTGGGGATGAAGTTTTCACTTCTCTTCGTCCTCCTCAGTCAAGACATTTGCCTTGTTTTGCCTGAAATCCTTTCTGCCATCATCAAATAACTTAAAAACAAAAACAAAACAAAACAAAAACTGTGCTCTCAATAGAGAGACAAAAACCACCAACTACTATCATCTGAGTAAAATCCTCTCTGGTTATTTTTAAATACTATAATAGCACAATGAACGTGATGCACCAGGAAGAGGCAATTTCCTAAATGGATATGGAAGCCTTGAAGAGAATGATGGATCGGCGAATGTTACTCTACTGGGTCCATTTACACCATTACAACAGGCCCCATAATCACGGGTGACCAGTGCAAACTCACAGCTGAACACAAGGCCAGAGAGGCTTTACTCCCACCTAAGGTCCTGAGCCAGCAATGAAGGCACACAACAGATGCTCACTACTAACAAAGGCTATCAACCCCAGTGATACTGAGACTCATTTATAGAGAGATAGATATTGGTAGGGCGGGTGGGAAAGAAGGCAAAGCTAACCTGAAACATCTATGAGTAGACATTATGAGGCAAGGGTCATTTTTTATGTTTTGAGTTTTACTTGTCAGTGCTTAATACCTATTAAATAAGAATAAGAATTAATACTTACCTATAGCACAGTGTTGATTTGCGCCTTAATTGAGTGATGTTTGTAGAGCTCTGTAGATGAAAGCTGAAGTGCATAGTATGTGCAAAGCATTTTTTTGAAATATAATTTTAATTAGTTAAAATTTAAGATTTAGTTTCTCTTGATAAGAATAATTTCAGGAGGAGTGTGGGCAAAGCACTTAATCTTTAATCTGGACCTTAGTTTTTCCATATGTAATGCAAGAAGGTTGAAATAGATGATCTCTAAGGTCCCTTTTAGCTCTAACATTCTGTGATTCTAATTAACTGTACAGATGGAGACTGATAGAATTTTGGATCTGGAAGAGATTCTAGAGTGGATTATATAAAATTGTTCTTCTGACAATCACAGAGGCATTTAAAAAATGATTTCATTTATTGAATGCTTATTATGTGCCAGGCATGAGAAAAACCACCTTCAAATATTCTCTCATATGCATCTCTGTAAAGTTCTGTGAGGTAGGCACAGGAAACTGAGGCTCAGGAAAACTAAGTAAGTTGCATAAGAATAGACAGAAAATGACAGAACAGAAGCTCAAACCCAGTTCTCTCTGACTCCAGAATCTATGCTCTGTACCATGATTAAGCTGCCTTTGGTGTGGCTTCTCCATAATCTCTGTGCCTGGGGAAAATCTAAACTTGCCCTAACACACCACCTAGTCACCCCAGGCCTTTCCTGCTTTCCCTCAGCTCAGAGCCAGGATTCTTTTCATTTCAGAGAACCTACTCTCTTTAAGTGAGAAGGGAGAGCCTTATTTTTCCTTAGTGTTTATGCACCAATATCTGTCAGGCAGAATAAGACAAGTGACTAGTTGTAACACAATAGATTTTTCTTTGGAGCTTTAGCTGGGTTAACATGGTATTCTAAATTCCTGCTTCCTTGCAAGAGCCCAGTAGCTTTACATAAGCCACTGAGGTGTAGGGCATTTTCCTTCACTATGGACTGACTAGCAAGGATCTCTCCACAGGCACTTGCCTCTCTTTCTCCCCTCGTCCCTTTGTTCCTTTGCCCACTATGCAAGCAATTAGTACAACTGAATCCTTAATAAGCCAATGTAGTCCAGCCCACACAGCTATTTTGCCCCTAATAAATCAATTAATTCAGCTCACATTGAGGGGACTGTCATGTTTACAATATCACACTCAGTGTCTGTATATTTCTGCAAAAAGTAAGACGGTAAGGAGTATTTTTATAATTAAATTTCGTTTTTCTCTTTGTGGTGGAGGGACTGTGTGATGTGCTGCTGCTGCTGCTGCTAGGACTTCCTTGTCTTAACCAGAGGCTTGAGAAAATGACTTAGCAGACATTTATGAGACGTGTTTCATGGAGTTGGAGTGAACGTGCAAAAAAGTTCAAAGAGCTTTGTTTATATTGGGTGCCAGAGATTTGAACAAGGAGCAAACAACCCTTTTGTGGCAGCAGCTCTCAGTGCTTTCTCCACAATCCTATAGGGTTAGGTGGATCCCAATAAAGGTCCTAGTAGCTAAAATTTATCTTCAAATTACCTTTAGTTGGTAGGAATTATGACTACATACTCAGTCTTTTGATTTTTCCAACCATGTTAGCAAGGTGAAGTTTCATCTTACTAAGTTAAGATTTGAAACCTTGGTGCCAAATATTCCCCTAGCACTACCCTATAATGAAGAAGGTTTAGGAGTCACACATACAAAGTGGATTTAAAGAGTTTTCTCAATAAGTAGCACTGATGGATCAATAATGCGGTGTGGTTGCTCACATAGCCCATTGGTCAAATACCTAGACTGAAAGGCTGATGGCAATACATTTCTCTCCATTTTCTAGATAATTAGGCTCAGTACAGGGAGCCCAGAGACTCCTATTTTAAGGAAAATAGCGTCAAACCTTAATGTATTCTGGGGAGAGTATCAAAATGGTGGATGAAGACAGGTGTAGTGGCTCATGCCTACAATCCCAGTGTTTTGGGAGGCCAAGGTGGAAGGGTTGCTTGAGGCCATGAGTTCAAGATGATCTGGGCAACAAAGTGAGACCCCTTCTCTGCAAATTTTTTTTAAAAAAATTAGCCAGGAGGCTGGGCACCGTGGCTCACGTCTGTAATCCCAGCACTTTGGGAGGCCAAGGTGGGTGGATCACAAAGCCAAGAGATTGAGACCATCCTGGCCAACATGGTGAAACCCTATGTCTACTAAAAATACAAAAATTAGCTGGGTGTGATGGTGTGCACCTGTAGTCCTAGCTACTCTGGAGGCTGAGGCAGGATAATGTATTGAACCCGGGAGGCGGAGGTTGCAGTGAGCCGAATTCGTGCCACTGCACTCCAGCCTGGTGACAAAGCGAGATTCTGTCTCAAATTAAAAAAAAAAAAAAAGAAAAAAATTAACCAGGCATGGTGGCATGTAGTCTCCTAGCTACTCAGGAGCCTGAAGCTGGAGGACTGCATGAGCCCAAGACTTCAAGGTTACAGTGAGCTATGATCCTGCTACTGGCACTCCAGCCTGGGCAACAGAGTCAGACCCTGTCTTAGAAAAAAAAAAAATAGTGAGTAGATTAGAAATTCTACCAAATGAGTAACAGTGGAGGGATAGTGACTTGTTTAGAAAGAGGAAGGTTTGTTTGGGGCAGAGAGTCCCTGCCCTGGGAAAGGTGAAGCAATATTGAATGACTTCAAGTATTTCAGCCCTTTCATGTGGAAGAAAGATCAAACTCATTCAGTGTGACCCTAGAGATAAAACTAGCGTCAATGAGTGTAAACAAGAGAGAGCCAGATTATAGTGAAGTATAATGATATGCTTTCTAATAGCTCCAGCTGTGCAGACATAGGAGACACTAAGTTCTCCATCTCTAGAGACAAGTAAGCAGGGACCGAGTGTCCAGGCTGCGGGAATATTATAGGGTTAGGTTTGGTGGGAAGGGGTGGGAAACTACTCATATTTAGTTTCTTTCAATGAAAGAAGGGTCACCATTCTATAGTTTATCTCCTCACTAGAAATATAAGCCATAGTTGTTTGAATTCCCCCGAAAAACAGCTTGAGCTTAATAAAGGAAGGAGAAATCCAAGGGCTGCCACAGTGGCAAGCCCAGGCTTTGATTGCTGCTGCAGGAACCTGCCCTCCATGCTGATCTCTGCACTGCGGCTGTCAATTTCCCCTCACTTGGCAAAAGTCTAAAAACCAGGGCCTGTATAGCATGACATGACACAAAATATTGGACTACTCTTTGTCTCTCAAAGAGTTGTTTTCCCAGATACTGCTCAGAAAATTTGCATTCAGGCTGCCAAGCTGGGTAAGGCAATAGCCTTGGGTAAGTTTGGGTTACTTGTTAGAAAAGACATTCATGTGGGAGTACCATGGAATAGCTCTTTTTTCATAACCTCTTCAACTAATTCAAAAGTTAGAGTAAGGCTCTATTACTAGGTAGACCAAGGCACATGGTACAAATTTATAAAGGACACACCCAACATTATGTATCCAGAATAAGAAGCTTTTTCCCTTCTGAGAATTCTAATGATTTTATTTTGCCTTCCTTTAGTTTTGAACCACTATCCTTAGCTAGAAGGTGAATTAAATTGCCTATGTTCAAGCTCTTTGTTCAAGCAAATAAATGAAACCTCTTTGTGAATTCTATTGTTAACATAAAAACCTAATTTTGAATTCTTAGTTACATTTAACATCTTACTACAGATAACATCGTAACTATTAGTCGTATTCCTTTTATATTTCAATTTAAATAAAGATAAAAATTGCAGATTACACAAAGGAATTTGTAATCTTGGAAATATTAAGAAGGTTTTCCCTGGAAGCTAAGTTTAATAAAGATCTGTGGCCTTTTGTGTTGTAAGTAGAATAACATGATTGCAACTTAAATCCTATCTCTTTTTTTTTTTTTTTTCAGATTGAGAAAATTTTTGCCTCTTTGAATAGGTTGTATTATTTACCTATGCCAAGTTATGCTGCAGTAATGAATGACTCTAAAACATCTGTCACTTAAAGCAACAAATGTTTATTACTTATCCCCATTACCCATTCCCTGTGGGGTAGCCCATCTGGAAGATCTCTGCTCCAGCTCCTACTTATTCAGTGATGCAGGTGGATTGAGGAACGGCAATGTGGGACCGCAGAACTCAGGGCAAAGCATTGTCACTTCCGTTCATATTCCACTGGCCAAACCGAGTCATTGGTGTGAGATCAGTCAGTGGGGTAGGAAGGTAGAGGGCTAGAAGCATCATAGGGAGACTTAAAATGTGCCAAAAGTCTTTGTGATTAGACACATCCTGGAAACATTTTGTTTCATCTGCTTTGCTCTTTCTCAGCTACTTGACTGATTTGATCAATCTCATGATTTTGCCAAGCCACCAATATTTCATCATTTGTTACTGGGTCCTCAGCCTTTGGCAACCTCAGATTATTTGCCTGCAAAATGACGGTTTAATAAGCTATCACTGTGAATAACTAGGGAATGTGGTACTGTGCAAGGTTTTATCTTTTCCCTAAAGTACAAAAACACAGTACTGCACAAAGCCCCTACCTGTATTTTTCTTATTAATACTTCAGAGTAAATGACTATTAATTCAGGTTACTATAAATTACAGTGGAGCATCTAAACTACTATGGAATTACAGCTTGTAGCCACATGAATACCTGGAGGGTTGCTGGAGAGTAATGTGATTATCACAAGCAACACCAGAGGAAATAATGTAATGTATTGCCTACTATAAAATGCTATCCCATTTTTTAAGAACCTTGGCAGGTTGAAAGAAGTTATTTTGAAGTTAGTTTATTCAATTAAAAAAATTATCCCACCGTTTCCTCCTTTCCTTCCTCAACCTTAAGACCTTTAACAAGTCAGCAAGTAAAGCTTGCTGAGGACTTTCTTGAAGAGAAAGTTTTTAGACTTAGCCAGGATAGCTCTATTCTGGATAGCATTTATAAGGTTCCCGTCCAAGAATTTGTGATTGCTTACTTTGAAGTAATTTAATTTGAAATTTAAATTAAGATAGATAGATAGATAAATGAAAAGAGGGCAGAAGGGAGGGAGGGATGAAGGAAGAAAAAGAGAAGGAAAAGGAGTATGGGATCAAGAGAGTGAGACTGTGTGATCAGAGAGCTACAAGATTATCTTTCCTGGATTTATCAAAGCACGGAAGATTACAGGGATGCCAGGTGCTGTATGAAACAGATTATTTTCTTCTATTAGAAAGTCATACCAGTTGACAGATGTTACTTAAGTAAAATATTAAGTAGCTCTTAATTTCTCACTATAACCCCTGAAGTGGGAATGGTCTGTTCTCTTCTTTGGCCATCCCACTAACCTGAAAACATTGGAATGGTATATAAGTAGGTATGTGGGTTGCGGAGGGCTCTAATGTTGGTGGTTGCTAGTTTGTTCTCTGGGTTCTTATTCTTTGCCTGAATGCCTAGAATAGAATCTTAACTCCCTTTGAAACAATTTGTTCTCAGGAGGCATAGCATTCATATAGTATCTACTTTTTCAAATTTCAAGACACCACTGTGCATTTTCTACCACCTAGCTGTTTGCATATAATATTCACCCCAAAATGCTCTTTTGAATTAAAACATAATAAAACAAAAATTAGGGAAATGGCTCAATATGAAAAAGCAAGCCAATACATTCACGGTCTCACCACTGAATTACAATTTCACAATTTTGAATGCAATTTGTGATTTCTTTCTATATCCAACCACTAAAATACCCTCAGGAGTTAAGAGAACAGAGAAAATACATATAGTATATCATCATTACTGTCTTTTAGTTTCTTACCTGAAAATTCAGGTGCCTCCTTGGAACTTCCCTATTGCTGAAACATTTCACATATTCAGCCTCTGAACTGTTAATAATTCTATTATCAGCTGCATGCCAGTAATTTAATTCAAGACACACACTGAAGGGAGAGAAGATGGAACTTGCTGGCAGATTTGTACACAGAATGTTAGAGAAAGGGAAGAGTCAAGGATGGCTCCAAGGTTGCCTGGCATATGGGTGAACAGTGGTATCTTTACTTAAATGGGGGACATTGTGGAGAAGCTGGGTGTAGGGTAGAGGAATATCAATAATTCTTTTTTGGACATGTTAAGTTTGAGATGTTGAATGGACGATTGGACATGCAAGTCAGAAACTCAAAGAAGAGGCTGGGGTTAGAGATCTGCCAGAATAAAGATGCTACTCACTGGGATGAGACTGGATGACTTTACATAGGAGAGACCGTAGAATTGAAGAAAGGAGGTCTTTGGACCAAAGGAATGAACAGTCAATGGAAGAGACAGGAAAGGAGCATTCTGGTAGATAGGGAAGAATGACTTCAAAAAAGAAGGAGACAATGTAAATATGTCTTCCAAGAAGTTTTGTGAAAAGTGGACCAGTGAAATGGGAGAAGCAGGAAGGAAAACCTGGTGTTATGGGAGAGGCTCTTTTTTAAGACGAGAGATATACAATGTTTGGATGCTGATGAAATCATCCAATAGAAGAAACTAAAAATAAAGGAGAAATCAGGAATGAATGTGGGAGCAAAGATTTTGCATATTTAAGAGGGGATGGAAATCCAATGACAAGTGAAAGGATTGGTCTTTTTTTTTTTTTTTTTTTTTTTTTTTTTTTTTTTTTTTTTGAGATGGAGTCTCACGCTGTTGCCCAGGCTGGAGTGCAGTGGCGCGATCTCGGCTCACTGCAAGCTCCGCCTCCTGGGTTCACGCCATTCTCCTGCCTCAGCCTCCTGAGTAGCTAGGACTACAGGCGCCCGCCACCGCGCCCAGCTAATTTTTTGTATTTTTTTTTTAGTAGAGACGGGGTTTCACTGTGGTCTCGATCTCCTGACCTGGTGATCCGCCCGCCTCGGCCTCCCAAAGTGCTGGGATTACAGGCTTGAGCCACCGCGCCCGGCCGAAAGGATTGGTCTTAATAGAAGAGACACTTCATCCATTGTGATAGGAAGAAGACAGGGTATTATGGTAAGAGATGCGGGGGGATGGGGAGGATGAGGATGTAGACTTCTGGTTGCTTCTAGTTTCTAAGTAAATTATTAAACATGTTTTATCAGCTGAGACTAGACTGAAGATTGGGGAGTTGGTGACAGAGCAAATGGTTGAAATAGTTATGGGAGGTGAACTGATTTCCGACAAGAAGTCAGTTAAAATAAGACTCCTGGGACAAGTGTGCTAGCTCATGCCTGTAATCCCAGCACTTTGGGAGGCCAAGGTCGGTGGATAACTCGAGGTCAGGAGTTGGAAACCAGCCTGGCCAACACGGTGAAACCGTGTCTCTACTAAAAATACAAAAATTAGCTCGGCATAGTGGCACATGCCTGTAGTCCCAGATAGTTGGGAGGCTGAGGCAGGAGAATGGCTTGAACCCAGGAGGCGAAGGTTGCAGTGAACCGAGATCATGCTGCAGCACTCCAGCCTGGGTGACAGAGCAAGACTCTGTCTCAGAAAAAAAATTGAAAAAAAAAAAGACTTCTGGACAGGATGGCCCACTTGAGATTGTGGTCATAAATTTAAAATGAGACAAGTCAACATGGTTTTGGATTTGTACTTGTAGCTGCTTTCTGCTGTGGGGATGTGTTTTTAACTAGGGTAGGTGTCTTGTTATGTGTAATGACAGAGGCAAGATTGGTAAAGGAGCTGAGGGGATTTTCAAAGGAATGATTAAGGTGAAAAACTATGGAACTGAAGCTTGGGGAGAAGGGATAGAGGTCATGAATGGTATGGTCAACAAGCATTTCCAAAATTGATTCCATAATATTTCTCTCCAAACCTGATTATTGTGTTTTGTTCTCTCATTGATGGATTACCCAGTCTTTCTCCTTCTCCTTCTCCCTCTCCCTTCCCTCCCTGCCTCCTTCCCTCCCTCCCTCCCTCTCTCCTACCTTCCTTCCTCTCTTTTCTTTCTTTCTTTCTTTCTTTCTTTCTTTCTTTCTTTCTTTCTTTCTTTCTTTCTTTCTTTCTTTCTTTCTTTCTTTCTTTCTTTTCTTTCTTTCTTTCTTTCTTTTCTTTCTTTCTTTCTTCTTTCTTTCTTTCTTTCTTTCTTTCTTTCTTTCTTTCTTTCTTTCTTTCTTTCTCCTTCTCCTCCTCCTCCTTCTCCTCCTTCTCTTCCTTCTCCTCCTCCTCCTCCTTCTCCTGCTTCTTCTCCTTCTCACTTGAACTTTCCATGTTTATGTTCTTTGGTCTCTTACAAGGATTTTGCAAGAGGTTTCAAACAGATACTCTCCTCTAGCCTTTCGCCTTATTGATTTGTGATCCACACTGTTACCAGAATGATTTTTAAGATCTAAACACACTACCCCTCTATTTAAAAACTTTAATTGTCTCCAAATATCCTGGAGAACAAAGTCCAAAACCATTAAATGACAAAATAATAATGATAATGAGGCCCAGAGTGCCAAATTCTGCTAAGCATAATTAATCCTCAAACATCCTTAGGAATAAATTACTAATTAGTTAATATTATTCTATAGAGACTCTACATGGTAGATGAAGATATGAAAGAACAAAAATATTAAGTAACTTGAAAAAGGTACTACTTGGAAGCCAGGGTTTGGACTCTGGTCTGTCTGATTCAGAGCTTGCTCTTATGACCATAAATCAACACTGTCTGAGTATAAGGCTTACCATGACCCCACACTTGCTTGCCATTCAAGGCTTGTCTCCTGTCACACCTGTCTCTTGTCCCCTTAGACTGATCTTGTATAAAATCTTGTTTCATAACTCCCTGCCTGTACTTATGCATCTACCTGGGCTTTAAATGCTTTTCCTGCATATCCCTCCTTCTCTACAACTCCATATGCCACCCACCTAACATCCATTCCTTGCTTGGACAACTGTCATGTATCATTTTCAAACTTACCTCTTTTTGCATGCCTCTGGGCAGAATTAATCTTTTTTTCCAAGTCTCATTCAATCTTCTATTATTATACCACATTGTTTTGTTACACTTCTTCATTTATCTGTTGATGTATCTATTACAGACTGAATTGTGTTCTCTCCCAAATTTATATGTTGAAGTTCTGAGCCCCAGTACCTCAGAATGTGAGTGATACAGTTTGTATATTTGTCCCTGCCCAAATATCATGTTGAAATGTAATCTCCAGTATTAGAGGTGGGGCCTGGTGGGAAGTGACTGGGGGCAAATCACTTAGGAATAGCTTAGCACCATCCCCTTGGTGCTGTCTTCATGTTAGTGAGTGACTTCTAGGATGATCTGGCTGTTTAAAAGTCTGCTCTCTCTCTCTCTCTCTCTTATTCCTGCTCTGGCCATGTGAAAATCCTGTTCTTTCTTTGCCTTCTGCCATGATTAAAGATTCCTGAGGCTCCCCTAGAAGCCAAGCAGATGCTGGCACTGTGCTTCTTGTACAGCCTGCAGAACCTTGAGCCAATTAAACCTATTTTCTTTACAAATTACACAGCCTCATGTATTTATTTATAGCAATGCAAGAACTGCCTAACACAGAAAATTGATACTGAGGAGTGGGACATTTTGGTATAAAGATACCCAAAAATGTGGAAGCAGCTTTGGAACTGGGTAATAGGTGGAGGTTAAAAGAGTTTGGAGGGCTTGATGGAAGTTGTGCAACTTCCTAGAGACTGATTAAATGGTTGTGACTAAAATGCTGATAGTGATATGGTCAGTGAAGTCCAGGCTAATGAAATCTCAGATGGAAATGAGGAACTTATTGGGAACTAAAGTAAATGTTACCCATGTTTGCTAAGGCATAATAAGCCTTAGCAAAGAACTTGGCTACATTCTGTTCATGCCCCAGGGATCTGTGGAAGGTTGAACTTGAGAGTGATGACTTAGGATATTTGGCAGAAGAAATTTCTAAGCAGCAAAGCATTCAGGATGTAACCTGACTGCTTCTAAAAGCCTATGCACAGATGTAGAAGCAAAGAAATGACTTAAAGTTGGAAATTATATTTAAACAGGAAGCAGAGTGTAAAGATTTGGAAAAGTTGCAGCTTAGCCATGTGGCAAGGAAAGAACAAGCATTTTTAGGAGAAGAATGTATGCAGGTTGTGCAGGAACCACTTGCTAGAGAGATTTGCATAACCAAAAAAGAGCCAAGTGTGAATAGCCAAGACAATGGGAAAAAGGCCTCAAAGGCATTTCAGGTACCTTTGCTGCCCTGCATAGTCTCAGGACACTGCTTCCAACATCCTGGTTGCTCCAGCTCCAGCCTCAGCTCAAAGAGGTCCAGTTACAGCCTGGTCCACAGCTCCAGAGGGTGCAAGCTGTAAGACTTGGTGGCTTCCATGTGGTGTTAAGCCTGAGAGTGCACATACTGCAAGAGCTGAGGCTTGCTTGGCAGTCTCCACCTAGATTTCAGAAGATATATGAGAAAGCCTGGGTATCCAGGCAGAAGCCTACTGCAGGGGCAGAGTTCCCACAGAGAATCTTTACTAGGGCAATCTTTTTAGATTACTAAGTTTCAGGTATTTCTTTACTAGCAATACAACAGCCTAATACAGTGACTGTATTTGAAGATAAAGTTTTTAAAGAGATAATCAAAATAAAGTGAGGTGTATAATCTTATCTAACTGGTATCCTTATAAGAAGAGGAAATGTGGACACACAAAGAGACATTGAGACATTAGAAAAGTGGTCATATGTGGAGAAAAGAGACCACATGACAACACAGCAAGAAGCTAGACATCTGCAAACCAAGGAGAGAGATCTTGGAAGAAACCTCCAGAACTACAAGAAAATGAATTTCTCTTGTTTAAACAACTAAATATGTGCTATTTTGTTATGACAGTCCTGGGAAACTAATACAGTCTCTATATTTACTACCAGCCTTCAGGATAAGAAAAAAACCTTTTTGTTTGTTTGTTTTTTGTTTTTTTGTTTTTGAGACAGAGTCTTGCTTTCGCCAGGCTCGAGTGCAGTGGCACAATTTTGGCTCATTGCAACCTCCGCCTCCTGGATTCAAGTGATTCCCCTGCTTCAGCCTCTTGAGTAGCTGGGATTACAGGCACGGGCCACCACGCCCAGCTAATTTATTATATTTTAGTAAAGGTGGGGTTTCACCAAGTTGGCCAGGATGGTCTCAATCTCCTGACCTCGTGATCTGCCCACCTTGGCCTCCCAAAGTGCTAGGATTACAGGCGTGAGCCACCACGCCTGGCCCAGCATAAGAACTAATCTTATTTTCCTCTTTAGACCTTAGGAGTCTTATTCAGCAGCCCCCCTCCAACCTCCATACAATTTTTTAAATCTGACTAATGTTACAAATATCTAGGATTCTTTACCAGAAGAATGAAAGAACAGGTGAGAATCAGTGTTTGCTCACAGGGATAAATTATGTTTCTCCCCAATGTGGATTGGACTACATTTAAAATTCAAAGGTCAAAAGTTAGTTATTTTGTATCATTTATTTATTTTCACCATCCAAATCTCTTTCTTCACATGTTTTTGGGGATAATTGTTGGGTGGTAAGAAATTTGGCAGTGCTTGTAGCAAATAAGTAGAACTCTAGTGACTTAATTGGCAAAAAATATAAACTGGTGTCCAAACTTCTTGACTGAGGGCTTCAAAGTTATCACATTTGAACATGCTCCTTTCAGAGTGACACTGACTAAGGCATCATTATTCTTTCAAATTAGGTGTAATCAGAAGTTGAGCTCCTTCCTCAGGTTTCTGAGTGTGGCCAGGACTGGCGCTCTCTTTTCCCTCTCAAATTCCTCCTTTTCTTAACGAAAATAAATGTGTTTACATGGGCAGACACTTTCAAGTTTTCTCAGTTCTAGTTAAAACATTTCAATTTAATGTTGCCATACTTTAGCAAATAGCAACATAGCCAGGCAGGATGTGATGAATGAAGCCACCTAAATATTTTCTGTAAACTACCTTTACATGTAAAACCAGCATCATGTGCATTAAAGGGATCCCATGCCTTGCAGACAGAACTGTAATTTCAATTGACTTACATTCTGTGGTTAAGAACGTGACTTCTGACCAGCCTGGGCAACATAGTGAGATCCTATCTCTACAAAAATTAAAAAATTAGCCAGCAGGGGTTGCATGCCTGTAGTCCCAGCAATTTGAAAGGCTGAGGCAGAAGAATTGCTTGAGCCTGGAAGTTTGTGGCTGAAGTGAGCTATGATTGCACCATGGCACCCCAGCCTGGGTAACAGTGTGAGACCCTGCCTCTAAAAAATAAAAATAACAAAGAAATAAACAACAAATGAAAACAAAAGAAAATTACCTCTTACCAAATGATTATTTCAGCTTCTAGAATGGCCCCAGTTCCTGGCTAGTGAGGAAAACAACAATCTCACTTTTGCACTTTGTAGGCTGACACATCTTACTAAACCCTGAGGACCTTTAACCGACTTGAATTGGGTGTGAACCACTTTTGTCATTACATGGTGAGAGGTCACCATTTGCCATAACTCTATTTTCCCTTAATGCTTTATCTAACATCACAGGACTTTGTTTCTTCATGAGGAAATTTCTGAGGGGGTTTGACCCCCTCAGTGTAGAATGACCTGAAATAGCTCCATAAGCATGCTTTTTGAAATGACTAAAGGAGATTTTGACTCCCCACCCCACAAGAGATTGAATTAGGGCTAGAAAGAAGAGTATGCTGATGCAGGAAAACCTTTTCTGTCCCAATAAGCCATTAGTCTGCACTTCCAAGCCTCCCAGGGCACCCAAGTGCTAACAAGCAATGACAACTTTAAGACCTTCTTGCCTCCCCATTTCTTTTCAGCAGATCCTTCTACATGCTCTGTCTTTTATTTTCTGTTCTTCTATTAAAGATTTCTATACAAATCTTTATACTGCAATGTTATTTCCAACTTTAAAAAATGTTTATTAGAGAGTCACAATTCCATATGCATCAGAGTCTAATTCCTCATATTCCCAATTCCACTGTAGACACTTCCTTTCTCCTGGATTTGTGGGCTTTACTTCTCTCAACTCCTCCTCCTCCCTTTCTTTATGCCACCTCTTCCCTGTTCCCTATCCAGTGGGAGAGTAACAGGGATCCTAGAGAGAAGGGCTCATAAGGCCAGAAGAAAGAGCGAGTCCAATGATAGAAAGTTGCGTGGTATCATGGCTCCTCCATGTTTCAGTCTTCAAATAACCTCAAAGCTATTATTCTGATTTAGAATATATTATACTTAGAATTAGTTTTATTTCTGGAAACTATGCAAACCAGACATTCCATTTTTATGGCGATATTCTAGCCTTCCTTTTTATGTTTATACAGAATCTCGGTAAATTTTGCCAAAGTGTCCCTATAGCCCCTTTATCTAGTTAAAGGGCAACAAAGAGAAGGAAAAAGAGATTCAATTTGTTACCTATTTACTTGTCACCCAAGAGGTAGATCTAGGGCCACAGTGAGAATATTATTGAAAAGATTTGACTTAATTTGAATCCAGGGAGGGGAAGGCCCAAGGATAAGCTATGGACTGTCAATGTATTTCACTTGTGACATACCATTTTTTTTAATTTGTCCATTTCTGAAAGTTCTCAGTTATTCCTGAAATAAGCCAATTTTGTAAGAACAAGACGGGTTTCTCAGATTTTTGATAGTTTCAACTCTTCGGTGAAAACTGAGTAACATATGAACAATTCCATCTTTTCAACTATTTGATAGGCAATGCAGGCCCCAAAATATGCAGAAAAGAGGAAGGGCACACCCAACAAAAGAAACACTCCTTCCCTGCTAAGATCAGAATTGGCTGGAGAGTAAAACCACAATGATTGCTGTTACAATGCCATATGGATTCAAGTCTGGTCTATATTATAAATGCTGAGGGAGTCTTAACCTCCTCCTAAGCCCCCCAGCCTTCTGTCCTTGACTGGAAGCCAGGGTTTTGCTATACATTTTGAAGCATCGTCCAAGTATTCTCCTGCTCTCTTGCCTGTAGAGAACACAGGCCGTCTTGGATAACGTGTCCATGAGAGAGTCCACCCTCACACACCATACAGTCCAAGAAAGCTATGTCATTATGTATATCCACAGCTCTTAACAAAACCATACAGTCATGCTGCAGGCAACACTCTTCCGCAGGACAAAAGGTACTGGAACTTTCCATGTGGAAAGACGTGGTCCTGCTGTTGTAGAGATGGCTCAGGGGGATAAGGGAGGTACCGGAGGTGAGGATATGAGGCTATGAGAAAAGACCTTCAAAGAGAGAGGCCAGAACTGAGATGTGTGATGCTTTGGCCCCATTTTATGCACAGCTGTGTTATAAATGTGACGAACTAGCATTTCTTGGATCATGTTCAGCCTGGGCCACAGGACAGCAAAGGTGGGAATAAAAACAATGTTACCTTGGGCCTGCCCTCCCCCAGGATGTGTATATCTAAGAGCTGAAAATTGCTGAGATCTGTCTTCACAGCTGCAAGGGCTCAACATTGTATGAATATAATATGCATTTTGTAACTCCAAGTTCCTAGTTGTCCATAATTTAGGGGGAGAGGATCTCTCTGAGTCCCAATCTGTCTGTCTGTCCGTCTCTGTCTCTCACATCTATTTTAGGACTTGTTAGAGAATAAAGCCCTTAAGCCAGTTTGAATGTCCTCTTGAGATCATGAGGGTAGGAAGGTGGTGGTGATTTTTGGTGGTGACTTTGTCGTTGGCCATTCATCCATTCACTCCAACAATCATCAAATAATTGGCCTCATACTTGGATGAATCACTGAGTAAACTGCAGTCAAACAATTCTTGGATTGCAAGAGGTTCTATGGGCATTCCTGTTCCACTGGAGAACTATGTTTGAAATTAACAAAATATATAGGCATCTTCTAAAATATCTGCCTGCCCTGTATCTCCAATATTAATTATCTCTCTGTATCTATATGCCTTCCTTGTTAGATCATAACTCTACAGAAACTATTTTATTTTTCATCTCAGAAGACATGATTATATTATAGGAATGGAGGCCAAATTACTAGTGGGGAAATTGAATACTACCAAAAAGGAGTTAACTCTTACAGCTGGGCCACAGGGCAGAGGTGGGAAATGCAGAGACAGACTAAAGTTTACACATCTTACTCGGCTGCCATCCTCCTGAGAAAAACAGTACATCCTCTATTGATTTCCATGTCTCAATGAACCAGATGTAATTATAAATATGAGGGTGGGAAAGACACTAAGGAAACTTAATTTTGAGAAGAAACAGACAACTAGTTCTGTCAGATGAAAGTCTTCCCGTGTGAAGACTAAGCAGGCAGGAGTAGCAGCTGATGGGCAAACTTCCCTTATAATTCGTAGGCTGCATACAAGCACATTCTCTAGGTAAAATTAGGTTTAACGTTTACATCATTGGTGCCTCTTTGACCTTTAATGTTGAGCCTAAGTGAAAGGCTCACTCTAGGGATAATATAAAAATGTTCCAGTCAATAACTTCCTCATGTTCAGACAAAGAGTGAATTGGCTTAGAAATTACAATCTAGCCAGAAACCTATATCCTTAAATAAGCCTTTGGTCATACTGTTTACATTCATTCAAAAACCCCAGTATTATTGGGGATGAAATCTAATATACTAGATACGATAAAAAGAAAGCACAGAAAAAATTTGGTAACCTCAGATGAAAGATGAAAAAGCAAAGATATGAATAACTTCCCAAATTATTGAGATTGAAAGGACATGGGTTTCATCATTCATGGGCCATTCCTTTAGAGAAGGGGAACTTGAAGAGGGCAAGGCAAGTTGCTGGCCACAGCAGAGCCCTGGAAGCTAATTCCCTAAGAAAGCTGGCTCATAGAACATCAGTTTCACCCTGTCATGGAATCCCAGACTATGACACCAGCTACTTTTCTTAAGTCATGTAGAAAACCACACCCAGTTGCATCTATTTTCTGGAATAAGTAAATTAAAATTCTTCCTTCCAGCTAATAAAACTCCAGTGGGGACTTAATCCTTTTAATGTTCATTACAGAATGAACTAACTTCCTTATTACAGAATGCATAAAATGGGAACAAAGCTTTGTAGGAGACTGAGAGAGTCTCAAAATGAGGGCCTCTTCATTGTTTCAGAACCTGGAAGGGCTCATAGTAAAGCTCGTGAAATGAAAGTTAAATTCTAATGGAAATGTTCTAATAGAAATAAAATGAATTGATTGTGTTCTCTGTCCTTTTATTCTCTTTCTTTTGGGGCTGAATCCATTTGACAAAGAAGTCTGTGTGTGTCTGTGTATGTGTGTGTGTGTGTTTACAGCAAACTTTTAAAAAATTAATTCTAAAAATTTGGGGAAGAAATAGAAGAAGTTAAGAAGTGGCAGGAAAACAATAGAGTGAACTGTGGGATAGAGTTTGTGCCAATATGAAACATGTCAGCATATATATTTTTGTACTTGATGATTTGAAAAATAGTTTACAGTTCTTCAACCTAGCAACTGAGACCCCCCCACACTGCAAAATAGTCACACTACTGAAGCAAACAAACAAACAAAAACCACTACTAAAAAATAATCACCTTTTACAAAACAGTGGCCCAATATTAACAGGAACTGAGGTCAATTTAAGCACACAATATTTTCACAGTGCCTCCAAAACCACGCAAACTTATCCTCTTTTTTAAATAGTAAAGTTGGAAGTGAACTTCATTTGAACTATTGCCCCCAAAATCAACAATTCAATTTCCAAAGGCTACGGAGACATGAGTTCCTTTTGTTTTCTTCCACTGTTTTCTCATCCTCCAAATTGTCTTTTATTCTACAAGCACTGTGACTGTTAATTTTCTTTACTCTCTAGTTAAAAAAAATTGGTTTTCTCAAATGCTTTCACATAAAAAGAGCAGTGGAAACTCAAGTCTCTTGAACTTGGCTCATCTTAATTATTTTTAGTCCTACAGGGCTTCTTTAAGTCTGTAAGAGTCAATAGATTTCCAATTTTTTTTTTTTTTTCAAACTCCATCATCTGTTCTACTCCTTAGTTCCAGGCACTTTGAAAACTCTAACTTTGATACTAGTTGCTTTTTTTTTTTTTTTTTTGGCTGAACTTTTCTCCCATTATCATGCATTCCTATTTCATTTCCATCATTCCTCTCATGGCCTAGTCTTTTTCTACTTCTCTCTTTCCTCTTTTATCTTTCTTTTTTTGGTCTACACAGCTGGGATCCATTCTAAGCATTTCCAAAATCACTTTTACCCATAATTCTTTTCACAGATTGTTAGCCTGTTGGAGAGGTGAGAATAGCCTTTGAGGTATAATCAAGATTTCATAAACAGTAAGGAACAGTTTGTCACTCTTTCTTGATGAGTGGGCTAATGACTCTTTTTAAGGCTGAATTAAATACTGCAATTGTTAATTAACTCTCTTGATAAGAAATAACTCAAAGCAAAGCATGACTAAATAAAGCTGCAGTATGCCCACTCTTGACAATACAGTATTCATCTCAAGGTTTTTGCCCTCATTGTCAAACCTCTTATAAGAATTGAATTTATTAAAATTTCAAACTTTACAAAACAGTTTCCTTTCTCAGGATGTAGGACTTACTGGTGACTTAGAAAAATGCTAAGAAACTGAGGAAGGACATTTTCATATTAGGAGATTCTAATAGGGAGAATGATTTTACCCTTAGTCTGTGACTCACACCAATGCCAAGCTTCTGCAAAAATGGGAAGTATATTTCTTAGCCTTAATTTTGTAGCATGAGTTTATGAAATACATAATGCAGGAATACTAAAGGCATCTAATTTTTTCTCTAATTCCAAGAGAAAGAAGAAAGCACAAGGATACAACATCTAAATACGAAGTGGAGCCACCTAAAGCAGAAGGAGCTAGTGTCCTTAAAGAATATTTAACTGTTAGTCTCTCCCTACCCTGTGAGCTCACTGAGAGAAGGGCCTGTAATTTATCCATTTTTATGTTTGGCATACCTGGCATGGAGCCTAGGACATTGTAAGTGTTTAGTAAATATTTGTTGAATAAATGAAGATGCCTACAAATATTAAATGTTTTAAATTAGCACAATCTGAAGTGGATGTATTGGAAAGATATGTCTTTTTGGATTATAAGCTTCATAAGTGCAAATCTATGACTTATTTAAGTTATATTCCAAAATACCAATTTTGACTTTGTATACTATGGGTGTTTGGGACATAAATTATTTAAAATTAATTGTCATAGAGGATTCATTCAATATCAACTTCCATCTTTTCCTGATGGATGCGTTGGAAGCCTATCTTTGTGTGTTTCTCAATAAGTTCCCTAAGGAAAATTGGGTCAGTGTCAGACCTTCTAAGTCACATTTAAATAATCATAGAATCTTAAGACTCTTGTCACTGACGAGTGCTGCAGACTAGCAGAAGTAAAGTTAAGATGATACTCTGGCCTTCTAATTTGAGGGCAGATCTTTATGATCCAAACCGACCCTGCATTAACGACTCAGAATCTGTTCTGGGTTTCTGAAGATTTCATAGCATGTGTACATCTGAAGTTCACTGTAAACCCACACATATTTTCCCGAGGGATTAACCTTCATTGAAAAAGAAAAACACTCTAAACTTTTTAATATAATTGAAGTCATTAAGGTTAATTTTTAACAATTATAGGATTTCCAGGAAGTCTTTTGAGATGTATTTTGCCAGAAGCAAACAAATTTAAACACCCAAAGCCTCATTTTTTTTTAGTTCAAAACTACAGACCCCATAAGAGTGGGTCAGCTTCTAAATTTGGCAAAACTCCATTTCCTAGTTCTCCAGAAATGAGTATCAATCACCCTAAACAAGCAGCCAGCTACTAATCAGCAACCACATAAATGAGTCTCATTGAAAATACTTTAAGCTATTTCATGTGTCAAGTTAGAAAAAGCTGGGGAAAAGCTTTTCCCCTTTTGATTAAGCATCACAAATGAGCATTTCATTTAAGCAAATGCTTTCTGCTACCTAATTTGGAGAACACACAGGAGAGCAAAGTTTTTACTGAGAATATGAGAGGAAACATGGAAAGAAGCATGAATATACTTATGGATGTGCTACTCTGGGGTAAGTGAATATCTACCACAAGTAAAATGACAATTAATCTTTACAAAAGGCATACACATATATATTTTAACCATACATTAATCCTTAAAGGAAAAGAAAATCATGCATCGTTTGACAGGCTCAAGAAAACACCATTTAATCAAAAGTGGTGCTAAACCAAGCATTCCTACATAGGAACCCCCCATCCTCAAGAGATCTGTAGATAGAAATCTAGGGGGTTTGCAGATTTAGATGGGAAAAAAGGTACATTTTATTTTTACTAACCTATAACTTAAATTTAGACATTTCCTACCATTACGAATGCAGACAACCCACTACGTTAGTATTAGTAGTATCGATGACTTTGTCTCCAATAGAAATAAGATATTTACATAACACACTGTATTTATTATAGATACTTAGAAATTTTATTCTCATTCCTATTTTAATATTGTGGTAGTCATTAGACCAATAATTAGATTTTGCTTGCTAATTAATGTTTAAATAAGAAATATTACCATAAATGTTTTCTTAATTTTTTGACACCATTTCAATATACTGGTTTCGTTTATATTTTAAGCATTAAAGACATTATTGCAAGCCAGTATTCTTTAGCTTCACCCATATGCAAAAGGTAAGAATTTTAACTGTAAGAGTTTGAAAAAGAGTAATCAACATACTTTATAAATATTTGGGATGAGTGTTTAATTCAACAGACGCTTTGGCACATTCTCTACTCTCTTTATTAAATTATGCACTACAATGGGAGCTTAACGGTCATACACTGATAAATAATAGTTCCTTGTAAGTCGACTTGCTGATGAACATTAGCTAGATATATTATCTAAGCAATATACACTTTGCATATTTTGGAATAGAGGAATAGTCTTCTAGACTTTTACTCATTAGCTTTGTACTGGCTATTCCTCAAACTTGACAAATTTTTGCATTTATTGAGGCAATTTATTCAGCTAGTTCTTCAAAACACAGGATTTAGGGAAATGAGGGTAAATCACTTATTGATTTTATGGTAAATGAAAGAGGCTTAAATATTTCATTTTTATGCATTTTTTAGATTTTACTTCTATAGTCTGTATTCTTAAATAGTGACCACACTTTACATATTCACATTAATATATTATTCATTACATGCTGCTTTATTTATTCATCTATTCGCCATTTTTGAGTCCATAGTATAAAGTTGTGTTAAGCATTGGTTATTTGCTTATCCTATCATTTTGTGGAGTCCATTTCTGGTGGCTTTTTCAACATGCAATAAATTATGTCAGTGCTTTCAATGTGAGGAATTACTAAAAATATACTTCTTAAAACTATTATGTTATGGAATTTTTAGAAATAGAATAACAAGACACCTGGGACATTTTACATGGATTAATGAAGTGAGGTTTGCCTTAGTGAAAAAAGCAATCTCTGCGTATGTGTGTTCCTGTGTGGGTAGGTGTGTTTACTACATCTTCTTAATCTCGTTCATCCCAAACCATTTTCAACACTTTGCTCCCCATTCCTCATCTTCCAACACTTTTCACTAAATATTTTGAGAGGCAGTGGTAAGAGGGAGATGAAAAAATGAAGAAGCAAATAAAAAAGGGTAGGAGAGTCATATATATATATGACTTTTTTAAAAGTCATACATATTCCTTTTTTAAAAAGCCACTTTTTTGAGGCATAATTGACAATGAATGCTGTACATATTTAATGTATACAATTTGATGAATTTGGAGATAAATATACACCTGTGAAACCATCACCACCAATCAATGCAATAAACATATATATATACACACACACATATATATATATATATTCGTAAAGAAGAAAAGTACTCCCTAAAATTAAAGCACCATTTTCCATAGTAGGCTACTTTTCCAGCACTGAAGGAAAAAAAACCTTCTTTCTTCTTTCTTCCTTTCCTTCCTTCCTTTTTCTTTTCCTTTTCCTTCCCTTCTCCTTTCTTTCCTTCTTTCCTTCCTTCCTTCCTTTCTTCCTTCCTTCCTTCCTTTCCTCTTCCTCCTCCTCCTCTTCTTCCTCCTCCTTCTTCATTTTCTTTCTTCTCCTTCCTTCCTCCCTCCCTCCCTCCCTCCCTCCCTCCTTTCTTTCTTTCTTTCTTTCTTTCTTTCTTTCTTTCTTTCTTTCTTTCTTTCTTTCTTTCTTTCTTTCTTTTTCTTTCTTTCTTTCCTCTATTTCTTCATTCGTTCGTTCATTCTTTTTGTTCTTTCTGTCTTTCTTTTTCTTTCTTTTTCTCTTTTTCCTTCCATTATATTTCTTCTTTCTGTCTTTCATTATATTCCAGGCACTATTTTAGGTGCTGGGGATAAACAAAATTAATGAGAGAGAGAAAGAAACTTGCTCTCAAGTAGCCCACATTCTGGTTGCAAGGATAGCCAACACACAAAGTAATTTATAATAAAGGATAAAGTTAAGCATAAAGTAGGAATAACAAGTGTGAAGGACTTTTAACATTAGTGATGGTTCTTTTTTTAAGAAGCCACTTTTTTGAAGCATAATTGACAATGAATGCTGTACATATTTAATGTATACAACTTAATGAATTTGGAGATAAATATACACCTGTGAAACCATCACCATCAATCAATGCAATAAACATGTCCATCACCTCCCAAAGTTTCCTTCTGCCCTCTTAATTAATTGATCAATGTGTGTGTGTGTGTGTGTGTGTGTGTGTGTGTGTTTGCAAATAAGACATTCAGGGAGGCCAATATGGCCTTCTGAAGAATCAGAAAGGTAATGGAGTGAAGGAAAAATCACATAAGATGTTAGGACTATGACTTTTACTGTGACACGAGGAATGACTGGACAGTTTTGAACACAAGGGTGACACGATTTAACTTATGTGTTAACATTACTGATGACTATGATAAGAGTAGACTGCAGGGGGTGTGGTTGGTGGGAGGGAAGGGGGAAGCACGGAGATCAGTTGGGGGCAATCTGTGAATGCCCGTGGGAGGTGGTTATGGCTTAGAACAAATGGTAGCAGTTGTGAATAGAAGTGGGTGAGTTGTTGATATATTTTAAGGTAAGCCAATGGGACTTACTGCCGATTTGGTTTAGGTTATAAGTAAAAGAAAGCATTTAAAGATTACAAGAGGTTTGAGGCAGAACAACTCAAAATTTAAGTTGCCATGAACTCAGGTGGGAAAGCATGTTTGGGAGTCGGTGTCTGGACATGTTTAACATATTCAGTTTGAGCTGCTTCTTACACATCCAAGTGAAGAATTCAAGTCAGGAGCTGGACATAGGGGTTTAAGTTTTGGGGAAGGGTCTTGCTGGTAATATGAATTTGGGAATCATCAGTATATAGATGATCACTAAAGACCTGGGTCCAGATGACAGTGGTGGATGGATGTAAATAGGAAAGACCATAAAAGAGAAGAGGCTCAAGTTCAAGGCCCCATCAGAAATGGGGGAGATGAGGAAGGACTAGCAAGAACCCTGAGAAAATCCAGGAAGGTGGGAAAAATGCCCGGCAATGATTCCTCCTTGTGCTTTTCCATCCCCTGATATGGAGGGACTGTACATGTTAGCAGTGACAGTCTAGCCTTGAAAAAACTGTGGGGATGATGTTGTTTAGTTCAAATGTGTTTAAAGATGCTGAGACGTATACCATATGCAGTCCACTGATATTTTTCTTTGATTCGAATTAAGACTTCCTGGCTACAGAACACTAAAAATATATCATGCTGAAAAATGGACACACAGAACACTCCGTGTGTGTGTTTTTCACAGCTTTCTGTGACATTTTAACCGAGTGTGGAGGATATTGTTCTTCTTTTCGTTACACTTGGTATGGCTAATGCTGAATGAGTGGGGGTTACAGTCATACCATGTGACAGATTGCGGTGTCACAGGCACACTTCAGGGATGAGCAGAAGGAAATGTGGCTATGAGAGATCAACTATTGATTCAGCTGTGCAGAGTGTGGTAGAGTGGAAATGTAAATTAAGAAAGTTACTCATCAAAATAAAGCTTCCCTTCGGGTTGTTGCTTTTTCACCATTACCTCAAAATATGCATATTTTCTTAGTTCAAGCTATCTCCACCACTATTGGAACAATCAGTTATATTTGCAAAAAATGCCCCATTCATGTTATTTTGGGTGAAAATAGAATTCAACAAAGGTTAACTTTTAGTTTGGGAAAAAACAATTTTCTTGGGAAATCAAATAATAATAGCTGTGAGTGGAAAGAAAGTCTAAGGGAAAGAAATCAAGAACATAGATTGCTTATGTAAAACTGGATTTAAACTTTGGAAGCCAGATCCATTTGATTGGGGGAAAATACTGAACATCATTGTAAGATGATAGCCTAGATGTGGCCTTTGGTGGGGTTTGCGCTGCTTGTGCCTTGGGAGGTATTGAGCTCTTTTCTCTGAGGAATAGCACCTTCCCGTGAGACAGATCAAGGAAGGCCATAAAAAAAAAAAAAAAAAGGGCAAGCATCAAATGTCTCAGTTCTTCCAATGGTATATATCACTAGTCCTTTTCACATTTTAAAATGCCATTTTTATTTATTTACTGTTTTATTTAGAGAGGAGGTCTCACTCTGTTGCCTGGGCTGGAGTATACTGGCATCATCATCCTTCACTACAGCTCACATGGGGTTCACATGATCCTCCTGCCTCAGCCTCCTGAGTAGTTGGGACTATAGACAGATAGTCTACAAATCACTGTGCCTGGCTTATTTAAATGAAAATGTAGAGATGGGTCTTGCCATGCTGTCCAGGCTGGTCTTGAAGTCCTGGTTTCAAGCAATCCCCCTGCCTCAGCCTCCCAAAGTGCTGGGATTACAGGCATGAGCCACTGCACCTAGTCTTACATAAGTAGTCTTAAGAAGGAAAAAAAATGTTTTGATGGAAGAAGTGCAAATTTTTAACTAAAATGAGTTTACACAGATTTCGTGAAGTTACTTGGTCTTGCTTTCTGTGGCCCCCACTCTGTACTTGGCGCCTGCAGACACAAACCAAGGGAGCAAGCGACTTCACTTAGACACAAGGGGAAGTGCCTCTCTGTCATTCTCTCCCTCTTACTGTCTCTTTCTCTGTCTGTCTGTCCATGTGGCTGTTGCTGTGTCTCTCTGACCCTGTTCTGTCTTTCTCCCACATCTGTTCTCATCTTTCCCCTGCGGTTATATTATCAACTTTAGAATTAACTGATTGTTTTTTCTAGATAAGATTTTGGATAGAAATATATAATACGAAACAAATTATATTACTTGTTTCTCAGGTGGGGCAAAAATACATTTCTTAGGCTTCATTTCATATTCATTCAAGGGAAAAAAATCCCATCTAACTGATTTCTGTTTTGTGCCGTAAACGTTTGTTCTAGGAAGTGAGAATGGGATGATGTTTGAATTCTAAGGTTTAGGTATACCAATCTGTGAGATAAAGGATAATAACAAGAACCTCTAACCCTACATTTTCAAAATTCACTTAAATGAGTTTGTGAAGAACATTTTTCATCTTATTCTTAGACATTGCTCTTGATAACTATTAAATAAAATAAGAAAAATTGAGCTAGACTCCTTATAAGCCTCCTCTCTTACAGAAATACCATGCCACAAAAGAAAGTCAAGAGTTTTTTAGCTTCATCTGCACTATTTCAAGCCAAAACAAAGAATTAATAGCAAATTAAAGGAATTAGCAAGGACATCAGACTAACTGCATGGAACCTCTGGTTTTTTTTCCTTCCTTTCTTTCTTTTCTTTTTTTTTTTTTTTGTTTCCTTTTTGTTTTTTAAAGTATTTATTTAATCCTTTGAACTCCATGATAAAATTAGGTCAATGACAGGTGATAGAGTTTAATGATGTGGTCCGAACATCCCAAGGAAATAAAAAGTCAAAAATAATTCAACTTGTGGTCAAGATTTATAGCTACTGACTTTGTGGCATTGAAGAAAAGACCATTAAGCATTTACTGCATCTCTTTTTCTCCCTAGAGGAAAATAAAGTATTTATCTCTCTGTAGCATGATTAGAGAATTGTCACCTTTCAAAAACAATGTCTTGTGTCCCCAGAGCAGGAACATAGCAAGGAAATCACAGAGCAGTTTCTTCTGAACTTCTTGGGAATCATGCAGTCATGCCTTTGCTGAGGTATTTCCTGTAAATACGCAGAAGTGCACATTTATTGAATGCCCATAGGTGCCAGACACTGAACTGCGCACTTGCCTTACTTTCAGCATTTCAACAGCCTCATGATATGTTTTATTACCTTCATTTTCCAGATGAGCACAAGTTTCAGAAAATTTAAATGATTTCTTGGATGTCACAGTTAGAAAAGCTGTAGAGCCAGGATTAGAATGTAGACCCATTCAGCCATGATAAATTATTTAATGTCTAAAATTACTTATATAAATTTGTGTGTGTGTGTGTGTGTGTGTGTGTGTCTAGGCAGCCAATGCAAGCCAATCAAGGGGATGGAAAAGAGGATTGCTCTTTTATCCTAGTGAATGGAAGTGATGTTACACTATCTGAGTTACGTCCTCAATGAAAAATGAGAAAAAAATCTTTTTCTTCTCTCATTGTCCAAACCCATGGACTGGAATGCAGCTACACTATCGCGCTATCAAGTAATCTTCTACTATGCATATAAGGGCAATTCTTTACGGATAGGAGAGGGAAAAAAATTAAAAGATTTCAAGCTCTTAAAGCTTTTAAGCCATCTTCAGAGGCCTGGAGTCTTATTCAAAATATTCCTGAAAATTTAGTTTGGATTTTCATTATATCAGACTAGAGCATATTCTACCTAATATAGAGTTGAAGACAGATTAAACATTAATTATCTAAACTACAGTTAAGGGGCTAGAAAAATAATAGAGTAAAACTGAAAAAGTAGGAAAAAATAATAGTAAGTATTAGTTATCTACAAATGTGTAAATTAACAAAAGGTACTCATCTATAAATGAAAACCTAAACAAATCTATAGCAATTAAAGATATTTATTCATTAGAGAAAAAATCTACATACAAGAAAAGCAACAGGTCTATAGGTTTTAACTGTTGTGTTTAAGAAAGTTATCAAGAATATTAGCCCTTTGTCAGATGAGTAGATTGCAAAAATTTTCTCCCATTCTGTAGGTTGCCTGTTCACTCTGATGGTAGTTTCTTTTGCTGTGCAGAAGCTCTTTAGTTTAATGAGATCCCATTTGTCAATTTTGGCTTTTGCTGCCGTTGCTTTTGGTGTTTTAGACATGAAGTCTTTGCCCATGCCTATGTCCTGAATGGTACTACCTAGGTTTTCCTCTAGGATTTTTATGGTATTAGGTCTAACATTTAAGTCTCTAATCCATCTTGAATTAATTTTCGTATAAGGAGTAAGGAAAGGATCCAGTTTCAGCTTTCTACTTATGGCTAGCCAATTTTCCCAGCACCATTTATTAAATAGGGAATCCTTTCCCCATTTCTTGTTTCTCTCAGGTTTGTCAAAGATCAGATGGCTGTAGATGTGTGGTATTATTTCTGAGGACTCTGTTCTGTTCCATTGGTCTATATCTCTGTTTTGGAACCAGTACCATGCTGTTTTGGTTACTGTAGCCTTGTAGTAGAGTTTGAAGTCAGGTAGCGTGATGCCTCCAGCTTTGTTCTTTTGACTTAGGATTGTCTTGGAGATGCGGGCTCTTCTTTGGTTCCATATGAACTTTAAAGCAGTTTTTTCCAATTCTGTGAAGAAACTCGTTGGTGGCTTGATGGGGATGGCATTGAATCTATAAATAACCTTGGGAAGTATGGCCATTTTCACAATATTGATTCTTCCTATCCATGAGCATGGTATGCTCTTCCATTTGTTTGTGTCCTCTTTTATTTCACTGAGCAGTGGTTTGTAGTTCTCCTTGAAGAGGTCTCAAACAAATTTACAAGAAAAAAACAAACAACCCCATCCAAAAGTGGGCAAAGGATATGAACAGACATTTCTCAAAAGAAGACATTCATACAGCCAACAGACACATGAAAAAATGCTCATCATCACTGGCCATCAGAGAAATGCAAATCAAAACCACAATGAGATACCATCTCACACCAGTTAGAATGGCAATCATTAAAAAGTCAGGAAACAACAGGTGCTGGAGAGGATGTGGAGAAATAGGAACACTTTTACACTGTTGGTGGGATTGTAAACTAGTTCAACCATTATGGAAAACAGTATGGCGATTCCTCAAGGATCTAGAACTAGATGTACCATATGACCCAGCCATCCCATTACTGGGTATATACCCAAAGGATTATAAATCATGCTGCTATAAAGACACATGCACACGTATGTTTATTGTGGCACTATTCACAATAGCAAAGACTTGGAATCAACCCAGATGTCCATCAGTGACAGACTGGATTAAGAAAATGTGGCACATATACACCATGGAATACTATGCAGCCATAAAAAAGGATGAGTTTGTGTCCTTTGTAGGGACATGGATGCAGCTGGAAACCATCATTCTTAGCAAACTATCACAAGAACAGAAAACCAAACACCGCATGTTCTCACTCATAGGTGGGAACTGAACAATGAGATCACTTGGACTCGGGAAGGGGAATTCACACACCGGGGCCTATCATGGGGAGGGAGGAGGGGGGAGGGATTGCATTGGGAGTTATACCTGATGTAAATGACTAGTTGATGGGTGCTGACGAGTTGATGGGTGCAGCACACCAACATGGCACAAGTATACATATGTAACAAACCTGCATGTTATGCACATGTACCCTAGAACTTAAAGTATAATAATAATAAAAAATAAAAATAATAATAAAAAAAGAAAGTTATCAAGAAATAGATAACACTTTTCTTATAACACTTCCCCAGGATTTAGAAAAAATGTTATAGTTTCTCCACTAATTTTATGAAACTAGTATGAGATTGCTAATGATGCTGCAAATATAATAGAACCAGGAAAATTATTGGGCCTTATCATTTATGAAATAGATGTCGAAATAACACAAAGATAGTAAACTGATTCATACTGTGTGTGCATGTGTGTGTATGTGTGTGTATGCAAGGTAAAACAATCTCATAACTAAATATGGTTTATTCTGAGAGTATTAAGAGGATATAAATTTGGAAAACACATTAATGTAATACACCAAATTGACAATATAAAAAACATTGTATCAATGAATGCAGCAGCCATTTAACAAAATTCAAAAATCAACATATGAAAGAAACAATGAACAAAGGTAGTTATAGAAAGTAAATTTCCTAATCTAATTATTACTAAAAAGAAAGCAAATACAATGATGGCAAACTGTTGGAAACATTTCCTACCTTAGTTATTCCCCCACATATCTGCCTTGAAGGGTAAGTTTAGTCAAATGAATACAAGTACAAGTCCTATGTGGCAGCTTCCAGGAGCCTTCCATAATACATACTTGGCCCATGATCTTGTTCTTTCTTCTTCTATTCTTCGTTCTCCTTGTTGCTGCTGATGTGGAGGATGCCATGAACTAAGGGATGCCAGGGTGGAAAAGGAATGAATGTTTAACAACATATGGCACCATATCAGTCCCAAACTGATGGCTTCGCCTCCTCTTGAAATGTAAGAAAGAAAGAAACTTCCACTTCATTTAAGCTGCTGTTACCATGATTGCTTTTTCTCAACACTGTACTAGAACGTATTAACAAATGTAATGAGAGAAGAAAAGAAATGAGATGGAAACTATCAATAAATAAATTGGTTTTTGAGAATTATATGACTATACACCTAGAAAATCACAGATATTTAAATTACACCATCAACTGCTACAATTTACATCCATATAATTTTCAGAAATTAAAAGAGTTGATAATACCAAGTGTTCATAAAGCAATGGATAAATACAACCCCTTTTATGTTGTTGGTGAAAGTATAAAATTTTTAAAAACTATTATAGGATAATGTATAGTTAAAATTCTTTTGACTATAGGCAACAAGAACCTTATATAAAACTGACTTAATTACCATGGAAACCTACTCTTACCATTAAAATCAGGCTTATAATGAGCAGGGGCTCTACAAGTCTTCCAGAATCCAGTCCTTTCTAATTCTCATTCTGCCATTCTTAATACCTCAGCTGAGATCGCAGATTGACCTCCTTCTTGGTGTCCGCAACATGGATCTTATCCAGACAGACAACATCCAGAAGAATAAAAAATCTCTATCTTCCTGTGACACAGGAGTAAGGAGACCATTTCCAGACCTATCTTTTGTGAGCATTGGTTATATGCCTATTCCCAAGTCAATTACCTGCAAAGAGAATAGATTAGCATATTAATGGGAACAAGATTTTCAACAGGTAAAATTTAGAGACAAATTCAATGGTAATATTTTCAGCTTGTGTGAAACAATCATTAGAGGAAGAGACTTAAAATACTGGGATGATGGGAAAGAGTAGGACTTATAGGAGCAACATCTGGGAGAAGATGGGAAGCAGTAGATCAGGCACACAGGTGGAGAACTTAGCCCTGAACGTGAGAAGTAATGAGGAAGAGAACAAGGCATCTCCCAGATGAGAGGGGAGACAGATGGAACACAGAAAAGAAAGCAATGAGTTTTGTCCTGCTGTGTTTCCAATCAGTTTTTCCCAGAAGGGATACTTGGCCAGGAAAACAGGAAACAGACAGGTGGTCTAAGGTCTGTAGGGTAAAGTTAATACATAGTTGCTTGATTATTCAGTCAAAGTTTAGGACCAAAGAAGAAAAAGGAGTAGATTAAAAGCAATTATTGCAAATTTATGAATCACATCAGTTGTCCAGACACAAGTCTGACCTAAATCTTTCCCTCCCTTAGTGAATGGATCTGGAGTACTGCCTGTATGGAGGCCATTCTAAACTCAGCACCAACAAACTAGACCAGAAAATAGTGAAAGGAAAGTCTCCCAGTATGTCAGTACCAAAAGTCAGCTAATGATCATCTACACAAACCCTCTTTCACAGAGGAGAAAAGCAAATCTCACTAGGGTACACAACAGCCCACTATCACTGAATTATGGATTGGTGATGACTGTGCTTCCTTTTTATCCCCTTAGCACTTATGAACATCTAACACATTCAATATTTTTCTTCTTTAATTCCTTTATTACTTACCTCCTCCCATGAGAATGTGATTGCCCTCAGAAGGATTTTTGTCTCTTTTACTTACTGTTGTTACCTCAGCCTTCAAAGTATGTCTGGCATTTAGAAGGCACTTGATCATTATTTGCTGAATGAATAAATTACATCTTCTCCAGTATACTTTTTACTTCCCTATTATACTTTTCATGGAGAGATCTTGGAAGTGAAGTTGATAGTTGTAAAAACCACCTCCATGCAAATACATTTTTCGTAAACTCTGCTTCCTTATTGGGTACATAAAACTCCGGAGTTGTGCAGAATTCAAATCTAGGACTGCCTGGCTTCAGAGTCACATATTGGATGAATTCAACCCATTCAGTTAGTTTTCTCTGAAAAGAAAACTAAAGAAATTTTTGTGACAATAACAAAACAATGACTTAACTAAAGTAGGAAAGATAAAAAAGGAGGAAAATGGAATCAGTATTATAGGAAAAATGTATAGAGTTTACATAGCAGTGAGCTTCCTGATGTATTTTTTTCATGTATCTACATTTATATATTTATCCACACTGTTATATCTATGTTATAACACCCAAGAGAAATATGGTGGAAAGAATTAACTGGGCCTGTTGCTAGGGGAGTGTTAAGAAAATTACAATTTCCTATGACCCTTCATCTGCTGTAGGAGATTCTCTATTTTTCTCTTTTTGTGTGAAAAAAGATGAGGATGAAAGACTGGAGTTGGCAGTTACAAAGAAGAGAGTTGGTTGTTCCTAGGTGAATGAGAGAGGCTTCTCCTACTCTCTCTGAAGTGAAATCCATTTTTTTCAGGAGTCATTTCCAGGGAAGGGAAGGAACAACACACTGAATGAGAACACGTCCATCTCTGGGGAGCCAGGTACAACCACAGAAGCAGCTTATGTAACAAAGGGTTTGTTTGTGGAATTAATTAAAGGAATCAAGTTTCATATTTGTGAGAGATGCAAGTGAACATTTAAAGATTCCCGTTGCCTGGGACTTTCCAGTATCATTTTGCAACCCAGATCCTTAATGGCAAATGTGTAGATTATTAGTAGTGTGTGAGAGAAATTTTATATATGTAATAGGATGTCAAATAGGATATGTATTTCTAAAGTTGCTATTATGATCCAAAACCAAGAACCAATGTACCTCATGTTCTATGTTCAGGGACCCCACCATCTTACTAGCAGGGATTAGGGGGAAGAACCTGTTTAGAAAATGTGTATCCACCAACTCCTTCCACTTGCCGGCATCATCCTGATCAAAGCAAGAGGAAGGCTGATTGGGGACAGAGATACTAAGATTTTGGGAGAGAGTAGAGTTTGGGTATGAAATGAAAGCTCTGATTTTCCTCTTTTAATGCAAAGTGGGAAACCTCTATGAGAATCACAAAAAGATTGACAGGGCCTGCAAGGGGAACCTGGCTGAATGTGTGCTGAGCGGTAGAACACAAAGCTTCTCTTTTGTGCCATCAATGATGCTGAGTACAGTCATAAAGAGTGGGCTCTGGAAGAGCATTGAGAGTCCAAAGTGTAGAACTTTATCCTTTTCAGTACTCTTCTTCCACCAGGAGGAAGAAGAACTGTGTCTCTGAAGTTTGGGAAGTGTACATAGGCCTTGAGCTTTCTGTAGTAGAAAGGCTCATGTCAGCAGCCCTTAAAGGGACAGGGTGAGGTGTACTTGGGGGAAAGATGGTAGTAACCCTACTCCTCTCAATTTTCTGTGATACACCACAGTGTAAAAGAGGACCCCAGTGGTTTCCATAGCTACACAGAAAATTCATGGAGGGTAGCAGAAGAAGATGAGCCGTGGAGCTGCCAGGTGGCTGCCAGTCCAATCTTTTAAGGTTCAATTTAGGGAAAAGGTAATGATGCCTAATCTTCTGTAAAAGGAAACTCCCCTATGAGGGTACCTGTAAGTATTTGGGTAAAGGCCAGCTGATAGAATGTCAGAGAAAATGTCTTGCTCCCTATAACATGAAGGGAAACATTCATTCTCTTCTCAAGCCCTAATCAGCAAGTATCCCAATTTTCTTACTTTCTTTTCATCAAAATAGGAGAAGGATAAGACTTTCTTTGCTGTTATCATAGGTGAGAAAAGATACAGAACTCAGAAGAAAATAGCCAGAGAGTACCAAATGCCTAAGGAAGGGAGAGATTAAGTAGAGTTTTGGGATCAACAAAAATAAATAAGGAATTCTCTGAGGACTAAGCAATTAATGGTAGAAATCTTTAAATTTTTTTTGGATAAAAGAAACCTCCTAAGGAACACTGTTGAATAAAGGCTTGGTACATAAACCGAGAATCAGGATCGTTTATAAATAATAGCAAAGACTAAGATACAAGCAAGCAGCAACCCATAGCAGATAAGTGTGGGAAAATCATGGTGTAGGAAACACCAAATAGAGAGTTAGGATAATTTGGATAATGCAAGAAGAGAAATCAGGCCAGGACCTATGGTACATTGTGTTTTCCAAGGATGGACACCACAGTAGACTTCATCCCCCATGCCCCATTTACAGTGGCATTGACCATCCTTCCATCAAGTAGTGGAATCCCTGTCCCCAGCACCCACCTCCCCCAGGACACAGGGAGACATTTGTGACTGCTTTGCTCAATAGAATACAGCAGAAGTAATGCTTTGTAACTTCCAAGGCTAGGTTATAAAAATTCTGTTCAACCTTGCTCCCTTAGGACACTTTCTCTGTAAACCCTGATGCCTTGATGTGAGAAGGCCAAGAGGAAGCCTATGGAGATGCCCACAACAGGAGACTCAAGCTGAGAGAAACGGAGGCCCCTGGCCCTCAGCTTTCACTGAGCTCCAGCTGACAACCATCATATCACCATACATGTGACTGTGCCATGTTGGGAGGGAATCACCCAGTGTCCAATTGATCTGATGCCACATGTAACAGAGAAGAGCCCTCCCCTTTGAGCCCTGCCCAGATTGCTACTCTGCACCAAATAAGTGGTGGCTGTTATCTTAAGCCACTAGTTTTTAATTTTTGTGTGTGTGTGGTGCAGGGTGGGAGTTGGTGTTACATAGCAATTGATGACCAGAATAGAACCAAAAAGGGATTATTTACTTAGCCAGAGTTACCTAAGAGATTTCTGCAGTTCCTTTGGCCAAGAAATTGAACGTTTTTATTAGTACTACATTTTGTATTATGTGAGTTTTCTATGATATGTTACCTCCTTAATAAACTATGTGTAGAGCATTTTCACTTCAGTGTGTAGTTCAGGTCATCTCATTAATCCTCTCGGTAGTCTTTATTAAATTCTGAATTTAAAAAACTGTTTAGTTTTAGTTCAATATATGGAATGGTCAACTTCAAATAACAGTGGTTGAGAACCTGTTTTTCAAAAGTAGTATGGCATGTGAGCAACACTTTTTACAAAATTCTGATTTGCCTGGGCTATGTTTTGACTAAGTGAGTGGCATACAAAAGTTGTTAAGAATTGATATGTGGGTGAAATGACACTGCCTGAAATTTCTTTCCCAAAGCAGAGTGGTACATTTACAAGAAGTATAATCCAGAACCTTCGTGTAACAGTAGTTAGAATGAGGATGCATTAAGTTTTTGTATGTAAAATATGCATAGCACACACAGCATTCTCTTACCAGTAGGTCAGCAAAGAATTATTAAATGCCATTGTGTTCCAATATAGACCTAGACCTAGGAGATATAGCAGGAAACAAAACACAGTGGTCCCTGATGGGACACTCAGATGATAAACAGATATATACAGCTCAGAATGTTGAGAAGTATACAAAAAAAATGAAACTGGTAAACAGGATAGCATGTCCGGCTAGGGTGAGGGTGGGTAAGCAAGGCTGCTATTTCATATCAGATTCTCAGGAAAAACCTCTCTGGTATGATAAGCTTTGAACCAACATCTTCTGGAAGGAAGAGCAAATGAGGTAGCTACCTAGGAGAAGGGCATTTCAGGTAAGGGGAACTGCAAGTGTAAATACCAAGAGTAATGTTAGTGTGTTGGAGGGACAGCAAAGACATCGGTGTGGTTGACGAAGGATAAGACACACAAAGACATCAGTGTGTCTTTGAAGGATAAAAAGTACCGAAGGCAAGAGGCAGATCACGTACACATATAGACTATTGTATAGGCCGTTGCAGAGATTTTAGCTTTTATTGAGTAATTATAGATATTCATATATGTCATGGACTGAAGGTTGGGGATCTTCAAATTCATATGTTGAACCCCTGTATTAGTCTGTTCTCATGCTGCTTTGAAGAAATATCTGAGACTGGGTAATTTATAAAGAAAAGAGGGTTAATTGACTCACAGTTCTGTATGGCTGGGGAGGCCTCAGGAAAATTATAATTATAGCGAAAGGCACCTCTTCACAGGGCAGCAGGGCAGAGAATGAGTGTCAGCAGGGGAAATGCCAGAGGCTTATAAAACCATCAGATCTCCTGAGAACTCTCTCACTATCATGAAAACAGAATGGGGGAAACTGTCCTCATGATCCATTTACCTCCCACTGGGTGCCTCCCACAACATGTGGGGATTATTACAATTCAAGTTTAGATTTGGCTGGGGACGCAGAGCCAAACCATCTCAACCCCTAACTCCCAATGTGATGATACTTGGAGATGAGGCATTTGGAAAGTAATCTGAATTAGGTTAGGTCATGAAAGTGGAGCCCTTATGACAGGATTAGGGAAAGACACCAGAGCTCACTCTCCTTGGCAGTCACTGAGGAAAGGCCGCAAGAGGACACAGCGAGAAAACAGCCATCTACAAGTCAGAATGAGAGCCCTCTCCAGAACCTGATCCTGCTGGCACTGTGATCATGCACATTCAGCCCCCAGAACTGTGAGAAAATAAATATCTGTTGTTTAATCCACCAGTCCGTGATATTTTGTTATGGTAGCCCAAGCTGACTAAGACAATCTAGCCATAACTACTGTGATATACAGTATAACCACAATGTCAATTAGCTTTAATTCAACACTGAAATATTCTTTTCTAAATACTCTTTTTGTCTTCTCTGATTTCCTCAGTCCACTACTAGCATTCTGATAACAAAAGTACTAATTGCACAGCTCATTGACTGAAATTGCTTAATAGTCAGTTTCAGTTACAATGACTTTTCCAGTTATATTTCTACTATTCTGTTTTTGTGCAAATTTGAGCAAAAATATGAGCTTTGGGAGATGTGCCTCTCTCTGCTAGTTGGAATGTCTTCTGTTAAAGTTTTTTGCAAGCTGTGTCACAAAAATTAAAATGAAAAGTCTTCTCTACTACGAATATTACAATTTTATTGGTAGGAATTTTACAGATTGCCCTGGCAGATTCTCACTCATTATGTAGAACTCTTTCTGTCTGTACTTATTTGTTTGTTTAGTTATTAATTATTTTTTCTCTTGTCATTTGATGTTTCCCTTACTTAAAACAGGTGGAGTTTGGCGACTACTGCTGAGTTCATTTTCTGTCTGTTTCTGGCTTGTAGAAGTGCTCAGGCACCTTGGAATGGCGGAGTTTTCAAGGATGCAGAGAACCACTTCCCTTTTTAGAGCCCTCATACCTTAACCTTCTCAACTTTTTCCCTGTTGCTTGGGCCACTTCTTCCTGGCTTGTCACTGCTTCTGGTTCTTCTCCTTTTTCATTTGGCATGCCCAACGTTTGGCTCAGAATTTTTTCTGGGATTTTTATCAACTTTCTGGAAAATGGGAGGGGCTGTTTATCGTGTCTCACTCAAGACTGGGTTTTTTTTTTTTTTTTTTTTTTTTTTTTGGAGGGAAAATAATTGGCTTCTTATCTCCAGAAAAGATACATGCAAGAAACTAACAACCCAACAACCCTTAGCTCTGGGGCTTCCTACTCCCAGCCTTTAAGACTCATCTACTGTGAAGTGAAGGTATAAATGGTGCTTCAGAACCTGTTGCTCTTTAACTTTCAATGATCAGAATCGGCTCTGAAATGTCTTCAATTGCAAATAACAGTGAGATGATGAGTTATCATCTGGGCCCACAATAGACTTCTAAGAATGGGAAAATCTATCATTTGGGGAAAAAGTAAACTTACAATAAAACATGCCTCATCTCATGCAGTACTTTCCACATAGACATAAATATAATATTTATGTCTCAGGGAAATCAGGGCCACAAAAATGAAGTGAATAGATAGTATTGTTGAGACTCAAAAATTCATTTTTTCTAATTTTGTTTAATTCTGCATCTTTCATGGCAGCTTTGGTTTTTCTGCTTATGAGTCATAGTAAGAAAATTTTGAAACAAAGCTGACAAGATTTATGAAAATTTCGTTCCATTATTTTTTGGAAGAAAGTAGGCATTTGTTTCTCTCATATGTCAGTGTCTCAACTGTGTTGAGCACCATAGCAAAAATGTTGATCTGGTTTACGGAGAGGTAAATAATCCTGTTACATCTGTCCTAGGTAACTTTAAAGAGCAACTATAATTCTGAATTTTAGAGTCAAACAGAACTGACTGTAGCTCTTATTCCCAGTGTAGACTTGAACCACTTACTTAAACTAATTAAGCCTCAGTTTCTCTCTCTGAAAAATCAAAATGATATTCATGCCTGCCTCTTAGGGATACTATAAGAATTGCCTGAGGAAATGAAACATAAAGCACTTAGCAGCATACCTGGCACAGAGCAAATTATCAGTAAATGTTGGATAATATTAGAATTGTTATTGTTATGATTATTGTGCATTTCCATTGCTTGTAACTAAGGAATAGCGACATAACAAAGTGCTTTCCTCCATAACCGAGTGTAAACTTCAGTTGGGTTATTTAGGCTTTCTTATACCTCATATAATTTCCTTACATGTAGGTTTCTTATACATATAGTGAAGTATAACAGCTATTTTGGATCATCATTTTACTGTCCAAATGATAATATTTAATGACAGAGGTTCTGTGACTTGCTGGGTCTCCAATCACAAGTCTGAATTAGAACAGGCCCTTCAGGTGGTGGAAGTCTGCTCCTCTTCTCCCTTCATGACACAGCCTCACTCTCCAGGATCACCATTCATGATCGGAAATGACATCAGAAATATGTCCTAAAATAATACATAATGGCAATAACTTATCATGATACACAACCTTTCATGTCGAGGGCACGAAGATTTGACTTTAGTGATTTTCAAACACAAATAACTGCCGTTCTATTCCTGTCTCTTCTATCTAATAATTAAGACCTTAATGCATTTTCAATAATAATAGGACCCAGTTATTGGTGTTCTACTAATGATAAATTACTTAAATATATATTGTTTTCCTTACTCTTCAGGCAATGAAACTGACAGTTAACTGAGTTTAAAAAAATGTCTTGACCAAAATCAAAAATCAGTAAACAGTAGGTGGGACTGCCAGGTTTAACTCTTGCTCATCAGGCTCAAAGGAAGCAGCCCTAGCCAACATGCATGCTTGTACAACATATGGACCATTGCTGAGAAAGATTTTTCAGACAGCCATTGTAGGCAAAATTATTCCCCCAAATGAACAATACCAAACTGTGGTATATATGGTACTGCTTTCCTTTTCCCATGCATAATCCAGGTGGTGGTCGACCCATAGGGGCTGCACCTGTTACTCCACAGAATGCCTACAAATTCTACAGAATAAATAGTAGAACAGCTCCATGAATTCTTGTGAATTTACACACCATGCCAAAGTTTCCAGCAACCTAACTCCACCAGTTTCTGTGTTAGTTGACATGGGGCAGAATATTTACACTGTTGATTTCTACAAGAGGTAATAAGAGCTGTGTAGCAATAAAGGGTCATTTAGGTCATCTATTGGGCCGAACTTAGTTTTTAAAACTTGTGGGCAAGATGCATTCTTAACAATCTTGAAATAAACTCAGCTGTATTTGATATATGGGGAAGCCACAGGAGGTGGTATATATCGGAGTGGCTACGGGCATTTGCTAGGGGTTGTTTTATTTTGCACATGCATGTAAAGCTTAGAGCAAATGCAGTTTGTATTCCAAAAATGACATACAGCTTTACAAGAATTTGGTCCTTAACATGAACTAAGGCATCTTTTGTGCTTCATATTTAGTATTTAGACAGAGAAGTTAATTTTGAAAAATGTAATGTAGTTTTTTGTTTTTTTGTTTTTTTTAATTTTGAGACAGAGTCTTGCTGTGTCGCCCAGGCTGGAGTGCAGTGGCATGATCCGGTTCACTGCGAGCTCCACCTCCTGGGTTCATACCTTTTGCCTGCCACCACGCCCGGCTAATTTTTTGTATTTTGTTTACTAGAGATGGGGTTTCACTGTGTTAGCCAGGATGGTCTTGATCTCTTGACCTCATGATCCACCCACCTCGGTCTCCCAAAGTGCTGGGATTACAGGCATGAGGTAATGTAGTCATTTCTAATAACTGTTTTGCTAAAATAGTTGTGATCTATACAGGAAGCACTCTCTTCTAAATTGTGTCAGGTATGTACTGTCTTCAGTTTTTACTTTCAGAGCACAGTTTCAATGGCTGTCTACACACACACACACATACACACTTACACAGGCTCACACAATTCTCAGGGTAGATGGTTAAGAAATAAATACTAATGACTTGGCTCTTCTGCAGCAGAGCTTCTCTGCTAAACCTCTTGCGTCTAGTCCTTGGCTGTACCATACTTAGAATTCCTTCCCAGAGCAGTTCAATCTTCTTGATGTGGTGCTAGTTAGCGTAGCTTCGTGGTGAATCTGTCCCACAAGTGACATGACTAAAATGAGACAGCCCAAATCCATAGTTATCAGCCACTAATAATCCTGTCAAGGTAAGCCTTTGCTTAGAACTTTGAAAATTGTACTTGATACATCAAGATGACTTTATAGAACTGTAGTAATTTTTTTCTACGACAGTGAATAATACTCATGCGATATTCATATTTTGATATTTTGTTGTTGCATTTTAAGTGGCTGTGTTTATTTACATCAGAAAAATATCACATGATCTTTCTTATATGGATATACCATTGAAAGTGTTCCATCCCAAGTCATTCCTTTCCATGATTTTCTATCTCAGTTCCTTTTTTGGTTTACTTTATATTACTCATCACAATTTGTATTTACTTTATTTCTTCATTTTATATAGTTCCATTGGATACAGAATATGTCTGTTTTATTCACCATTGGATCAAACATAAATGACAATGTAAAAGCCCTCAATAACTATCTGTTTAATGAATGAGTGAATAAAGAAATGAATGGATGAAATAAAAGATAGGTATCAACAACTGAAGCAATCACCTCTTTGGCTCTGCAAATACTTTTTGAGAAGGCCAACAAGAGGCAGTCTTTCTAATATTTTAAAATATTTTTCCACAGACAACTGGGCTGCAAATGGTAGACTTTAGATGAAATCATTGGAGAATGGGAGGAAAGGAGTGTGACTAAGTATGGGAATTATGTTTGTTTCATTCTGCCCTAATAAGTTCAAATTTCATACTGAGGTGGGGACAGAATAGTCTTTATTTTAAAAAAGAAAAGAAAAGCAGTTTTGTCATCTTTAGGCTAGTCTCTAGAACGACGAAGGGCATTAGCAAAATCCTTGATCTGGAAGCCAGCCTTGAGGAGGTTCCTTTTGTGAGTCTTGTCCTCTCATAGCAAAGATTTGGAGATTCCAAGCGGGCCTCAGTAGTCTGTGCAAGTGCTAATGTATGAATCAAAAAGGTGCCTGCTGACTATCACCTCCATGCTATTGACTTTAGAGTCAATATGCATAGAAAGCAAAAGGAAAGAAAGGTACTGGACAAATTAAACTGTAATAATATTCCTCAGGCCATTACCCAAAGTGAAAGGACTTAGAAACAAAGTCAAATATCACATGTTCTCATTTATAATTGGGAGCTAAACAATGGGAACATATGAGCATAGAGAGTGGAATAACAGACCCTGGAGACTCCAAAAGGTAGTAGGGTGACAGGGGACAGGGAGGTGTGGAGGGTGGGGGTAGGTGGTGAAGGCTGCAAAATCACCTATTGGGTACAATGTTCACTATCTGGGTATACTACAAGCCCAGAGTTCCCACTATGCTACATATGCATGTCAGATATCTGCACTTGTACCTCCTAAACATAAAAATTTTTTTAAATTAAAAAAGTAATAATCATTATCCTCAGGGCAAATGTGAGCTTGCTCACTGTGTTAAGTAAATGCTCATATTAAATTTGAAACACTTTGTGAAAAGGTGTTTAGCTTTGTATTTTTGCTTTTTTATATTTTTGCAAACAATATTTAAACAGACAGGTATCCAATGATTTAAATTTACCAGTATATTACAGTATTATTTATGCTAAAAAATTAGACACAAATTGATTTTCTAAGAATCTGAAAATGGTTCAATGACTTGTGATACATCCTTATGATAGAATGTTACGAATGTTTTGAAGAGGGAAGCCCATGTTCCCCAGTCCCCATGTTCTCACTGTCACTTTCCATCACTCTCACACTTGGTCTTGTAAGATAGCCCTTGCCCTTCTCACTACCTGTACTCCACAAGGTCAGAGGAGTAACTAAGCTTATTGGTACAAGTCTGATCTTCATTAGCTCACATTTTTCAGTAGTGTGGAATTCCTTTACCTCTCAGGTGGAGACACAGTTTCAGCCTCTATTTCATTCTCTCTCTTTTCCTTGGGTCACGCTCTTTGGAGAACTGAAAGAAAGTTAGTGAGATTCTTCCCTGGGTCTTTTCTGCATGAAAAAGCACACCTAACTCAGGATCCATGGATTGCCTGCTTGTTGTTCAGAATATATATCTTAAAAACCTGATAAGGCAATTTCTCTGTATGTAATTCTTCATTTTTCAGATTGTAGTTATTTGTGGAACTCTGTTTTCCAAATAACTTAAGAAACTTTGTTGAGTTCCTCAAATGTCTAAATAGATATTAATTGAACTTGCATTAAATTTTTAGAAGAACATAGGTAGCATCATCTGTATAATATAAATGACATCTATCCACAACCATAAGATGTTTTTCTATTTGTCTTTTATTAATGTTATAGTTTCCTCCAAGAAGATCTTATGCTTTCTAAATAAAGTTAATACTTAAAATTTTTGCTGTGTTTGTACATGATTTTTATTAATTATTTTTCTAGTTGCTTATTGCCAGTGCTGTATAACTTTGTAGGTTAATTTTATTTCTGGCAGTATTTCTAAATGTTTTTATTAGTTCTTAAACGTTCTTGATTTTGTTTCATTTTCTAGATAGTCATATACCATGTATAAATAATCCATGACTTGTCTGCAACCTTAAAGAAAAGCAATATATAATTCACATTTTCTCCTATACCATACTGGAAGTGAGAAACCTATGATGTTTTATAAAAGCAACTCTATCTTCCAACAGTTTATCAGAAGCACTATATTTTGGGGAAAATAAGAATGGTAATATATGTCAGTCCACCTAACTCCTTGGTTTTGTTATTAATTGATTAAAAGTCAACAATCAAAAAGGAAAAAGAAGAGAAAAAAATAACTTGGTAGTAGAGAGAGCAGGCACATATTTCATGCAGAAGGAATTTTTCAAATATAAACTTAATCTGCTCCCTCTTTCCTATCATATCCTGTTCCAAAGCATACAGACAGTGAGCTGCCATCCAAGAATTTGAGGTATCTCTTCCTCTCCTGGAAAGAAAGGGGAAAAGAGGTTGAAAGCATGACTTTCTTTATTGAATGAATGGATTCTGCCAAAGCACCCAGCCTGAAAGCAGAGAGACAATGCCTCACCACAAGAGGTCTTTTTAGACATGCATGTGGAATTGTGAAATTTCTTTGTAGTGTGGCTAAGCAGCTGGGTCATTCTAGGGGGACCAGGGGGAAAAGGGTAACACTGTGAGGTGAGCACAGTCCCATTCTAATCCCAAAGAAAAGTGCTTTAGTTCCTCTGTAACTATCCCTCCCCACCCTTCTATACCCCAGACAGGGGGTTCTTATCGTCTACACACACACACACACATACACACACACATATTCTTCAGAATACAGATAAAGCACTGTGAGCTTGATGTTTGCCCTGAGTCAAGAAATTAAAACAAGATACTGCTTTGAACATTGGTCTGTCACTACTGGTGTGGTTTTGCTTATTGTTTCTACAGAGACACTAGATTTCAACCATCTGCCTTGACCTTGAACCTTTTAAAATTACATCTATTTTCACAATTTTTGGTATTCCAGTCTTAGCTCTGTTCTACTGTGGCTATGGGTTCTGGTCTCTGCTGGCTGTCTTCTTGGCTGACGTTGTGCTTGATTTGGCTCCATGGATTCCTGCTAGCTTCTTACTCATCCAGTGGTTGAGGTCAAGGTTGAAGGACTCGCTACATCCACATTTCTGCCATATTCTCTAACTATTCAATATGCTTTCTAACTTCCATGAATCAACTGACCTCGACATCGAGGGTAAGCATGAGAGTAGGGAGTAGTTTTCAAAATAGATTCATACTAAGTTAAAAAATTATCTATTATCTCTATTATGTCTATTCTAAAATGAAGATGAGACTGCTTTGGAGAGAGGAACTTTAATTAACCTCCCCCATCCCTCCAGAAAGATTCTTATCTCATGCATCTTTTTATAGTGCAAAGAGAAAGACTCAACTATTAACTGAATATGATCCTCAAGAATGCTACAGGTCAGTTTTGAAAGGTTTTTTTAAATGAAAAGAAATACAATAATCTCTGTAAGTGCTTTTCATTTTCCAGTTCAAATCTAATGATTTTTTTTGAAAAGTAGATATTTTACTTTAGAGTTGTACCAGTAGAAAACGAAGTAAGAAGAAGGGTAGTATTGGTCATGGAGAAAAAAATTAGTATAATTTACTTTACCTAGTAAGAGAGTATTTCTAAAGATAACAAATCAATCCATTTCAGACTGATCGCAAAGAGGAACCCCCAATATACTTCATGCTTAATTCTTTAGGATCTAAGTTTCAATTATGTAAGAATCATATAGAAAGGTTGTCTGATTAACAAGACAGAGAAAAAGAAACATTCCTGTTCACTATCTTCTTTCTTATCCACTTTCACAAATACTATATGATAGCTGATTCTTGCCAATATAATTCTACTTAATCATTTTTATGAGAATTAGGTGGCCAAACTTTTCATAAAACATCTACTAAATATTGGAAAAATACAGGCTTCATAGTCATATTTAATTTAGTAGTCTACAAAAGGATTATATGAAAACTGTATTTATACATGCAGAGCAAATGGAAGAAATGGGGATATATATTTTCCTAGTAGTCTGTGGTGGCATCTAATTTAACCTTGGGATACCTGGAATAAAATGCCTTGTGATGGGAAGAATCGAGAAATTAACTCCAATTACTCACTTCATTTAGAATATATAATATCTATTTCACTTAAAATTAAAGCACATATATATTTTTGGTCTTGTGCTTAAAAAACACAAAAGAAAAAGCTGAACATATTAGGAATTAAGAAACCTATTTATTATTTTTTAGAGGAGTTGTTGGAAATCACTTACAAATTTGGATCATGATCTAGGTTGAGTAACATATTTCTACATCTAGATTACTGTTATCTGTGAATCTAATTTATGATAACCTGCCACGTTACCTGTGGCTAAGAGATCTCTTTTGCTCAGTGGCATCTTGCTAACTGGCTGCCTTTTGGAGGCAGAAAGCTGAATTTGTTAATATGAATAACACACTGGGAGGCTATGAACAGTCAAGACAGGGTAACGAGCCTCAATCTAATTTTTATCTTCCTGTCATCCTGGATAGATTCCCTAAGAGACAATAATGAAAAGTGCAAAGAAAAAATTCCTACCAGATGAGAACAGTAAATTGTGTTTTGACAGCCAGCTTTGGACTTTGTCTCTCCTCTTCTAAGTAATCATACAAAGAATGTGTGAGCTGAGGAGTATGAGGCGACATTTTTCTGAAACTGATAATGAACATGGAGCCAAAACTGCAACCCAAGGTCACAGATAATGGAAAATACACTGTAGGCATTTTCATTGCCTTTATGTTTTTAATGATGTCCTCATTGTCTCTTACTGGGTTTGTGTTTTGTGTTCTTTTTACAGTTGCTTATGTTTCTTGCTCTTTGCCATTTGCTCTAAGGCTGCCACTAGCACTTCCATAAAATATCTTAGCGGCCCCCCACAGGGCTTTGGTAGTGCAGGGTCTGCTAATGTTTCCATGATGACCCTGGTCTTGAAGATCTTTATATCACAGTCATCTTAATTTGCATTAGACCACGGGGAACATGTCACATAGGTCAGTCTTGGAAGCACTGTTTTTGGTTTGTGTGAAAAAATTTATAGCTTAAATTTCTCAGCAGTCGTGTAGCGCTAGAACACTGAATCTAGTTACAGTAGCATTTGCTGGAGTTTTAGCTGAGTAACTTTCCATAAAAGTTAATTGGAATTACCTGAATGGAGCCTCAGGCAATGCTTTGAAAATAGAGACTAACCTTGTAATTGCCTTGTTCTCCTTTCACCTTCTTCTCTTGCCTTATATAGTAGTACTGTAGCTGATAAGCTAGAATGTCATCTTACAGATGAAGACAGAATGACATAATAATTAAAAATAAACTATACCTTGGTTTAATAAAGGACTCCACTATAAATACAAGACAAAGCAGGTGTTTTGAAATGTCAGGGTGACCTAGAGCGGTGATAATAGAAAGATGCAAATGCCCATGGCACGAGCCCCTGGGAACAGATACCATCCCAGCATGGTGGTCTCTCACTTGACTTGGACTCAAAGGAAATTAGATACTACTTGAAAACATATTTGCAGTCCATTCTCTTTTTATAAAATACAATAGTTGTTTCAAAAGTTTTATTTAAATCCCAATTTAAAGAATCAAGAAAAGAGTAGAAAATACAAGGAAAAAGACCAGTAATACCCACATTTACACATTGTTTGAATTTGAAAACATATTTTAGTATTTAATTATTCTTTGAATCATCACAACAATATTGTGATTCACTAATAAAATACTTATTTTCAAGCTAAATAAGGAAATGATCTTCTGGCAGCATGAACGTTGCATACAAAACTGGATTCAAAGCCTGCCCTATCACTTTCTAGGTGAGGGTTTGGGAGAAGTTACTCAATTTCTATGAACTTGCAAATAAACAATGTAGTGTCACCTTTACAGGACAGGTATAGGGAGTGAATGAGATTTATGCATAACCTCATGCAATCCTAGCACATAGAAGGCAGGTAGAATGTACTAGCCCCTTGTTTTTTTTTTTCCTTTATGAATATGAAGACTCACTTACCATCTCATAGATGGTTAATAGTGGAGATTAAATTAAAAAATGAGTGTTCTGACTTTTGGCCTGAATTTGTTACCTTTCATACCTTGTTGATTATAATTAAAGATAATTTGTCAAATATTCACACATAATTTTGCTTTAATTTACTCATTTTCTAATCAAATAAGAAAGTATGGTAGCCAAAGAATAATCCAAATAATAATAATCTAGTACTAAGCATTATGGGAATAACAGAATAGAGAAGTTTCTTTCCTTCCAAATGAATTTAAGAAAATTTAAGGGAATCGGAAAAATTACTACTATCTGCCAAAAGTCATGGAAAATAATATGTAGCATCTGCCACAAAGTCCCACAGAAAACAAAAATCTAGGATGTGAAATGTGAAGTAAAGAGAGTCAAAATATGTAGATAATAACAAATTTGACCTTTCCTTCTTAATATCTAAGTCACTCTCTAGTGAGTTAGTGATTTGATCGTTTACCCATTTTATTCACAGAAATGCACCTCAGGATGTGTTCTAAAGAAACTACTTCAGAAAATCTTCAATTTATAGTATAGCCAGATGTCTTGGTTTGCCTGGGACAGTCTCTGTTTAGGTCTGTTATTCTGGTGTAATTTTTAATAGTTCCACCTTTTCACTCTCAAAGGTGTCTATATTTAACATGTATGATAAATTACATGGTCATTCTATTAGTTAAGGACACATGCTCCTGCCATTAGAATATACAGGGTTCTGCCATAATTCTTAACCCAATACCAGGCATCATAGTCGCTTTGCCTATTGAGGTTCATTACTCCTTGTCACAATCCAACTTCTAGAGATTGTGAAATAGGAAGCGAGGCTGAGATTGAATATCAGGTCCGGTACAAAAGAATGCGTGGTTTATAGAAGCAGAAGGAAGAGTATCACTGTAGGATACATCCCCTACATCAAAATTAAAGCATTAAAAAGCATTAACATCTTAAAAGAGTTCCCAGTAAAGAAAGTTAAATAATAAAGAGCAGAGTATCTGAACAGAGCATTCAGATGATGGAAGTCAACCGCAAGTCGGACCCAGTTACATGTACTCAGAGGTTCAGGTTTGAAGTACACACGCAATTGTTGACAAAATTGTCAACATTGTAAATAGCCACATCGTTTAGTCCTATGAACCATTTTGATTAAGGTTCTGGGAAAGCTTCCTGTTAGATTATGCCTGGCAAAATGTATCATGCATTTGGTTCAATGTAATTGGTTGTTTGTCTTAGTTTCTTGGAGTAAATAGATTAACTCCTGTATACTAGTTGCATTACTAGGTTGAACCATATGAAATTGTTGCTTTCCAACCATTTGGACTTAAAAAAAGTGGAATTCCATCTGGTTTAACTTAATATAACATTTAAAAGATAGGGTAAGGAAGAGAGGGGCTTAATTCAGCAGAGTAAATGATCTTGAAGCATTACTGAGTGTGAGAGGAGTAGAAGACAGGGAGAAGTCACTAAACAAATGCTTACTGAGCACCTATTTCTACGTGCCAAGGAAGTGTGCTGAATGCTTGGGATCAGACTGGAGCTAAACGTACACACAGCCTCTTCTATCTATCATGGCACAGTCTATTGGGAACATAAATTAAGAATTCACCCTCTAGATATTTGTCTTGTGTTTAAAGATGAATTCAGATGAAGCAGTTGCTCTTCCTCCTTTTCTCTTATGTTTAATACTTTCTTCCTCTTCTCTTTTCCAGCTTTTATTCAATTCCAAAATATTTTTGTACTAATTTCCACTCACATTTCTTGCTCTGTCTGAAAGTCTAAGCTCATATTGCTCTAATAAACTTATTTTTCTATGGCTTGTATTAGTTACCTGCTTTGAGATCTGTGCCTTCTTCTCCCCAAAGCACATAAGTACTTTGAAAACAGAATATGGGAACTCTTAAATGTAATCAATGTGTCCTTGTACTCATTGTATTCCTGGCCTTAAATGTTGCTCAATAAATTCTCATTGACGCAAATGGTAACCAATGCACATTGGTGATGGCATCTGGACTATTGTCTGAGCCTCAGCAAATCCAATAATATAGATAAATATAGATTTAACTATTACTATTCACCACTTAGAAATTAAATATAGTCACTACACATTATATTTGAAATCAATTAAAATAATTTGCCTTTCTCATGTGTGTAGCCTTAGTTTCTTCACATCAAAAAATTATTTTTTACTGCTTAAAATGAAAATAAAACAATTACCAATTTGACTCTTGGTGTTTGCCACTTTTTTATGCAATCACATGAGAAACACAAAATTTTATTAGATGGTATTAAATATAAGGAAACCTTTCCATAAAAAGCTATAGCCACTTTAAGAAACAATTTTTCTCTTGCTTCTTTTCCTGAGAAGAGACCTTGAATCCAGAACCTGAAGGTCACTCTTGGTTGTCCTAAGATGTCAGTGGAAATGAGGACAGCCAAGAAGCTGGACGGTCACCAAGAGATTTGCTAATGTACAATTTGTCTGGCTTCCTGCATTTTGCAATATTTTCATAACAATGTATCCACTTGAAGAACATAATAGATAAAAACTAGCAATTTACCACATAAAACAAATAAAAACTGACCTATATGTCTACATAGAGGAGGAGAGGAGAGCTACAGACACACACACACACACACACACACACACACACACGCACACACATTTCTTTGCATTTAGTTTAGAATTTGCCATAATACTGACAGATTCATTTATGCCTTTTTCTACCATAAATATACAGTACATATAATACATTATATATATATATAATATATGCATATTATATATGTTCAGTATGCTTATTTAGACAGCTTATTATTTAAACCAGTAATATTAATAAGTGCATATATTGTCCTCTAAATACAGTATTTCTAACAATGTTTTCAGAACATGCATTAAGTAATAATCTTTGAATATGTTAAATGTGCTTTATACAGAAATTCTCCAAAATAACTAGCGTGGGGCTACTCCTAAGCCTAGGGAAACCAAACCTAGACTTTAGAATTGAGGAGCAAAACACGTTTAACAAAGTAGGATGCTTGCCCTTAGCAGAGTACTGTCTGTGGTTCCTATGATAGATGGGTGGGTTGTGCTAGAGGCTGAAGGCCAGCGCGTGCTGTCAGGGAAAGGCCATGATAACTCAGAGCTTTACTCTGCTTCTTGCTGGTGTTTAGGTGAAAGGTATCAAAGTGATTCACAAAGTAATCATTTTGTTGCCTAAGAATACGAAACTTAGCTCTAGTAATAAATTCTACTTTGGCATCTTGAGACCACTTTCTAAACAATCCTCTGTTTAGAGCACCAGATAGTGAGGTTTTTAAAGGTGCTTCTCTGCTTCTCTGCTGTAAGCTCCAGGTCAGAGGTGAATACGCATGTCTGCTCTGCTCTTTGTCTCCCAGCATCAGGCCAGTACTTGACCCATCGTACGTTATCAATAATTGTTTGTGAGCTTAATTTAACTCAATGTGGAAAACGAGTCCATCTTAATTTTCTTTATAACCTTAAATTAGAGCTTTCCATCTACTAAAGGAGGAAAGATCATAAATGAAGTGAAAGAATAGCAAAATGGGAGGAAATAAGATCATCAGATTTGCAATTATTTCAGTCTGAGCTAATACTTGCTAAGTGTTATTATTAATGTTCCAGGCAATTTTCTAGGAAAGTAGGTACTCATCTAACCCATCTGACAGATGAAGAAATTGAGGCACAGAAAGTTTAAGTGATTTGCCTAAGGTCACAACACAAGTGCCAGGGCCAGGATTTGATCTAGGTAATAAACAGAGCCTGCACCGTTAACTAAAAAGGTAGTTTCCTCCAGACTATTATGCTATCAAGTTAGGTTATAAAAGCACCTAAGGGAAAGGAAAAAGTGTTTGAAGAATGTTGACAAATTTTGCAAATTTATACAACACTGAAAAAAAGTAAAGTCTAAGACTTCACAATAGTAATTATGCTTTCAGTACTGGGATTAATAGTAATTCTGCTTTACATGCTGGGAGTTAATCAAGTATAAAAAATTCAGCATGATAGGTGAGCTCCAGATGAGTTACCACTTGACATAAGCACATATGTATATTCATTCAACAACAAACACAAACACATTGAGCAGCTACCATGTTCAAGGCAATGTGCTAGTGACGTGGGCAGGAAGTACAACTTTTCAGACCTGAAGGGCACCTAGAGGTATATCAATAGCTGCAGTGCAAAAGAACAGCATAAATGGCATGATATGGAGAGGGAGATAATTGTTCCCCCTATGGGGACCTGGACATTTGGAGATCGTGGCACTGTTTGCAGCAAGCTGCTTGTAACAAGCAAGGAACATTCAAGAGAAATACCCAGTAGTATAGCTCAATTGGTGCATACATTGCATGGCAACAGATGCCAGCCCTGTTGATGAAGATGTGGAATGCCAAGGCAAGGTAAGGAAAGGGTATGCATGTAGGTGGGTGTGACCATCTTATCTTCTTATGCATTATTTTTCTATCTTCCAGCCTCCTATCAACCATTTTTTGGTCCAAATATAGTTGACTGCTGCTTGTTGGTGTAAACACAAATGCATCACAATTGTGATGGAAAGAACAAGGACTTTGACACGCGATAGACCTCTGTGTGAATCCAGGCTCCATCTCTCTCTGTAGCTCTGAGATCTCAAAAAAATTATTTGATGTCTCTGGATCTTGATTTCTTTATCTGTGAAATTAGCATAATATTATCATAACCTGAAGAATTATTATGAAGACTAAAATAAACTCAAACCACAGTGTCTTGTTTCATAATTATTACTGAATGTTCATTATTTACCTAACAGTATGACTATTATCCTGTAATGAATGGAAAGCTACTGAAAATGTTTTAGGCAAGTGAGTAAGATAACTATATCTTGGTTTTGATTTCTAAATAGAGCAGAAAAGAGGCTTGATTTTTGACTTAAAGAATTCATCAGTAGGTAGTGATATAAATATTTAGTAATCTACTTCTATTGCTGTTGCTCAGATTTGTGGAACACAAGTCACTCTGCAATTACATTGCAAGTACCAAGAATTTAAAGAGATTTGGTCTGATTGCCTCCCCTTGGGCATAGGCATAGTCAGGGACTAACAGTCTTCTGTGTATAAAGGCACTGGGCTGTCTAGAAAACATTTTTCTGTTACGCAACTACTATCTTACACTTCTCTCCTGCTTCTTATTAATAAATATACTAATAGAAACTACGAAAACTAGTAGGGGCAAAATACCCTTGGGCTACCTTGTGGGGATTCTGCTGTGCCTATTATGGTTGTTTCATGCACACACGTACATGGTCAGGATAGATAGACGGCCACATCTGTCTTATCATTAGTCTCCAGAATAGCTAAAAAGATAAAAGAAAAGTAACTACAGTCTCAACATGATGAGTCATTGCATGTTAGGGGTCAAAGAGAAAACATCGGGAATGTGGGTGGTTTAGAAATGAGGACACGTGAATCTTACGGCAGAAGTACAATTTTCTAGGCTATTGATATAATATCCATATACTGAATGCCTACTTTCCTATTTTTTGCCTATATTTTTACTTCTAAGCATAACCAAAGATTTACCTTAGTGTCTTTCTTTCAGAGTTCAAGCCTCCAGAGACTTTAAAGGTATATATTCCTTTTTTTTCTTATGGTTTTAAGTTTCTGGAATTTTTTCTTCAGAGTTGAATGGAGAGAGCCACTTATCACTCCATGCTTTTAGCCTGTCCAAGTCCGTCTAAGCACTCTTTGTGAATGCCCCTTCAACACCCCAACTATCCCTATGTCAGCAGATTTTATCCTCTTAATGCAGATGCCCTCTTTCGGGTCACTGATGTATAAAGCGAACAAAAATCCGTCTTAATATTTATCCCTGTAGCAGTCCATTAGTTAGTCCTGACCAGTTACCATTCTCAATTCCCTTCGATCTTGGTTATGCAAACTACCTTCCTCCTCATTCAAATATCTTGTTCCTTCACACCTTAATTGCTGACCTTGTAAATCAGTTTTTTGTATTCCATTATATTAAGAAATGTCTTAAATTCTGGGGAAATTATATGTTCATTGCTCTTACTCCCTCTACATAAGTGCTTCACGACCCTTGTTCAAGAACATTTTATTAGTTTTATAATGCATAGCCTCTTTTAGTGAATTAACATTCTCTCTCTCTTTTAATACACTCATTTTATACATACTCTTTCCTCTTTAGTTTCCCTTTTAGAAAAAACAATAATTTCTGTGTATTTTACTTGCTATGTTTTAGTATACATAACTCTATCATTTAAAAGATTAGCATATATTTTAAATATTTTCAATGTATATTGATTTCATATTTTAAAATGAAAATATATTTTATAAGTTAATGTTATTTACCTGAATTTGCTGATAAGCCATGGAAGATACACTGCTTTCTGAGAATCAAAAGTCATGGACTATATGGATGTTTTTGTCAGTGAGCCATTTCTAAAGGTTTACCTTTCATCTGTGTGTCAGCCAGGGTTCTCCAGAGAAACACCATCAGTACGATATGCATAGATACACAAGAAAGGATTTGTTATGGGACTTGGCTCACATGATTATGGAAGCTGACAAGTCCCACAATATGCCACCTGCAAACTGGAGAACAGGGAAAGTTGGTGTTCTAATTCAGTTTGAGCCCAAAGACCTAAGAACCCTGGATGGGGTGAGTAGGGGTGAGGCTTCATGTAAGACTCGGAGTCCAGAGGCCCAAGAACCTGGGGTTCTGCTGTCTGTGTGCATAAGAGGATGCATGTGCTCCAAAAGAGAAGGCAAACTCACTCTTCTTCAGCCATTTTGTTCCATCAGAACCTACGAGGAATTGAATGATGCCCACTCACATTTGTGAGAGCAGGTCTTTTTTACTCAGATTTAAATGCTAATCTCTTCCAGAAACTCCCTCATACACACACCCAGCAATAACACTTTACCACCTCTCTGGGTATCCCTTAACCCAGTTAAGTTGACACATAAAATTAACCATCACAATCTAATAACTGTAAATTGCCTAAGAAACATTGGCTAAATTTTACTATTGATGAGCTTGAAGTATTCACTTATCTTTAAGAGATCATACTCTTCTTGGTGACTAAACCAAGCTTAGAAGTCCTTAGTAATAAAATTTTTGACTTGAAAACTCTTTTTAGGTCTGAATATAGTTGACTGCTACTTGTGGTGTTCCTGAATTACAGTGTTGACTGTTAAATGGTTTATTGATGTTCTGAGCATCAAGATAAAAAACCAAAATTTATTTTTGACTGTATTAGTACTCACAGAAACTCTGTACAGATTGTTCATATGTATTATTTAAGATATTACATCATCATCATCACCATGTAGATAACACAGATGACTTTAAGTTGGGTTTAATAATGTATTGATTCTGATTGTAAGAACATAGAAATTTCAGTCAATTTTAGGTCACATATAGCTAATATCCACCACAGAAAACGTAATTAATGCTAAGAAAGTAGAAAGCTTTCTCATACTGATTGAATGTTTTAAAAATAACTACAATAAGATGGCCAAATAGGAACATCTATTCGGAACAGCTCCGGTCTGCAGCTCCCAATGAGATTGATGCAGAAGGCAGTGATTTCTGCATTTCCAGCTGAGGTACCCGGTTCATCTCATTGGGACTGGTTGGACACTGGGTACAGCCCAAGGAGGGAGAGGTGAGCAGGGTGGGGTGTTACCTCACCAGGGAAGTGCAAGGGATTGTGGAATCCCCTCTTCTAGTCAAGGAAAGCCATTAGGGACTGTACCACGTACTTTGGCCCAGATACTGCACTTTCCCCAAGGTCTTCACAACCTGCAGACCAGGAGATTCCTTCTGGTGTCTACACCACCAGGGTCCTGGGTTTCCAGCACAAAACTTGGTGGCCTTTGGGCAGACACTGAGCTAGGTGCAGGAGTTTTTTTTCATACCCCAGTGGCACCTGGAACGTCAGAAAGACAGAACCTTTCATTCCCCTGCAAAGGGGGCTAAAGCCAGGGAGCCAAGCAGTCTGGCTAGGCTGGTTCCATCCCCAAGGAGCCCAGCAAGCCAAGATCTGCTGGCTTGAAATTCTCACTGCCAGCACAGCAGCAGTCTGAGCTCGACCTGGGACACCTGAGCTTGGCGGGGAGAGGGACATCTGCCGTTGCTGAGGCATGAGTAGGTGGTTTCACCATCACAGTGTAAACAAAGCCACCAGGAAGTTTAAACTGGGTGGAGCCCACCACAGCTAAGCAAGGCTGCTGCTGCCAGACTGTCTCCTCTCTGGGTAGGGCATCTCTGAAAAAAAAGGCAGCAGCCCCAGTCAGGGACTTATATATATAACTCCCACCTCCCTGGGACAGAGCATCTGCAGAAGGGGTGGTTGTGTGTGCAGCTTCAGCAGACTTAAATGTCTCTACCTGGCAGCTCTGAAGACAGCAGCATATCTACCAGCACAGCGTTTGAGCTCTGATAAGGGACAGACTACCTCCTCAAGTGTGTCCCTGACCCCTGTGTACCCTGACTAGGAAACACATCCCAGTAGGGGCTGACAGACACCTCATACATGAGAGTTCTGGCTGGCATCTGGCAAGTGTCCCTCTGGGACGCAGCTTCCAGAGGAAGGAACAGGCAGCAATCTTTGCTGGTCTGCAGCCTCCACCAGTGACACCCAGACAAACAGGGTCTGGAGTGGACCTCTAGCAAACCCCAGCAGACCTGCAGCAGAGAAGCATGACTCTTAGAAGGAAAACTAACAGAAAGGAATAGCATCAATATCAACAAAAAGGACATCCACTCAGAGACCCTATCCAAAGGTCACTGACTTCAAAGAACAAAGGTAGATAAATCCACGAAGATGGGGAGAGACTAGCACAAAAAGCCTGAAAATTCCAAAAACCAGAATGCCTCTTCTTCAAAGGATCACAACTCCTCGCCAGCAAGGGAACAAAACTGGACAGAGAATGAGTTTGATGAACTGACAGAAGTAGGCTTCAGAAGGTGGGTAATAACAAACTCAATTAAAAGAACTAGGGAAGCAAGAGCAAACAAATTCAAAAGCTATCAGAAGACAAGAAATAACTAAGATCGGAGCAGAACTGAAGGAGACAGAGACAGGAAAAACCCTTCAAAAAATCAATGAATCCAGGAGCTGGTTTTTTGAAAAGATCAACAAAATAGGTCACTAGCCAGACTAATAAGAAAGAAAGAAAAATCAAATAGATGCAATAAAAAATGATAAAGGGGATATCACCACGGATCCCACAAAAATACAAACTACCATCAGAGAATACTATAAACACCTCTACACAAATAAACTAGAAAATCTAAAAGCAACGGATAAATTCCTGGACATACATACCCTCCTGAGAACTCAAATCCCTGAATAGATCAATAACAATTTCTGAAATTGAGGCAGCAATTAATAGCTTACCAACTAAAAAATGTCCAGGACCAGACGGATTCACAGCCGAATTCTACCAGAGGTACAAAGAGGAGCTAGTACCATTCCTTCTAAAACTATTCCAAACAACAGAAAAAGAGGGAATCCTCCCTAACTCATTTTATGAGGCCAGCATCATCCTGATACCAAAACCTGGCAGAGACACAACAAAACAAGAAAATTTCAAGCAAATATCCCTGATTAACATTGATGTGAAAATCCTCAATAAAATACTGGCAAATCGAATCCAGCAGCACATCAAAAACCTTATCCACCATGATCAAGTCAGCTTCATCCCTGGGATACAAGGCTGATTCAACACATGCAAATCAATACATGTAATCCATTGCTTAAACAGAACCAATGACAAAAAACCACATGATTATCTCAATAGATGCAGAAAAGGTCTTTGAGAAAATTCAACAGCCCTTCATGCTAAAAACTCTCAATGAACTAGGCATTAATGGAACATATCTCAAAATAATAAGAGCTATTTATGACAAACCCACAGCCCATAGCCTACTGAATGAGCAAAAACTGGAAGCATTCCCTTTGAAAACCAGCACCAAGACAAGGAGGTCCTCTCTCACCACTCCTATTTAACTTAGTATTGGAAGTTCTGGCCAGGGCAATCAGGCAAGAGAAAGCAATAAAGGGTATTCAAATAGGAAAAGAGGAAGTCAAATTATCTCTGTTTGCAGATGACATGATTGTATATTTAGAATACCCCATCGTCTCAGCCTCAAATCTCCTTAAGCTGATAAACAACTTCAGCAAAGTCTCAGGACAGAAAATCAATGTGCAAAAATCACAAGCATTCCTATATACCAATAACAGACAAACAGAGAGCCAAATCATGGGTGAACTCCCATTCACAATTGCTACAATGAGAATAAAATACCTAGGAATCCAACTTACAAGGTATGGAAAGGATCTCCTTAAGGAGAACTACAAACCGCTACTCAAGGAAATAAGAGAGGACACAAACAAATGGGAAAACATTCCATGCTTATGGATAGGAAGAACCAATATCATCAAAATGGCCATACTGGCCATACTGCCCAAAGCAATTTATAGATTCAATGATATCCTGATCAAGATACCATTGACTTTCTTCACAGAATTAGATAAAAACTACTTTAAAATTCATTTAGAACCAAAAAAAGAGCCCACATAACCAAGACCATCCTAAGCAGAAAGAAGAAAGCTGGAGGTATTGCGCTACCTGACTTCAAACTATACTACAAGGCTACAGTAACAAAAACAGCATGGTACTGGTACCAAAGCAGATATATAGACAAATAGAACAGAAAAGAAGCCTCAGAAATAACACCATACATCTACAACCATCTGATCTTTGACAAACCTGACAAAAACAAGCAATGGGGAAAGGATTCCCTATTTAATAAATGATGTTGGGAAAACTGGCTAGCCATGTGCAGAAAGCTGAAACTGGATCCCTTCTTTACACCTTATACAAAACTTCAGATGGATTAAATACTTAAATGTAAGACCGAAAACCATAAATACCCTGGAAGAAAACCTAGGCAATACCATTCAGTACACTGGCATGGGCAAAGACTTCATGATGAAAACACCAAAAGCAATGGCAACAAAAGCCAAAATAGACAAATGGGGTCTGATTAAACTAAAGAGCTTCTGCACAGCAAAAGAAACTATCATCAGAGTGAACAGGCAACCTACAGAATGGGAGAAAATTTTTGCAATGTGTCCATCTGACAAAGGGCTAATATACAGAATCTACAAAGAACTTAAACTGATTTACAAGAAACAAACAAACAAACAACCCCATCAAAAAGTGGGCAAAGGATATGAATAGACACTTCTCAAAAGAAGACATTTATGCAGCCAGCAAACATGAAAAAAAGCTCATCATCACTGGTCATTAGAGAAATGCAAATAAAAACCACAATGAGATACCATCTCATGACAGTTAGAATGGCAATAATTAAAAAGCCAGGGAACAACAGATGCTGGAGAGGATGTGGAGAAATAGGAATGCTTTTACACTGTTGGTGGGAGTGTAAATTAGTTCAACCATCGTGGAGGACAGTGTGACAATTCCTCAAGGATCTAGAACTAGAAATACCATTTGACCCAGCAATCCCATTACTGGGTACATACCCAAAGGATTATAAATCATTCTACTATAAAGACACATGCACACATATGTTTATTGCGGCACTATTCACAATAGCAAAGACTTGGAACCAATCCAAATGCCCATCAATGATAGACTGAATAAAGAAAATGTGGCACATATACACCATAGAATACTATGCAGCCACAAAAAAGTATACCTTCATGTCCTTTGCAGGGACATGGATAAAGCTGGAAACCATCATTCTCAGCAGACTAACACAAGAACAGAAAACCAAATACCGCATGTTCTCACTCATAAGTGGGAGTTGAACAATGAGAACACATGGACACAGGGAGGGGAACATCACACACCGGGGCCTCTCAGGATGTGGGGGGCTAGGGGAGGGATAGCTTTAGGAGAAATATCTAATGTAGATGATGGGTTGATGGGGGCAGCAAACCACCATGGCACCTAAATACCTATGTAACAAACCTGCACATTCTGTACATGTACCCCAGAACTTAAAGTATACTAAAAAATAAACTACAATAAGTTAATCTATTTTCAGTGTGCACCTGTAATTTTATAACTTTAGAATTAGGCCTGCAGAAAGCATAAAACCTAGAGCTGCTAGGGATCATGTACTTGGGAAATGGCCTTGAAGTCACTCACCTCACAGTAAATATTCAGCAACATGCCTACATCACTACCAGTTACTTATACCTCACAGAAAGATAGAGAGGCTCACAGCCAGGTTTTCCAGCATGGGTGGAAGGGTGTAGGTATTTTAAAAAAGAAAAATTAAAGACAGAACCGGGATGCACCTTGAAGGACTTGATGGTGTCCCCACCATGAAAAGGAAGTGTTATTAGCATGAAGACATATGCCTGGAAATTAGGAACTTTGATCAGGAGTGCTGCTGTGGTCCATGCATTGTAGGGGCAACTTCAGCTTTAATGCAGTTATGTTTCCGTATCTTTATTGACAGTAAAGTAAATTGTATTATGTTATTTATTTCCATTGGCTTCTTTCTGTCAATCACGTTGCCATCTATCTTGTGATGAAGCTACAATTTTCTTCCTTTTAGGCAAACAAAGGTAGGGAGGCTTGGATATTTTTGGCATCTTTACAAAACCAAAATCAGCAGTAGCCAGTGATAATGTTTAGCCATTCTCCCTGCCATGTCTAGGAAGATATCCTAACCTAAAGCCTTCTACATGGTACACTTGTTCTTAAACCCTATCCCTGGTAAATCCTGGACATAATTACACATAATGCATGGCAGAAAAGATTCTGTTTTAACTTGACATTATGTAATCTTTTCCCCTTCAATGGCCACAAAAGTCTGTAACTGCTACCTAGAACAGCAGATAATTCACTTGTACTCAGAATTAGCCATTCTTCCCCAGTCACATCTTATTATCACCCAGATCCTTCCCTCCCTTGTTAGACATCATCCCTAGCATAGCAACTCTAGAATGACACAACAATGGGTCCTTAACAGGGGCTGATTCACCTTTTGTTATAAATGGTAACTTATTATATGTATTAGTATGTCTTTGATGCTAGAGAGTTCAATTTTTTATGTGTAATTTTTATGCTTTTATGTGCAAAAAGGTCCAGATTACAGTTCTTCCAAGTTTCCCATTTTGTTTGTATGTGGAACACTTGGGAATATCTATTAACTCCAATTAAATAGCGTCCTTTATTTTTTTCCTAATGTACTATAATCATACAATTTCTCCTGTTACTGATTTACAATAAGAATTTAAATAGCAGAAAAAAAGGTCCTTTACATCCCTTGTCAGTTGGATTCCTAGGTATTTTATTCTCTTTGAAGCAATTGTGAATGGAAGTTCATTCATGATTTGGCTCTCTGTTTGTCTGTTACTGGTGTATAAGAATGCTTGTGATTTTTGCACATTAATTTTGTATCCTGAGACTTTGCTGAAGTTGCTTATCAGCTTAAGGAGATTTTGGGCTGAGACAATGGGATTTTCTAAATATACAATCATGTCATCTGCAAAGAGGGACAATTTGACTTCTTCTTTTCCTAACTGAATACTCTTGATTTCTTTCTCTTGCCTGATTGCCCTAGCCAGAACTTCCAACACTATGTTGAATAGGAGGGGTGAGAGAGGGCATCCCTGTCTTGTGCCAGTTTTCAAAGGGAATTTTTCCAGTTTTTGCCCATTCAGTATGATATTGGCTGTGGGTTTGTCATAAATAGCTCTTATTATTCTGAGGTACGTTCCATCAATACCGAATTTATTGAGCGTTTTTAGCATGAAGGGCTGTTGAATTTTGTCAAAAGCCTTTTCTGCATCTATTGAGATAATCATGTGGTTCTTGTCTTTGGTTCTGTTTATATGCTGGATGATGTTTATTGATTTGCGAATGTTGAACCAGCCTTGCATCCCAGGGATGAAGCCCACTTGATCATAGACTTGGAATCAACCCAAATGTCCATCAGTGACAGACTGGATTAAGAAAATGTGGCACATATACACCATGGAATACTATGCAGCCATAAAAAGGGATGAGTTTGTGTCCTTTATAGGGACATGGATGCAGCTGGAAACCATCATTCTTAGCAAACTATCACAAGAACAGAAAACCAAACACCGCATGTTCTCACTCATAGGTGGGAACTGAACAATGAGATCACTTGGACTCGGGAAAGGGGACATCACACACCGGGGCCTATCATGGGGAGGGGGGAGGGGGGAGGGATTGCATTGGGAGTTATACCTGATGTAAATGACGAGTTGATGGGTGCTGACGAGTTGTTGGGTGCAGCACAGCAACATGGCACAAGTATACATATGTAACAAACCTGCACGTTATGCACATGTACCCTAGAACTTAAAGTATAATAATAATAAAAAATAAAAAATTAAAAAAAAAATAAATAGCAGAAAAAAAGAATCCAATGTGTTCTACCTCACTAATAATAAAGAAATAAAAATTAAAATATGTCTTTAAACTATCAAATTAACAAAAATTGAAAGCGAAATGTTAATATCTGGTATTAGAAAGTACATAGTAAAAGATATTCTCATTTGCTGAAGGTAGTAATTTAAGTTGGTGCAATTTTGTGGAGTGAATTCTAATGACGTTTATTAAGACTCTTCAAAATATTCATGCCATTAACTTCACCATAAATGCTTTAGGAATGCATTTTTATTTTAAATTATGAGAGAGCTGATTAGAGACTTACATATAATTTCATTAGAATGAAATTTGGCATTATTTTATATATTATATACATATATCATACAAGTATAATGGTAACCCTTGCAAATAATTGAAATATCTAAAGAATAGGATCTAAAGAATAGGATCTAATGATCCTCTAAATTAAGGTATATCCTTATGATGGAATATTATACACTTACGTCATTCAGATATATGCTGTGGCATAATGAGAAATATATATTTGGTCTCTTCCCCTGTTCTGTGGCACACAACTCCTAAAACCATCAGAATCTCTGGAATGATGAGTATCCTTTTGAATGCTAATAAGATGACTGGTGACTAGGGACTCCTGAACAGCCTCAGGATGTGATTAGAGAGCTGGAACTTTCAGCCCTGCCTCTTAACCTTAGGAGAGAGGAGATGAGCTAGAGAATGATCAGCAATGGGTCCTGATTTGATTAATCATGCCTATGTAATGAAGCTCCCATAAAAAGATACAAACCCTAAAGGACAGATTCAGGGAGCTTCCAGGTTAGAGAACACGTGGAGGTGTGGGAAGGATGGCATATTCAGAGAGGCCAGGGAAGCCCCTCATCTCTCCCTCATTGCTTTTTATAATAAGCCAGTAATCTAATAAGTGAATTGTTTTCCTGAGTTCTTGGGGGACAGTCTGCTAACTGATCAACCCCAACGAGAAGGTGTGGAAACTTCTGATTTTATAGCTGGTTGCTCAGAAGCACTGGTGACAACCAAAACTTGCAAGTGGCATCTGAAGTGGGGGCAGTCTTGTGGAGACTGAGTCCTTAACCCGTGGGATTTGATGCTATCTCCAGGTAGATAGTGTTAGAAGTGAGTTAAATTATAGGACACCAGTCAGGCGTGGTTGCTCACACCTGTAATCCCAGCACTTTGGTAGGCTGAGGTGGGTGGACCACTTGAGGTCAGGAGTTGGAGACCAGCCTGGCCAACATGGTGAAACCCCATCTCCACTAAAAATACAACAATTAGCTGGGCATGGTGGTGGGTGTCTGTAATGCCAGCTACTCAGGAGGCTGAGACAGGAGAATTATTTGAACTCGGGAGGCAGAGATTGCAGTGAGCAGAGATTGCGCCATTGCACTCCAGCCTGGGTGATAAGAGCAAGACCATGTCTCACCAAAAAAAAAAAAAAAATTATAGGACACCTAGTTGTTGTCTGCAGAGAATTGGAGCATTGTTCAGCATGGAAAAAATCCTCATACATTACGGTGAGCAGAAGTGAAGGGTTAAGAGTTTTTTGTTGCTTACAAAATAATACTTGAAACTGGATAATTTATTTAAAAAAATAAATTTATTTCTTCAGTTATAGAGGTTGGGAAGCCCAAGGTCAAGGGGGCACATTTAGTGAGATGCTTCTTGTTGGTAGGACTCTCTGCAGAGTTCCAAGGCAGCGCAGGTCATCATATGGCCAGAGGGTTGAGGGTGCTAGGTCAGGTCTCCCTTCCTCTTCTTATAAAGTTGGAAGTCCCACTCCCATGAGAACCCATTAATCCATCAATCCATTATTAATCCATTGATGAAGGCAGAGCCTTCATGACTATCACCTTTTAAAGGCCCCACCTCTCAAAGCTGCCACAGTGGGGATTAAATTTCATGAGCTTTGGAAGGAACGCATATTCAAACCATAGTAAAAGTAGAGACGGGGAAAGGTTGTTTGTCCTATACATATCCCTATAGCTATTGGTAGAGATGTATACATAGAAATGATTAGATAGAAATATAAAACACAAAAAAGTCACCAGTGACTATTAAAAAGTAATGGAATTATTAGTCATTTTTAGTTTTTATTTACACATTCCTGTATTTCCTTTGAGGCTTTTACAATGATTATCAATTATTTTATTACTCAGAAAAATGTCACAACAACCTAAAAAAAAAGCCATGGAAAATGATGAGGATAAACCAAATATTAAGCAAAATGCTTTCCTTTTCCTTGTAATGTCAATTTGCAATGTTCCTTCATCTTCCTATTTACTTGGTGTGACTGAAAAGATGGAGAGTTTTTCTGCTTGGATTTCTTGACCTCAGTAGTGAGTCCTGGACAGTTTTAGGGTTGTTCCCACCCTTAAAGTATTATTTGGGGAGCCCCATCGGAGTTCATTAGCCTAACCTTAGCCATGTGCTGGCCTCTCCCATTTATTGTGAGACAGAAAGGCACTGTGCCTATTATCTATGGCCTCATGAAACAAATCCTGTTATCATCTTCTCCTCTCCTTCAAGACTACTTCTCATTTCATGCAGAGAAAACAGTTACTCTGTCTCTTACCTGGGAAATTGCTTTTTGAAAATCCCCATTCGCCCTCTCTATAATACTTTATGTGTTGTACCTGAGTCTCCATCCCTGTGAATAAACTCCCAGATATCTGTGTCATGCCTATTCAGGAGACCATTATACAAGTTTGCACAAAATAGATGCTCTTGATATTTTGCTATTGTTCTAGTAAATGTCAAAGTTCTTTCGATATGATAGATAGCAACCCCTTATCAATCTTATTCCAAAGATTTCCAACATCCATTTTCTTTTTATGTTAATTTTATTTTATGTTAATTTTATTTTTATTACATAGGCATTTTAAGCCTATATTAATTTTCCAGTGTCCTTCTGTAATTTACTTTGTTGTGTCAAATACAACAAATAGCCTTTCATCTATAGATTTTTTAAAATTCTGTATTATTTTCAGTTAGAAGTTGCTACCTTTTATATCCTGTAAAGGGAAAGCTGTGATCTCTGGGATTTGCCCTAGAAGGGGGAGATGTATATTTCCGGCCTTGAGATTTTTCATGACACTAACTAATTTGTAGGTTTCACTGGCAGGGCCTCTACAGCTGGTGCTAGTGTTGGAATTGACTGGGAGGATGTGAACATGAGAACAAGACGACTTGGAATAGAATGCTCTCCTGAGGGGTAGACAGTTTGCCTCACAAATATGGTGGCTGACTCCAAACAATGAAGGGCAGCCTATAAACAAAATCCTCATAAGATTATCTTGGGATGGTCCATGGATGCTGGGAACTAGAATATTTTATTTCTAGTTTTAATTTATTTTCCACAATGTCACTTCATTATTTTAGCTTCCAGCCTCAGTCTGATCAAGGCAACTACAATCTGAGTAAGAATAAAATATCCAAATTCATGTTTTGGAGGTGAAGTTGGTGAAAGAATGCTAGACTGCTAGAATACTTTACTCTTAGAATACATGGAAGGGGGCGCTAACATGCTCAGAAATACTTGGATGAGAGATTTAGTTTTCCTGGAGTCCAATAGGATGAGGCTTTGTTTATTGTTACTTGAATTAAAGGGGAAGGTAATTCTAGAAGGAAAAGTACAAATTTAGTATAACCTCTGTTGGGTTAGATTTACTTTTTTTTTTTTGGCCAATTGCTATGCAGTTCTAGCAATACAGTTTTCAAAATGGACATTGTTTCTGCTTTGTTTTCATATTTTGCTTTTTCTTATAAAAATGTTATGCAGCTGAATTGATTTCAGGGTCTTCGTTTTTCCTTTAAGACCCTGATTTCTTTACATCAATGACACCCTGCTTTAAACTAGACTTCTTGAGGTTTTGTTTCTCAGCTTCCTGGGGCGGCTGCAACAAAGCCCCAGACACTTGATGACTTAAGGTGACAGAAATGTATTATTCTCTCACAGTCCTGGAGGCTGGACATCTAAAATCAACACACAAGCAAAGCTATGTTTTCTCTGAAGCCTGATCCTTTCCTGCCTCTTCCTAGCTGCTGGTGGCTGCAGGCAAGCCTTGGTGGTCCTCGGCGTGGGGTACCCTAACTCCAAGCCCTGCCCTCGTCTTCGCATGCTGTTCTCCCTGTGTGTCTGTGTCTCTGCTCCCAAATTTCCCTCTTTATAAAAGGATGTCAGTCGCATTAGATTAAGCACCCACTCTAATCCAGCACGACCTCATCTTTGCTTGATTACATCTGCAATGGCCTTATTTGCAAAAGGGGTCGTATTCGCTGAAATTTTCTGGGACAGTATTCAACCTAGTACAAGTATATTCCAGTATATCTCCTTGTCATGTTTTCTTTTTTGTTTGTTTGTTTGTTTTTGTTACACAGACCTATGGAATCATAGAGCTTATGTTATATTGCCACTTGGATTTAAGAGTGGAAAAAAAACCCAACAACCTTGTTTCTTTCACTAAGTAAGCAACCATTTACTCATGAATATATTCTATGTTTCAGATACTGTTTTAGACACAGGGTGTGTCTGACTTCATCCAAATGAGGTGGTTGACCTCACAGGACTTACATTCTAGTGTGGAAGGTGAGAGAGGCAGACAATTAACTAGTAAATAATTAGATAGCAACATTTCAAATATTCAGAAAAAATAAATATAGGATAAAGGGAGAGAAATTCCCCATGAGTGAATTCACCAGGAGTGAGTAACACTGGGGAAGTGACAGAGACCTGAAAGATGAGAAACAGCCTGCCGTGTGGATTCTCAGGCAAAGACATTTGAGGGAGAAGTCATAGTCAGTGCTCAGACCTTCGGTTCTGACACATCCATGGCCTATTCAAAGGATTTCAAAAAGTTGAATTCAGACGGGAAATGTAGGCCACGAAGTCAGAGAGAAAGACAGGGATCAGGTTATGCAGGGTCTTACCATGCCAGGAATTCAGATTTTATTCTAATTATAAGAGGAAGTCACTGGAAGGTTATAAAAAAAAGTATGATCTGACTTAAGCTTTCAAAAATATGATTCTGCGAGTAGTTCTCGCAACCATTCTCCATGACACTTGGAGAGTTACACTCTCTCCACGTGTCAGGATAGTCTGAGCTATGTTGAAATAGCAAATATAAACTCTAAAATTTCAGTGGTGTAACACAATATAGAATTTTTTCTTCTTCATGTAAAGTCTGGTATAGGCCAGGAGTCTCTTCCATTCCATAGCTGTGTGACTTAGAATGTGTAGTCCCCAAGGATGCTGAGACTGGGAAAGAAAGAAGACGGGAGATTGTGTAAGATATTTTTAAAGGCCAGACTTGGAAATGGCTTTCGTGACATTTACTCACACGTTGTGGACCTGAATTCAGTCACAGGGTACCAAAGGCCCACCAAAGGAGGCTAGGAATTTGTATATTCTTGTCTAAGAAGAGGAAGTAGATGTATCTACCAAACTGCTTGAGGTAAGATAACTCTGACTTGTTGCTTCTTGGAAGCATAAGAAGCTGGTGGAGGTTCCATTCTTTCCATTGCATTCTTTTTTTTTTTTTAATTTATTTATTATTATTATACTTTAAGTTGTAGGGACATGTGCATAACGTGCAGGTTTGTTACATATGTATACTTGTGCCATGTTGGTGTGCTGCACCCATCACCTCGTCATTTACATCAGGTATAACTCCCAATGCAATCCCTCCCCCCTCCCCCCTCCCCATGATAGGCCCCGGTGTGTGATGTTCCCCTTCCCGAGTCCAAGTGATCTCATTGTTCAGTTCCCACCTATGAGTGAGAACATGCGGTGTTTGGTTTTCTGTTCTTGTGATAGTTTGCTGAGAATGATGGTTTCCAGCTGCATCCATGTCCCTACAAAGGACACAAACTCATCCTTTTTTATGGCTGCATAGTATTCCATGGTGTATATGTGCCACATTTTCTTAATCCAATCTGTCACTGATGGACATTTGGGTTGATTCCAAGTCTTTGCTATTGTGAATAGGGCCGCAACATTGTGAATAGTGCCGCAATAAACATACGTGTGCATGTGTCTTTATAGCAGCATGATTTATAATCCTTTGGGTATATACCCAGTAATGGGATGGCTGGGTCATATGGTACATCTAGTTCTAGATCCTTGAGGAATCGCCATACTGTTTTCCATAATGCTTGAACTAGTTTACAATCCCACCAACAGTGTAAAAGTGTTCCTATTTCTCCACATCCTCTCCAGCACCTGTTGTTTCCTGACTTTTTAATGATTGCCATTCTAACTGGTGTGAGATGGTATCTCATTGTGGTTTTGATTTGCATTTCTCTGATGACCAGTGATGATGAGCATTTTTTCATGTGTCTGTTGGCTGTATGAATGTCTTCTTTTGAGAAATGTCTGTTCATATCCTTTGCCCACTTTTTGATGGGGTTGTTTGTTTTTTTCTTGTAAATTTGTTTGAGTTCTTTGTAGGTTCTGGATATTAGCCCTTTGTCAGATGAGTAGATTGTAAAAATTTTTCTCCCATTCTGTAGGTTGCCTGTTCACTCTGATGGTAGTTTCTTTTGCTGTGCAGAAGCTCTTTAGTTTAATTAGATCCCATTTGTCAATTTTGGCTTTTGCTTCTGTTGCTTTTGGTGTTTTAGACATGAAGTCTTTGCCCATGCCTATGTCCTGAATGGTACTACCTAGGTTTTCCTCTAGGATTTTTATGGTATTAGGTCTAACATTTAAGTCTCTAATCCATCTTGAATTAATTTTCATATAAGGAGTAAGGAAAGGATCCAGTTTCAGCTTTCTACTTATGGCTAGCCAATTTTCCCAGCACCATTTATTAAATAGGGAATCCTTTCCCCATTTCTTGTTTCTCTCAGGTTTGTCAAAGATCAGATGGCTGTAGATGTGTGGTATTATTTCTGAGGACTCTGTTCTGTTCCATTGGTCTATATCTCTGTTTTGGCACCAGTACCATGCTGTTTTGGTTACTGTAGCTTTGTAGTAGAGTTTGAAGTCAGGTAGCGTGATGCCTCCAGCTTTGTTCTTTTGACTTAGGATTGTCTTGGAGATGCGCGCTCTTTTTTGTTTCCATATGAACTTTAAAGCAGTTTTTTCCAATTCTGTGAAGAAACTCATTGGTAGCTTGATGGGGATGGCATTGAATCTATAAATTATCCTGGGCAGTATGGCCATTTTCACGATATTGATTCTTCCTATCCATGAGCATGGTATGTTCTTCCATTTGTTTGTGTCCTCTTTTATTTCACTGAGCAGTGGTTTGTAGTTCTCCTTGAAGAGGTCCTTTACATCCCTTGTAAATTGGATTCCTAGGTATTTGATTCTCTTTGAAGCAATTGTGAATGGAAGTTCATTCCTGATTTGGCTCTCTGTTTGTCTGTTACTGGTGTATAAGAATGCTTGTGATTTTTGCACATTAATTTTGTATCCTGAGACTTTGCTGAAGTTGCTTATAAGCTTAAGGAGATTTTGGGCTGAGACAATGGGGTTTTCTAAATATACAATCATGTCATCTGCAAAGAGGGACAATTGGATCAAGTTCACACATAACAGTCTTAACCTTAAATGTAAATGGACTAAATGCTCCAATTAAAAGACACAGACTGGCAAACTGGATAAAGAGTCAAGACCCATCAGTCTGCTGTATTCAGGAGACCCATCTCACACGCAGAGACATTCATAGGCTCAAAATAAAGGGATGGAGGAAGATTTACCAAGCAAATGGAGAACAAAAAAAAGCGGGGGTTGCAATACTAGTCTCTGATAAAACAGAATTTAAACCATCAAAGATCAAAAGAGACAAAGAAGGCCATTACATAATGGTAAAGGGATCAATTCAACAGGAAGAGCTAACTATCCTAAATATATATGCACCCAATAAAGGAGCACCCAGATTCATAAAGCAAGTCCTTAGAGACTTACAAAGAGACTTAGACTCCCATACAATAATAATGGGAGACTTCAACACTCCACTGTCAACATTAGACAGATCAACGAGACAGAAAGTTAACAAGGATATCCAGGAATTGAACTCATCTCTGCAGCAAGCAGACCTAATAGACATCTATAGAACTCTCCACCCCAAATCAACAGAATATACATTCTTCTCAGCACCACATCGTACTTACTCCAAAATTGACCACGTAATTGGAAGTAAAGCACTCCTCAGCAAATGTACAAGAACAGAAATTATAACAAACTGTCTCTCAGACCACAGTGCAATCAAACTAGAACTCAGGACTAAGAAACTCAATCAAAACCACTCAACTACATGGAAACTGAACAACCTGCTCCTGAATGACTACTGGGTACATAACGAAATGAAGGCAGAAATAAAGATGTTCTTTGAAACCAATGAGAACAAAGATACAACATACCAGAATCTCTGGGACACATTTAAAGCAGTGTGTAGAGGGAAATTTATAGCACTAAATGCCCACAAGAGAAAGCAGGAAAGATCTAAAATTGACACTCTAACATCGCAATTAAAAGAACTAGAGAAGCAAGAGCAAACACATTCGAAAGCTAGCAGAAGGCAAGAAATAACTAAGATCAGAGCAGAACTGAAGGAGATAGAGACACAAAAAACCCTCCAAAAAATCAATGAATCCAGGAGTTGGTTTTTTGAAAAGATCAACAAAATTGACAGACCACTAGCAAGACTAATAAAGAAGAAAAGAGAGAAGAATCAAATCGATGCAATTAAAAATGATAAAGGGGCTATCACCACCGACCCCACAGAAATACAAACTACCATCAGAGAATACTATAAACACCTCTACGCAAATAAACTGGAAAATCTAGAAGAAATGGATAATTTCCTGGACACTTACACTCTCCCAAGACTAAACCAGGAAGAAGTTGAATCCCTGAATAGACCAATAGCAGGCTCTGAAATTGAGGCAATAATTAATAGCCTACCAACGAAAAAAAGTCCAGGACCAGATGGATTCACAGCTGAATTCTACCAGAGGTACAAGGAGGAGTTGGTACTATTCCTTCTGAAACTATTCCAATCAATAGAAAAAGAGGGAATCCTCTCTAACTCATTTTATGAGGCCAACATCATCCTGATACCAAAGCCTGGCAGAGACACAACAAAAAAAGAGAATTTTAGACCAATATCCCTGATGAACATCGATGCAAAAATCCTCAATAAAATACTGGCAAACCGGATTCAGCAACACATCAAAAAGCTTATCCACCATGATCAAGTGGGCTTCATCCCTGGGATGCAAGGTTGGTTCAACATTCGCAAATCAATAAACATAATACAGCATATAAACAGAACCAAAGACAAGAACCACATGATTATCTCAATAGATGCAGAAAAGGCCTTTGACAAAATTCAACAGCCCTTCATGCTAAAAACTCTCAATAAATTCGGTATTGATGGAACGTACCTCAAAATAATAAGAGCTATTTATGACAAACCCACAGCCAATATCATACTGAATGGGCAAAAACTGGAAAAATTCCCTTTGAAAACTGGCACAAGACAGGGATGCCCTCTCTCACCACTCCTATTCAACATAGTGTTGGAAGTTCTAGCTAGGGCAATTAGGCAAGAGAAAGAAATCAAGGGTATTCAGTTAGGAAAAGAAGAAATCCATTGCATTCTTTAGGAATGCTTAAGTGAGATCTTCAGGTCTTTCCAGGGTCTTGGCATCAACTAGCAACCAGGAGCCGCATTAATTTGATACAGTTCCAACCCCCCGCTGACCTCCTAATTTACCTAGACTCTTGCTACAATGATGTGTTCCTTGGCCTTTCTGAATTCGATTTGCCTTACTGCAACAAATTGAGACAGCCTATGTCAAAGAAATTTCTCCAGGTCTAGACTCTAGAATGATATACAATCCACACAACTCAGAACCCAAAAGACAGGCACTTGGCATGGTTAGAAAGAACAAGAGGCAGCTGAATCTTTTTCTGAATTAAGTGAGAGGACTGTTGTAATGCATATCATTGACAAGGGCCATTTCTCTGGCCCTTCTTTACAGTCAGCAAAATGGCACGTCTCTCCAGATTTTTCTTTACACAGCTCCTTTTCCCTGTGAGAATGGGAAACTTCCTATTTCAGGTTCACAAAGGGAAAGTTAACAATTATTTTGACGTATGAGGAACTTGCCTTCAAGCCAGTAAAAATATAAATACTGGTGATGCTGAAAGTATTGACTGATTATTATGATTTTTTTGGCTGGGCATTGTCATAAATTATTTAGGATATTTTTTCTTTTAATGCTTACCACAAACTTATGCAGTAAAAACCATTCAAAACTTGTTAAAAATGAGGAGTAGAAAGGCTAAGTCCTCTTCCTAGACACACAGTGGCAAACACTGACCCAGCATTTAAACCCATGGGTTTCCGACTCCTAGTCTCATGCTGTTAATCACAAGAAGAGGATAAAACAGATCCTCTGCCTATTTTGATTCCTCAATATTCAAACACTTAGGTTAAAAATGTCATAGTTGTTCGCTATTTTCCCTAATAGCTGGAGCTTTTAGAGTCTGTAGTGTAAGTCTTTTTATGACAAGCAAGTTGAAGTGTTAGCTTCTTTCTCACCTTAGCACTATTAGACAGAAATGTCCTGAAAAATTCTATGTGTGATAGAAATCTGAGCATATGCTTCCTTAGGCCCTGCACACCTTCTCTGATGTTAACTTCCCCGACTGCAACTGCCCATTCATCAGCCCTCCCAGGCCATGGTCGTCTTTGAATCTCTCATGTTGCTTTGTTAAAAGTATACTTTCATAAATATTTGTTAAAGTAGTAAATTCCTATTTCTTTAAGTGCTAGTATGGTTGAAAATATATAGGAAGAACATCAAGTATTAATGTCTTTTGAAAAGTCAACACGATGTGTGCTTTTGTTTACATTCAGAGTATTTTTTGTTTTTATTTCCTATTACATATATAATGCATCATCATTGTAGAAAATTATAGAAAGCATTGTAGAAAGTATTGTTTTGTGTATATATATATATGCACATATAAAATGGGCTTATGCTGGCACTGGTTTTAACTTTCAAATTTATCATTTGCTTTCTTATCAGCTATCAATCAACTAAAAAAGTTAAGAAAAACCTTCCTAAACAATATCTAATATTAAGTGACTAGTCTGCGTGCTTTTCATAGTCTATTTTTACTGTGGTTTTGTAGAAACATGTGAAAACATGTCTCAGTCTCCCTATGAAATAGTTTAATGGATTTTATTAATGTGCCAGTAAAATATTTTTGTCCCCAAAATCAACAAGGTAGCTCAAAAGTAAAACTCTTTCTTTCATGTGATATGATCTACACTGTAGGTTTATGCAAAAAAGAAAAAAAATCTACTGGTAAACAGCCAAGAAAACAAGGTCCCTTTATTATGAATGCAGGCAACACTAAGAAAAATAATTAAGCAATCATTTAAAAACCCATAAACACAGAACACACACACACACACACAGAGTTTCATTAACTTTAAACCACAAGAAATTAATTACAGATTCACTGCTAATGAACATATGGGATAAGTGCTGACACTCAACTGGTTTCAGTTCAGTGATCGCAGAAACAAAGCAATGTTCACAGACGGATGGTGGGGGGAAACGTTAGTGAGTGGGGGCCAGGAAGCAAGATTCCTTCATAACTATGGAAAACAGTTCCAAAATATTCAGACAGAGAGAAAAGGGCTCCAAAATCCATCCCATTCTGAGTATGAACAGACCTTCTCCATCACCGCCACCTGCTGTCTCTACCTCTAGAAGAAGCTGTAATGTCTGAGGAAGGAGGAGGTTGAGCAGAGGGGAGAGAGTAGGCAGAGAGGCATTGGCAAAGAACTATGGCTCCAGAGCAAAGACAAACCCACCTCGACCCCCACCCAAAAAATAAAAAGAAAATAGAAAAAGAAAAGAAAAGAAGAAACGTCATTTCTAAAGAAAAGTGTCATAGACCTGAAACAGATAGCTATCTGTACAAAGCGTTCATGTGTTATATCAGAGGGTAAGTCACTGAGCAATTGCAGAGAAATTAAGATGTTCATCCTGTATGTCCTTTTCTATTTAAATATGCTGACAATTTAAAACACCCTTATTGAAGATGCAGATCATGAAGACACTCACCTTTTCACATGCTGAGCTACAATGTCAAACTCTAAAGAAATCATTGCAGCAGGATCAACATCACTTTCTCTTCAAAATTCTTACCTCACTGCAAGCTGAAGACAGCTATGTTGGGCTTCATATTTATTAACAAGATGTAAAAGCAAGTAATTCTACCCGGTGTCATAAAATAGTGAATGCTGCCTCCCATATTACTTAGGATAAACAAATTCCTCTCCTATTTCTATTCATGTCCAGAATAATCAGTTCATTATTCATCATCTGGGATGTATGCGTTATTCATGATTAAATATTTATCAATTCATATTGGTGGTTCTTCCTATGGAATCACTCTCCTATTCTTCTTACTCATCTGTGTTTATATCCAGTGAAAATATGTCTTCATTTGTCTATGAACTGGAACAATTCTAAACACTTTGTGTCTACCTATAGTATCTACTTCTTAGTTGAAGTAACTTAAAAAAAATTTCTCTAGGCCATGCACGGTGGCTCACACCTGTAATCCCAGCACTTTGGGAGGCTGAGGCAGGTGGATCATTTGAGGTCAGGAGTTCGAGGCCAGCCTGGCCAACATGGTAAAACTGCATCTCTACCAAAAATACTAAAAAATTAGCTGGGCATGGAGGTGGGAGCCTGTAATCCCAACTATTTGCAAGGCTGAGGCAGGAGCATCGTTTGCACGCAGGAGGAGGAGATTGCAGTGAGCCAAGATCCTGCCACTGCACTCCAGCCTGGGCGACAGAGCGAGACTCTGTTTCAAAATAAATAAATAAAATACATAATAATAAAATACAAATTTAAAAAATTCTCTAGATTTTTATTTTCTTTTGGAATTATGTCTTTTTTATATTCTTCTCCTTAGTTCTAAAATCATTTTCCATCAGTTTACACGATTTCTAACTCTATGTTGATAGAGATTTTCAGTTTAACATAGATGCTAATAAATTAATTTAGCTTCTGGTATGATTTTCATTTTTCTGTCTGTCAGAAATTTACCATCTTGAAAAACAAATCACTAGCTCTCAGTTATAAGCAAAGTTATGTAATAATACTAATTAGAGAGTGTAAATGATCAGTTCATCATTTTATCGTATTTTACTTAAAAGCATGCCTAGAAAACCATAATTTAAATAATGTAAATGGACTTGAGAAAGCATGATGTATTATAGACTGTAATTTGATTGCATTTGCAAACTTAATAAAAGTTTTAACATATCAACAATTTTAAATCTTTTTTTTTAAAAATTACATTTTAATTGACAAATAATAATTGTATATTTTTATGTATTATGATGTAGTGTTTTGATACAGGTATATGTTGTGGAAGGATACAATCAGGGTCATTAACATGACCCTCACCTCTCACACTTATTTCTTTGTGATGAGAACATTTAAAATTTACCGTTCCAGCAATTTTGAAATATGCAACACATTATTATTAACTATAGTGCCCCATGCTGTGCAATAGATCACTAGAAATAGTCCTCCTAACTGAAACAGGAAACTTTTGTTTATTCTTGGTGTATAAAAGAAAGAGAGCTCAAGCTAAGGCATTTCCCAGTGTCTCAAAGAGTATATAATTATACAGGTCACTATTGTGCTAAATAGGTACACCTTTTAAAAACTGCAATTACTATTCTGATTGAAGGGGTGTTTGATCATTACTCTGCTGATGCTGAAAAAGTATAGTATGACGGTTAACGGTACAGCCTTTAAAGTTGAAATGCTTACATTCAATTTCCAAATTTTTCATTTGCCAGCTAAGTAACTGTGCCTGTTTTCTTTTATGTAAAATGGTGAAAAACTAGTTATTTGGAGAAAATATTATTTTCAAGATTAAAAGATATGGCATGATTTGCATAAAGTTTTCAGAGCCTGTAATGTGATAAGTACTCAATGAATGCTGGTTTCCTTGCATTGATAAATGATGGTGGGGGTGGGGGACTGTCCAGGGAGGAAAATTGAATCTTATGGCCCTTATAATAAGGACGCTGTGGTTTCCCTAGTATATCCATAGTTTATGAATATTTTGTCACTAGGTTCTTCGTGTATATTAGAGGGGCACGGGGTTGAAGAGAACTCCTGTTCTTTCGCGTGAATTAAAGGGAAGGGAATATCAAAATTGGGCTACTTTTCGGTATAAAGATTTGTTTACACAAGTTATCTAATCCAGGGCCCTTGTAACCATTAAAGAAGAGAAAGTCCAATGATTTGATTATTTGCTTTGTTTTTCTTTATATCTCTGTATTATATTAATAGTTTTCTTTAAAATTCATCATGCACAATAAAAATGTATCGACTTTCTCCTTTAGCTTCGGAGGCCCCACACTTTCCTGGTTTCTTCTTCCACCTCTCTGAATGTTTCTTCCATCTCCTATATAATGTCTTGAAGTGAATTATTGGAATTTCATATTGCTTCATCATCCATTTCAATATAAGCTTAACTTTCTTTTAACAGAAGCAGAGCTCAGCCACCATTGACACAATTTCCAGTTCTCTACTTCCTTCCAGTTCCTCAAAATGGTAGACCTAGACATCTGCCTTAAAACAACCATCTTCTGGTGACCACCTTCCTTTGGGACGGCTAGATACAACCTACTTGACTCACCCCATGGAGCCCTGCATACTGCATGGACTGTGCAGATATGCCACAGTGACCACCTCTCAGTCACAGTGTGACTCCACAGAACTCGCTTCTGTGTACTCTAAACCCACCAAGCAGAACTCCCTGAGAGAATACTGCTTGGATAATGCCTTGGACCTCAGTGAATGCCATGGTCCCTAGGTCTTCTTATCTCTCTTGCTCCCCACCTCCTGGTTGAGTGTCCATGCCCCTTCCAATTGGCTTTGTAAAGGGTGCTGCCCTTGTCTGTCTGGGATCTGTGAGTAAAAAAATGATTCTGTTATTTCATGTGTTTTGTTGAGTTGCCTCTTCTGGGTCTCATGTGACCAATATACCCAAACCTAACTTCTTTCCCAGTTAGGGCTCTCATAGAGAGTGGCTACATTATTAGAAATAAAACAGCGATGAGACAAGAGCAGCGAGGGCATTTGCCAGCATAAACAATTTTCTGTGAGAGGGCCACCTGGTCATGGGTTGGACACTTAGGCAGTGGAGTGTCTAACAAGATTAAAAAAAAAAAAAAAAGGATCCCATGAGAGGCACATTGTAAACATCCGTGATTGAATCTTTTGATTACTAGTCAGGACAGAGCTAGAGCTTATGGCCACTCTCATGAGGAAGAACACAGGACCAACTTACAGAAAACAGAGCAAGTCCTCTTCCTATCACTGCACTCAATCTTTTTTCTTCTTTAAATCTTCTTTTTGAAAAATATATACCCCCTTAGTTTCATCTACCATTTAAAATTCAGATTTCCTAATGTTACAGATCAAGCTACCTTCTTGAAATCCCTGGATGTCTCACTGAGAGTTTAAAATCTACACATCTAAAATGAAATTTTACTTTCACATCCCAAATATTTTTATTCTCTTAAATTCCCTCTCTGAGGGACAGCCTGAAATCTACTCATTAGTCCAAACAAGAAACCTAGGAGTTATCCTGCTTTTCTATCACTCCCTGACTTCCATCATCTAATTTTCAATTAAGTTCTACAAATGTCTTTACACTCTCTCTCAGTCTTTCAGTCTTCAGGCTCCTAATCCAACATTTCATCATTTCTTCTTCAAATCACCACACTAACGCGCCAATCCTCACTGGGTGTTCCTCTTTCCATATTGTTTTCATTCCATATTCTGAGATATGGCTTTCCTTTCCTGCTTAAAATATGTTTATTCATACATTTCATCAGCAAGTATATATTCAGCATCTACAGTTCTAGGGGCCCAGGACACTATGATGACCAGGTTCTTTGCTTGATGCTGTTTACAGATCATTTTAAATATACATATATACACACACACATATATATACACACACACATATATATAAACATAAACACTTATATGTGTGTTTGTTTGTGTGTGTGTATGTGTATTAGACCTTAAAGAGCATCCAAGCTACCAAAGATTTCCATTTCACTTTGGAAATGTATTAAAAGTATTCTTCTCTCACTTGTATATTCATTTATTCATCCATCCATTCACTGACTTTTCTTTAGTGTCTCTTTAATGTTTTCTTGATAAAGTTCAAACTCATTAGTATTACATACAAGTGCCTTTGTGATCTTATCTCTGCCTCTCTCACTAGCTATATTTTCTGCTACTCTTCCATATATCTTCTACATTCCAATAACAAGTTTTGTGTGCACTTATAATCTTATCTCCTGCCTGAAAATTGATATTTCTATCTCTTCTAAGAAAAATATCCTTTCTGCCTCATTCATGGAAACTGAAACTCACATATTCGGAATAACTTGTCTTGACCCACCTACCTTTCAGGTTGTTAGAGACCCCTCATCATACATAAATCTCTCTCTCTAGCTGTCCTATTGTATGATAATTGTTTATTTTTTAATCTCCACTGTGAACTTTCTAATGCATCCCCATCATGTTTACTTTCTTATACAATGACTGTCACATAGTAGCAATTTATAAATGTCTTTTGAATGAATAAATGACAGAATGAATGAATAAATTATCCCATTTGGGTCAGATGCTGCAGAAATATTCTGGGCTTTGTTGAACAGAATGTTTTAATTTCTTCTTTTCTTCTGAAGAGTCCTGGAATGGTGGCCTAAAACTACTATGAAAGATTTCCTGAATTAGGTTTAATTTAGTAGCAAAGTCAACTAAATTCCAACAAAATTACCATCTTTAGAGGTACCTAAAAATCTATTTAGCAACAAAAATACCAAAAGCAGTAGGGGATGGTTGATCAAACTTTTCTTCTTAGACCTGATGAGCACAGCTTTTTTTTGTTGAAAATGATGAGGCCCACACATTTTCAAATCTGTTCAGTTCACTGAAAGGGTAGTGTGCCTCAAGATCTTCATTCTTGAAATTCACCTTCACCTCATCTGCCCGCACAACACTCAGGAGTTCTGAGAACTGATAAAATTTCTGAAGTTCTTTGTGTCTGTTGTCTCCCACTTTTTTCTTAAAGACAGGAGTATACTGAAAGTGCCAAACACTGAAAACTGGTATAGCTGTTGAGGCTAATCTCATCTATTCAAACAACGTGAAAACAGTCAGTGGATCTGCAAGTGATATAACAGTAGCCCCTGCCTGTATTAGAGTCTTGGGTCACATTATAGCAATCTTCAGCTTTGCAAATTTCCCAGGGCTCTTTTAACAAATAAAATGCTCCTCAAAATCTGACTAAAAATTATATTTTTTCATTGAATTCTTCATAGAAGGATCATTTAGTGATACTGGCTTCGAGAAGACTGAGTCTTTGCAAATTACAGATAATGCTCAGCACAGTGCGTGTACGAATTAAATGTTTAGCTGTGAGGCCATAAATATATAAATTCTAGAATGAAAAGTATTACCTCATGCAGGAAATGGGAGATTTTACATATGCATACATATATAATTCTATGTATGAAATATTATATGTGTGTCTCTTCTTAAAGCCAGACAACTAAATAGCATAAATAATGTAAGGATTAAAATTCAGTTTGACATTACACAATTATTGAATGTTCTGAAATCTTCCAAAGCTAAAGGGAAGTTAAATTTCCATTAGTAAGACTATTCTATAATACTGCATTGTTCATTAATTGTTGCTTGAAGATTGAGTATGAAGCAATGGATTCTATGGCACTTACATAATATTTTATATTTGCAAAGTGCTTTGCAATTGTGTGCCAGTTAAATGTTAACCGGCCTTATATCCATTATGGATGAGAATAAGAAATGCCTATATGTAGAAGGACAGATTGTTGGAACTTCTTTAAATGAGACAAGAAACCTTTTCATTAACTACATATGTCCTGTAAATTATTGACCTGTCTACATCTTCCATTTTATCAACAGTCTTTGAAGTTGAAAGTTTAAAACACTAGCCATTCCTCAATTTTCATTCAGATCTTGGCACAAAACTGCACTGATTCCAATAATCACATATTTTTTTCTAATCAGTATTCATCCCAATTTGTCAATTTACCATGTATTATCATGCACGTTAGCACTAGCATCCTCTTCTTCAACTCTACACTATAGAAAATCTCTTTCAGTTGGAAGGAATTTTAAAATTTAACTTTCTTTTTTCACCGATTTTTTTTTTTTACTGTATTTTTTGCAAAAGGCTTTAAAAGTCTTTCAGGCCCTTGTTTATTATTTAAATTTGTCTGCGATTCAATAGGATTAATCAATATTTTAACATATATATATCACTTCTCAATTATTTCCTATTACATTATACTTATCAACATAGGATCTTTGCATAAATAATGTGTTTATTATTCTACATAATTTTCTTTAAAATCTTGTATTAGAAAGACATATTTTCCCTCATTTAGTTTAGTGTTAAATGAAATTGAGTGAACTGAAATAGGGCATGTCAGACCTACCAGAGAGTAGAAACTCTTTAAGAATCCGCAAAAACTGCTTCTTGAAAATCCTAACTCAAAGTAGTTATTTGTTGAGCAATAATTGTGAATACGCTATGTGGATATCTGCTTAAATGGTAATGATTATTCACAACTCAACTGCACATGCAATTGAATTTTTTAGTAATGTGTCTCATTCTTTAATCAAACAAACCAGAATGTTCACATCCCTGACTGGTCAGGAAGACTAAATCAAAGGCGCTGAAACAGGTAAAGTGACAGCCCAGAGGGACCGGACGGAGGGTGGGTATATGGTGGTGCTGAGAATGGGAAGATGGTCAGGGAGAGGCCGAGCAGAATACTCTGGTGAGACAACACACAGAATGGAAGGATGCTGTGGTTTCCCTAGTATATCCATAGTTTATGAATATTTTGTCACCAGGTTCTTCGTGTATATTAGAGGGGCACGGGGTTGAAGAGAACTCCTGTTCTTTCGCGTGAATTAAAGGGAAGGGAATATCAAAATTGGGTTACTTTTCGGTATAAAGATTTGTTTAGACAAGTTATCTAATCCAGGGCCCTTGTAACCATTAAAGAAGAAAAAGTCCAATGATTTGATTATTTGCTTTATTTTTCTTTATATCTCTGTATTGTATTTCTTTATATCTCTTAGTTCAAGTGACAGAACTAAGACAGTTACCCGAACATTAGTTCAGATTTGGGGCAGAGATGTCTGATAGGTACACAGAAGTGTACAACCAGACTTTGGGAGAGGGAAGGAGGTCATGGGGGAAGTAATAGATTTACGGGTCATTGTGCAGTGATTTCTGTTGCTCTATTTTAAACTGAGATATGGGTTTGCAAAGTCAAGATGTTACGTTCTACATACTTATTTCTGGGTATTTTGCTAAGTTTAGGGAAAGGTATTATATCAACTATATAACAAGGTTATATACAAGTTAAGAAAACTTTAAAGAAATAAATAATCTAAGTACAATTTAGGACTGTTTTCATGAATTCTCAACTGTCATCACTTTCTACTTATCTAACTCTGATTTTCCATACAGAACAATTTATCCCCCAAATATAATCATTTCAAAGAGGCAAATCCCTCTCCCTTGGGGAAAAATTAGGGTTAGGTTAGACTCAGTCTAGTGTTGTGGCTCTGGAGCAGCGAGTTTTTAAAGCTCATTTTTCTCGACAGCCCCTTATAATAAGGTAATCCTCCCTCCCTTCTCACCCTTAATAAAGGACAAGCATTGTTCTGAGTTTATTGTTGTCATCTCTGCTCCAAGAGTTCTGCCCTAGCCTACCTTGGCTCTTCCAGCTTCTGCTTTTTTTTTCAGACTTGGAAAGAAAAAGAAACACAAAATCAAAAACAAAAAGTTAGAATACTTGTACACATTTTTCTTTTTGTTGTCATGAACCCATAATACTCTTTCTAATCAGACTAAATCATTATCTCTTCTCCACCTCAGTCCTTTGATCTTTGTGGCAACATCTAATTCACACTCATTTGCTTTGGATATTTCATCCTCAGCCAGCTGTGACACCTGAGTAATTTCACATACAAAATACATTTCTGAAATATTCATATTTATCAATTTTACTAAAGTATTTTATAATTTTAAAGTACATTTAAACAGACTCCTAAATCAATTTTTAAAAGGAAGATGAAAAGAAGTTTAATACACACAATAAAAAGTGTCTGCTCAATGTACATTTGTAGCATGCATAAGTAAAATACTACGAGAAGATACAAAGTAAATACCTTGGCTTTTTTCTGTTAGCAAAGTGAAATAAGTTCTAACATTTAAGTTTTAGGGATGGACACTAATGAGAAAAATCAATCTTTTTAAATATACAAATGTATGGGGTACAAGTGCAATTTCATTACATGCATAGATTGTGTAATGGTCAAGTCAGGACTTTTAGGATGTCCATCACCTGAAGGATGTACTTTGTACCCATTAAGTAATTTCTCATCCTCCACCCCCTCAACCTTCCTACTTTCCATCAGCTATCATTTCACCCTCTCTATTCATGTGTACACATGTTTTAGCACCTACTTATGAGTGAGAACGTGTGACAATTGTCTTTCTGTGTCTGACATGGTTTTAAAAAAAAGTCTTGGGTTAAGATCTGAAAAAAAAAAAATAAGTGCAGTTGCTGACATTTTTGGGACAGCCTCACAAATAAGAAAAGAGTGAGATGACAACAAATGAAATGATTACTTAAAATTAGGTAGAATTGGATTTGAACATTAAAGAGACTTGTGGAAGAGATATTCTGAGCCGTAATAAACAGGCATATTTATGTAATAATCTTTATAAGGTAATTATTTTCCCTTTGAATATATTTGGAAGGAAAGTTTACTGGCAGATTTATTAGCAGATTTGTGGTATTTTGTCTTATCACTTGGAAGGCATTCATTCCAATCTGCAAAGGAATGCTTATTTTCCTAGTATGTGCTACGTTTTAACATCTTCATAGTTCACGTTCTAGGTACATTCTATGTTCTATATGTGATCTATGTAGTAAAGATGAAAATGTGTTGTAACATTTGATGCATTCATGAGAAATTCTGTATATCATGGAAGTTATTTATATAATTTACTGAGACTAAAACAGATACAATTTATTGCCAATTTAAATTTTACATAAGAAAAGAAAATATGTGCAATTTGCAAAATAGTTCATAAAAGCTGTTAAATTTGACACATTTCCATGGCTCGCATCAATCAATCATGGAATTTTTAGTGCAAGCATTTTCAGTTTTGTACTCAATGAATACACAACAATACATAAGGCTTATTTTTCTTCTTCTTCTTATAGTTATCTCATTAAATCTGTCCAAAGAAATGCATATTTGAAAACATTTTTCCCCCATGGTAAATGTGTGAGAGCAGCAACACAGCAATGTTTTCATTTTTTTCTCAAGATTCTACTTAATATCCAAAGCATTCATATGCAAAAATTAGTGAGCCAAACGAAGAGGGTGATTTCACAGCGGTGCTTGCTAGATTCTATTTTGCTGAATAAGAATGAACAAAAACCTAAAGGCTGACCCCATCAACTCCTCCCATGGAGAATAAGTGTTCTCCACAGATATTGTAGGGGCCCCTTACCTGTGACAGTTATTTAGAAGACAAGAGGCTTAACCACTTTATTTAGTACTTTACTCAAAACATTAACTTAAGAGAAAAGCTGTCAGTGTTGGGGAGGAGGCGAGGATTGGGATAGGCAGAAAATCAGAGGTACCAGGGCCAACCTGATTCATCTGGCAAAGTTTTCCTTGGCTAATGTTATTAATGACAATCCTTTTCTCCATCTGCTACTAAGCTTGGATAGGATGGAATGGATGGGATATTGGTAGGGTTGCAAGATTTAGCAAATAAAAACACAGGACGCTCAGTTAAACTTGATTTCAGATAAACAATATATAATTTTGTCAATGAATGAATATTTTTCAATGATCCAAGATACAAATTTAACTGTACATTCTGTAATTTCCTCAACAGCCTTAGATGTGGGGAGAGAGCATGGACAAGGACAAGCTTGTAAAGAAGAAAGGAAAAGGAGGTGCATGATAGCCAAGGTCATATCACCATTCCATGAAAAGCCTCTCTACCAGTCCCTATCTTGCATAATTTTCCTTCTCCATCACCATTTCAGGCCTGTGTTGAATATTCCTCATGAATTCTGAGAGTCTCTTGTGCTCTAATACAAATTTGAAAGCCTTATTTGAGTTAAGAGCCACAAATGTATTTTACTACCTTTTGTTATCCAAACTGTTTTTATGTGAGGCTATGTTTTGTTGAAACCTCCTCCTGATGACCACACATTGTTTTAATCCTTCACTGAACAGAACATTCCCCTCTTGTGAACATTGTTTGTCTTCCGCAATCTAGAAATAATTGGTACAAATGAGGAGAGGAGGCACCCAAACTGCCCTGAGCTGAATGCTTTTACATATGCCAAATGCTTTTGCAACATGTCTAAAAAAAATGTAACTCTCCTCCTAAACCAACACCTTAGTTTTACTTCTCCAAAATGCATTTGTTGCTATTACATATACAATATGTATTTTGGACAACTTACTCAAGGCTGATGCTACAACAAGATTCTTTAACTCATTCCAGCCAAACTTTATAAATGCGGAGAATGTTGACCATCATGGCTGATAAGATGATAGTACACCTGGGAATCTCAGTTCAATAAGCAATCTAAATTGAGTTTGCACTTTGTTCTGCATGCATCTGTTTCACCTATCATTACTAGGGCCAAGTGGAGTGCAGGTCAATGTTTAGAGACATCCAAAGTAGGGTCTATGGTCGTGTTCATGTTGGATCTGGTTGAACTGTTGGAAGCTAGAGAGTTAAGGAGAAGCTCTTCACCATTTCTTCAATGAACTCATGCTTTGGCTCTCCCCCATGCATATAGAATGCAGCTCAAATAAAGAGTGAGTGCATGATGTGATCTCATCCTGTAGTTGGACATTACTTTGTTGGCTCCCACACTTAAAGCAATTTGAATTTCTCAGCAGCCATACATCACCAATTTTGACAGAATTTGCAGGTTTGTTCTTTACTCCCAGCCTAATGGATGAAATGAAACTTGGTGAGCTCCCAGAGTTGGACAACCTTCAGAATGCTGAGACATACTAAATGAAGGAAAAAAGTCCTTTTGTGAATTCTCCAAAACTGAGACCTCCCAGTGACTATGGCAAGGTCTTGTTGTTTCAGTGAAAAGTTGTTGAACTTTGTGAACCAGTAAGTGATCTCTACGCTTACAAAAGCTTCTGAGATTCCAAAACTCTTTGTTCATCCCTTTTGTTTTTCCAGGCAAAGAAAATGGCATTTTAATAGCGGCACCTTCACTAGTAAAATGACTTGCACATGCAAAGTAGATTCTCAGTGAATATTTGTTCATTCCTGATTATCCCCAAGAGAACAGACACATTATAAAACCACTTCAAATTGTTCAGGTTGGGATTTTTTGTTTGGACTTTTGCTCTTTATTTGTCCACTTATTTGAAATCCCATCTTAATGCCCTTTGATTAAGATTGGTTACAAGATTAATAGCTCCAAATCTATTCTTGTTGTGCTTGTATATTTGTAGTGGCATCAAACAACACAGTTTTCAATGAATGACTCTTCCAATATATCAGTTAGATTTACTATTTCAGATGGAATTTTAAAAATCTGCCTGAAAAGTACAGATTTCTTACTAGTATACTCTACTTCTTAGCAGACCAGAAATAGTATACAAATATCTCATATTTATTTTTCATATGCTATAATTTTTGACCTTGCCTCTGATAATGATTGGTATATAAAAATAGAAAAGAGCCATTGACCCAGATAAAACAATTTTTTTAAATGCTGAGAGTAGGGTTTGATTTTAGATTGGATGCTGTTTTTTTGCTTCCTCAAATAAAAATCATATTAAGTAGGAAATCTAATAAACATCCTAATGGGCTGAAAACATTGTTTCTCATAATTGAGCTTGCTTTCTTTATTTATTAGTTAAGCTCAGCCAGGATGGTGGGCAGGCTGGCATGGAATTGATGTGTCTTGATGTATTATGAAACATTACAGCTGAGCTCTACAGCCTTTGGGCTGAGGTCAAGTGAAGGTGGAAGAGATGATTTCGTGCAGGCTCCTGCCAGAAGCTTGATATCCAATGTTGACTGCTGACAACAAGCCAAGTGAATTCACTAAAGTTTGGACACTGTACAACAAGTTTGGTGCCTCTTGTGACTGTGTAATTGGTCTGTACACTCCAGATTAGACTATTTATAAACACTGAGGAATTTTCCGGGCAATGCAAATTTCACTACACATGAACAGAGGTGCTTGGCAGTATTCACAGACGATCCCATTGACCGACTCTGAGGTGTACATGTTAAGATTAATAAATATAATTGGCTCCTTGCACTTTGTATGAAGATGAATTTTAGTGTTAAACGTCATCCTTCAGATAAAATGATCACTTCTGTCAGAATAATTTCCTTCCTTATTTGCATGTTGTCTGTCCACTCCCATATGCGAATATAAAGTGCACGAACCTGGAGACTGTTGTCTGTTTTGTTCACTGCTGTATTCCCCAGCACAGAGAAGACACCCTGGGCCCTAAGAGGCTTTAAGAAATATTTATCCAATGAATGAGAAGTGATGGAAGTGAGGAACACTAAACTCAAGTTAGTGGTTACCACTGGATAAAGGAGAGAAATAAAACTGCAAGAGGAACACAAGGCACCACCTGTATCTACAATACTGTATCGCCATAAGAAAACCCTGATATAAAACATGCCAAAATACTGAGCTCTGGCAAGAAACAAAAAGCAAACAAATTCAGCCACAGCTAAAGGTATGACATTAATAAATAATTTGCACAATTGGTTAGAGCACATGTTATGCAGTGAAAAATTATATATGGTTTCAATTCATATAGAGAAAAAGGCAGAATTGTTTTTCTTCTTGCTTTGTCTTTCAAGTTTATTTCTCTTAAAGTTAACTCTTATCAATTGTGTTTATGACTCGATTTAGTTACAAAAGTCATCAGAACTAACATTTTAATTGCTTAATTTATATAATATCTTTCTGATTGAAAATTATAATTGACAGTTTCAGATTATGTAATATAGTCAAAGGTTTAATATTTATCTGCAGATTTGGTCAGTTTAAATTATTCAAGCCCATAGTGACTTGAAAGTCCAAATTCTGTATGAAAGTACTTAATTTATTAAATAGAGTAAATTATCTTTTTAATAATGTTTATTAATTAAATTATTTAAATCATTTTCTTTTTTTCATAGCTTCCTTCATAGACAACATACTTTGAAGTCTATAGAAAGCTTCTTGACACATATTACATTCTAGATTTTATTCATTTATAAAAATATATCTTCTGTCTCTTGGATTATACATTATATTTTTTAATGTTGAACATCTTTCTATTGCTTTTCTGAATATGGCCATGCCAAACAAATAATAAGCAGACTGAAAATAGAAATGTTTAATTTCATGTATTGACAATGGCATGTTTAGAGCTAAATTACTTCATTGGCAAATGTTTAACCGTTGAAGATTTTTCTTCCTTTCTATCTTCATCTCTCCATGCTCTGCATGAATTCTGTGGTCTCCATAGGAAGTCGTAAAACAATCTATGGTACCCCAAAAGCGGTCTTGAGGGGATTTCACAGAGCAAGTATCAGAACATGTTACAACTCATTTCTAAAGAAGTTCCCCTAAGCTTCCTGTCTATACCATAAACAATGGTCTGCTGGTCTCCTCTTCATTCATGCATTCATTTCATCCAAGATACTTTCTGGATGTCCCTGTCTTCAGGAAGAAGGGCCTAATAGTCCAATATTATGTGGTCATTGCCACTGGATAGAAACTCTTCTCTTTGCATAAAGTCACATGGCAAGCATAACGATCCCCCTTTCCATCTTTTGAGATTATATTTTACTCCAGTGGGATGACAATAAATGAGGAGAAAAGGATCCCCCAAAAGTCATGCAGAAAAAGAGTTTTAAGATTCATAGAAGGCTGTTCAATTCCTATGTTATATGAAATATCCAAAATTTGTGAAAGATCCTTTCTATGGCTTTTCTTGAATACTTTTGCATAAAACTTTTCTTACCCACACAGGCCTGATAGACTTTCTTATTTTATATGCCTTTGCTCCTAATGTGCCTTTTGGCTAGAATGACTTTACCTCCTCTGCCAGATGGAATATGATCCATCCTCCAAGGTTCAGTTTAAATGGAACCAAATCCCCTCTTCAAACCCTTCTCTAATTATTCTGGCAGGAGTCATTTCTCCTTCCTCTTAATTTCCTTAGCTTCTTTATTTACTGACACGATGACCTTTAGACAGTCTCAACATATATAATAACTATATGTGTGCTTCAGATGATAAGCTTTTGGGAAGCAGTGGGTATTATTTATCTTTGAACTCACCACCTTTCCCAGACAAATATTTTGCATGCACTAGGCTGTCAATATATGCATGCTGAGCACTAATTGAATATTATCTCCCTCTTTTCCATACAGGGAAGAGCTCAAAAATTACAATTTGCCAGCCTATCTTTTCTGATCACCAGGTAGTCTATCTCCTTTAAAAATAAAAGGCTGGAGAATCAGCCTATCTAAAAAACAAAACAAGACAAAACAAAATCAACCCACCACTAGTAATGGCAGCTATATACCAGATGTTACACTGTCTAAGCTCCTGGAATACAGCTAACCTGGTTTCCCAGGAATTTTGGCATTGTTGAATGCTTGACTCTGCATTAAAATTCTGAGCATCAACATTAAGGGGCTGATTAGTGAACTGAGTGTTCAGATTATTTAATCTTCCTACCTCTTTCCCTGTTCTGCTTAACCCTTAGGTAAAATGTGGCAATAGAAAAGTTGGAACTAAAGTTCTGACCAAAGAATATCTGGGGAAAGAGAGTGGATGGATTAAAATGATAGTTTCACTTTGAATTACTTGCGTATTTCGATTATAAATCAAATTTAAATGACAAATATCCCAGTTAGACCTTCCACTTAAGTAATTTTAATTTATCTGTACTTTGTTTGTTTTCTGGACATCCTTGTCTAAACATGTTGTAATCTAGGGCACCAGATGTAATTTTCCTTTCTGAAGTACTTCATTAGCCATGTGTATTGTGCTAGATCATATTTTCTCAAAAAAATTCTTTCTTATGGGTGAGAAGTCATATCCAGGTCACATAGTATTAGAACTCAGCTTTGGAATCTGGGTTTTCTGTTTTCTAAATCAGAGCTTTATATATGTGTTAAAAAGCCAGATGCCATTAAATATCAAGCTTCTTTAGGGCACACACACACACACACACACACACACAGATTCCATTAGCAAATATTTTAACGCCACTGGAATGTTTCCAGAAAAGAGATCTATTACCCAATGTAAGAGAAAGAAATAATAAGATAAATGTAATAGATATAAAATAAAGGTAAGGAAAACAGTCTGGCAGTTTGTCAAAAGGATAAAAATAGAGTTAACATGACCTAGCAATTCCACTCCAAGGTACACATCCAAGAAAAAACAAGTAAACAAACATATACCTACACAAAAACATGTACATGAAAGTTCACAACTGCACTATTTATAATAGCCAAAAAAAGTAGAAACAACCCTAATGTCCATCAGCTGATGAATGGACAAACAAAATATTGTGTCTTCATACAACTGAATACTATGTAGTTATAAGAAGGAATGAAGTACTGAGGCATGCCACAGCATGCATGAACCTTGAAGACATTATCTGCAAAGGAGATCATATATTTGATGATTTTATTTATATGAAGTGTCCAGAATAGACAAATCTGAAGATTCAGAAAACAGTGCCTACCATGGTACAGGAGGGGTTCAAGGCTGGAGGGAAATGTGAAGTGACTGTAATTACATATGACTCTCCTTTTGGGCTATTGAATATCTTCCAAAATTGATTGTGGTGATGGATAATTGTTCAACTTTATGAATATACCCATGGCCATTACATTGTGTATTTATTTAAATGGGTAAATTGCATGGTCTGTGAATTATATGTCAATAAAGGTGTTACAAACATAGTTTTGAAAAGGTGAGCTTATAGGGGCTTAACATTCATTTATTCATTTATCATTCACTATTTTATTCATTCATGTATGCGCATGCACTACCCAAGATTGGCCTTCTCTGGCATTGTCGCCTCTCTATCTCCATCTCTACCTCTAGACTGAGAATGTCCTCACAACACCCCTCAATTATCTTTCAGAGCATATACCACATTTCTAATCATGCTGCAGTCTTTATGACAAAGGATCTCACCTATTCTGATCACTGATGTGTCTGCAGTACCTACTATAATGGGCATGGCTCATGAAAATAGTTTCAATTATTAAAATATGAAATGTTGCATATTATTAATAAATGGAAAGACCCTAAAACATCCTAAGAGATCAAATAAATATAATTGTATGAATGTATACATGCTAATAATAAAAAGGAAGAGCAGAAAAGATTAATTTTCTTTCAGTTGGAATTTAATCCCAAATCATCCAAGTTTATATAAGCCATGCTTGAGATCAAAGGAGATCATAGCTGGATTTCAAGGAGAAAATAATGTTCTTGATACTATGTGAAAAATTTTCTTGGTATATCTACTTTCTCTGGGAGACTATATATTTGTTATCAAATTTTTAAATAGTAAATGAGCCCCAAGAAGCCACTGCTAGATCTTGATCAAAAAGGCCCCAAATGCGAGTGAAATTCAGTACATGAATAGTCCACCTTTTCACTGTCTCTGTCTAATCCAAAACCAATTCCTATTGGTAATAACACTTAAATACAAACTGAATATTCCCCCATTTTTATTTCTACTTCCATTGCTTTGTCTCTGGCATTTGCAGTTTCCTGCCTAGACCACTGTAACCACAGCCTAACTACCCTCTCTACCAGCAGGAGAGAGAAGCTCACATTCTTCTTCAGTGAATTAGTGATTCACAGATGCCATGGCAAAGAAAACCCTTGAGTGGCTAACTACAGTATGCATATCTGCAACTATGACTGTTTTACTTTCTCTTTTTTCAGTTAGTACATATAAAGAGATGATCGGACACCTATCAACAAAGACCACTATTAATCATCTTTATGTTCATGTCTGGAACATAGTAGATGTTGTATAGTTATTTGTTTAGTTGAATGGATCTGTCACTCCTAAAAGCCTAATACATGCTTTGTATATGAGAAAGGTTTAATAATGTTAAACAAATGAATGGTATTTCTATATGCTATATATTCACATAGATGCATATTCTATGTGTTCATTATTTAGTCTTTCTTCTAAAGTCCTCCTTGGATGGGGTGAGAAAGCAAAAACCTTGAAAACAGCAGGAGTCTACTTCTACATATGGTGCTTTAAGAAACTGATGTGTCTTAAAACCAAAGCAAATCCCATTAACAGAATAAAACCCCAGTATACACTTACAGTGCTGAGAAGATGATATTTAATGGAATCCTGTAAGTAGCTACCTTGAAATTGCCATCTTGTTCCAAGAAGGTTTCTAGATTATTTTAGTATTTTTATGTAAATTTATAATACCTTGAATTCTAAAAGCTGTTTTATCAAGAATTTTCCCACTGTGTAGAATTAGCCTATTAGGTTTATTCCATTTTTACCTTTCTTGTAAAGATTTAATACATATTTAGTTATGACCTAATAAAGACCTTGTACAACAAAACATACTGATGCTCAAGTAGCTGCTCTATTGTGGTGCCATAAGCAGCACAAAGGGCTTATTTTGTTCCTGCTTCTGGTTCTGTATTGGCTCATTACCAGAGACATTTAACTCAGATAGCTAGATCTACTGTGTGTCTTTTGGTAGACAACAAATTTTCAAAAGAGGGGGTAAACGCTTAGATTTTAAAAAGTCCAACATATCATTATAACTAAAATATACAAATGAAAATGCATTTTAAATCTTTAAAGAGCACATCTGTGTTAGGTTATCAGTGTTCAATCACCTTACATTATGTTATACACAATGAGCAACTGCACAGCTCCAACCTCCAAAACAACATTTAGCAAAATAAATCCCCAGAAATCCATCAACCACAGAAATGTACTTCTCATGTTCTCTGGTGGCACTTCCCTTCCTGGTACCCTAGTCTTTCCATTCAGCAATTAACTATTAACATTGGGTAACTCTTTGAGTCTTAATTACATCATATTTTGTAAAGAATCTAGAGTCTTTGTTTGCATTAAAGTCATGGAGGTTGAAGTAGAAGAAGTATTGAGGCACTTTCTGGTTGCTAGGTCTAGTAGTCCAGAATTTACCCAGTACTCTCAGGCTAAATAAGGTCAATTTTAACAAGATAAAGGTAAGTTTATGCATGGTCTCCCGACTTTGTGTTCATGTTCAGAATCTACTTCTATAATACCACAATAAGCAGTTCAAGCAAAGATTACCACTAGTCTTACTATTCAAATCTAATTGAAATTGTTAACATTTAACTACATTCTTGTTTTTAAATTTCTTAATATTTGAGCTTGTTTTGCATTTTCTTCTTTCTCCAACTTCTGGGTACTTCACATTCTAGAGTTCTTCCTTTACGTCAACTCTTCTTTCTCAACTTTGTTGCTGGCTCCCCTTCCTCTCTTGGCAACTTACATACTAACATCTATTCCACACCCAACCAGACTTTCCCTTGGCCTTTTTCCTCATTTTAAATATTATTCGATTGTGATCAGATTCATTTCCATGAATGAACGAATCACCCCAAATTAATATACTATAGGTATTTCCAACCCAACACATTTTAAATTAGATTAATCCTTTCCTTCAAACATGGACCTATTAAGAGGTCAAGTACTTTACCTTTCAGTGTTAGTAGTTTTCTGTTGCTTGTAATAGAATATCTGAAATTAGGTAATTTATAGAGAAAAATAATTTTTTTCTTACAGAAATGGAGGCAGAAAATTTCATGGTTAATGGACTGCATCTAGTGATGGCCTTCTTGCGGATGGGAAGTCTGCAGATAGTTCCCAAGCAGCACAGGACATCACATGGCAAGGCAACTGAGTATACAAGCTCAGATCTCTCTTCCTCTTCTTATAAAACCACCAGTCCCACTCTCATGATAACCCATTCATCTAATAATCTAGGAATGAATTAATCTATTCGTGAAGGCAGAGCCTTCATGTCCCAATCACCTCTTAAAGGCCACACCTCTCAACACTGCCACGTTGGGAAGTACATTTCCACATGAGTTTTGGAGGGAATAAACATTCAAACCATAGCAATAATTAAGTGATTTTGAAGAAATTGGATGAGTATTACAAATAACAGAGCTAAAAATGACTACTTAACAAAAATTTGGGTATACATAATTGTTAAAGCTGATATCAAGAGAAGTTATACCATTGCTTTTCAACAAAACATTGCTTAAAACTTCTGTTCACAGAATGCTGGCATGATGAACTTTGGGTCTGACTCAAGATGAAAACTCCTGAATTCACAAAAATGTAATGATATGGTAGATATTTTATATTGTGTAAAGCAACAAATTTTCAACCCAGAATCCTGGGAAAGATCCCATTTCTAGGTACTGTATGTAAGAATCTTACTGCTGGGGTTGGAACATCAAAGAAAAAAGACTAGGGGTTTTTAATCTAGTGTGAAAAATGCTTCAAATGTTACAATATATGTTATACATGAAAAACATATACTTATTTGAAATTTTAAATAACATTAAAGAAAGACTTCAGATTTTCATATTTAACTAGTAGCACTTTGTTTTTCGAGTCATTATGCTTGAATTGACTCTTTTGGCATTGATGCCTGCATTCTTCAAAGCTTCCTCAATCAGCAGGATTTCAGAATGGAATTAATTCTTAATTATCTGCAGTAGTGGAGAGCATAAACAGAATAGAAAACAAAACAGTACCAGCAAAAGTAAGTAACATTATATAAAAAGGAATTTGTTACTCAAAATGTATCAAATATCTAAATGTATAAAACAAAACCATACAATTTTTAGAAGAAAACATAAGTGTAAATCTTCTTGACTTTGAATTAAGCAATGGTTTCTTAAATATGATACAAAAAGCACAAATAACAAAAGTAGATAGAGATAACTGGACTTCATCAAAATTTAAAACTTTTGTACATCAAAGGACACTATCAAGAAAGTAAAAACAAAACCCACAGAATGGGAGAAAAATCTTTTAAAAATATGTCTGATAAAGATCTAGTATCTGGACTATATCAAGAACTCGTAACTCAGCAATACAAAGGAAAACGACCCAATTAAAAATTTATCAAAGTATTTGAATAGATGTTCCTTCAAAGAAAATATACAAATGACCAATTAGTAAATGCAAAAATGTTTAGCATTATTAGTCATTTGAAAAATGTAAATCAAAACCGCAGTGAGATCTGAGGTGCCACCTAACACTATTTCCTATATTTATGTATATGAAAATAACAAGTGTGGTAAGGATGTGGAAACTCTTTCATATATTGCTGGTAAGGCTACAAAATGATGCAGGCACTGTGGACAACAATTTGGCAGTTCCTCAAAGAGTTAAACACATCATATGTTCACAGAAAAACTTATACTCAAATATTTACACCGTCATTGTTTATAATAGCCAAATGTGGAAACAATTCAAATGTTCATCAAATGATGAATGGATTAGCCAAATATGGCATATCCACTCAATAGAATGTGAGTCAACCATTTTAGGAATGAAGTACCAATGCATTCTCCCACAAGGATGAACCTTGAAAACATTACACTAAGTGAAAGAAGTCAGTCACAAATGGCCACTATTGTATAATTCCATTTATATGAAATGTCAAGAAAAGGAAAATCCATACAGAGACAAGGCAGACTAGTGATTACCAAGGGACAGTGTGTATATGTGGTTTCTCTTTGGGGTGATGAAAAAGATCTGGAATTAGATAGATGGTTGTACAATATTGTGAGTATACCAAAGATCAATTCATTGTATATTTTAAAAAGGTTAAAATAATGAATTTATGTTATGTGAAATTTTTGTCAATAAGAACATTATTTTCAAGTAATTAGAATGTTGTATTTATTCAGCTTTAGAAGGGAATCAGAAAGCCCAAGGGAGCGTGCATACATTCACTCTGTCATGCCTTCTTTATGTCTAGTTAGGCCTCTGGCAGACTGCTTCATTAAAGCAAGTCATTGTTGATAAGCCACAATGTATAGAAGCCACGAGTACTCTTTTTCAGTCAAAGTTTTATTGAGAAAGAAATAGCATTTCTAGATATTCAAAGCAGAAAGGGATTTAACATAAGGACTTTGGTGTATTAAACATCATTTAAGAATGGAGAGGACAACACCAGCTCTCCAGACTACCAGGGATTTCCAAAGAATCAGGAAGTTTCTCTGGACACCCAGGTTAAGAATGGTGCCAAACTGCTACCAAATGTCCCAGTTCCTGGAGCGCTCACACAGGCCATTCACAGAGCAATGCCTAATGCCAGAGGCTGCCACAAAACTCTTGTTTTCCAAGGCCCATGTCTCTTACTAGATTTGAGCAACTTTTTTTTTTTTTTTGGCAGAACAGGAAATGCAACTAGAATCCTAGGAACAAAAGAATCTTGGAAAAGTTGCTTATACGCTTCTACAGTTCTTGTAGAGAGAAGAAAGCACAGAAAGAAGCAGGGATACATTGTAGTTGCCAAAAAAACAAAAACAAAAAAAGCCTGTTCATTTTCCAACAGTTAACTGCAATTAAAATACTAAGTTCTTACAAATGTCATCATTCAGGTTGGCAGACATTAACCCCAAATTACATGTTTGCCCCCCACCCCCACTTCTTTTCCTTACAAGAGCTATAAAATCAATGTAAATTATTTAGGCCTATGGACTATATTTTGGAAAACATTTTTTCCACTGGTTTTCATTCTTTCACAAATAAACTTTCTTCATAGCAACTGACCTTCACCAAATCATGTTGCAAGTAGATGTTTAAAGAAAGCAAAAATTCAAATGAAAGCTTCATCTCTTTGGTTCATTTCAAGTATACTATGGGGGGCTCTTTTTTTGTTGTTTTTGTCTTGATACTTTTTCTCAATCTGGATTTCTGGAACAATCTAACCTGGATGATGTTGAAACCTGGTAATTGGGGAAAAATCAATGTATATGGAGGAGATAGGGTTTAAATCACTACCCAAATGTAGTTAAGGTTACATGAATTCCCTAAAATGAATTTAGGTTTGGGAAGACTAAATTCTGGACTAGCTAAAGAGTTAAAATTTTCATGATCCTCTTGAAAGACAATTTACAGTGTATTAATGAATTAAAAACTAGCAAAATCATCCCTTCATGAAAAATATTAGAAGGCAGAGTCATATTTTAATTTGTTTTTATTTAATTAATTTTTTTTTTTTTGAGATGGAGTCTCACTCTGTCGCCTAGGCTGGAGTGCTGTGGTGCAATCTCAGCTCACTGCAACCTCCACCTCCCTGGTTCAAGCAATTCTCCTTCCTCAGCCTCCCAAGTAACTGGGATTACAAGCACTTGCTACCACAGCTAATTTTTGTATTTTTAGTAGAGTCAGGGTTTCTCGATGTTGGCCTAGCGGGTCTCAAACTCCTGACCTCAGGTGATATTCCTGCCTCAGCCTCCCAAAGTGCTTGGATTACAGGCATGAGCCACCGCACCTGGCCTAATTTTAGGTAAAATGGGACAGGATTCTTTTAACTTACAAATGGTAAAGCTAATAATTTCTGCATGGGTGCTTTTGACATTGTAACCTAATTGCAGTTATATTAATTCTCTTATGTTTGAAATGAATATTTCTAGATTAATTTTGGATAAAATTTTAAAGGAAAAGTAGGTTACTGTTTACTTTGGGCTTTAATAATAGAATCAATAACACTTATTTGCTTTGAACTATGGGTCCCTAAACAAGCATGAGTGCTAGCTAATACTTAGATTTTTATATTTTTCTCTTTGCATTATGTAAGATAACAATCTGGCCTTATTCCTCTACAGAATGACCTCATTGTTGGCTCATGAAGTAAATGAAATAATACTAATAATTCATGTAAGATATTTTAATATAAATTTATTTGAGTTGGAAAACATTTCTTGTCTCTAAACACGTAAGAAAACTTTTGTGGCATAGCAGTCATATTATTAATACAGTATTTATCTTTATTTTAGGCTCTCTTAATTTACTACCACAAAGTAAAATTACAAATGCAAAATAAAATAGAATAAATAAAATTTTTAAAAGATTACACATGAGAAGTACTTCAAAATGGATTATTAATTAATTAGAACATTCCACAAACTATTATATACTTCTAAAATAGAAGCACATTTTTAAAAAGTCCACATCAAGGTTTAAAACATAGAGAACTGAACCAAATAATTTATAATGACTATCAAGTGAGTTTTTGCAGGGCTGGGATCTTACACTTTTATTCATTGTATCCCAGAAGTAGTCTGAGATGTTCAATTAAAAAAAGTGTTGCATTATTTGTAAATTTTAATATTGTTAATGGGTTACAGCATTAAGTAGATATATTATTTCAAGATCAAAATTATGTTTCTTGCTGGGTGTGATGGCACGAACCTCTAGTCCTAGTTATTTGGAGGGCGGAGGCAGGAGGATCACTAGAGTCCAGAAGTTTGACTTCTGCCTGGGCAACATAGCAAGACCCACCTCAAAAATATTTTTGTTTCCTGTTAAGCAGGGTCAATTAGCATATGTTAGCCTTCTTATCTCCAGTGATAAACTTGCATACTTTTACTTTACATTGGGAATAACACTTCTTTTTAAAACGCAAGATCTGTCTTAAATAAAGATTATAGGCTATTGCATCTTTAGATAACATACACCATTTCCCCCTGTGATGTTTATTTATTATGGAATATATTTCTTTGTGTGGTCTTAATTGTGAGAAAAATAGGTTAATATATAAGCAAACAAACACACTTTTAATAAGTATGAAATAGAAAGAGTATTTCTCTATCCTTCTAGCATGAGTGAGCCATTAAGATCCATTATAAATATTGATTCCTTTCAAAGTTCTTGCTTAATAGTGTAGTGATTTGCTCCTTGAGGTTGCTTGAGCCTCTGCTCTGCAGGTCAGAAATCTGGTCCAGGAGAATTCCTGCATCTCTGAGCCCATATACTGAGAGGATAAGAATTTTAAAATCAAACACCTTAGAATTAAATCAACTACTTTCATGACACTTCAGAAACTACCATTACATTTGACTACATAGCTAGCACATAAGCAAAAATAATTTGACAGACAAAAATAGACAACAACATTATTAAATATCAACCTGTCTTTAGAAGCTGAATTGACAATGATGTTTGTAAGTTTTAGAGTTAGATTAAATACAAATGAGTTTTTCCACACTAATTTGCCACAAATGTCCTTGCAAAGATGTTAAAGTAATTTAGCTAGTCTTGCTTATGAACCACACTCAAAATTAAGAAAAACATGCCTCTTTATCAAAAAATGAATAGAGAGAAAACCAAGAGAGGCTTGGAGACACAGAAATCAGACATTGCCCTTCAGTCATCCATAATATAAAGAGTTTATCTTAAATATATTTTGGGATATAACTTTTATCTAGTGGAGTGAACTCACTAAGAGTCATAGAAATTTACAGATTTAAATATAATTGTTCTGGAAGAAGTACTACCAGCTTTAACTCTAAAGAACAGAGATAGTACAAAATGAAAAGAGCTTTTAGGCTTCCAACTTATTATGGACAAGAAGCAGTTGAGAAGGAAATTCAGTTGCAAACTCATTTTTATTATGGAAAAGGACAGGACCAAGAACCCAGAGGGTATATCTAGTAGCCACAGTTAATCATTCTTGGGGACCAGGACCAGGCTCTGATAAGGAAGTGGCAACATATGCCAGCACCAGTCATGAACCAGCCACTATCACATCCATATTCATCCTTTGTGAAAGGGAATATCTATTGTGGGTATTCTATGTTGGCTGTATGGGGGGTGGAGAAGATAGTATGTCTCTTTAATCCACAGGTCTTCAGTTTGAGAGGAGCTGTGTCTGAGGAACTGCATTTGCACCTGGACCTGAAGTACATGACATGATCCTGAAGCCGGAGCCTAAGCTTGATGTTGTAATAAATAAGGCTCTTGAGAGTGGAGGGGTGTTGGGAGGGTATGAGTGTATTTTGCATGTGGGTAGAATATAAATTAATTTGCGGCCATGGGTGAACTGGTGGCAGATTTAAGTCACAGCCATAATGTATTTTGACAGTCTTCCTTGTGAAAAGATGGAGGCTATATCCCCTTTCCTTAATCTGAGTCTGACTACCTGATGAATGTAATATGACATTGTGTCAGCTTCTGGGACTAGACCTTAAGACACTGACAAAGGAGGAGAGCAAAATGGATGACTCGATGCAGTCAGGTGGAACAGCTGCCACTGGAGGGGACTGAGATGACTTGAGTGCTTTTAACAGATCTTCAGAAGGAAGGTGCTGAGAGTGGACAAGGGGAAGACACAGAAGCTCGGCTGAAAGGGGAGAAAGATGGGAATCTGCATGGGATGACCATGCACCAGGACTCATTTTTGGATCACAACAGCTCCGGGGGAACAGGGGAGTTGAACTGGCAAGAAGCAACCCACTCTCACCATGGCCTCTGGAACCCTGGTAGGATAAGATCCCTTCACCACCACAGACACTCAAGTTGGCAGGGAGAGCTGCTTAGAGAAGCGTTAGGGGCAGTAAACCAGCTGTTGGAGCCCAGAGGGCTTGGTGTGGAAGTGGCTATTATGGAGCATAGCCAGGGATGGCCAACTTCTAGGCTCAATGGGAGATTTTACTCCTAGGGGAACTGTTGGACCTGATCTCTGCATACTGGTCTAGCCCATCAGATGGGGATGTTTCAACCTAAGCACCCCTTGGTCTACTGACCTCTCCAGGGGCCCCAGCCTGGCCATGCCTGCTTGCAGGGCAATCTTGGGTGTTTTGGGAGCCCACACTATAGTTTCTGAGTTGATGGACTGTGCCTGACTAGTGGAAAGCTCCAGCAAGGTGGCCCCTATGGCTATGTACCAGCTCACTTGCTCCTTCTTCATACTGCAGCTTTTCCTGGGCCAATGGCAATTCCTCACATAAATCTGTTGGCTCATATCTCCATGGGCAGGTTTTGCTTTCCTTGCCTCACCAGAGTGCAGGAGTGCAGTCTGCCCCCTACCCCACTCCCATTGCAGACAGCCTTGGTGGGCACAGAGCCATTAAGCCCCACCCCTACCAGTGCGCTAACATTGCGAAGATAAAAGCAGATCTTCCTCTACCCTGAGTGATCACTCCTGCTTGTGGGGCACAGATAAGGCACCCAGGCCTATGCCCACCAACATCACGTCCCAAGCTAACACCACCTCCAGTGCAACAGCACACACAGTCTCCAGCAAGGGCCTTTCTCCCACTTTTACCCATACTCCTCCCACCAGTTGCATTGCCTCTGCCACCGTGGTGAATGCCTGCAGGGAGGGAGGCAAACATCCTGGCACGTGCTGGTACTCTGCCACAACTGCTACATCTCAGCCCTCCCATCCTCCACCTCCAGCACAATGGATTCCAAACCTTGAGGAGCCAGAGAACAAAGTCAGGGCCCAATACAAGTACCCTAGAATTAGGGTATGCAGTCCAGGAGTTGGGGGCTGATGATTGGTCCCCTAAAATCTTCCAGAAAGGAAGCAAGTCAGTCAAATCCACCTTATACCACAATCAAACCCTTAAGGTCATCAAATATGATTTTAAAAGATTCAAAAGTCAGCAACCTCAAAGATATAATAGTTTGAGACTTTTACACCCCACTGACAATATTAGATCATTGAGACAGAAAATTAACAAACATATTTAGGACCTGAACTCACCTCTGAATCAAGGGGACCTGATAGATATCTACAGAACTCTCCACCCAAATTCAGCAGAATATACATTCTTCTCATGGTCACATGGCACTTACTCTAAAATTGATTACATAATTAGAAGTAAAACACTCCTCAGCAAATGCAAAAGAACTGAAATCATAACAATGTACAATCCATTGGACCATAGTGCAATCAAATTAGAAATTAAGACTAAGAAATTCACTCAGAACCATACAATTATGTGAAAATTGAATAACCTCCTGAATGACTTTTGGGTACATAATGAAACTAAGGCAGAAATCAAGAAGCTTTTGGAAAATAATGAGAACAAAGATACAACAAACCAGAATCTCTCGGATTCAGCTAAGGCAGTGTTAAGAGGGAAATTTATAACACTAAATTCTCACATCAAAAAGTTAGAAAGTTAGAAAGATCTCAAGTTAATAACCTCACAACAGAAAGAACTAGAGATCCAAGAGCAAACAAATCCTAAAGCCATCATAAGACAAGAAATAACCAAAATTAGAGCTGAACTGATGGAGACTGAGACACACAAAACCATTCAAAAGATCAACAAATCTAGGAGCAGGTATTTTGAAAAAAATTAATAGAATAGACCACTCACCGGACTAAAAGAGAAGAAAAGAGAGAAGATTCTGATAAACACAATCAGAAATGACAAGGGGGATATAACCACTGACCCCACAGAAATAAAAACAACCATCACAAAATATTATAAACACCTCTATGCACATAAACTAGAAAATCTAGAAGAAATGGATAAATTCCTGGACACACACACCCTCCCAAGACAGAATCAGGAAGGAATTGAATCCCTAAACAGATCAATAATGAGCTCTGAAATTGAGCCAGTAATAAATAGCCTATACCAACCCAAAAAAGCCCAGAACCAGAAGGATTCACAGCTGAATTCTACCAGATGTACAGAGAATAGCTGATACATTCCTGCTGAAATTATTTGAAAAAAATGGGGAAGAGGGACTCCTCCTTAACTCATTCTAACTCATCATCCTGATACCAAAACCTGGCAGAGATACAATAGGAAAAGAAAACTTCAGGCCAATATCCTTGACGAACATCATGCAAAAATCCTAAAAAATAAATACTGGCAAACTGAATCCAGCAGCACATCATAAAGTTTATCCACCATGATCAAGTGGGTTCTATCACTGAGATACAAGGTTGGTTCAACATATGCAAACCAATAAATGTGATTAATCACACACACAGAACTAACACAAACCACATGATTATCTTAATAGATTCAAGAAAGGCTTTAGATAAAATTCAACACTACTTTATGTTAAAAACTCTCAATGAACTAGGTATTGAAGGAACATACTTTAAAGTAATAAGAGCCAGCTATGACATAGCTACAGCCAACATTATACTGAATGGGCAAAAGCTGGCAGCATTTCCTTTGAAAATCAGCACAAAATGAGGATGACCTCTCTCACTACCCCTATTCAACATAGTTTTGGAAGTCCGATCCAGGGCAAGCAGACAAGAGAAAGAAATAAAGGGCATCCAAATAGGAAGAGAGGAAGTCAAACTACACCTGTTTGAATGAAATTAAGATGACATAATCCTAAATCTAGAAAACACCATGGTCTCGGCTCAAAAACTTCTTAAGCTGATAAACAACTTCAGCAAAGTTTCTGGATATAAAATCAATGTGCAAAAATCACTGACATTTCTATACACCAGCAATAGTCAAGCCAAGAGTCAAATAAGGATGCAATCCCATTCCCAACTGCCACAAAAAGAATAAAATACCTAGGAATACAGTTAACCAGGGAGATGAAGGATCTCTACAAGGAGAACTACAAAACACTGCTCAGAGAAATCAGAGATGACACTACAAATGGAGAAACATTCCATGCTCATGGATAGGAAGAATCAATGTTGTAAGAATGGCCATAATCGCCCAAAGCAATTTATAGATTCAATGCTATTTCTCTTAAACTACCATTATTATTCTTCACAGAACTAGAAAAAAACTATTTTAAAATTCATATGAATGAAAAAGGAGTCCAAATAGCCTGAATAGCCAAGGTAAAAAGAACAAAGTCTAAGCAAAAAGAATAAAGCTGAAGGCATCATGTTACTTGACGTCAAACTATGCTACAGGGCTACAGTAACCAAAACAGGATGGTACTGGTACAAAAACAGACACATAGACAAATGAACAGAACAGAGAACCCAGAAATAAGGCCACACACCTACAACTATTGGATTTTGATAAATTTGAAAAAAAACAAGCAATGGGGAAAGGATCCTCTCTTCAATGAATGGTGCTGGGAGAACTGATTAGTCATATGCAGAAAATGGAAACTGGATCCCTTCCTCATATCATGTATGAAAATTAACTCAAGATGGATTAAGACTTAAATGTAAAACCCAAAACTATAAAAACCCTGGAAGACAACCTATGCAATACTATTCAGGACATAGGAAGAGGCAAACATTTCATGACAAAGATTGCAAAAGCAATTTCAACAAAAGCAAAAATTGACAAATGGGATCTAATTAAACAAAAGAGCTTCTGCATAGTGAAGGGAACTATCAACAGTTAAACAGACAACCTACAGAATGGGAGAAAAAATTTGCAACCTATGCATCCAACAAAGGTCTAATATCCAGCATCTATAAGGAGCTTTAACAGATTTATTTTAAAAACCCCAAATAACCCCATACAAAGTGGGCAAAGGAGATGAACATACTCTTCAATAGAAGACATACATTCATGCTTGGTGAATCATATGAAGACAAGCTTAACATCACTAATAATTAGAGAAATGCAAATCAAAACCACGGTGAGAAACCACCTCACACCAGTCAGAATGGTTATTAATAAAAAGTTAAAAAATAACAGATACTGGTGAGGTTGTGGAGAAAAAGGAATGTTTATATACTGTTGGTGGGAGTGTAAATTAGTGTAGCCATTGTGGAAGACAGTGTGGTGATTCCTCAAAGACCAAAAAACAGAAATACCATTCAACCCAACAATACCATCACTGGGTATATCCCCAAATGAATATAAATCATTCTATCATAAGACACATGCACACATGTGCTCATTGCAGCACTATTGACAATAGCAAAGACATGGAATCAACCTAAATGCCCATCAATGATAGACTGGATAAAGAAAATGTGGTACATATATACCATGGAATACTATGCAGCCATGAAAAGAATGAGATCATGTTTTTTGCAAGAATATGAATGGAACTGGAGGCCATTATCCTTAGTAAACTAACACTGGAACAGAAAACCAAATACCACATGTTCTCACTTATAAGTGGGAGCTAAATGATGAGAACATATGGGCGCATAAAAGGGAAAAACATACACTGGGACCTATTGGGGAGTGGAGGGTGGGAGAAGGGAGAGGTTCAGAAAAAATAACTAATGGGTACTAGGCTTAATAGCTGGATGGCAAAATAATCTGTTCAACAAACCCCCAAGACACAAATTTACCTACATAACAAACCTGCACGTGTATTCCTGAACTTAAAATTTTTTTAAAAAGTTTTATCTTCAATTCCTGTATATTGAAATGGTTGCTCTTGGAACCCTGCACCATGTTGTGAGGAAGCCCAAGCAGCATAGCATGTGGAGAAGCCCAGGAGGAAAGAAACTGAAGCTCCAGACCCACAAAAGCCAAAAAAAAAAAAAACCGAAAGTCAACAATGAACTCCTTTTCTCTCTTACCACATGTAACATCCTGCATGTTGTTAATTTATTTCTTAAAAGTTACTGTTATTTTTATCATATATACAAAATAATGTACATAATATACATGAATAGTACTAATAACTGTGTACACAATCCCAGTTTAAAAAACAGAACATCAGAAATACAGAGGACCCTATTTCTTTCCCATAATATATTCTACTCTCTCATTCCAAAGGTCTTTAATGTCCTGAAGTTTGTGTTTAATCACTACCTGCTTTTCCTTAAAGTTTTAAAAGTTTATATGTATCTGTATGTAACATATGGTTACTTTTCTCTGATTTTATACTTTATATAAGTGTAATAATATATTATGCATCCTCTGTAACATATTTTCCTCAAAGTATTTGACATCTTTCCATCTTGATTTGTGCAGCTATATTTTATTTATATTATAATTTTGCATTATAAATTAATTATACTCTTAATATTTGTTAATATAATTTAGTTTATATACCATTTCATTATATAACTATGCAAAATTTATTGGTTTTATGGCTTATGGACTTTTGGGTTGTTTCCTAATTTTACAATTGCTATCAACACTATCATGTTCTCCTACTTGTTTCCTTGTGTATGTGTGCCTTTGGGAGTACAAATACATGGTGATAGGATATGTGCATTGTCAATCTACAAAGTAATATTGACTGTAACAAAGTGTTTGTACCCAATTATATTTTTATCAATATAGTAGTCTTTATTTCTCCTTATCCTTATCAATACACATCTTGTCAGACTTTTTTAACTTTTGACAATGTACAGGAGTGAAATAACATCTCGAGTAGTGATATTGTGATATCTAGTTTTAAAGTACATATTCTTGACTACTAACGAAGCTGGGCAGCTTCTCCCAGGCAATCTTATCTCCTCATATGAGAAGTGCCTTTTCATATCTTTTATTCACTTCTTTTTCTATTGGTCTATTGGTTGTTTTGTAATTGGTTTACAGGAATTCTTTATTTCCTGCTAATTTGTTCTCGGTTATATATAGCTATCTATCTTATCCCAGTTTTCTCTTATAATTTTATTAACATTATGATGTCTTATGATGATCTGAAGCTTATTTGTTCTTTATCTTTAGTGACTTCTCTATTTTGTTTAAGAAATCCTGCCACACCACAAAGATACAAAAAATTTGTCTCTATTTTCTTTTAAGAATTTTATAGATTAGTTATTTATATATGTCCTTAATTCAACCGAAGCTGATTTTTGTGTAGTGTGATGTAGGAATCTAAATTTATTTTTTCCAGTAGTCATAACCAGTGTTCCACCATCATTTATTTAGCATGCCAAACTTTCCACATGGATACTCAATTTATCCCTTCGTTCAAAATACTGGTGCCAGCTTTGTTACAAATCAAATTTTCACAAGGACATGAATCTGCTCCTGAACAGTCTATTTTTTTCATTGTTGATTGACTGCACATTAATATAAAAATTGCCTTAATATAATTTTATGATACATTGGTATTTCACAGGGAAATCATTCCCAACTCTACCTTTGTTTCCCTTAAGAAATGTTTGGTTATTCTTGGTCCACTGATCTTCCATACAAGTTGTGAAAACATTTTATTTGAGTATGTGAAAGGATCTTGTTAGAATTTTAATAGAATGTCTATTAATATATAGAAAATCATGATAGAATTTATGTATTGCAATCTATATAAATGCCACATGTCTTGATTTATGTGAGTATACTTTACTTATCATCATCATGTTTTACAACATTCTCCACAAAGAGCTTGCTTATTTTTTGTATATGTTTTAGAGTATTTTATGTATTTACCAAAATTGTTACCTTTTTACAATAAAATTTCAACAGAAGACTAACATAAATATATAAAAGTTCACAATCATAAGTGTAACATTCAGTAAATTATGATATTCAGAACACATTATCATAACCCTGACAAACATTATCATACATTATCATAACCCTAAAAGACACCTGCAGGATGCTTCTAGTCTCAACACCTCCTCTCCTCACAAGTATGACTATTCTATCTAATTCATAAGTTAATTTACTTGTTTTCAAAAATTTTATTTGATTAGAATCATATAGTATGTGACTGGCTTCTTTAACTCAACATTATATTAATGAGATGTATTAACGAGATGTATCAATGCAGCATTAGCTTATTCATTTTCATTGCTGTATACTATATTACATTGTGATTGTAAACTAAAAATAAAATCTAAAGCCCCCCAACCAACTGAACCAACCCCCTTTTAGCCAAGAGGACCCCAGAGAAACCTTAAAAACTGAGTTCCTGGCCATGGCAGGATAGAAGGTCAGACACAGCTCATTATATCCCTGTCCTTTAGTGGTTTAGACACAACAACTGATCAGCATTCATGTTAAAATAGAAATCATGAGATTAATAGAATGAACTGTTTGTGTCAATACGATACCAAATTTTAAACATGACCTAAGACCATGCCACAGCCCTACACTTAAAGAATAAACTATGTCAACTGCCACAAGATTTTTTTTTCCTCTGGCAGCTAAACAAGCATTGGCCTTGAGATAAGCAATGCTGAATTTATTGCACCTTCCCCAGATGCTGACTAACTGATCCCTCCAGCCCCTGTTCCACAAACCATAACTACAGCTTTGATTGGACAAGACATTGATTTCAGTAACTGTCTCCTGATAAGAAGACTGGAGACTATGGATTGGTTCTGGACAGTTTCATGAGGCCATACATGTGAGTGCCTTCATGTCCTGAAAAGACCTTTTGATGTATTGGGTCTAACTGTAATACACTTACATGTTAAGTCTCCACTCCAAAGTGAACATGAGTTGTATGTTACATGCATGTTTGTTCAATACACCTGCCTCAGGACCACCTTCATGAATATTCATAGATTCTCCTATCAGCTGTTGGATATCTATGTTTAGGCAAGCCGTTCAGCATAAAGCTCCTCCTCAACCCCTCCTCCTTTGAAGTACCTGTCTCTGGTCTTTGCCAGAGGCTACTCTTCTGAGCCTGCAGGTGGCCACCTTGCAGGCTATAACCCTTTATAAGAAATAAAGTCCCTTCTCCAAATTTATAAGTTGTGTGATTTGTTTTCAGTTAGCATGGTAATACTTCACAATTTACTCTTCTATTCTAATACTGATGTATTGTTTTGGATTTGTGGCTGCTACTAATAGTCTGATTAAATTCTTTTTTTGTACAGTCTGGCGTATGTATGTTTACATTCCTACTGGTATATACCTGTTAGTTCAAGAATTTTATTTTGGCTGGGCATGGTGGCTCATGCCTGTAATCCCAGAACTTTGGGAGGCCAAGGCAGGTGGATCACTTGAGGTCAGGAGTTCAAGACCAACCTGGTCAACATGGCGAAACCCAGTCTGTACTAAAAATACAAAATTTAGCCGGGCGAGGTAGTGTGCGCCTGTAGTCCCAGCTACTTAGGAGGCTGAGATAAGAGAATTGCTTGAACTCAGAAGGAGAAGGGTGCAGTGAGTCCAGATCATGCTGCTCTACTCCAGCATGGGCAACAGAGTGAGACCCCATCTCTCACAAAAAAAAAAAAAAAAAAAAAAAATTTATTTTACCCTATTTAGAAACAAATGGATTAGTATACTACTCTTCCATGAATGCTGACAGAAGACATGAAACTCTTGGGTCACAGACAAAGAAAAATTATTTCACACAGCGTAAGAAGCAACATGAGGTTGCTTACAACATGGCCAAATAGAAACAGCTCCAGTCTACAGCTCCCAGTGAGACTGACGCAGAAGACAGGTGATTTCTTCATTTCCAACAGAAGTACCTGGCTCATCTCAGTGGGACCGGTTGGACAGTGGGTGCAGCCCATGGAGGGTGAGCCAAAGCAGGGTGAGGTGTTGCCTCACCCAGGAAGCACAAAGGGTTGGGGGATTTCCCTCTCCTAGCCAAGGGAAGCCATGAGTGACTGTACTTGGAGGAACGGTACACTCTTGCCCAAGTACTGTATTTTCCCATGGTCTTCACAACTGGCAAACCAGGAGATTCCCTCCTGTGCCTGGTTCGGTGGGTCCCACACCCACAGAGCCTTGCTCGCTGCTAGTGCAGCAGTCTGAGATTGACCTGGGATGCTGGAGTTTGGTGGGGGGGAGGGGCATCTGCCATTACTGAGGCTTGAGTAGGTGGTTTTATGCTTACAGTGTAAACAAAGCAGCAGGGAAGCTCGAACTGGGTGGATCCCACTGCAGCTCAGCAAGGCCTACTACCTCTCTAGATTCCACTTCTGGGGGCAGAACATATCTGAACAAAAGGCAGCAAACAGCTTCTTGAGACTTAAATGTCCCTGCCTGACAGGTCTGAAGAGAGCACTGGTTCTCCCAGCACAATGTTCAAGCTCCAATAACAAAGAGACTGCCTCCTCAAGTGTGTCCCTGACTCCTGTGTAGCCTGACTGGGAGACACCTCCCAGTAGGGGTCAACAGACACCTCATACAGGCAGGTGCCCTTCTTGGACGAAGCTTCCAGAGGAAGAAACAGGCAGCAATCTTTGCTGGTCTCCAGCCTCCTCTGGTGATACCAAGGAAAACAGGGTCTGGAGTGGACCTCCAGCAAACTCCAACAGACCTGCAGCTGAGGGGGCTATCTGTTAGGAGGAAAACTAACAGAAAGGAATAGCATCAACATCAACAAAAAGGACCTCCACACCAAAACCCCATCCATAGATCACCAACATCAAAGACCAAAGGTAGGTAAAACTACAAGTATGGAGAGAAACCACAGAAGAATGGCTGAACATTCCAAAACAAGAACACCTCTTCTCCTCCAAAGGAACACAACTCCTCACCAGCAAGGGAAAAAAAACTGGATAGAGAATGAGTTTGACAAGTTGACAGAAGTAGGCTTCAGAAGGTCAGTAATAACAAACTTCTCTGAGCTAAAGGAGTATGTACTAGCCCATTACAAGGAAGCTAAAAACTGTGAAAAACTTTAGACAAATGGCTAACTAGAATAACCAGTGTAGAGAAGACCTTAAATGACCTGATGGAGTGGAAAACCACAGTATGAGAACTTCGTGAAGCATACACAAGTTTCAATAGCCGATTCAATCAAGCAGAAGAATGGATATCAGTGATTGAAGATCAAATTAATGAAATAAAGCAAGAAGACAAGATTAGAGAAAAAAGAGTGAAAAGAGACTAACAAACCCTCCAAGAAATATGGGACTATGTGAAAAGACCAAATCAACATTTGATTAGTGTACCTGAAAGTGACAGGGAAAATGGAACTGAGTTAGAAAACACTCTTCAGGATACTATCCAGGAGAACTTTCCTAACCGAGCAAGGCAGGCCAACATTCAAATTCAGGAAATACAGAGAGCACCATAAAGATACTCCTCAAGAAGAGCAACCCCAAGACACATAATTGTCAGATTCACCAAGGTTGAAATGAAAGAAAAAATGTTAAGGGCAGCCAGTGAGAAAGATCGGGTTACCCACAAAGGGAAGTCCATCAGACTAACAGTGGATCTCTCAGCAGAAACCCTACAAGCAAGAAGAGTGGTGGCCCAATATTCAACATTCTTAAAGAAAAGAATTTTCAACCCAGAATCTTATATCCAGCCAAACTAAGCTTCGTAAGTGAAGGAGAAATAAAATCCTTTACAGACAAGCAAATGCTGAGAGATTTTGTCACCACCATGCCTGCCTTACAAGAGCTCCTGAAGGAAACACTAAAGATGGAAAGGAACAACTGGTACCAACCACTGCAAAAACATACCAAATTGTAAAGACTATTGATGCTATGAAGAAACTGCATCAATTAACGGGCAAAATAACCAGCTAGCATCATAATAACAGGATCAAATTCACACATAACAATGTTAACCTTAAATGTAAATGGTCTAAATAAACCAATTAAAAGACACAGAGTGGCAAATTGGGTAAAGAGTCAAGACCCATTGGTGTCCTGTATTTAGGAGTCCCATCTCACATGCAAAGACACACGTAGGCTCAAAATAAAGGGATGGAGGAAGATCTGTCAAGCAAATGGAAAGCAAAGAAACAGCAGGGTTTGCAATTCCAGTCTCTGATAAAACAGACTTTAAACCAACAAAGATCAAAAGAGACAAAGAAGGCCATTACATAATGGTAAAGGGATCAATTCAACAAGAAGAGCTAACTATCCTAAATATATACACACCAAATACAGGTGCAAGCAGATTCATAAAGCAAGTTCTTAGAGACCTATGAAGAGACTTACCTTCCCACACAATAATAATAGGAGACTTTAACACCCCAATGTTAATATTAGACAGATCAATGAGACAGAAAATTAACAAGGATATCCAGGACTTGAACTCAGCTCTGGACCAAGCAGACCTAATAGACATCTAGAGAACTCTCCACCCCAAATCAGCAGAATATACATTCTTCTCAGCACTGCATCACACTTATTCTAAAATTGACCACATAATTGGAAGTAAAACACTCCTCAGCAAATCTAAAAGAACAGAAATCACAACAAACAGTCTCTTAAACCACAGTGTAATCAAATTAGAACTCAGGATTAAGAAACTCACTCAAAACTGCACAACTACATGGAAAGTGAACCCTTCAAAAAAAAATCAATGAATCCAGGAGCTGGTTTTTTGAAAAGATCAACAAAATAGATTGACCACAGGCAAGACTGATAAAGAAGAAAAGAGAGAAGAAACAAATAGACGCAATAAAAAATGAAAAAGGGGATATCACCACCAATCCCACAGAAATACAAACTCCCCATCAGAGAATATTATAAACACCTCTATACAAATAACTGAAAATCTAGAAGAAATGGATAAATTCCTGGACACATACACCCTCCCAAGACTAAACCAGGAAGAAGTCGAATCTCTGAATAGACCAATAACACGTTCTGAAATTGAGGCAATAATTAACAGCCTACCAACCAAGAAAACTCCAGGACCAGACAGATTCACAGCCAAATTCTACCAGATGTACAAAGAGGAGATGGTACCATTCCTTCTGAAACTATTCCCATAAATAGAAAAAGAGGGAATCCTCTCTAACTCATTTTATGAGGCCAGCATCATCCTGATACCAAAACCTGGCAGAGACACAACAACAAAAAAGAGAATTTTAGGCCAATATCCCTGATGAATATCAATGTGAAAATTATTAATAAAATGCTGGCAAACTGAATCCAGCAGCACATCAAAAAGTTTATCCACCACAATCAAGTCGGCTTCATCCCTGGGATGCAAGGCCGGTTCAACTTATGACAGTCAATAAACGTAATGCATCACATAAACAGAAACAACAACAAAAACCACATGATTATCTCAATAGATGCAGGAAAGGTCTTTGACAAAATTCAACAGCCTTTTATGCTAGAAACTCTCAATAAGCTAGGGTTTGATGGACTGTATCTTGAAATAACAAGAGCTATTTATGACAAACCCAAAGCCAGTATCATAATGATTGGACAGACCTGGAAGCATTTATTTTGAAAACCTAAACAAGACAAGGATGCCCTCTCTCACCACTCCTATTGAACATAGTATTGGTAGTTCTGGCTAGGGCTGTCAGGCAAGAAAAGGAAATAAAGGGAATTCAATTAGGAAAAGAGGAAGTCAAATTGTCTCTGTTTGCAGACAACATGATGGTATATTTAGAACACCCCATCGTGTCAGCCCCAAATCTTGTTAAGCTGATAAGCAACTTCAGCAACATCTCAGGATACAAAATCAATGTGCAAAAATCATAAGCATTCCTATACACCAATAAGAGAAAAACAGAGAGTCACATTATGAGTGAACTCCCATTCACAATTACTACAAAGAGAATAAATTACCTAGGAATCCAACTGACAAGGGATGTGAAGGACCTCTTCAAGGAGAACTACAAACCACTGCTCAATGAAATAAAGGACACAAACAAATGGAAGCATATTTCATGCTCATGGATAGGAAGAATCAATATTGTGAAAATGGCCATACTGCCCAAAGTAATTTATAGATTCAATGCTATCCCCATCAAGCTACCACTGAATTTCTTCACAGAATTGTAAAAAACTATTTTCAATTTCATATGGAACCAAAAAGAGCCCGGATAGCCAAGACAATCCTAAGCAAAGAGAACAAAGCTGGAGGCATCATGCTACCTGACTTCAAACTATACCACAAGGCTACAGTAACCAAAACAGCATGGTACTGGTACCAAAACAGATATATAGACCAATGGAGTAGAACAGAGGCCTCAGGAATAACACCACATATCTACAACCATCTGATCTTCAACAAACCTGACAAAAATAAGCAATGGGGAAAAGATTCTCTATTTAATAAATGGTGCTCGGAAAGCTGGCTAGCCATATGTAGAAAGCTGAGACTGGATGCTTTCCTTACACCTTATACAAAAATTAACTCAAGATGGATTAAAGACTTAAATGTAAGTTCTAAATCCATAAAAAACATAGAAGAAAACCTAGGCAATACCATTGAGGACATAGGCATGAGCAAATACTTCATTAGTAAAACACTGAATGCAATGGCAACAAAAGCCAAAATAGACAAATGGGATCTAATTAAACTATAGAGCCTTTGCCCAGCAAAAGAGACTATCATCAGAGTGAACAGGCAACCTACAGAATGAGAGAAAATATTTGCAATCTATCCATCTGACAAAGGGCTAATATCCAGAATCTACAAAGAACTTAAACAAATTTAAAAGAAAAAAAACCAAACAACCCCATCAAAAAGTGGGCAAAGGATATCAACAGACACTTCTCAAAAAAAGACATTTATGCAGCAAGAGACATATGAAAAAAAGCTCATCATCACTGGTCATCAGAGAAATGTAAATCAAAACCACAATAAGATACCATCTCACGCCAGTTGGAATGGCAATCATTAAAAAGTCAGGAATCAGCAGATGCTGGAGGGGATGTGGAGAAATAGGAACGCTTTTACACTGGAACATCACACACCAGGTCTTGGTGGGGTGGGGAACTGGGGGAGGGAGAGCATTAGGAGGATTACCTAATGTAAATGATGAGTTGATGGGTGCAGCAAACCAACACAGCACATGTATATGTATGTAATAAATCTGCACGTTGTGAACATGTACCCTAGAACTTTAATAAATAAAAAAGAGGCAACATGAGTTTCAACATATTTGTGGAAGTTTTCTCCCCATTTCCAATGTCTCCTGAAGATTAAGTAGAGGACCAAAATGGATGCCTGCACGAGTACAGTGTTAAATAGAATTGGTGAGAGCAAAAATCTTTTCTTCTTCCACATCAGGAAACAAGCTTTCAATATTTTATCATTAAATATAATGTTTATGTCATTATTATTATTATTATTGAAATATATTTTAAACATAATATAGCATACAGATTTTAAATGTGGAGATTAATCAGTTTTGGTAAATGTGTACAGGCCCCAATAAGTTCCATGTGGTAGGAAGAATTCTTAGATGACCCCCAAATTTCCTAGTCTCTAGGGTTCACACCCTATATGATCCCTTCCCTCAAATGTGGGTAAGGTATGCAAATATGATGAAATATCACTCCCTTTATTATGCTTTGTTATAAAGACAAAGAGGTTCTGCAGTTATAATTAATGTCCCTAGTCAGTCGATTTCAATAAAAAGGGTGAGCCTAATGTAATTAGGTAGCTTTTATTTTAATTTAAATTTAATTTTGTTTTAAGTTCTGGGATACATGTGCTGAACATGCAGGTTTGTTACATAGGTATACATGTGCCATGGTGGTTTGCTGCACCTATCAACCTGTCATTTAGGTTTTAAGCCCCCCATGCATTAGGTATTTTTCCTAATACTCTCCCTCCCCTTCCCCCCCACCCCATTACAGGCCCTAGTGTGTTATGTTCCCCTCCCTGTGTCCAAGTGTCCTCATTATTCAACCCACACTTATGAATGAGAACATGAAGTGTTTGGTTTTCTGTTCCCGTGTTAGTTTGCTGAGGATAATGGTTTCCAGCTTTGTCCACATCCCTGCAAAGGATGTGAACTAATTTTTTATGGCTGTATAGTATCCCATGGTGTATATGTGCCCACATTTTCTTTATCCAGTCTATCATTGATGGGCATTTGGGTTGGTTCCAAGTCTTTGTTATTGTAAATATGCTGCAATAAACATACATGTGCAATAAACATACATCTGTATAGTAGCATGATTTATAATATTTCGGTATATACCCAGTAATGGGATTGCTGGGTCAAATGGTATTTCTGGTTCTAGATCCTTGAGGAATCGCCACACTGTTTTCCACAATGGCTGAACTAATTTACACTCCCACCAACAGTGTAAAAGCATTCCTACTTCTCCACATCCTCGCCAGCAGCAGCGGACACACTTCTGATTCATAAAAAAATAATCAGGCGTGTTGTGAACTGCCTATAGAAGGGTCCCTGTGATTAGGAAATGAGGGTGACTTTAGGAATTTAGAGTGTGACTTCTATCTGAAAGTAAGAAACATGGACTTCAATTCTACAGATGTGAGGAACTAAATTGTTCCTGCAACAACAAGAACCTGGACAAGGACCCTGGACTCCAGGTAAGACTGTAGCTTTAGCTAACACTTTCTCAACCCTTGGCAGAAGACTCAGCTATGCCATGCCTAGACTTCTGACCTACAGAAACTGTAAAATAATAAATGGAGGTTGTTTAAGTTACGAAGTTTGTGGTACTTTGTTATACAGCACCAGAAAACTAGTACATTCCCTCATGTCCCTTTCTAATTCATCTTATCCCAGAGGCTGCTCTAATTTCGATCGCCATATCTTAGTTTTGCCTATCCTAGAATTTCATATAAATTGCAACATATATGTAAATAAAATCTTTGGTGTCTGGCATTTTTATCCAAGTTGTACACATCAGTAGTTTGTTCTTTTTCTTGCTAAGTATTCTATCATATAAATATATTGCAATTTTATTATTTAATCACCTGGTTACGGCATTGGGTTGTTTCCATTTTAGGGCAATTATGAATAAAGCTGCTATTTTGAACATTGTAGCCCCCAGATCTTTTGTGGACATATGTTTTGTTTCTTTTGGGGAAGTACCTGGAGTAGAATTCCTGAGTCACAGGGAAGGTGAATGTGTGTAAGATTTGGCCAGATTATGTTCCAAAAAATTATATTATTTTTCATTCCTACCAGCAATGCATGAGCATGCCAGTACTTCTGCATCTTGCCAAAACTTGTTTTTGCCAGCCTTTTTAGTAGACCCTAGAGCAAAACTGGCAGAATTTGAATTACAGCATTGCAACTTAATGTATTACCTTGACCAAGTTACTCTCTGTCTCAGTCTTCTTATTTGTAAATTGAGCACAATATTTGTACCTAGTTCATAGGGTTGCTTTGGTGATTAAATGAGTTGATGTATGTAAAGTCCTTAGAATCATGCTTGACATTTGGTATTATATAAATGAAAGCTATTGTAATTGAATATTTTTGTACTTGTGTTCATGAAAAAGATTGGTCTATAATTTTCTTTCTTGTACTCAACTTTTAAGGTTTTGTTGACTTTCTGAATTGTGTTTATATTTATTGGCAAGTCTTCTTGTAATGATCCTTCAAATTTGTATCTTTAAATATAAACTCAATTTATTTCCATGTTGTTTGTATTTTCTTTTCTTCTTTTTATCGTCATTAATCTTGCCATTGTTTTTATCTGTTCTTAGTGTTTTCAAAGACTCACCTCTTAAATTTGTTGATCTGCTCCTTTGTAGGTTTATTTTCCTGGTCATTTGTTTGTGCTCTTATCTGCATTTTCTAGTTTTGGCAGATTAACTCTTCTCTTTTCCTCTTGTAACTTCTTAATTTGGGTGTTTTATTTTTCCATTCTTAGACTTTCTCGTAAAAATGTCAGCACTTAAGTCTAAGTCTACATTTCCTTCTATGTACACTGTTAGCTGCTACCAAAGATTTTTATATGAGGTTTTCTCATTAAAACTAGTTTTAAATATTTCCCAATTTTCACTATTATTTCTTTAATAAGAATTGCATATACATGTGATTTTTAAATTTCAATATCAGCATCTTTCCTGGTCATCTTTTTGTTATTGAATTTTATCAAATAGTTTTATGCATTGTTTGAAAAAATTGCATTTCTTATATCTTACATTGTTGTTTGTCAAATTCTGTGACATTTATTGAGACTGATTTATTGCCTAGGTTATGGTCAACTTTCCTAAATCTATGATATGTGTTTGAAAAAAGTGTGTTTTCTATGCATTAAGTATAGTTTTTTTGTTTGTTTGTTTTTAGACAGAATCTTTCTCTGTTGCCCAGCTGGAGTGCAGTGGTAAAATCTTGGCTCACTACAACCTTTGCCTCCCAGGTTCAAGTGATTCTCGTGCCTCAGTTTCCCAAGTAGCTGGGATTACAGGCTTGTGATACCATGCCTGGCTAATTTTTGTATCTTTAGTAGATATAGGGTTTCACCATGTTGGCCAGGCTAGTCTCAAACTTTTGGCCTCAACTGATCTGCCCACCTCAGCATTCCAAAGTGCTGGGATGATAGGCGTGAGCCACTGTGCCCAGTCTAGTATAATATTTCATATATCCATTAGTTGAGCTTGCTCATCAAACTCTTTAAAGTCATATATCCTTGCTGAATTTTTGCTTGCTTGATTATTTATTATTGAACATTAATTCTCTTTTTCACCTGTGATCAGTTATAATTTAAATCTGCTCCTAAAACAAGACATGAAAATTTATAACTTTATCAAGTTTGGCTTCTAATTTGGAATATTCTTGCTTTATAAATATATTTTGAGACTCTTTGATTAGTATTTGCCCCATAACTTTTTATATTTTATCTTCAATCATTTGGCATTTTTATATTTTTGGAGTTTCCTTAGTAAAGCACACTTAACTCAATGTATTATAAAAAATATAATTGACAATCTTTGTCTTGTAAGTGAAGAGTTTAATTTGTTTACGTTTTTGTTATTACTTTCTAAGTTTATTTCTACTTTCTTACTCGGTGCTTCCCATCTTGTCTTTCCATAACTGAGTAATATTTTCTACATAGTGTCATTTTCTTATTCTCCTGATTATTTCTTTATAGAAAACAAATATATCTTTCTGTGCTACTTTTTGGATAGCTTTTGGATAACCACCAATTTGGAGTCACTTTATCTGAGTTGACATGAATTTGTGCTACAGCCTCACATAATAAAAGGATTGCATTGTGATATCTCAGGGGAAGATTTTTCATATTCTTGTAGCAACAAAATTAAGATAGGCAAGATTCCTTGCTGGCCTCTTCTGCAGGGCACCCTGACACTGAGGATATAGTCCTGTTGTTCACCGGATTTATGTCAGGGAGTTTTATCGGAGTCTCCATTTTTGTCTGCTCTAGGTTGTAAGTTTCACACATGTTGTAGTCAGTGAAACTAAAACTCAGGGTCACTAGAGTTTTGTAGAAGTCATCAGAGTAGCTTAGACACTAGCTGACCTCTCAGAGTTCCTACTTTCACTTCATTTTTTGTCCTCTATTGGTTCCAACCTTTGTGTGTAGGGTTGTGTGTGTGTGTGTGTGTTTGCCATTTCCGTTGTATACTAAAATTTGTCTGTTTCATTATTTTAAAATGTTGCCTAAATTATTAGTTATCATCTTCAATAGGGTTGTTTAGGATATCCAATCTGTCACGATAGAAATGGAAGACAGTTAGGCTTTCTTAATATTTGTAGAATCTATCCCCTTTCTCTGCCTTACCTTCCGCTTTTTAAGTTTAGACCTTCATCATTTGTCAACTGGATTCTGGTTTCACCCTACTTCACATCGTGGTGATGTCGAATTTTCATGGTGTTCTCCTTGAGTTTGGCATAAAATTTAAATTCCTTAGAGAACACAGAGAAGGAACAGTCAATAAGGATTGACTAAAACGGAAGAGTGAACTATTAGGGAGCAGAGCCAATTCAAAAATTGAGTAATCGAAAGTGTATCTTGAAGAATATAAGACCATGAAATTATATCATTTTACTTTTTAGTCTAAAAGCACAGATTTCTACTTTGTATCTGAGAGAAAAATCAAATTCCCCAAGTTCATCACTTGTATTTCAAAGCACATTATTTGCTTAATCTAAAAAGATCTTTGACAGCAAGTTTCAAGTACTTAAGAATGCACAAGACTTCTTGTCCATGAATAGAATGAACAGAGAGATGGATATATGTCTCATTATAGAAGTCTTCCTGAATGATAATTCTGTTGCAGATGGATAATGATATGTTGCCTCTCTTTGCTGTTATCGAGCATTAGATTGTTATTAACACTGTTTCATTTTCTATTACCTACAAAGTGGGGGTGGGGGAGAACTAGATTCTTTTTATAATACATTTTAAAGCTTATTTTATCAATGTCTAGCATACCATGATTTTAAAAGCACGTTATTACTTCCTCAGCTCAATTAATTTAATACTAATTTAAAAACCTACAATCATCAATGGTAAGTAGGGGTTCAAAAAATAATGAATCAGATAATACTTTATATTATTTTTTCATTTGTCTGTTTGCATGAAAGACACACACTCACACATTCATCTTCATTAGCAATCCAGTTGAAAAAAGACCTGGTACTTTAAGTTCCTGGAAGGAAAGGGGAAGTTTTATTGATAACATATCAATGCATCTAATACATTGGCAAACTTTTATTTAGTAAAAACTCTTTAAAGAGCAAAAAGCAAGTTTTGTGAAGAATATTGCCATGATTATAAACAGACGAAGAAACACAGATGTTAAAATAACAGTGTTGATGTAGATGTTTCAGAGAAACGATATGTAGTCAATAATTCCTAACCAAAGCCCTGTAATGGATAACAGGCCTAATATATTCACATAGGTGGGCACCAAACTCAGGTTAGACAAAAGCCGCTTTTCAGGAAAGGGTTATCTAAGATTGGATGACTGACTTCATAAAGCCTTCTGCTTTGTTTTATTAAGTGTCTTCATATCTTTTGCTTGTAATTTCCCTATAATCGGCTATGGTTAAAACTGGGCTGCTCTAACTCAAAATATCCAGGCCTTGCTGATTTTCTTGTCTTAATTGTTTCCTGTGACACAGCCATCAAGTAAAGCTGAAACATCATAGTATTGTTGCCTTCTAGACCAATACAGTCCAACAGTAATATAAAGCAGTCCTAAAGTGCAAGCCACATACGTAATTTAAAATTTTCTAATATATTTTAAAAAAGGAAAAGGAACAGAAGAAATCAATTTTAATAATGAATTTTTATTTAACTCCATGTCCAAAATATTACAATTTTGATATATAATTTTTATAGAGATTGGGTCTAGCTCTGTCACCCAGGCTGAAGTGCAGTGACGCGGTAATGACTCACTGCAATCTCAAGCTTTTAAGCTCAAGCGATCCTCCTGCCTAAGCCTCCTGTATAGCAAGGACTACAGGCATACACTCCCCTACCTGGTTATTTTTTTTATTATTATTCTTTGTAGAAACAGAGTCTCACTATGTTGCTCAGGCTATTAATCAGATATTTTAAGTTATATTTTTATACTAAGTCTCCAAAATCTTGTGCCTATTTTACACTTACAGCACATCTCCATTTGGACTAGGCATGTGCCAAGTGCTCAATAGCCATATGCAGCTAGTGGCTCCTATATGGACAGCACAGTTCTAGATTTAAAATATATATATTTTAAGAATTACAGGGCCAGGCATGGTGGCTTACACTTATAATCCCAGCATTAATTGAGGCTGAGGTGGGATGATTGCTTGAGCCCAGGCATTCGAGACCAGCCTGGGAAACATAGTGAAACCCTGTCTCTATGCAAAAATAAAAAAAGTATTTGCTCAGTGTGGTGGCACATGCTTGTGGTCCCAGCTCCTCGAAAGGCTGAGGTAGAAGGATCACTTGAGCCCAGGCAGTCGAGGCTGCAGTCAGCTGTTATCACACTATTGCACTCCAGCCTGGGTGACAGAGTGGTACCCTGTCTCAAAAAAAAAAAAAAGAAAAAAAAAAGAAGAAGCTCACAAAACAGCTATTTTGATTAGACTCAGCTGCCTTCACTCCATCTCTGTGAAAATAGAATATTGGGAATGTGCTTAGCTTTCATCTTAAACCTTGGGAAACTGAAATACTCATCTGGTCTTTTGTTTGTTTATTTGTTTGTTTTTGAGACAGAGTTTCACTCTGTCTACCAGGCTGGAGTGCAACAATGCAATCTCGGCTCAGTGCATCCTCCGCCTCCTGGGTTCAAGCGATTCTCCTACCTCAGCCTCCCAAGTAGCTGGGATTACAGGCGCATGTCACCACTCCCGGCTAATTTTTGCATTTTTAATAGAGACAGGTTTCACCATGTTGGCCAGGTTGGTCTCGAACTCCTGACCTCAGGTGATCTGCGTGCCTCGGCCTCCCAAAGTGCTGGGATTACAGGTATGAGTTGCCATGGCTGGCCTCATCTGTTTATTTAAAACATATTAACTCTGTTGATTGTGTGTTGTATAGTGCATTTGGTGCTGGGGTGAATGTCATAAATAGTCCCCATTCTTCCATTCTTACAAAGCTTACATTATCATAAGAAATATGGACAAATACACATTGTTGAACATTTTGTGCAACATGGAACTTAGAAACTCTTCTAAGTGTACTATTATTTTCTCCAAATGAGAAAAGGTTAGTCAATTAGCTCCTTGCTAGAATGTCATATCTGTCTCCATAGCTCTTCGCTCTCCCAAGCTGAAGTTATTGGTTGGTACCTAGAGGCTCCTGGGGCAGGGTTTTCAACCTTGGCAGCACATTCAGAATCTCCTGAAGAGATTCTTATGGTTACCAAAGCCTGGGAACTTCCCTAAGAAATTGTGATTTAATTGATCATATGGTTTGGCTGTGTCCACACCCAAATCTTGAATTGTAACTCTCATAATCCCCATGTGTCATGGGAAGGACCCAATGGGAGGTAATTGAATCATAGGGGCAGGTTTTTCCCATACTATTCTCATGATAATGAATAAGTCTCACAAGATATGATGGTTTTATAAATGGGAGTTCCCCTGCACAAGCTCTCTTGCCTGCCTCCATGTAAGACATGCCTTTGCTTCTCCTTTGCCTTCAACCATGATTGTGAGGCCTCCTTGGCCATGTGGAACTGTGAGCCCATTAACCGAACTTTTTTCCTTTAAAAATTACCCAGTCTCTGGTATGTCTTTATTAGCAGTGTGAGAGTAGACTAATGCAATTGGTCTGACCTCTAATTACCAGGTGGTTCTCCTGTGCCGTCAGTGTTGTCTGAGGAGAAATTCAAGGAGATGGCCATGGGAAATGGAGCAAGTCACCAGTGATAGCAGTCCTTTTCTAACCTTCACTCACAACAAAATAATTAAGCTTTGGATTTGTCTCAAACACCAAGTCGTAAGGTCTTTACCCAAGTTCCTTTTACCATATTCTGCTCACTTTAGAAATCATGAAACATTTAGCTCATGCTAAATTTTCTGCTGGGTCTAGAATCTGTAGGGGGAAAAAATAATACATTTTCCTCTATACATCTTAGATTCATTGACGGGGCCCAGTAAGACAGACTCACAAAAGACAGATTAACAAAAGAAAAACAAGCAGAAGTTTATTAACATGTGCATCACACATACACATGTTACTCAGAGATGAGTCACTCAAAGAGGTTGGTTAGAACTTGAGTTTATATAGTATCTTAACAAAAGAATAATACTTTTTAGAGAGGTGAAAAGACAAAAGGAAAAACTTTGAGCTTCTAGGCATGGAAAATTGTGGAAGGCAAATATAGAGAGGGAATTTATGAGAGAGAAGAGCTAGAGAGTAGTGTTTGTTGTATAGATTCCTCTATCACCACCTTGGGGCTAATATGTATCTAGAGTTGTCTCTGGTTATAAATTTCTGTCCTTTCTGCTAGAGAGAAGAGGAGGAGAAGGCATCTTCTCCTCCTTCTGAAGAGAAGACATCTTCTTCTCTTCTGTAAAGAGAAGACATCTTTACAAACTTATATCTTATTTTTAATCAAACAGGGGAAGGGCAGCTAACTTCTATCTGTTTCTTCTTGATTGCGTTCAGCCAAAATTATCCTTATGCAAAAGTGGCTTAACTTGGGGTGACACATCTTGCTACCCTTCAAGTTCACTAAATCTCTACTCCAAGACAAGTCTATGTGATCTATTGGAGAGTTCTTTTCTATGTTTTGATCCAGTTTACCTAGAGTGTGGTCCAAGAGTTTGCATTTCCAACAATATCCTAGGAGTTGCTATTTGCTTGTCCAGGGCTCACATTTTGAAAACTACTGCTCTATGGAATATAGGTCTGGATTTCTTAAATTGCTTGCAGCTACTGCTCCCACCCCCCACCATCCCACATGCAACTTGTTCCACTCCAGTGAATATGTTCACTTAATTCCCAGAATCTGCTGGCCTACCCTGTCTTACTGCACTTTCTATTTCTATATCTAGCTCTGTAATGAGATATACTTATGCTCTGACAAATGTAATATAGTGTGAGCTTTGTAGTAATGGAATCAATAATACTATTGTGGCTTTTCAGATAATCCTCACTTATCAGTGAGCACTGCATGTGAGGCAAGCTCAAATTAGAACTTTTATTGCCCTGGAAATTTTGTAGTATTTTATGTAGAACTCAAGGTACAATGTCATGTATTTTGGACAATATGAGAACAAAAAAAGGATGAACAAAGAGACATAATTCAGGGAGGGTAAAGTCGTCAAGTTCAAATAAAACAAGATCACCCCATCTTCTTGGGGAAGAATTTGTTCCTACTTTGTTCAACTTGGTCAGTCTTTTGAGACATAGGTGGTCCTTGATGTTGTATGCTTGATATTCTTATAGTTTGTCCCCTTCCCCTTTCTACTTTACGGCCAGCTTATTCCACACCCATAGAAACCCCCTTATCCTTCTTCACCTTTCTCCATGATACATTGAGAGATGTTAGCAAAGTATATCAATTCCCAGCTTCCCTTTCCACTAAAAATGACATACCCATAATATAATCCTAGTCAGGAAGATGTAGACGTAAGTTTCTAAGGAGGGCTTTCCTTCCCAGATACAAAGACAAACCTCATAATGAGAAAACATTACCCTCTGTCCCTGCTGAGACACAAACACGATGTCTCATAAGTTCAACAGCCATATTGCAAACCAAAAAGACAACAAGAAATTAGGAGTGCAGGTTTTTGATAAGATCTTTAAGTAGTCAAACCAGTCCTGAACTGCCTACAACTAAACTTTTTGTTATTTGAGAATGATAATCTCCAGTTTTATTCATCCCTTTGTTTGTCAAGTTTATTGTATAAGCCAGATTCAGTCCTGACTGGTATACATACAGAACTCTTAAACTACTCTTTAAACTACTAACCTACGACTGCTCTAAATATCAGTTTGTTAATAATGACTTTAAGCCCTTACCTTGTTGGTACTGCCAAACAAACCTTACCACTGGGGTAAAAGACCCAGACTGCCTTACCAGGCTACAAGAATATTTGCACGTAGAAGCTGAGGGAAATTATTCCTTCCCTACCTCTCCATGGTCCTAACAATCAACATCTGCAACATGAAAGAAGTGGCCCTGGAAGCTCAGGATTTCTGGGGGCATGTAGTTTGTTTGCTCATGATGGTCTACATTCTTTTGTCCAGTTAAACCTTCTTTCTTGCCTCACCTATATCCTGTACCCAATTTTGGTGAGTGGAACCAGAGTCTGTGCTGCATTTTCAGCAGATAGCTGGAGAACGGCATTTCCTCTCATCGGTCACCTTGGTATATTGGTGGAAGCTGTTTTTTAACTAGTATTTCTGTAGTGAAAAAGAGACTTTGCCACTGAATATGCAAAGACTAGATCCTTCTAAATTTACAAGCATAACAGAAACAAAGACTTGCAAAGGGGACACAGAAACTTGCTAGTTAAATTATTAACCAAGCAAAGCTCAGTAAACTAAGGGGAGAAGTGCTATGTTTAATATTTTAGAACATTTTAAGTCCCTGTAGTAGTGGGCTACAGTGCTTTATTCAAGATTAGTTCCACATAAACTTGCCAAGATAAAGAACTTCTGTCAAATGACTCTTTGTTTCCCAGCTGCTTTTCGATTAGCATACAACAGTCATAGAGCCACATCTTGTGATCTTTGAGCTGCTAAACAGTTTGAATACACCAGAATTTTACATTAAATGAAAATGACTATTAAAATGCATTTGAGTTTATGATGATTGGGCCTCTGCAGTCTTACACACTGAGCAGTTCTGAAATTTCTGATGACTTCCTCTTCTCATAATTTTGTACTGCATTTTAGCATTCTGAGCTTAAGAAACACAAATTCAATTTAACTTTCATATTGCTCATTTCTAAACAAAAACTCCACATTTCTTCTAAAATGAAAAAGTATTATAAACTTACCTAAAGGCAAAAATGTTCAGCAGTAATCTGGGCCACATACAAAAACTTTCCAATAGAAGAAAATGGTTTTCAGTGGCAGTCTTTACATTTTTAATTCCTTGTGTTATGCTTATAGTGTCAATGATTTTACTATCAAGTCAAAATGAAAGCCTTGGCAGCAAGGTCCCTTGAAGAGTGAACAAAGCAGGTTAATTAGAAGCATTTTGGGTTTTTTTTTTTTAGTTGCAAATTCTCATGAGTGAAAGAAATGAAGTAGAAATCTCATAATGCAAAAAGAAAATGGCATTATTTTTATACTCACAGATGAATAAGCTAGATCCTAGAAAAACTATATGTTACGGAAAATCTATAACAATAGTGGAATTTTTTTTCCTAAGAAGATTGGCCCCATGCCCCCTTTCTCACTTTGAGTCTACTTCTTATTGCTACCACAGCATCAGCATTTACATGTAACCTTCTCTTCTCCCCTCTGTTTCCCTATAGCTGTGAACCCCAGCTTCTAGCTCTTTTTGCACTATGTTTGAACAATAAGTGGATTTTGTGTGTGTGCAGTTGCAGTGATCTATAGTGCCTTTCCATGTTCATCATGGATATCTTCCACTTCCCAGATTACCTCCGGCACTTCTGAGCCAGCTTCTCCCACTGTGCAGCATGCTCCCGGGATAAATTCCCTGCCATCAGTTGCTGCGTGGGCAGCAAATGCAAGCTAATTTTAACCTTAGCTTAACCAAAGCATTATTAGAATCTTAAAACCACAGAACACACATTATATGGCAGAGACCAAAGACAAATAGGAGTGATTTGGGGGAAAAGTATGGAGCTCTGTGATGTTGGGGGTTATTCCAATGTCTGATTCTCTCAGTGAATACCCATAGCTGAGAACAGAGTTCTGTTTAAAAATAGTTTTGCATATTTATTATTCCTGAAGCACATGTCAGACAGACAATATTTATCTGGGTCAGTGAGCTCAGTTGGTACAGTGCTAATAAGGCCAAAAGCATGGACTCTTTCCCCATAGAAACCGGGAAAATTGACTCAGAGAAAGAAAACAAACCTATTCTACATTCACACGTTGTACCCCCAAACCTGGCCAGACATCTTGCAAATGCATGCCGTGAGTAACAAGTGAGGTGGGTAAGAGACAGTGTGCTGCCTTGCAGTAAGTCCAATCAATGCAAGTGTTCTAGAGTTGACTCCAAGCTTAGATCCTTCAGGAAGCATATCAGGATTGTGATTGATTAGGAGTGTTGGAATTCAAATGCTGGACACAACTGGCATATAGATGCATATCACTGCAGCTTGCTATAGAAAATTGTAAGATAATATTATCTATGCTGATGTACACATTATTTTAAAGAATTAATAGTGAGTTCTTTATGGTTTCCACTATTTTCAGGGTTTATCTCTTATAAGTGACTCTGACTCTTGGCCACATAGGAAGACACCATATGGAAATATCATCTACTTTGGAGTCAGAGAACCAAGATCAAATCCTTCTTTCATCATTTAGTTATGGCATGACCTTGGGCAAGATACTTACATTTTCTAAACTGGGTTTCTGCATATGCAAAATGAGGGTATAACAGAGTTATTGAGAGGATTCTGTGAGATAAGTTATCTAAAGCTATTAACTTAGTGCCTGAGACATAGTAAACTCTCCACTAATGATGGCTTTTATTCTTATTATAGCATAGGATAACATACAAAAATGACAAGCAAGTGACAGAATCATAATAGGCAATCAGTAAAGATCAATTCTCACCCTTCCTCTCTGGTTTGACTGGTTTCTGCTGTTTTAATGTAGGTATCACCCTTCTTTCATGGTGTTTCATTTATTTTATCTTTGCAGGGTATTTTCTGTCCTCCTTGTTCAGGGCCTCCCTATTTCTTCTGTCGCTAGTCCAGGTGTGCTGTGTCCTACATCACTTCATTCCTATGTTGACTGAGTTCCAAGGTCCTTTTTATGGAGCAGCCCTCTTTTTATTTAACTTTCTCTCGGGTTCACTCATTGGAAGATTTATTTATCCATCCAAAGAAAACTATATTAGTGGTGGTGTTCAGGAAGCCAGATGTGAGGTATGTATTTGGAAGTTATAGGCCACTTAGTTTCCAGAAGGTTAAAAATATTACCTCTTTATAGACCTTTGATTTGTCCATGAACTGGATTCAGTATTGGTGCCACATTCAATCTGCTGAATAAGTGTTTTTTAATTTTTTTCCTGCTCAAAATGAAATTGAGAGGGGGCTTGATGAAAATAAATTGGTGGGTATGAAAGAGATTTGTAATGCACCTTAGCTCTATTCTCACAGGTTAGGTTTCTCCAAATTTACTGTTTGAGCAGCGACTCTGATGCTGTTGCCATACATCAGTGATGTATGTGGCTGAAGTCGCTGTACTCAATGTTTCCATTTGCATCTTGGACAGTGCTTTTAATTCACCTTCTAAGCCAATAAGGAAGAAAAACCTCATTTGCATCTCTCATGGGGAGGCTCTTTTTTAATATTCAAGAAAGTGCATCTGTGGGTACCATCAAAGGCCTTTGATGAGAGCCCCACCAGAGAAGTCCATGATTCTAGGAATTTTGTCTGGTTATTCTTTGTTCATTGCCAACTAGCTCTGAGCCCAGATCTCTCCTCACTTTTTCTTTTTTCATAATATGTCTTAATCAGATTTTATATATTCTGTTATAAATTCAATTGTTTTTCAGTTTGTCACCAACTGTGAATTTTCTAGACATTCTGGATTCACTCATGGCCTTGTAGTTATATCTGACCTTCATTTGTGTTCTGTAGAAGTTTTGAAAACTTTTGGTAGGGATCACAAGGAGACATGATGTTGGATGCCAGGGTATTGGTATGGAAGGTCCAGCCAAATGAACCAAATGAATAGAGATCAATACATTGCATTCTTCTAAATAATAGAGTTGTTTGGAGGATTCAGTGAGATATTAAAGCTATTAACTTAGTGCCTGGAACACAGTAAGCTCTCCATTAATGATGGCTTTTATTATTATTACAGCATAAGATAGCATATGAAAAGTGACTGTGTAAGTGAATTACTTTTCTTGAAAACATTTTTCTCTGAACCCATTCTTGGATATATCATCTAGCCTGGTCTAAAATGAGTTCTCTCCCAACCCTTCTTCATGATGTTGTCCACCCATAAAAGCAAAGGTTTTCTCCTCAGATATTTTCCAAAGAATTCTTGTGGCATCTGATAATTGGCACACCAGGAGGAGGCTATCTTTGGCGTGGCTAGAGAGGCTGACAGTTGGCCTACAACCTAGGAGGCCATGCTCCAGTATTTTCTCACCACCCCATGAATAGTGTGAAAGACACATGGTCAAGTTTATTCACTCATCAAACTAATGCATATGGAGCTCTTATAGACGATTAAACACTCAATATAGAAGAATGAAGAAGACATTGTTTCTGCCCATCATCCAACGGGGAGAGACAAACAGATACATAAACAAATCATAACACAGGTTAATTTATAGATAATTGACCTTTTTGATACTTCATTTATCTATTGGCAATATTTCCTGCTTTTCAAATCTATTGAAATATTTTAGGTAGATGTTGCCTCCTATGCCATGTTTCTCTTCAGTCTCACTCTATCCATATTGGTCTCCACCATTTTTTTGTTTGTTTGTTTTTAAATTTCTTTTCTTTCTTCTGCGTCTTCAGTCAATCAGCTCCATCTAATTTTCTCTTTGATGAGCTGCAGGAGCAGTATGGTAAGTTTCAGTTTGTTTGCTGGCTCCCAGATCACCGACTAAATGTAGTGAGACCCTAAAATCACTTGGTAAGGCTCTGAGTCAAATCTCCAATAAAATTATGCACTGGCACATACTTGAATCAAAGGCAAACATAGACCACTTTTTGTTGATGAACTCTCTTGAGTCAAGGACTCAAATTTCAAAACCAAATATACTAACAAGGAAAGCTATTTATAATGTATTTCTTCATTAATTCAAACTGCCTTCACATTTTTTCCCCCAAAAACTCATAGGACCCAGAACAGCAAGTATATTATTTAAAAGGTTGTATTTTAATCCAATTACAAAATATAAAGACTCTCAATTAGGCAAACTAAGACTTGTGAATATTCACATAAATTTATTTATTTTTTCCTGCCATTGAATATCAAGGCCTGGCAAGTCATTATCTTTTTTTATACTGAATGAACTGATTAACAGCAATTACAATTATCAGAAGTGAAATGTTTAACAGAGGTGACATTTGGGTGCTCATAACTGGGTTTGAAAGTCACCACATTATTGAGATGGATATGAGAAGTTACTGTGTTATTTTACCTTGTTCCAGTAGGCTCAGTCCTATGGGCAATAGTTTATCACAGAGGGAGGTCAAGAGGTCCATAAAGTTAAAAATAGGATCCAGTAGAAATGTTGCAGAGGGTCATACATTTTCAGAAATCATAGAATTTGAGCATTCTCAGACTATGTTGTCTCTTTACAAGTTGGGAATTATTCTCTGACCACACAACTGGAATAAATGTATTTGTGTGTCTATCTATTTTTCCCTTTTGTTACATGTCTTCTGTATTTGTATCTGTTCTTTATTTTTCCTTTACCCTCTAAAAAAATGATTCTTGTTAAGGAACTACTATGGAAGAAGTGTTTCTGTTTGTTTTGTGTACCAGAATCCTGAGATTTTGAGTTATGTCTCTAGGTTTAAGCAACTATCTATAAAAATAATAGAATGAATCATTACTAAATCTTAATCAAACTATGGAGATATTGCTATGGAATGAGATCTGCATACACTTTACTTAGGTTCAATTATAAATGAAGCTTGGTCCTAATGTTAACATCAAATTCAACCCTTCTTTCAATGGGTGACATTCTTAAGTAAATTCAGCTCAAGAGATTGACTTTGGCTTCTTTAGGTTTGGATTCTTTTCTTTGACTTTTGTTTCCAGTACTGCTTTGCACCCTTGCTGAAGAGTAAGCTCTGTAAGGCAAGACTTGTGTCAATTTTGCTCACTTCTGAATCTTCCATGCCAAGATGGTGCTAAGTCTTATTAGTATGTTAACCAATCCCTCTATTTCCTACGATGGTAGTCACTTATGCTTTTCTGTATAATTGTCACATGTTTGTGTCTACAGTTCCTACAAATGAATATGTATGTATGTATGTATACATATATATGTATGTATAGAGATAAATTTTTATTTATATATATAAATATATATACATACATACATACACATGATACACCTTTTTTTAACTAACATGTCACCATTGTACTTATTTTAATTCTAAGATGGAAATTGGCCTGGTGTAATAAGGGAGTTTTTGATCTAAAATAATTTACACAACTTAGTGTCTGGTAACATTGGGCAAAATAATTAACCTCTTTGAGCCTAAATTTTCTCACCTACAAAATGGATGCCTATCTCACAGGTTGCTGTCAATTTAAATATGATAATATACATGAAGTGCTTAGTATAACATTTCACACCTAATGTATGATCAATAAATGCCATCACCATGGGGGAGTTGGTCTTATTCTCTCATTGTGGTTGCGATGTGTGGGACATGATAATTATAAGGTTATGAAATTACTTAGTGTATATAGACAATGTCTGACCAGTTACTGACTATGAGATCTTGTCTGTATGACAAGGCCTAATCAGCCATAGCATAATTGAATTGCTTATTTTGGCTTTAACAATCAGTTCTGCACAATTAGTTACTATCAAGCTATTCAAAATGAATGAAGTTCCTGCTAGTGAAAGATTACTATGCAAACTATGTCTTTACTATTTGAAATATTATAATGTGACTTGATGCAATTATAAATAAAGATTCCTTCCCCAATACCCAAAGCTAAAATATTGGTTAAAAATTGTTTGTATCAAAGTAAGCAAGATGTCTATATATTAGTGTCAATATATTTGTTCCACTGGGTTGTAGATTTTAAACATTATCCAAATGCTAAATTTAAGTTATTTTCTCAGGCATATAGGACTACAAGGGTGTACAGCAAACAGTATTAGAATTATCTTTGTATATTTACTCAAAATTCTCCCACACAATTGCTTCAAAATTCCAAAGAGATATTGGTGTCAAGTTTACAATCCTCTGAAAATTCAACGAAAAAAAAGATACTGGAAAATCACAGTTACTCACTTGATACTTTATCAAGTTGCATTTGACATCTTCATGAGGTTCTAAAGAGGTTCTACAGAGAATACCTGGGCCCATCTCCAGTGCTACCCAAATGCTGGAACTCAGTCGTGTCTCTTCCTGGGCCCACTTCTGCCATTTTGATTATCTTCTTCGCCCCTGAGGCATCAGGGTTTGGGATACTTTATTTACTTTTAGAGAGAACAGAGTGACTTCAATAAGAAGTAAGGAAAAGCTATTCAAAAAGTGAGATTCTACAAAGCTAGGTGTGTGAGGAGAATGGGAAAGTCCCCAAGGCAAGGTGGATGTTGCCCGAGGTGAGCACCTGCATGCAAAGGATGAGTATAGAGGAATGAATGGCTCTTAGTGGCTATCAGGGAAGTTTCAATCTAGCAGCAGTCATGGGTTTCAGAGAGTCAACCCTGAAACCATTTAATTTTATTTTCTCAGGCATATAGGGATATCATTTCTTAATAAATCATGTCCTGATAATTGGTTAAGGGTGGAATCCATAAACTGAGAAAGACCAACAGCCTATCTTCTTCCACCTACTGTGCATGTCTAGCCCATCTTTATGCTTTATTTCTATCACTTGCTTTAAAAGTACTGCTGTCAGTTATACGATTGGCTTCATTTAACAAATACTTACATAGCACTTATTGTATGCTGAGCACTACTCTAAGAATTTTAAAAATATTAGCTCAGTGGTTCACAACTGGGGCAATGTCTGGAAACAATTTTGGTTGTCACAATTTGAGAGGAGGTGTTACTACAATAAGTAGAGGCTAGAGATGATGCTAAATATGCTATAATGCACAGGACAGCCCATCTCCCCTCCATCCCACCCCCAAAAAGGAATTATCTGGCCAAAAATATCAGTAGTATCATTGTTGAGAAACTCTGTATATTGACTCATTAATCTTCTTAACAGCCCTATTAAGTAGATACTGTTATTATCCTCATTTCATAGATAAGGAAAGTGAGACACAGAGAGGTTAACAAACTGGTTCAAGGTCACACAGTTGACAAGTGGCAAGGCTGATACTGAAGACCAAGCATCCTTTCTCCATAATCTGTGCTCTACCACCACACCAGGCTGCTTCTCTCTCTCATGGTTATGTGCAGGTTATCTTTGCTACTTTGAAATCTCTTCAAGAAAAGCCAGACTTCATCTCATCCCATTTTCCGACTTTTAGACCAGCCCCCAGACAATGCTGTCTTTGTTCTGGGTTGTCCATCGCTTATGTGAACGTCTTGTTATTCTGTTATTGTGAGAATATCAGAGGCAGGGAATTTACTCATCCCCTAAACTGGTCCCAGCTCACAATGCATCCTCAACCCCGCTCTAGGATATTCATTCTCTTTATCCTCTTCAATACTTCTAGCCTTTTGGCTATTTTAAAGCTAGTTTATGTAAGCTTTGGAAGGCAGGTAATGAATAATGAAATTCAAATGAATCTGTTTTGTGACAAGTTAGCATCCCTGAAGAAGGTGTGAATACACAGTTTGGAAACTTATGAATAAAATTAAAATTAGCCCATTATCTGGGCATTCTTTATAATAAGACTTCTTAGGTTCTTACATTTCTTTTATAAATATATTATTTGACAGTTGCAAAAATTTATGTGAACTTGCATGATAAAGTCACCCTTACCCTCCCCCAAATAAAAGTAGGACTGGGTATTTATGTTATCTCTTTGCAGTACTGTGTGTACATTTACTGAGAAGACAGAGGATTTCCAAGCAATACAAGAATTCTGTCACATAAAAGATCCGATGGGAAACATATCAAAGTGTAAGTTTCAAAAAAAGCTACTCTGAAGTTTGCAAAACACTTGGCGTCCATCAAGCAATGTGTAGGTGGACAGCTTTGGTCTCAGTAAATCAGAAACAAGGAGTAATAATTAGGCTTCATTTTGCTTTCCTTCACAGTGCTGGATTGCTGGTTCTGTTTGCGTGCTGGGAAACCATCACACTTTAACCGTAACTGCCTAGGTCTTCTGATGCCATGTTACAGATGGCCTGTGATCTGGGAGCACCCAAAGCAACATGCTGAAACTGAATACAATTCCCTTTACTTCACAGTTCTTATTTCCAGGCAAGCATCATTACCAACCCTGGGTTTGCCGACAGAGAGGAGCAGAGAAGAGAGGAGGGGGAGGGGAAGCAAGGAGAGGAAATGAGTCCTTCAGCATTTAGAAAAAAAAGGGGGGGGGGGGAACCAGCAAAGAGAATGATAGGACAAAAACTAGGGTAGTGTTGTCTTTCAAAAGCCAGGAAAGAAATATACTAAAGTAGATACAGCAAACACCTGCATCAAATTCGGTGTGATAGATTAAGTTCAATAGGCTGGGAGTTGATCCTCAGGTTTGGCAACACAAAGGCCATGGAAAACATTGAAGATGTGTCCTGGCAAACATTTCTGCTATGGAGAGGATATCTTGAAGTAAGAGGAACTCAGGAAAAGAGACTGGGATTCCAAGGACCTTCTCATTCTCTCTCTCTCTTTGCCATCCTGCATCTGATATTAGCCCCCTACTTCTGGTAACAGAGGTGATCGCAATTTATCTAGAGTTGTTTTAGTGGAGTCTTGGGAACAAACTAGATTGGGGTAAGCGGATGTGGGAAGGTGAGGAAGAAGAGGTACCAAATACGGACATCTCTTTGGAAGATTTTTATTATAAAAGGAAGCAAATAAATGGGTGAGAGCTAGAGGAACACATGGGATGAAGGGAGGTTTGTTTTGGTTTATTTTGTGGCTTAGATTAGAGATAATGCAGCTTGTTAGTAAGCTGGTGGGGTTAACCTAGAAGAGATGAGAGAAGGTAAAGGAAGAGCAGGAGGAGAGAGGTATGAGAAATAGATAAGAGAGAAAAAGAGCTGTTAAAGAGAGATGAGAGAGAGATGAGGGACAGGTGATAAATGAAGGAAGGAGCTGAAGCCTTGAGAAGGTGAGAAGAAATGAAATTGGGTGCAGCATAGAGAGGGTAGCTTAGATATGAACAGGGACACAGGACAGTTCACCACTTTTCACCAGAGGTAAAAAGTGTACGGGGAAAAAGGCTTACCCACAGATGCAATTCTAACTAGTGCTACCGCCTGGTTTCCTGACCATGGAGTTAGTTCTTCCCATGAATTACGTTGTTTCTGGCCACTTCCTGTTCATCCTGTTCATCCTGGTCTCCTGACCCTCTTCCTGTTCATCCTGGTCTCCTGACCCTCTTCTCCTCAGATCATGGACCCTGTCACCAGAAGCAGGGCTGATATGAGATGCAGGATGGCAGAGAGTGAGAGGGAGCCAGAAGGCCCCTTCTGCCCACGAAGCCCTAGACACTGTTCCTGAGTCCCTCTTTTGTTCTTTGATATCTTCCCCATCACAGAAACAGTCACAGGTCATGTCTTCAGTGTTTTACTGCTAATCTAAGCTGACAACTAGGGAAAATGAACTTTGTTTTTGCTTTCCTCGGAGACCAGAGACTTTGGAGCCAGAGACTTTCGCTGTCTGTTCACATTTTGCTGCAGAGAAAGAAACCAAAAACATGGAATGTTGTTGTTGCCTTTCAAACATTGAAATTTGTACCTAGACACATAAATCTTCAATTAAGTGTGGTCCATTACAAATGGCAGAATCACTGAGTCTTTCTAAACAGTGATTCTGATTCCAACATTCAAATTCTCCTTTGTGCTGTGTATCTTGGCAGAAGGACACAGGTGAGAAGCACCACGGGCTTCACAGTGAACAAGATGCTGGGACATGGATCTGCCACTCAGTTGGCTAGCTGGAGAAATTCTGTCCTATCAAAACTTTCCACCCAACATATTTATTATGTTACCTCACATCATTTGGAGTTGAAGGTCTCTGTGCATTAGGTAGAAGTGGCATAAATAATTCCATTGTTTAATTTTGAAAATATACATACAGGGAAAGAGCTTTTCCCTCCTCAATAACCAAGCTCAGCCCGTCTTAGAAATTGGTCTTCTAAATCCCAGTAAGGGCCCCATGTGGTTGATGGTTGCATTATTGAATTTATTTGGAAATTTAAAATGCCCCTTTGGATGGAAAGATTAACAGATATTTTGCCAAATTCATTTTTAAAATTTCAATTTATTTTCAAAAAGTTAAATCACTTCTTGTTCCCAGGCAACACTGAATTGAGTTAAAGATACAGATGGTGCCAAATAAGAGAGGCTTTGAGATCCTACCGTTGGATCTATTTCAACATACTCGATAAGAATTAAGAAAGTTGTTCTGCATTGAGGAGTCTGTGGGCCAATCTAATATCTGAGGAAGTCAGCATTAGCCTCACAGAATAAAAATCCAGTGTACTGAGCCTGTGCCATAAAGAGCTTCATAAAACTCACAAGCTAAAATATCTAAAACAAATAACTAATTTTTTAAAAGGTGGCTTATAAATGGACAAGTAGAGAGAAGCAGAAATAACACAGTGGAAAGACTACTGAGCTAGCATCAGATGACCTATTCAGGTCCAGCTGCGCAACTTCCAGCTGTATGACAGAAAATGACACTCTCTCTGAGCCTCAGTGCCCTTACTTCTAAACTGGGAATAATGATATTGTGTCTGCCCATCATATCCTTGCATTTCTTCATTCACGCAACAAAGGTTTGTGTTATCCTGTGCTATTATCACGGTGGAACACAGTGGCCAACAGGTGATACTTTGGAGAGCCACACGTCCTGAAAAGACACTGGGCAAGTTACTCAGCCTTTTTACCTGCCTCTTAGGACTTTATTGTAAGTCAGCTCATTTAACTGAGTTGTAATGGTTAGAGTAGTGCCTGGTAAATAGTGAGTGTTGGGTGTTTTTTGCATCATCATTCCTGACCCCTCACGAGATACGGGGACTCATAGGGAATAAGACAGATTTGGCCCTTGCTCTTATGCAGTTTGTTGTAGAATTGCTGCATACACAGGAAACTTCCTATGCTTGCTTTAAGATCCAGCAGGATAATAAATGAGGAAAAACGCTTTACAAGTTAAATTCTTTACAAATACAAGGCATTATTATTACTTGAATTCTCCACACTCCCAAGGAAGAAAAATGACTTTAATGATGTGCATTAAACTAAATAATGCAGAATTTAATTAGCTTAAACTGTGGGATTCTGTATAAAAGACTTTTAGGTGGGCTGCAGCATTGCTTTTAAGAAATAATGAGTCCATTTCGGGGTACTAAATGAGTTCCTAATGCCTTAAAGAATGAATGTGCCCCCCTGAAGAGCCCTCCTCAGGACTAACTTGGCACTAGGGCAAAGAGAGCTCCTTGTTATCCAGACAGCTATTCGTCCTTCCCATAAACCATCTTGGGCTATGTATGAATGGTCTAACATGTTGTCTGTTTTTAGTTCCACTCTACTTTTTAATAGGCTTAACCCTTTCAATATTTAATTTCTTTAAAGAATTTGGGGGTTTTCTAGTGTCCTATTTTATAGAAATTTAAGTTACTTAGGCCAGCACAAGAAATAATTTTTTTAATGTAAATTGATTCAAACATTGGTACAGTATATGTCAATTACTAGCCTGACAGCTGAACTCTTGGAGTTCTGGACAATCTATTAGTGTAGACTTTCAGTAGCATTTTATGAGTTATATCTAAGACAATCAAAAGGAAATGAATGCATTCCAAATAGCTGGCATTTGATAATCTGTACTTCCTGGAATGTCCAACAAAGATATTTCCAAGGAAAGGGGACATCTGCAATATTTGACATAGCATCTTGTCAGCCATGTGGCTGCTTCTGCATTTCTAGAAAAAGGTGAGTCTAATTTCATGAAAGTTCCTATCCACTTAGCTGTCTCTAGATGTAAATGGCTTTTGGATTCACTGGAATAAAGTAGCCATTTTTCTTTGAAATAAAATCTCTAGCACTTCTAGTATGGTTCATTTTCAGAAAAGGAAGGGATTTAAGTTTCCTCCTGTTATCTTGAATGGTGTACTTGGCAGATGAACACAGGTAAGCAGAAGTACCATGGCCCTCAGCACAGTGAACAAGATCCCAGAACACCAGGACACAGATCAGCTGCTCATTTGGTTGACTGGATAAATTGTGTGCTTTCAAAACTTTCCTCCAAATATAGTTACTATGGACCTTGCATCATTTAGAGTTGAAGGTCTGTGCATTAAGTAGAAGTGGCACAAACAATTCCATGGTTTAATTTTGAAAATATACATATTATATAATACACAGATACATATATTTGGAAAGACGTGTTAAACCAATAATATGACTTTGAAAGATTTCAAATACACAAGTAGTTTTAAAAGTAATGTCAGCATATACAAACACAAATTAATTATTGTCCATGTTTAATAGTCACAAGCTCATTGAATTTTAAATTTCATATTCTCTAATGAGGGATAAGCAGTAATGGGATAAATCCCAAGAATCTGCAGATAGGATTAAATTGACAAGATGTAAAATAGGCATAGTCACAAAGAACACATTTCAAAAAAGAAAAGCCAGTAATTATCTAGCAATATCAAGCCTGTGGTAGCTCATCTTTCTACACAATGGTAAATCAATAATGTTTTCCCAAGATAAAATTTTAGGAATAAATTTGCAGCATCATGCTTTGGAGTCAGCTGGGCCTGATTCTGCTACTTACTAGTGCTTGATCTTGGGCAAATGATTTAAACATGGTTCTGAGCTGTTCTCTGATGATAGTGTATAGTAATGCCTTCCTTTCAGAACTGAGACACAAGAATGTAATAATGTAATTTATGAAAAGTACTTGGTTCATAGTAAATATTTTATATATATGTGTATTTATATGTGTGTGTATGTACATACATATTTCCCCCCTTACATATATAGCAATTGAGACCCTGACTCAGCTTTTCAATGGCAAAATCAGGTCTGAATCTAAAACAAGTCTTTCAAAGTTTCTCATAGTTTATGTGATCTTCATAAAGGCCAGAAAGTCAGCAGAACTCTCAAATTCTCATTTCTGCAAATTATCAGGTTGCTCTAATTGATTATTTCTATACCTAGCTGAGTACTACAACGAAAACAAACAAACAAAAATGTGAATTAGTATTCAAGTGAAATAAGCCACAAACCAGCATGATAGAAAACTGAGGAGGTCTTCAAGATGCTAAAACTGGAAGGAAACCAATTAACTTGGGAAGCAGGTTAAATATAAGTACAACAGACAACCTGTTGGGTTTTTATTTAATATTGATGAGTAAAAAAAAAAAAAATGTCTAGTCCATTCACAGTATAAACTAAACCTTTCAATAGATAGCAACATATTAGCATATCCAAAACTTAGATTTGTCACTCTAGGTTTTACTTGCCTTTCACCCATCTTTTGCTTTAGCTTATGTATTTTTCTAGGCAATAATACTGATAATAATGATAATTCTTGAAATTCTTCCAAGCTTTATTTGAAAGTAGCAGTATCTACTAAACACCAATTCCCTTATGAATGGATAGCAATGCAAATATAGTACCACTAATAATAACACATACACACACTCTTCTAGTCCACATGGGAGATATAAATAACTATGAGATGCACTCTTTGATCTAAAGATGTTTACAATACAGTTTGTGAAAATGTTATTTAGCATTAGATTACTTTATGAATGGCTGAAAGCTAAGAAAAAGTAGTGGCTTTAAAAAGTGTATCTATTTCCTAGTGTTGCTGCACAAAATTATCACAAACTTGGTGACTTTAAATAACAGAAATGGGTTCTCTCACGGTTCTGGAGGTCAGAAATTTAAATGCAAGGTGTTGGCAGGCGCAGGCTCCCTCTAGAGACTCTGAGGGAGATGACTTCCTTACCTCTTGCAACTTCTGGTGGCTTCCGGCATTCCATGTGGCTGTATCACCCAAACCTCTGCTCCCTGTGCACCTTTCCACCTCCTCTGTGTGTTTGCGTCCTTTCCTCAATTTTCTGTGTGACTCTCCTTGTGAGACTCCTATAAAAACACTTGTTATTGGATTTAGGGCTCACCTGAAAATTTCAGGATGATCTCATCTTGAGATCCTTAATTATATTTGCAAAGTTTTCCCACCCACTCCCACCCCAATAAAGTTACATCCACAGGTCCCAGGGATTAGGATGTGGAAACATATTTTTGAGGCCACAGTTCAACCCACTACAACAATGTGGAGTTTATTTCTCTCTAATAAAACCTAGGCAAACAGTCAAATGCTGATATAATTCTCCATACTGTGTCAGCAACCCAGATTCCTACTATCTGATTTTCCTGCTAAAAGCAACTTTCTTTCTGAAGACCACCATATAATCCAAGATGGTTTCTCCAGCCACCACATCTGATTTTGAGACAGTAGAAAGAGAAATAGAGTAGCAGAAAGCCAAGAATAAAAACTGAAGCCAAAAATGGTATGGCTTTTTTTGGACTTGTATATATACATTTATATTTATATCTCTCTGTAAGAATAGTCAAGTGGCCACCCTGAGCTACAAGAGAAGTTGGGAAAGGCTCTTATTCTAGGAACTCATGTGCTCAGTTAAAATTCGAGGCTTTTATCAAATGTTGGAGGCTAACTGGCAGGCTCTTGTACAGAGAATCTGACAGTGACTATTGGCTAGCTAAACTGGCCCTTTCCTAGTTCTTTGGTCCTTTGATCTAAGAGCTCATCTCACAGTCCTACTTGCCCTTGCCACCCAGAGTGGCCACAGGTCCAGTTTCGGACAATGTAACGTGGGTAGAAATTGCTCAGGGCTTCTGGGGAAAATAGCATTCCTGATGAAAGAGCAGACTCAGCTTGTGCTTGATGTTGGTATAGCCATCTTGTTATCATGAAAGAGTTTTCCAAATGAAATGCAGAGCTGCCCATGTTGTTCTATTAGGAACTCTTTATTAGGAAACATAAACTCCATATTTTAGGACTTGGTAAGTTTAACTAGCTTTTCTGTTACTTGCAGCAAACACGTTCTTAAACAATATCAGGCCATGAGATACATGCATATATTAAAGGATATTAAGCCATGTAAAGCAACATATCACAGGGCACTGTGACAGAGCCCAGAGGAGGGGAACCCTCCATGGCTCACATGGTTCAGAAGGAGCTGATTCCTAATTATCAGGATTGATGAATTTCGCAATGTGGGAAAAGTGGACTTCTGGATGACATTAAGACTTAATTGACTTTTCATGACCATAACTTCCAACAACTTGGATTGTTCTAGTCACTTGTTATCTGCAACCACTTAGATCGCCACATTAAGGGAAAAAAATAATCATTCTAAGAAGAATCGTATGTTGTACCCCTCACCTCAGGTTTAATAGTGCGGATGGAAATTACCTTGGGCTTGCCGGGCGCGGTGGCTCACGCCTGTAATCCCAGCACTTTGGGAGGCCGAGGCGGGCGGATCACAAGGTCAGGAGATCGAGACCACGGTGAAACCCCGTCTCTACTAAAAATACAAAAAATTAGCCGGGCGCGGTTGTGGGCGCCTGTAGTCCCAGCTACTCGGGAGGCTGAGGCAGGAGAATGGCGTGAACCCGGGAGGTGGAGCTTGCAGTGAGCCAAGATTGCGCCACTGCACTCCAGCCTGGGCGACAGAGCGAGACTCCGTCTCAAAAAAAAAAAAAAAAAAAAAAAAAAAAAAAAAAGGAAATTACCTTGGAAAGGACTAGAAAAATACTAAGACCTAAGAAAGCAAGGTGCTATTTGGGGTGAGGCAGCAGGGGAAGAAAAATAGATCTGGAATATAAGAAGAAAGAGGAGAGCATCAAAGTTTTGAGAGAAACAGAAAATAGTTTGGAAAGGCTGCTCTTGTTTAAAAACATGTTCTCCACCCATGCTGGTCCTACTTTCTTGCCACTTCAAGAGAGTTGAAAACAGATTTTTAACAGTATTGAAGGTTTCTGGAGTAACATCTGGATTTCTTTTGAATTATATACAATGCAGACAGCAAATCTTAAAGCTTAGATTTATTTAAGCAAGGCACACAGGGAAATATTTGCACCTCTAAGGTTGAAACAACAGCAAAACTCAGTAAACTCTACATAGTATACATTCAATTATGATCACACAAGATCATCTTGAGCTACGTAAATACTTTTACTCAAAGCAGAAATGCTTGAGAAGCTGCGCACTGAGCTAACCAAAGAATCATTCACTCCTTTAAAAAAAACAAAACACAAAAAATGCATAAGACAGAGAAAACAAATATGGCCTGATATACGGGTTGTTTGCACATTCGTTTCAATAGAATTTTACTTTTATTGCTTTTTAAAAATATTGTGCATAGCATGAAAATAACCATCATGAGCATGTCCCCATAAATTATTTTTCCTTGTACTGAAGGAGCACAGATTTCCCTACCTGAGGATGAGTCAGTTGGTGTTTACTTGCTACCCTGTGCCATCTGGTGGCAAATGCTAAAAATTGCAGACACAAGGTCCCTGGGTTCCAGAGAGACTCTCAGGCCATATACCTCGAGTTGTCAACCCAATGGAAAAGAAATAAATACAATGACTCTCTTTAAAGACATGGGTTAAGCCAAAGATCAAGTTATTTGTTAGTTATTCTCATTGACATTCCTAATATATACAATATCTTCCCAGTAAAAATTACTTTATGAACAAATTGATTCTTAATAGCAATAATTTTCAGTTTGCACAATACTGCAGTTTTCAAATCCCCGTCCCTATTCATTAATGCGCAAGATGAGCAGGAATATTGCACCTTCCTCACAAATGGAAACTGAGGCTCAGGTGGGTTAAATAAATTGTTCAAGTTTGCAAAGCTTATATTAAAGAAAAGCCACTGCCAAATCACAAATAAAGACTTTCTCTGTTTCCAGTCTAGATGTTTCCTTCATAATGATCCTGTCTCTCCCTGCTTAGCATGGGAGGAAGCAGTTTTAGTTGAAGCCAGGTTGAAGCTTTAGGTTTAGCTGGAAATAGTGTTTTAAGTTAGGTGCTATTTTGGTAACATAGGAGTTGCAAGCTTCCCCCAAAGAGTCTGAAAGAAGATTCCACAGATGTTGGTGACAACAGTTGTGCATTCCTAAAGTTTAATATATGACTTTTTTTTTTTGCTTGTTTGTTTTTCCCCCAGGCCTTGTATTTACATATATGCAACACCATCTCTTTGTCTTTGTGTTTTATTCTCCTGCCCTGTCTTGCAATTTATTCTTTGTAAGCCTGCTTTTCCTCAGAAGAACCATCTACTTTTCAGTAGTTTTTTTTTTTTTTTTTTTTTTTTTTTCCTTGTGGCTTTCTCACTCCCTCCCAGTAGATGTATTCCTTTCAGAGTTAATCAAAGGATGATATTTAAGTTGTCATCTCTGCTTGGGCATCTAGATGGCTTATGCCATTCATATCAATGAGACCTTTTCAACCCTAATATCTGTTTCAGTGATCTATAGAGTACAGCCTTGAAACTTAATTATGGTGATGTTTCAGAGACTGATGGACAGATTTAAGCATCCTACTTTCACATCATTAGACAGCCCCAAGTTCCAGTGCTCTAAAAGATTGAAAACCAGTCTACTGCATGTCTTACCCTCATGATGATCTGCAGGAACAAGCCTACATTTCTTGGACTCTGTTAGAAGATTTCTTATCTTTTGGCTGTGATATTTTACCTTGTATAAGACAATTGAAATTTAAAGCCATTGTGAAAAATGCCTACCTAAGCCAATGAATATCATCCCAATGTTATCAGTAAGTATTTTGGTCATTGCTATATAGTTTCTTACATTCTTAGACTTGGGCAATGAGTCCTGAAGCTGCTCCAGGATCAAAAGGGGGTTTATTAACATCGTATTGATCTAAAATAATCTTCTGGAGAAACACAATAAACATGCATTTTATGACGTGTCATCATTTTTGGTTCATCAAAACTATTTAAATATATGCAGATTTCAAAATGTATCTCCAATTGCATAACATTGTCTTCCCTATAGTTACCAGACCACTGAAAATTCCAAATTTTTATTTTGCTTTATTTCCATTTATCTGCAGCAGTAATAAAGGTTTTGGAGTAGAACTCGGGTAGCAATTTGGGGATGATGTATTAGCCCTTCCTCAGCTATGGTTGCTCTAGAGAGCTGATTAATATAAATCTCAGCTTATTTGTAAACAAGGAATATGTAACACAGAAAATAACTGATAGTGCCATTTCCAGAGCCTCCTTTTGAACCTAAATGAACTGTAGTTGGGTAAGGGCGACAGTCGATAAACACTCGACGCAATATTGCCTAAAGTGACAAAAAATACAGTGGCATCAATCTCCTTTCAAGGCCAAGAAGCTGCTTATTCTGTTTCAAGAGCTCAGCATATAAACACAGTTTACAAGGAATTTTAAAATAATCACAAAATCCTGTGTATATTTGACTGTTAAATCAAAAGGAAGCCTGTGGTGTTGCTCAAGCCCAATAATCACTCTTTAATATTCCTGGGGAGGCAGCAGCATGATGAAAAGGATAAGGAAAGTATAAATCAACTGAAGGAATTCGGAGCGAAAGACCTTCATTTTTTAAAGGCAGAGATTAAAATCACCAAGCTAATAAGATCTGCTCAGGGACCTAGAAATGTCAGCTAAAAATGTAGAAAATGTATACTCCAAGAGTGAGCTTTACTCGAGTTGGTTTATATATAATAGTTTTCTGCTGAAAACAAACGATTAAGCTTGCTGCTTAACTTAAAGGTAGTGTTTAAGTTAGAATGTTTACAGGGTGTCTTATTTGTATATTAATATTCATATCTAAGAGAAAAATAAATCAATGTTACAAATAGATTTTGCATTCATTTCCTAGCTCTTTCCTTGCATCTGGCATTCATCGCTTTGCTCCAGATAATACTGCCTTGCAAACACCTTCCTCTGATCCAAGGTCCTCAGCGGTCCTCTTTGTGTATGGATGATCCCCTCTTCCTATTTTAACTACTTAAAATATTTATATTATCTACTGATTTGGCAGTCATTTCTACTAGATTGGAGGTGTCTTAAGGAACAAAATAATATCTTAGTAACTTTTACGTATCTCCATGGCCTAGGAAAGTTCTTGAGAAATGGCAGGGGCTCAATACAAAATTGTTGATTTTTATGTAATTCTCTTACTATGTCTCAACATAAACATATCTCCAATCCAGCTGATCAACTTACTGATCCCCAGACACAGAACATCCTCACCTCTTTACTTTTTACATTTTTTCCTTTCTTGGTAGACACAGTCTATGAAACACTGTTTCCCAGAAAACATGGATTTTTCCCTTCCTGCAGTATTTAGTATTTCCTCCAGTTTTTCTAGCTAGCTCTTACTACTACAAACTGCTTTGAGTCGTTACTTATCTTTTAAATTCACAACCAAAATCCCTAAACTAGGTTAAGAAAAAAACTCATATTTTTGATCTCATTATATCCAAGTTACCCAGAGCACCAGCACACTCGGGTGCTCAGTAAATCTGTGTTTAAAGGAGGTAGGTTCAATGATAGTCTAATGGTAAGATAGCATCATAAAAATAAAGCCCAGCATCTGACAACACAACTAGAAACTATGAACAGTATTTTGATAAATTACGTAAAGCTCAGGCTGAAAACATGTAATGCACAATGATTTGATGAAATTCACTTTTAAAGGTAACTGGGATCATTACAGTGAAAACGTTACATAGAAAATTCTACTCATTCGTCACAGTGTAGGAAAAGAATGCCACTTTCTCTGCGAAGATTTTCCTTATCCATTCCCTTCCCTTCCCCAGCCAAACTAGAAGTAGCCTTCTAAGATAAATAACCAAAACATAGAATTTATTTCTCAAGCACTTGTTTTCTTTCTCAACCATGCTTTGGATATTCCCATTTTCGACTTGGAATGTACTAATGTGATCTGTCCCCTTCTAAGCCATAAGGTATTTAAGGGGTCAAGTTTAATTTATTTTTTAAAGACTCCCAACACTTAGAGCAGAGCTTACAAACAGAAGGGATTCAATGCATGCATGCATACATGAATGAATAAGGGTCTATGTCAGGCCAGGTAGAGTGGCTCATGCCTGTAATCCCAGCACTTTGGGAGGCGAAAGTGGGCAGATTGTTTGAGGTCAAGATTTCAAGACCAGCCTGGTCAACATGGTGAAACCCTGTCTCTACTAAAAATGCAAAAATTAGTCAGGCATGGTGGCACGCACCTGTAATCCTAGGTACTGGGGAGGTTGAGGCAGGAGAATCTTTTGAACCTAGGAGGTGGAGGTTGCAGTGAGCCAAGATCACACCACTGAACTCCAGCCTGGGTGACAGGGCAAGACTCCATCTGAAGAAAAAAAAAAATAAAAAGAGCCTATGTCATTAATAAGGGGCATTCAAGTTAAAATGTCTGTGTCTAGAGACTAACAACTGATCTTAATCCTAAGCAGCACGTTTTAAAATTATACAGTCTGTGGCTAAAATACCTCTTAATTGGATATTTCATTTAACATTGCCAGTGTGGATTTTGTTTGTGCATGTGTGAAAAACAATTATTACTCAATGGCACATCTTAGAATAAATGGCATCTTTGATTTGAGGAACGAGTATATAGGTCTAAACCTCAAACTTAAGGATCAGATATTGGATTTCTATGTGCCCCGGAGAGAGTACATGGTTGAGAGTAAGGAGAAAAACTTTCCATCTTTTCAGAGAGGTGCAGAGTCTTTGTTTCTATGTCATTCCTGGAATGAAACCAGTAAGTCTTATCTGTGACTGGAATACATCATAGCTAATATTGACTTCGGAAGAACTACAAGGAATTGTTTTTAGGGGAGCCAGCCACCTGTTCACTGTTTTTCCTGCATTCCTTTGTTCTTAAATGTGAATCTGCTAACCTTGCATGTCCCTATGATCACTGCAATGCATAGTCATCTTTAAATATAGCTGCCTTTTCCATTCTGTCTTCATTCATGTTTTGCCTGAACCTTCTCATTCATGATAAACTCTAGTTACTTTAGAGATGTAAAATCTTGGGTCTATGGCCAAATAGCAGTTGGCCAGTTTTCACGTGAATTTCTTGGTAACAAACAGGTCCAGAAAAAACAAAAAACATGCATCACTACTGCACCTAGAATTCTACCTAGAAAAACATTCTTCAGCACTAAACATGCTGACAGCACAGTGTGAACATGACCTTAATCACAAAGGACAGCAGGCTAAACTACCCACATTGCAGGACAGGAAATAATCAAGAATAAGAACCATCTCTGATGCCCTGCCACCTAGTATGAGATTATCCATAGAAACTATAAAAGTGAAGAGAGGAGAGAAATCACATACTGCATTCGTTTTGGATAATGGCCAGACAACTCCTTAAGCCTATACATACATACACACACACACACACACACACACACACACACTTACTTCCCTTTCCCAATAAGACCACCCAGCTTCCATTTTTCTTAACACATGACTAAGTTAAATATATATATGTGTGTGTGTGTGTATACATATGTACATATATATTCATCAAATCTCTGATAAGGCAAAAATATTATTATTTATCAGGAATAACATGGAAATTTCTGTTGTTTATATTCCCATTTTCATAGCCCAGCAGTCTAACTGCCACATGTGCATGTATATGCATCTGGGTAGGGATGAATAGGCAAATGATAAAATATGCATTAAATCAAATTGTATTTTGATGTTTGATTATTGCTTTGAGAGACTGTCATTTTCCTTGTGATTTTAAAGAGTTAATATTTTTGTAGCTTGATTTTATTTTACATCCCCCAAAATCAGATTGCTCCCAGAAAAATACCACTTAAATGGGAAAAATAAAAGGAAGCAAGAAAGAGATTGACAAAAAAGCAGGCTTGAATACATAATGAATGCTTTGCCACTCATTGATAGACAACCCTTAAAACAAAGCATTGTTGTGTAAAATGTTCTAGAGAAAAGAACTGAAGAGTTTATCAAATGAGTTATTGGAAAAGATTTTTTTTCTGAATCTGCCAGAAATGTACCAGGCCATTATTGCATCTTATAAATTATTTATTATTCTTAGATATGTCATAAAGTCCAATACAAATAAAGAAGAAATGCTGACAAGACAGAAACATCATTGTGAATATAGAGGTCGCTTCCTGAAGCCTTGCAGAAAAGTTCCAAGAATCTTTGCACCTTGCCCACCACTTTTTTCACTACCTACATATTTTGCTTCTTTGTATTTGAAAATATCAGCACTTCCCTTTCTGAATAAGACCACCCATTTTCCATTTTTTTAACACATGACTAAGCTAACAGAACGTAAACCTTGTGTGTGTGTAAGAGAGAGAATTAATCATGAAAAATTAAGTAAAATATAATAGAGAAGAGAAATCCAATTTTTAAAACATCTATTAATATGATTGCCTAGTTTCTATGCATCTCTGCCAGATTTGGCTATTGCCCATGACTGCCTTAGCTATTCTGGAGCCGCACTTAATAAAACAGTGAAATCCCCCTAATCTTTCATTCTTATGAAGCAGGATAATGAAATACCATAGAAATAGTTTCATTTTACACTGGGAAGACATTAAATATATAACTGTAAAATACTTTCTTTCTTATTCACTTTTAAGGGGCTTATGAGAATGAGTATAGTTTTAAGTAAAAGCAGAAATTTCAAAGTTTCCTAGTCACATGAAGACACACTATCTTTTATCTTTTGGTTTATTCTTTGCTCATCACTTACTTTAGAGTCTGAAAGTACATTTTTCTCCCTCATGGCCTTTCCAGTGAATGGATAGAACTAGGTCCAAAATTTTCATAGGACAGACACACTGCTTTGTACATCTTAGAATACCCCACGGCACTTCAAAAAATGCTTTACAGGCCTCAAGAATTCCATAAATACTCCTTGATTTTAGTGAGTTGTGTGTGGAGTCAGGTGCAGAGATTCTTTCACCTTCTATTACTGGTGCTTAGAAAACTCCAGTGCACTGAAAACCACACCACTTTATCAGCCCTCCTTCTCCAGGACTGGTTTATGAGACGTCATAGCTCTATTATTTTGTATCTAAGAAATAATAGCATGTATTTTAGCTATCTGCCATGTAAATCCTGTTCATAAACACACAACAAAACTAAGAAGACAACCTGCCTACTGCCAACCCTCAGTCAGGTGGCTCAAAATTGTCCTGTTTTCATCTTCTTTATCTTATATCTAACTAAATATACTTTGGATACGTATTTTCTTCTTTGGATACATATGATATACATTTTCTTCTTTGGATACATATGAGAAACGTTCTTATGCACTATGTAAAGCATTATGCTGGCCATATTCAGATGAGATAAACTAAACTATAGATGGTCTAAAGTACTAACTACGTAGAAAATTTGAGGCATTGGGAACTGTAATGGGGCTTGAGATACAGTGACAAAGGCTGTAGAACTGTATTTGTTGTGAAAGATGTAGCAAATGGGGGATTACTTCAATTTTATACTTTTCATTTCACCATATTCAGGATCTTAGAATGACGTTAACACAAGTGTTTCTGTGAGGCAGCAGAGAGAGTATTGGGCTGGTGGTGAGGAAGCTTTCCTACTCACAGGCTGGGAGCCTCAGTAAGTATTTCCTCTCCCAACTGCAGCTTCTCCTGTTATAAAGTGAGGACATTGGACTGAGTGTTTTAATGTTTATCAGCTCTTGTGTCTTACGAAGTCCATCTTTGATTCTTCCTGTCTTCCAGCCCCCCATTACTGATCATCCCACAAGGACTCCTGAGTTTTCCTTCATGATGTCTCCCCAACTTTTAAGGCCACTGTCTTGGTTCAGACTCTTTTCCACACAAAGGCTTCCTAAGTGTTTTCACAACTTTTGTCTTTATGGCTAATTCATCCTGCACATTTAGCCTCCTCAAACCATGACTTGATTGCATCCTCTCCAGCTCCTACATCTTCAAAGATGATTATTAGATAAGGGAATTCATCTTCCTCAGCCCAGTCCCTCCTTAGCCAGAGTTGTATCAGTCTTTTACTTGCTCTTTATTGAGAAATTAACTTAGAGCTGGCTTTCCATCCCTTCTGTCTAAACAGTGGATACACACCTTTCTCTTTTTTGTAATTCCAAACATAACCCTTGTTGGTGCAATTTTAGGACCACTTCCTTTCCCAGTTTGCTCAAAGGCACAGTGGCCTCCTTCTCTTTTAAATCCCTAATGGTGCTAACTCTCTTTTCCGCTTACATGCTCCTTGCCGTATATTACCTCATAATTATCTGGTGATATTATCTGTCAGTTATAATGTATGTGACCTTGGGAAAATGAGACAATCTCTCAAGTCCTCAGATGCTCTGTCTGTTAAATATGAATAACACATATATGTAACCACAGGTGGTTTTGAATTCCCTCACATAATGCATATGCAAAGCACTTAGCACAATGATCAGTTCCAAATGACAACCACTATTATCTAAAAACAGGTGTATTGTCCTTTCTCATTATAAGTTGACTCTTACATTATAACAGGGCATTAAGGCAAGGAAAAGTAAAGTAACATAGATTTCTGGGTAGAATGTCTTGCATATACCAACATACGAGTGTTCCTCAAATAACCATGGACATAACCAAGAGTATGTGAGAACGGGGAATGAGAAATCCGTAAGAGAAAAATGTCTGAGGAAGATATCCTCCTCACAGTGGAATTTTCAAGGATTTCCAAGGGCAATCACGACAGTGAAACCATGCTGAGAAGATACACTAGGGGGTGAGTTGCCATTCATTGCTATATGAGACGGGGTGGCCTTGTGGGATCCAGGAAGAAGAATTCAAGATACTATAAAGACCATCTCATTTGGAGAGCAGAAGATTGGAGGTGAAGGTGAGCTTTAGAGCAGAAGGCGTTTCCTTTGGCAGTTGTGGATTGAAGACATATCAAGGCTATGCCTGGGGTGTTTAAAAACAGCAGGCAACTTATGGGGGCTTTTCCTCCAAGAAGCAGATCTGTTCCTGAAAAGACAGTGAGCGCACGATGACACTCCTCTCTCAGGCCCCACTGGCGCCATTACCACTAGGAAAAGACAGTTTTCCTCTTTTAGAGATTGCCTATTATTTACACAAGTAAAAGTAAATGGCCACTGAGCCAGGACTTAAACTTGGCCTTGTTGGGCTCCAAAATGCTAAAATAATAGATTTAAAGAATAGGAAAGTAATAATGTACTGGCTGAGAGTAGACATTGAATCAATTTTTAAAGGTTTAAAAAATTGTTATATATATGGATGTAAAAATGACAATGTTAATTTTTGGAAAATAACATATGTGACATTGCGAGAATTTTAAAAACCAGAATTATAATCTTAGATTACATGAAAATGAAACCAAGATTTGAGTGAGAAAGTAAAGTATGGTAATGTTTTCATTTTGCATCATAAGGGTTATGACAAATATGATTTTGTTCTTGATATTGATGAAGCACTTAAAAATTAAATACCCTTCCAAATAAACTGTGGATTACTAAATATACCAAACTGAATTTATCAAATATATAAAGAATGATAATGACAATACTATATATTAAAATTTATGGAACCTGGTCAAAGCCGCAATTAAAAGCAAATTTACACCATGAAATACTATGACTAAAATGAGGAATGAAGATTTGCAACAAATAAATTAACAAATAGTTCAAAAGAAAAAAGAGGTAGGAGTTAAGATATATACAGAAGTGAATGAATGTAGGCAAAATATAGCAGAAATCTATGAACAAAAGAAACTCCTTTCATTATGTCATTCAAAGCCATTTATATAGATGTTAATAAAATATGGGATTACGTTTGAGATCACTTGATTTAAAATATTGAATATGTGGACCCCTTGAAATTAATTTTAGAAGTTCTATGGAGCAATGAAACAAAAACATTTTCACATTTCAATACAGTTAAAATTGAGGATGAGTTCTCACTTAATCCTGAGGAAAACTGAGATAGTCTGCTGTCAAATAAAGGCTACGAACTTCACTTTGGGAGCCCATCAGGACAACTAAAAGAAAAGTTCATAATTGTACAAAGCAACTGGAGCTGAGGCATAATGAGTGATGCATAGACTTCAAGACAGGAGAAATATGCCATTCGTGTTAAGATATAATAAACAGATAAAGAAATAGGCCATTTCAATATAAATATAAAATGACAAATCATAAAGACAAGGTCAAGAACTATAAGGGGTCTGAGATTTTTATCCTACCTTCAAACTAGCAAGTTAGCCTACCAGTTCCAAGGATGATGGCAGAAGACGCAAGACCCAAAGGACTTTATGAGTTCCATGTTTGCATCAGTTCCCATTGCACCCCGGTGGGTGGGCCAGATGGATGCTGTGCACACAGTGAATTTACTTCACAGCTAAAGAACCCTGAGTCAAACCCAAATCTTTTACAATGGGCTGCCATGAAACCTGCCTGACTTTTGTTCCAAAGGGAGATATTCTTTATTTTGCTATACGACAAACAAATCTCACCTCTGTTTCAGAGGGAGACATTATCTCTATTTTTCAAAGCTGTTTGCTGTATAAACATTCTTGAAAAGATAGTCCTAAACAAAGGTTCCCTGTATCTATGCTAACAATATGTACGGAAATAAGAAAGACCTATAGAGAATTGGCTTTGAACACAGATAGTTGCTCTAAATTACAGATACTGATTGGTAATTGCTCAGCAACTTATCTGTACAACTCTGTGTGACATGTTTCAGGTTAAACAGAAGCCAAGATTTATTTAAGAAATAGTTCATGATTATTTAAGCAACTCTGCCAGTGGTATATAAATCCAAGGGTTAATTATTTGATTTGTTTTAAAGGAATAAAATAATCTAAGCTAAACACTAGCTGGATGACCTGAAAGAAAAATGAAAAACACAGAAAATTGGGAAGTAGGGAAGGTATGCAAAGGGGTCTTCATAAAGTCTGTGGAAAATTGAATTAAAAGGTAAAAATTAAAAACATAAACTTCATTTTTCAACACAAACTCCATCAAGGTCAAGACACTTTTATAGGCAATGATACCACCCATTTAGTCTGTCTCTAAATAACTGAGACCCTAGGAATTTAGACATATCAATGCATTCTATTTTATGTTACTAATTGAAGAAAAAATGGGTGCCCTTTAAAGATGTTTTTTAGACTAGGAAACAAAAAGAGGTCAGAACAAGCCAAATCAGGAGTATAATGTGAATGCCTAATAATTTCCCATCAAAGCTCTTGCAAAATTGTCCTCATTTAATGAGAGGAATGAGCAGGAGTATTATCATAGTGCAGAAAGACACTGGTGAAACTTCCCTGGGCATTTTCTGCTAAAGGTTTGGCAAACTTTCTCAAAACACTCTCATAATAAGCAAATGTTATTATTCTTTGGCCCTCCAGAAAGTCAACAAGCAAAATGCCTTGAGTAACCCAAAAAACTGTTGCTGTGAGCTTTGCTCATGACCAGTCCACTTTTGCTTTGACTGGGCTATTTATACTTCTTGGTAGCCATTGCTTTGATTGTGCTTTTTTTTCAGGATTGTACCAGTGAAGCCATGTTTCATCTTCTGTTACTATTTTTCAAAGAAATGCTTCAGGTTCCTGATATCGTTTGTATAAAACTTCCACGGAAAGCTCTACTTTTGTCTGCAGCTGCTCTGGGTGCAATGGTTTTGGCATCCATCTAGTGAAAAATTTGCTCAACTTTAATTTTTCAATCAGAGTTGTGTAAACTGAACTAATTAATATGTTTATGGTGTTGGCTATTGTTTCTGTTGTTCAATGTCAATCCTTTTCAAATAGGGCACAAACAAGATTAATGTTTTCCTCACAAATTGATGTGAAAGGTGTGCTGTTAAAAAATAGATAACCACAGATAGAAAGATCACAAAAGGATTACGAAAAATTCTACATATAATTAAATGATAATGTTGATACAATGTATAATTTTCTAAGAAGACACAAATTATTTAATTTTTTGGCATTTAACTCTTTAATCCATCTGGAATTAACTTTATTATATAATAAGACAAATTATTTAGTTTCTTAAAAGCATGAGTATAGCAAATATCCCAACATCATTGGTCATATAATTTATCTTTAATTTACTTATTTGAAGAGTAAACCATAAAAAAAGAAAATAGCAAACAGTAGAGGTAGTAAAACATAAATGGTCAATAGATCTGAATTGTAGTTTTCTTACTGTCTATCCTATCATACGAGATGATGTATGGTAGCACTTAAGAGTTCAGACCCAGGCTCCTAACTACCTAGATAAGAAATTTGACCTGCCCCTAAGCAGTTGAATGATTTAGGGCATATTCTTTCACCTCTTAACCTTTCTGTACCTCCAGTTTCATCCAATGTAAAATAATAATAATTGTATGTACCCTTATTAAAATTAAATGAATTAATAATTATAAAGAATGAAAATGGTGCCTGACACAAAATGCCCAAAGTAATAACTATTATTATTTTACTATATATATAGAGTACAGCAAAACACAGCAAATAAATATAAATGGCAAAATGTTTGTAACATATCTGAGAGGCAGAGTACATAGCTTTAATTTGTGAAGAATGTACAAATCTTCAAGAGAAAATCAAAGACACTGACAGAAAAATTGCTAAGCAACATAAGCGGCTAATAAGCACACATGAAAATACAGTGGAAAATAAAGCATTTAAATATTTCATACCACTGACACTGAAAATGAAAATGGAAACAACCACATTTTTCTCTTATCAGATTGCAAAGATTAAAATATGTTAAAAATAAGCGCTCTAATATACTACTAGAAGAAGAATGTATACACTTCCATGTCTATCAACTTCCTGGAGGAAATGTGTCAATATAGATCAAATCCTTAAACCTTTTAAAAAGAAACCCTATGACTTTCAATGTATTGCAGTGACAAAATCTAATGTCTATAATGTTGTTTCCACATCATCATAGTGTTATTTATAACAGCAAAACATTAACAGTGACCTAAGTGCCCAACAGTAGAGCAACAATTATGAACATTGTGGTACATCTACAGAATACTTTGTGCACAGCTGAGACTGAGATGTGGCAAGAGAGAAGCTCAGGTCACAAAATGTAAGGACTCACTCTCATCATTGTCCAAGTGCTAATACTGCAGAGGGTGAGCATTGCCTTAAATGTTGCTACCAAGATACTTATTTTGCCTTTCCTTTGTCCAGATCCTAAATATGGAGCTATTTAAAACAGCATTATAAAATATTATCTAATGATTGAAGTTCATATTTTTATGTATTTCTAATGCAAAGATCCAGCTTAGGTGTATATACAGAAATATATTATTTGCCACAATCTAACTTTTCTTCTATTTATTTCACATTTAATTTCTTGCTATAACTTTTTACTCTGCTGAATAGTGTTATGATGACTCCTTTGTATATAATTCTTTCTGTATATTGTAGGTTATTTATTTTTGTTTGTTTCTTAGAATTGGAATTATTAGTCAAAGACTATGAACATTTTTCAGAACTTAGATCCAAGTTGATGATAGTTTTTCAGAGAGACTCTCCATTTTTACACCCTCAAGTGGGAAATTTAATTCTTGAAAGCCTCCAGACCATGTGTCACCTCTTCTATGGAAGCTCAAACACATTAATAAATTGGGGTTATTTCCTTAAATCATCAATTCTGTTGAACCTTCTTTGGGGGCAAGAACTTGGCTATGTACATTTTTGTTTTCCATGATGAGCTTTGCATGTTCAGAACATGTTAGAAGCTTCTTAGGAGCTAGTTGATAAATAATACCTCAATTATAATTTTCTATCATAGCTTTATAGACTGTTTAAACCTGAGGGTTTTTTTTTTTTTTTTTTTTTTTAATCTTCTGGTAGCAGCAATATGAATGGAGGCTGGCCAGAAGTCAAGGGAAGACAAAGGATCCAGCTGGCTTCAGCAGCTCCTGTAATGCAGTACAAGTCATGGTGTGGAAAACGCAGAGAAATGGTGAATTACTGTAGAAAGACAGACTGCCAGGCTACCTTGATTGCCACTGCACTGGGATTACGCACAAACTTTATTGGACAGGTCATATCGAGAATTTAGTAAATTGAAATTTGAGCAACAAAAGATTAAAAACCACTTGGGAAAAACAGAAAATAATTCTGACTCTTATTTACACTGTCAATATATATTAGAAAAAGAGGCAGCGCTCTGAAATGTTTTCACGAAAACAACCTCTATGTCCAAGTAGCCATGTTTTCACTCTCAGGCCACATCTTAATTGACTTCAACATACTCTACTAATAGTTTTGTTTTCCTGCCAATATAATGGGGATTTCCATCCAATTGATTAGGTCAGTAATCTAAGCCTGCTATTTAGGGTACGTATGAACACAGAGTCAATAGTGTCACAGCCAAGATTTTCTTAGTGATGAGGACACGGGCTGTGACATCACACTGAATACCTTTGGCCTTCTTGTGGGTGGTGATTTGGGAGCAGATGGCAATGAACGTGGCAGCTAGAATTTGTAGTGTGAGGGGCAAACTGACACACAGAATAAATATTATTATATTGTCTGTCATCTCAAACCCTAGATTTAAAAAATGTATAATATTTGGCATTTAGGCCAGGTGCAGTGACTCACGCCTGTAATTCTAGCACTTTGGGAGGCTGAGGTGGGTGGATCTCTTCAACTTAGGAGTTAGAGACCAGTCTGGGCAACATGGTGAAACCCTGTCGCCACTAAAAATACAAAAATTAGCTGGACATGGTGGTGCATGCCTGTAATCGCATCTACTCAGGAGGCTGAGGCCCAAAAATTGCTTGAACCTGGGAGGCGGAGGCTGCAGTGAGCTGAGATGGCACCACTGCCCTCCAGCCTGGGCAGCAGAGTGAGACTTTCTCTGTTTCTTTCTCTACCTCTTTGTGTCTCACTCTCATATCTATGTATTTATAAGGAAACTCTCTGTTAATCCAAAGGGGTCTACCTGTGTTTTTAAAACACCAGGAAGTCAACAATAGTATTCCCTAATAAACATGGAGTAGTAGGCACATTTGCAGTGTGACTTTAGTTTTATTGATGGACGCTGTAAAATTGAAAAAAAAAAAAAAAAAGTCCAATGTCTATTTTAGTGACTGACCCAGAGATAGTTACTATGATCTTCCTGTCAGGTAACATGAGATAATATTTATAGTTATCTGTTTTGAAATTTAAACTACCAGCTACTAAATAGCTTACTGTAGAATGTTCATATCTCCTTTAGTAGCTAGGATGTAGTACAGGTTTTTAAACTCTAAAAACCATTTCGGACAACAGAAACAAAATGAAGCAATTTTACATGTTTTCTCTTTTGGTCCCACAACATCTAGATGGGTCTAGCTTTCTTGGCAGTGCTGTCCCCAGCCATGGTGGCTCCAATCTGGCTATGTAAGAATAGCACTCATCAGAATTGTGCACCACCAGCTGTGCTGTTTCCGCGTCTGGTCTCCAGGGTTCCGTTCTGATTGTGGTTGACCCTACTGGTTGTAGTGCAAGTGCTCTCCACATGAATTATGAATGGTTTGCCTTGTCCATTTATCATCTAGACTCTGCAGGCCACCTATGCCTGTCAGAAGTAGGCAGGTTACTACTTGTAAAAGGCTGTAAAAAAAAAACTTTAGCACATCCAAAATATATGACATTCTCTGCATATATTTTGTGTCGTCCAGCTCTGGGTTTTCCACTTGCCCTCATTCAAGTGCATGCAGCTTTTCTTTCTTTCTAGCCAGTGAGGAGGTTTTGCAGTGGGAAATCTGATGAACATGAAATGTGATGCATGGAAAAAGTCAGAAGTCTTGAGTCTGAGTTCTACTTGAGGATGTGAGCACATTTATGCAATCTGGACCTGCATATTCATCTAATGAATTCAGTTTAGAAATTTGGCTCCCATCACTACTTCCTAAAAGAGGTGGAGTGCCAAGAGGGTAGCAGCTGAGAGGGGAGGGACAGAAGGCTGGAGAGTGGGCGAGACTAATTGGTCTTTTCGTATGACACAGATTAGATTATGTCTGTCTGAAGCTAGGAGGGGGAAGGGGGATTTAATCACTGTTTCTACCAAAAAGATATAAGGCAGAATGTCCTCACAGACCCAGATGCAGGGAGAGAAGCACAAGCTTCTTGACAAGAAAACGGCAAAACTACATGTAAGGCCATTTAAAAAAGAAAGATACAACATTTCCCTTTCCAATTAGATAAGGGGAATTGGAAACTAGAGCATCAAAGCATAATCTGACAAGAATTATGACAGCTTTTGATAATTCGATAAAAGACGGAACAGAACTTTTCTTTGCTAAACGAACCAAGAGATTTTAAAAGAGTGAATGGGATTGTTGGGGCTGTAGGGAGCATTCTAATAACAATGAAAGATCAACTTCCCAAGAAATTAGGAGTAAACATTTTAATAAAAATAACTAATATTATTAACTGTGAATTATTCTCATCTCTCAATAGACTAGGCAATCCTAGGATTTCTAATATAAAATCACTATTATAGTTTAAGTTACAGTAGGTACTATAATGTAAAGCTGTATTTTTAAGGGAATACCCAACACATCAAACTCATAGAACCTGGGCTTATCTTTCCTTCATGTGCTTTTAATATTTAAGGGGCTCCTGCATGTTGGTTAAATGAATCAAGTTTCTAAAAGAAGAAAATCAATGTATTCATTCTTAACCCATTCTCCTTAATCTTGTGGTTCTTCTGACCTATTCCTCCCCTTGGATTTTTCTTTCTGCCTTTTCTGAGATACTTAGCCCCTTTCTAGCAAGTTCCATTTATTTTAATAAGAAAACGTGGGGAAGAAATAGCAAGTGTTGATTTGTGACTAAAAGGTTCCTTTAGATTACATGTAGGTTCTATAACATAAGCTTTTCCCTAGACTCTGGAAATTGAATGAAATAGATATTTCCCACTGGTCATTATCTTTGTTGTCTCTGGCCATGGACCATAGTTAAATAAACCTCCTTGGGTTTGTCTTACATACCACATCGAATATCCCAAACACCCCTCATTATTAAACCCAGCTGTGAGCTAACTAATAGTACCAAAATAGATTTTTCTCTCCTTTTAACTGTTGGGAAAACATATACCAGAGTCATAGTTTCCTGTAAATAACTGAGCTTGTTCTGTAATTTTAGTAAATAAACTGTAGCTTTGTAATGGGAAATTTTTTTTAACTGGAGGACTTAGTTCGTCATATCGCATTGTATCAAAGAACTTAAAGCTCTTCTCTAGTTGTAAAAGAAGATTTCTGAGGGCTTTCCTTACTCAATAAATCTTTCTAAATTTCTTTTTCTTCTTCCACTTGCAGTTGCTAGATACTCCTTTTCTGTGACATTGTGATCAGTGATATCCCTCGAAGGAAAAATATTGGGTTTTATATTATTACACCTTTCACACTTAAGTTCTCCCCAGATGTTTTTAGCAAGATGAATGCTAAGGTAGCATAATTACTGTGAAGGCAGAGGGCATCAGCTATTGGATGATCAAAAAAGTCTCAACTGTGAGCTCACACTACACTGCTTTCTGAAAGAAAGGATATTGGCCAGGTATCTCTAGCAAGGAAGATTATTAGTTTTGCTTTCAGAAAAATCAGAGGATAACTTTAGCTTCCATCCACACATACACATGATCAGAGACACTGATAAAGTAGAGTCTGGTAGAGTGCATGTCAGAGTGGAGAGTGCAGAGAAAGGATGGATCCTGAGGGTGACGTGGAAGAGCATTTTGGGTGAATGTACAATTATGGTGATGTCAGATAAGCATAGGAACCAGATAATTTTGGAATACAAATGTGATTCTGTCCTTCCGGTTTATTACAGAAAAATTCTCAGCACGGCACAATAAAAAATAATCTTCTTTTTTTGGTAAATAATTAGAATTAGTTTTTGCAGACACTGCTGTCAAATACTGTTTGATTTTAGAGGTGTCAGAGTTTTCTCGGGGATCTAAGTTCAGGAGAAGTAAGCCATCCCTTCCTGATGGCCTTGTTGTCTGATAAATTATGGAACAATATTTTAATCAGTTGCTTCGACAGTTCCTGCAACATGAGTGCAATATCAACCACATTGATCAGTCTGTGATCAGTCTGTAAAACTCACCTGTAGTCACCTCAGCCATTAATCATGTGGAACAGTTTGCTAATTTTTCCTTCTACTTTGTACTAAAAAATGACATCTTTAGATTCTATTACAATAAAGAAAAGATGGGTTATGCTTTTTTGTATTTCCAAATAAAGATGAATGCAGCTAATATTATTGATCACTTAAAATTGTGATAGTAATATACATACATATGTATGTATATACATCTCCTCATTTAATTCTCATAACAATCTTGTGAAAGTAATATCCTTATTATTTACAGTGAGAAAAGTTAACATTCAAGCCTTTAATAATTCCCAGGATTATGACAAGTAAGAGGCAATACCAAATTTGAACCTTCATCATTTTGATCTTAAAGTCTGTACAACTACCTAAACACTCTGCTATTTTAATTGAGTTCATGTTATTACATTATAATTGTCTATGTCTATGAGGCAGCAGAGGCGGGGGTTATAAGAAATGTTGGGATTAAATGAGTTATTGTTTGTTTTACTACAATTCACATGCCATTTTCCCATTTCTGGTTATTTGTTGATGATGAATTCTTACCCAGGTAATTAAATCAGATAAGGTACCAATAGGCTCATAGAATTCTGCTTTGGTACATTCTGTTTGCGTTAACATTTGTGTTATTTTCAGAGAAAGTTTTAGAAGTGCTCTGAGATCATCCTTCCCAGCTGTATTTTCTACTACTCAGTTCCTGTTTTTGTCTCTGAAGAGAGAGAATTGTAGTCCTGATCAAACTCATAAAAGTAGCTAGGAATATTTCTCAATGTAACAACCTCTATAGTTGAACTCGAGGCCTCTGAGTCACAATCTAGTGATGACATTGCATTGTATATTTTTTTCGACATTTAACTTGTCTAAACCTTGAAAAAAATGAGTTAAAGTAACTTATAGAAAAGGTGCAACAAGAAACACAATAGTATTGGGGGAACAGAATCAGCAAATAAGATATAAGAGGAAAGAAAGAATGCAGGCAGCCTGTATTTTAAAAGAAAGAATAGCAGAATTGACTCAATTGAACAGTTGAACTCTAACTTTGCCCCTGAGCTTCTTCGACATCAGAACCAAAAGGACCCATGATGATGAATTTTACTGCTTTCATCTCTGGAAAGCATGTGTTTCAGAGAACACAATAGAGTGTGTGTCAGTCCTATTATGAAACCTTCTTTATTTTCACATTGAATATTCACAAATGAATATTCAGTGAGAAAATAAACTTAAAGCATCAAGTTACATATTTCTGATTTATTCTCTTGGATGATCAGGAGTAAAAACCACTAAATAAATGATTAAAGATTATGAAAAGAATAATATAGTCATTTGTAAAATAGTAGAAATGAGCCACTGAATAAAATTTGACAAATTCAAAAGTAGAAGTAATCTATATTATTTTCATGTCTCAAAATCTGGCAGTGTTTAGCTCTGCCTCTGAATACATAGTGTTCAAATAGAACATGTAATGGTGCTGAGAATTTTGGGGAAAGTCATGGGATGAAAATATTGAAGCAACTTCATGCCAATTGTTTTGTTTTCTTTATATTCATGACCAAATTTTTGTTTCTTCTTGGAGTGACAGACCACAAAATAAAACTTCAGATTTTTCAAAAAAAAAATCATTTAAAAATGATTTCCCCATGAAATTTCCCCATCTAGACCCAGATACTTTAGCTGGACACTACAAACAACGTGAAATGAATTTAGAGAGAGCACCTCTCAGCTATTTACTATTGCTTTTGTTTAGTCATAATTTTACTTGACTCTAACTTTTTTCCAAGCCAGATTCTAGTTGGCATTTTTGTAACCTTTGATCCATTAAATGAATTATAGTATCAAACTAATCTAGATTCCAACACTCCCAACAAAATTGTTTCTTGACTTTCCTGGTACATGAATGTAAAGAAAAAAACAAATAATTAAATAATTAAGTTTAACAACAATAAAAATACACAAAATCCATAGCAGTCGTCTGTGTTCCGCTCTTTATAGCACTTCTGACATTAGAACACATATTAACTTATTCCTGATTTACATTATGGATATATTTTCTACAGAGAAAATGCTACCATTTTATGGTTGAGAAGAAGCTGATAGGCAAGAAGAGCCTATAAAATACCCAGAAAACAGATAGTCATTAGAATTCATGGGATTAGATGAATTCAACTTATGATTTTGTTGCTCAACAGATTTGACAAATTTGCCTCTGAATTTTGAAATAAGCATATTTTAAATTTTATTCTTCATAAAATAAATGGAAATGTAACATGTGTAATGGGAAATGTTTCTCAGTTTCTGAAACTAAAGAAGGTTTTCATCCATTATCAGGGATAATCCACTATGTATGTTTTGGGAGAACACACTAACGAATTAGATGTACTCTCTGCATTTGCAGATAATGCAAAGATGCACCAACAAGCTTGAATATTTCCGACTAGACTTGCATTTTTAGCATCATTTCTTGATCACAAATTGAGAAAGCAAATATTTACCTGGAAAAGAGAAGATTCTAAAAAAGCATAAAACGTATTTTCTGATCAGACATGCTATTATGTAAAAGAGATTTTAGACTTTCTCTATGTTGCCTAATAGAATAGATTTAGGATCAATAAGGAGCTGTTAGAAATGGGTTGCTTTCAATTATATACATAAACTACTTTATATTTTAAGCTTCATGAAGGCAAGAATGGCATCTGTCTTTCATCACACTGTATCCTAAGCATCTAGCAGTGTGTGGAAAAATAATAGTTATCTTATTGGTATTAATGGAATGAATGGAATTAGGATTTTAGAAGGAAAAGGGAAAAACTTCCCATTACCCTAGAGGACTTGCTATCTAGAGGGTACACTCGCATTCACAGATAGGAGGTCAGGTTAGAAGTTTAATAGAAGAATGTTTTGGAGCCCCAAGCTGACCATAATGATCTATATCTTGCAGTTCAAATCATCTAGTTCAATAATTGTCACACTTTTTGGTAAAGGCAAGACGGTAAATATCTTAGGCATTGAAAAGTCAGACAGTCTTCCTCACACCTGTTCATCTCCACTGTTATAACACAAAAGCAGCCATAGACAATAGATAAATGAATTGGTATGGCTAAATGTGGCTTATGAAGAGGCCTTAGTTTGCCTACCCATCATCTTAGTCACATATTACTCTATATCTACTTATTTATTTTATCATTAACTTTGAATGAAACTTTATTTAAACATTCCAATTAGATACCAAATGTACTGTAAGACATTGAGGGGAAAAATGACTTCTGATTCAGGTTAGGGCCGCTCCTTCTGAGAAATTACCATAATATTAGTGATTAAAAGTAAAAGATCACAAATGGAGACTGAAGTCAGAGAAATAAATTGTGGCATAAAATTCAACCAGCATGTTTCCCTAAGGGATGCTCTGAAGATCCTCTTGGACATGTGTAGTGCTTGCCTTATGTGATTGTGAAAAAGTTCATTGAAATTCTGGTCCCAGGTAAGATGGAGTAAGAACATTATACCCTGTCTCTTCTATTGAATGCAGCTATAAAACATGGACAGAATACATCAACAGGTATTTGAGAACTCTGAAAAGTAAAAAGTAGTAGGTAAATTAGGAAAGAAGATCAGAATGCTAAGTGCCACTAAATCACCGATAATCTTATCATTTTTTCTCTGATATATCCAGACCTGAGTTCAATGCAGCCCAAACTCAGAAATATATGTCCTTGCAGTTACATAGAGCTGCAGGAGAAGTCCTCAAGTTTTGGGTTGCAAAATGGGAAGAAGGTCTTCAATGCTCAGAAAGTGGAAGAAATCCTCCTTTGGTGTTTATTTTCTCCTTTCTCTCCTACATGCTTCCTTCCACCCCATCATCAAGTTATCCAGTGCTATTCGTGGTGGCAGTGGCAGAAACAGCAATAACAACGGTAACAGGGTGCATAGGAGCCTAATGTAGTGAAGAAAAAACTTTTCTTTCAAATCAGAAGATATTGGACCCCAAAGGGTGAGGTAAGCACTTGTTTATTTCTCTCTTTTTTTGCTGCAATTAGGCTCAAGAAATGATCACAGTTGCAGGAAGTGCATGACTGAGCTGAGAAATAAAGCCCCGTATTTCTGTCTGAACTGAAAAGAGGAGCTCTGGGAGCCAAAAGTTGTGGGGCAATCACAGAGAGAAGGAGCTAGGAGAGTGACCAGAAAAAGTAGTTATAAACTCCAGGAATACCACAAGATGCACATGTATGGCTTTGACACATAATAGCATAACGTCAACTTTGAGAACTGAACTACAAGATAGATCATCCATAACTCAGAATGACTACAGATGTCACACACATAGGGCAAATCCAAATAATTCTGCAAAGGCATAAGGAAGTGACATTAAGACCACAACTCCTCTGAGGCCTGTCAGAACTAGCAATCTGAAACCAGCCATGTCAATTGCCTGCTAAAACCGAAATATCAACGTTCTCCAGAAGACTTACACAAAACTCAGAGAATCATAGTATAATAGTAAAAATGCCCAGGATAGAATCCAAAATTGCATGGCATAGGAAGAACTGGGAAAATGTCAATGTGTGTGGAAGAAGATAAACGAATGCCAACACTGGGGTGACATGGATGTTGAGATTATCTAATAATGACTTCAAAGAAACTACTAGAAAAGTCCTCTGAGAGTAAGATCAAATACTATAAAAATGAAGGGAAAGAGAGAAGTCTCACCAAATAAATAAAATATATAAATAAGAACCAGAGAATTTTAGAACTGAAAAATAAATTTAATCAGATTTTCAAACTCACTGGATGAGCTCGATAGAAGAATGGAAATGACAGAACAAAGAGTTTGTAAACTTGAAGACAGATTTTAAGAAATACATCAAATCTGAATTATAGGGAGGAAAATGATCTTGTAAAAAAAGAATGACCAAAGTCTTAAGGACTTGTGGTACAATGCCAAAAAGTTAAAAATTTGTATTGTTGGAGACACAATAGAAGAGGAAAAAGAGCATTACACTGGAAAAGTATTTAAGAAGAAATAACAACTTCCAAATTTGGAGAAAAACGTAAACCTATAGACTTAAGGAGTGCAGAAAGCCTTAAACAGAATACACCCAAAGAAATTCAGTGATAAATTATAATCAGACTCCTTAAAACTAAAAGCAAAGAAAAAAAATCATAAAAGAAACCAGATAAAAATATCAATCACAATACTTACAGGATACCAATGAGTTGAATGACTGCATTTTTTCATAAGGAAAAAACAGAAGTGAGAACAATAATGTGTTGAGACAAAAACAAAACAAAACAAAAACCCACCCAGGTTTCTCTATAAAGCGAAAATATCCTTCAGAAGTGAGAGTAAAATAAGGACATTAACAAATGAAGAAAAACTAAAAGAATTTATTGCGAATAGACCAGTACTAAAGAAATTGCTAATGAAAGTTCATCAGAGAGAGGGAAATGATACAAGAAGGAAACTTGGGGATGGTAAGAAATAAAGGAATTGCAACATAATGGTAAATAACTGGGTAAATATAATAGGCTATTTTCCTATCAAATTCTTTTTAATATGTTTGATAGTAGAAAGCAAAAGTTATAACATTCCCTGATATATTTTTCAGGGTATGTAGATGTAACATTACACCACTATATCACAAATGGGGCTGGGGTAAGGATACCTAAATGATGGCAAGTTTTCTACATTCTACTTCAACTGGTAAACTACAAATTTTAAATTGACTGAGAAAAGTTATGTATATTATAATTTCTAGAGAAACCACTAAAATCTTGTACAAAGAAATAAAAAAATACAATCGAATAAAACAGAAAACTTTTAGTATTTTTATATTGGTCAATTAACTCAAAAGAAGGTAAGAAACTAGAATCAGAGGAACAAATAAGAGAGGGAAGAAATATAAATCAAATAATAAAGTGGTAGACCCAAGTTCAAACATATCAAAAATTACATTCAGCAAAAATGGTCTAAGAGAGCTAATGAAAAACAAAATAAACACAGATTGTCAGAATTTTTTAATAAAAGAAAAACCAGATCCAACTGTGTGTTGCCTACAAAAGCTTACTTCAAATATGATTATACAGTTAGAATAAAAGTAAGGGAATCAGAAAACTATACTGTAAAAATACCAATATAAAGAAAGTAAGAATGGCTATATTGATATCATAAAAATCGACTTTAGAGCAAATAAAATTAGGAAAAAAAGAACATTAAATAATAATAGAAAATTAAATTTACCAAGAACACATAATAATCCTAAATACACACCAAACAACAAGGCTTCAACATTCATAAAACAAATAACAGACCTGAAGGAAGAATTAGACAAATTTACAATTGTAGTTGAAGATGTAGCTGGAGACTGATAACTAAGACAAGAGTCTTGTCATAGTTATCAGTAGAAACAATGGACAGATAATCACCAAGACTATAGAAAAACTGAAAAACATTAGCAACCAATTAGATCTATTTGACTTTTATAAAACTCATAGCCAGCAACATTATTTTTTTTATTATTCAAGTGTACATGAAACATTGACCAAGATGGATCTTAACCTGGATGATAAAATAAACTTTAGTAAATACAGAGTGTGTTATCTGGCCACAGTGGAATCAAATTATAAATAGATAACAGAAAGCTAACAGAAAAATCTCAAAGCTCTTGAATATTCAGTAAGATAATTCTAAATAATCCATAGATCAAAGAGGATGCCTCAAAGACAAAAAAAAAAATTTTTTTTCAACATGTCAAACTTTGTGAGAGGCAGTTAAAGCAGTGTTTAGCTGTACATTTATAGGATTCAGTGTTTACACCGGATAAAAAAGAAAGAAAGAAAGGCTTCAAGTTAATGAACTTCTATCTTAAGGGAAAAAAGTGAAAGAAACTCATATCATGCAGAAAGAATAAAATAAAAAAGAATAGGTTAATAAAATTGAAAATAAAAAAATAGAGAAAAAAATAAGCAGTTTTTAAAAAATAAATTAATAAATTTGATACATCTCAGGCAAAACCGACAAGGAAAGAACAAAGACCCAAATTACCAATAAAGAAATGAACCTGTAATCCCAGCACTTTGGGAGGCCGATGGGGGTGGATCACCTAAAGTCAGGAGTTCGAACCAGCCTGGCCAACATGGTGAAACCCTGTCTCTACTAAAAATACAAAAAATCAGCCAGGTGTGATGGTGGGCACCTGTAATCCAAGCTACTTGGGAGGCTGAGGCAGGAAAATTGCTTGACTGGGAGGCGGAGGTTGCAGTGAGCAGACCGCACCATTTCACTCCAGTCCCGGCAACAGAGCGAGACTCTGTCTCCAAACAAACAAACAAAAAAACAAAAAAACAGAAATGGAAGAGGTTATATCACTACAGATTTTGAAGACAATAAAAGCATAGCAAAGGAATACTAAAACAAATCTATGCCCATAACATTGAGAATTTAAATAAAATGACACAATCACTTGAAACTGCTAGATTCCATAATTCACCCAAGTGGAAATAAATAAACTGAATAGCTCTACAACTATTAAGAAATTGACTCATATTTTAAAATCTTCCAAAAAGGAAATATCCAGGTCCTAATGGGTTTCCTGAAGAATTTTGCCAAACATTTAAGGAAGAAGCAAAACAAATTTTGCATACTTCCTAATGAAAAATAGAAGAGGATAGAACACTTCCTAACAAATTTTATGAGACCAGCATTTTTCTGATTAAATTAGATAATGATAATATAAGAAAAAACTTACAGGTCAACATCCCTCATTAGCATGAATACAAAAATTCCTGAGCAAAATATAAGCAAATCAAATTTAGCAATATATAAAAAGAATGCTACACCACAACCTAGTGAAATTTATGCCAGGAAAGTGAGACAACTTTAATATTCAAAAAGCAATTGGTATCCACCATGTTACAGTCTAAGGAAGAAAAACAACATGGTCATTAATTCATGAGGAAAAAGAATTTGACAAACTTTCAAATTAATTTATGATAAAAACTCTTAGCAATCTAGTAACAAAGGAAATTTTACAACTTGGTAAAGAGCATCTACAAAAAAACGACAGCTAACATTATACTTTATGATAAAATATTGAATGCCTTCCCAGCACAGGTTGAGAATAAGGGAAGAATTTCTACTCTCACCAGTCATAGTCAATATTAAACTGGAAGTCCTAGTTAGTGCAATAAGGTGGCACATATACACCATGGAATACTATGCAGCCAAAAAATAAAGAGCTCATGTCCTTTGTAGGGACATGGATGAAGCTGGAAGCCTCATTTTTGGCAAACTAACACAGGAACAGAAAACGAAATACCTCATGTTCTCTCTCATAAGTGGAAGTTGAACAATGAGAACACACGGTCACAGGGAGGGGAACATCCCACACTGGGGTCTGTTGGGGGCTGGCGGGCAAGGGGAGGGAGAGCATTAGGACAAATACCTAATGTATGCAGGGTTTAAAACCTAGATGATGGATTGATAGGCGCAGCAAACCACCTTGGCACATGGATACCTCTGCAACAAATGTGCACGTTCTGCACATGTATCACAGAACTTAAAGTAATTTTTTTTAAGTACAAAAGAAAAAAAGAATTAAAAACAAAGGCAACTCACTGAGAATAGTATTTTCCACAAATAGTGTCAGAAGAATTGTATATCAAATGAACAACAACAATAAAACTTCAACCTAAACCTTTTATCTTATACAAAAATTAACACATAATGGATTATAGATATAAATGTCAGACATAAAACTGATATAAACTTATTTTTTAGGACAAATACAGACTAAAATTGCGTGACTTAGGGTTAACCAAGAGCACTTACACATGGCACCAAAAGCGTAATCCATCAATTTAAAAAATAGATAAAGAAAATTTTATCAAAATTAAAAACTTGGGTAGCAAGTGAGAGACGCTATTGAGAGAATGAAAAGATAAGCTGAGGACTAGAAAAATACTTGTAAATTATATGTCTAGACTATTATTTTAATTCAGAATATGTAAAGAACCCTCAGACCTTAACAATAAAAGAACCAAACAACCCAATTAAAAAATGAGCAAAGGACTTGAAGCAACAGTTCACCAAAAAGAATATATACATGAAATGTAAGCACATTAAAATAAAATTAACATCCAAGACATCCTCGATTAAAGCAATGTTGAGATACCATTACATACCTATTATAAAATGTAAAATAGGCTAAAAATAAAAAATATATATATATATATATATATATATATATGTAATACCAAAGGCTGGTGAGAATGCAGAGCACTTAGAACTTTATAAATTGCTGGTGAGAACGCAAAATGTTACATCCACTCTGGAAAACAGTTTGGCAGCTTCTTAGAGGATTTCCATATGACCCAGCAATCGCATTCCTGGACACTGGCCCAAACTGGCACTGACCCAACTGGAAACAAACTAAGACATCCATCAGTGAGTGAATAGATAAACAAATGGTGAAACATTCCTACAATGGAACACTACTCTCAATGAAGAGAAATGAACTCTTGATACGCACAACTTACATGTCTTTCAAAGGCAATATGCTGAGCTAAAGCAGCTAGTCTTAAAATGGTAAATATTATGTCATTTCATTTATATGATATTCTCAAAAAGTCAAAATATATCACTGGCAGGGGCTTGATTACAAAGGGGTAAATGAGGGAATATTTTGTGGTGATGAAACTGTTTTGAATTTTAATTATGTTAACGGTTATATGAAACTATTGTGTAAAAATTCAGACAAATTAAAAATTATATTTTTATTGTATTTATTTTGAACAATGTAATTATTTTACTATTAAAATTGTATTGGGAATAGTAAAGTTAAAATGTGAAAGAAATTTTGAGTTAGAAGATATTCATTCTACATCAGTCTCTAATAGGTCACCCTCATCAAGGCAATTCATTTTTAATTACTTTAGTTCCCAATCTATAACATGGATGCAATAATAACTGACCCAACTGTCTCTATAGCAGTGATTCTCAATGTTTTTTTGGCTCAGTTTTATTTATGTTCTTAAAAGTTGTTAAAAATGCCAAAGAAATTTTGTTTATGGGTTATGCCTATCAGTATTTACAATATTAGAAATTAAAACTGAGAACAAATATATTTAATTCAATTTAAATTTAAATTTACAATAATTAACGAATTATATATGATTCTTTGTGTAGAAATCACGAATATGTTTTAAGATGGTGTGTGTTATACAGTCATAAGCAGAGCTGAAAGTTACTTATTTCCATGTGTATGAAAACATAAAAAAGTTATTGCCTTAGCAAAAACTTAGAATCAACATCTCGGAATCAGCTGCAAATCCTGTATTCTGTCACTATGTCATGTTGCTCTCCAAATAAATGTCTTGTTAGGGACATTACAAATCCTGTTTATTTCTACCTCCCTTCCCTCTGGACTATACTGGAAAGTATATTAAACAATTCTGGAATCATTAGATATTTTTACAGTCTAGAAATGCTATTCTTATTTAGTTTGCCTTTTTCCCATTTTTCTCTTAATTGTTTTTCCTGAATAATGTCTTCCCAAATATTGTCTGAATTTTTCTGAATAACAACAGCTGTTCATTCCCAGATTGGCTATGACCCCACACCAGCAATGGCACCAAGCCAATGATCTCTCCATGACAGCATCAAGAAAATCAGCATTTTCTGGATTCTGTTCACTGACAGATCCTCTTTACATTTGAACCCACAGGAGATGTTTGCAAGAGCAAAGTTAAATGAAAATGTATAACTTCTGGACTTTTTACTTTGGCATATTTAAGAATATTGGCATGTTTCAAATGTCATTAATACAAAAATATATCTGGATGTTACTACATAATAAAATTAAGGAGTTTGAAATGTCTTCAAGGTATTACTCATCCTTTATCCAGTAGCATATTGATGTAAGAATTGCTGCAAATATTTCTCATAGAAGAAAAGGTAAGAAGACTTCATAAATATCCCAGGTAGCCCACTGTAATAGTTAGCTTTCAATGCATAAAGAACTACTTTAAAATGATACTTACGTAGCTTGTGATTCTGTGGGCCAGTAATTTGAGCTAGGCTCAACTGGCTGTTTCTTCTGGACTTGGCTGGACTTAAAAATCTACAGTCAGCTGGGATGGCTCATTTCTGTGACACAAGGTCTTATATTTCAGCAAGCTAGCCCACATGTTGGCACATCAGAATTCTGAAACAGCAAATGATCAAGACTGTCTTGGGGTATAAACTTGGAATTTCTGAACTTTCACTTCTGCCACATTCTATGGGTCAGAGCAAGTAATAAGGCTAGCCCAGATTCTATGGGTAGGGTTGTATTCATCTCTTGATGGGAAGAACTGCTAAGTAACATAGTAAGGGTATTTTTGTAGGGAAGAACATAATATAACTGGTTTTGGAAGCAATTTTCCACACCCATTTTATAATGAGATCTAAAAATTTACTCCAAGTCAATTTTCAGCATGAGAAAGAGATTATAAAGTTGGAAAGATAGAAATAAAAAAGTGTGGAAAATATTAAAATATACAAGGAGGGACACTTTTTGTTGGTGGAGACAGGGAGAGACAAAAGAGCTGAGTTTTAAGGAAAATAAAGTGTAATTTGAGCTTTATTGTGTGGGTATCTAGGGCATAACTGGGGTAATGGAGAGTGAAATTGAGAAAATTTGAGCAGAATTCCATAAAAGTTCTAAGAGTAAAAATTATTATTCTATAGAATCATCTTGTAGACAAAGCAATGTATTGTGCATTGCATAAGCATTTGAAGAAAGCCTGCAAAAACACACTTTTAAATTCTATAATGAAGAAAATTGCCTTATCATTGCAAGACTGCTGGTTTGTTTAACCTTCTTTCTATATTTACCTGCTGATGTCCCTAATTTTCAAAGTATGTTATCCCTTCCCCCTCAATTTTCATAGCCTTTGGATCAGTCCTAAGTGGATCATGCTTGTGTGCATCCCAATTGCTATCCTGTTTCTGTCATTTCTCTTTCCTACATGACACTGAAAAGTCAATTCCAAAAGTATCAGCTTAGAATTACACTCTTCTTAAAAATTTGGTGTTTTATTTAAACCATCATTGTCAGTCAATGAACATTTATTCAGCTCTTATCGTATGCTGGGTGCTGGATACCGGCTAGTTCTGTTATTTAAAATATTATCACTTCCCAACTGCACAACTTCTTTTTAACCAATTTGAAGAACTTTCTCATCTATTATTTGATTAAGTTTCTGTGAATTGGCTAAGCAGATGTTATTTTCTCCATTCTATGTGTGTGGAAACTAAGGCACTGTGACTAAGGCCATGTCACAAGTTAATCAATTACCCAGTTCCCCAAATTAAAAAAAAAATGAAGACTGCAAGGCCTAAGAAAGAGATGGTGTATTGAACTGTTCATTCCAAAGAATCAAGTCTTCTAAATTGTCCCTTATTCAAAAAAACACTTGCTCTATGAACACAAATAATTTTCCCATGGAAAATGTGCTCTTCTTTCTGGCAGCTTTCCCCTTTTTTCCTCTTCCAAAATGTTCCTCAACATTTACTTCCTCCAGGGAGTTTCCCCAGAGAATTGGCAGCTATAAAAATACTTTTTATTTTAGATTGCATTTTAAAATTTAAAATATGGAATTTATTTGATCCATGCTTGGTGGGTTCAGTGGCCATTCTTATCCTATTTTGATGAAGCATCTAATATGATTGCAAGAGGTTAAAGAATTCTCCTGGTTCACAGCTAGTTGAAGAGCCAATATTATGACTGAAGAATCAGGGAATTCCCTTCTACAATTCACTGGCTCTCATCAGTCATCACAGTTTCTCCTTAGTGCCTGTGAATGTTGCTAACCCTAATGGCACATTCTTCCTCTTTAAATGTCTTTTTATTGGAGCCATGTTCTCTCATCCCATGTTATAAACTGAGTTGTGCCCCCAACCCACAAAATCCTACATTGAATCCCAACCTCTATTACTTCAGAATGTAACTGTATTTTGAGATAAGCTCTTTTTTCATTATTATTATTATTATTATTATTATTATTATTCTTTAAGTTCTAGGGTACATGTGCACAACGTGCAGGTTTGTTACAAAGCTCTTTAAGATGTGTTTAAATTAAGGTTGTTAGGATGGGGCCCTAATCAATATGATCAGTGTCCTGACAAGAAGAGAGAGGAACCTGAGGGAAATGCAGGCAGAGAGAAAAGGCCATGCAAAGACACAGGGAGAAGATGGCCATCTTCAAGCTAAGGAGAGAAGTCTCAGGAGAAACCAAACCTGCAAACACCTTGATCTTGGACTTCCAACCTCCAGAACTATAAGACAATTCATTCCTGTTGTTTAAGCCACCCAGTTTGTGGAATTTTGTTGTAACAGCACTAGCAGACTAATATACCTTTTAAACCCTATGCTGCAGTCAGGCTTCCTACTCCTTCAATATTATTATGCTACTGTTGTTCCAACAAGACTATTCTCATTTCCTGGTAGTTTTTGTCTCAATATAAAAGTTTTCACACTCTGGGGCTTTACAGGATTTCAGAAATAAGAAAGAAAACACATATAAGCCTTGGCCACATTATTCTTCCTTCAAGATAAATCCATCAAATGATCTCTGCACTAAAACAACTGTTAAAGATTTTCAGGTAAGGAAATGGAAAAAAAAAAAAAAAAAGAAGAAGAAGGAAATTCGATCAGACTAGTGTTATTTTATATTACCTCCCTGTGGCTTAAGTCTCTCAGGTCCCCAATGATAACATCTAAGGAGTGAGTTCTTGCAATATTTAAATGCTTATCCAGAGCTAGAAAAGTGTTGATGTAGAGCTCTGCATCTGCTGTGACCGCAATAACAATGCCTGTTGTTAAAATAGAATTTGTTCCTTCCATCTTATATGTCTTTTCTTTTTCATCCTGGAAGCACATAATTCCAAAACTAGAAACAGGCAGAATTTCCATGGCAAAATGCTAAGCCATGCTTGGTAATGTCTTTTTGATTCTCCTGTTTTCTACCAGTGTCTTTATTGTTTCCTGATCACTTTTGAAGTGAAGCAGTGACTTCTTTTTCCAGCCTTTGGAGGACTTGGTCATTCTTTCAGAAGAATGCATTTTTGAAACACAGGGAACAGAGGAGACATGGTGTAATGGTTCTTATCACATCAGAGTTCTGGCAAAGAATTTAGAGGGAGAAATAACTCAAATCAATGCCATCACACCTGCCAGATTTCAGGGCAACTGATGTGCCAAATATTTGACAGAATGGTGATGAATGAACAATGAGAATGTTTAGAAAACATTAAAAAACTGCTTTATTCTGAGATCTGCTCAGCACACAGACAAAACACAACTTGATAGATTAGAGCCATAGTCTAGAAAATAGAAAATCACACAGCTATTCTTCTTCAGGCAAATTTTAGTGCAATGGATAGAGGAACAGGTGAATTCTTTGTTAAGAATCTATGAGATTCTAGGCCTGGCCAGGGCTACCTACATTTCTGGTCTGGTGGGCTGCTTGGCTGTGAGTCTTGGCTGGTCAGGAGAACTACCAAGAAACAAGAATCACTTCACAAGGCTGGATCCATTTGGATGTTCTTTGGAACTAACTTCATGGCAAGTAGCCAAAATAAAAGCTGCCTCCCTTCTTTGCAACAAACAACCTTCTCAGGTTACACTAGAATTGAAATGGCCCCCTAGACTGAGTAGGAACCAGGGTCAAAGCTGGTCCACTTAAGGATCTGGAATCAAATCCCAGGTCTCTCCAGGGATCAAACCTGCCTCTAAGCCTGGCAGGCAGAGGTGGTGGGGGTGAAGAGTATCCCCCGATCTAGGCCAAAATAGGAAAAAATCTTTCATCAAGAATCCTTCCTAAAATATCTATAGAAATTTGTTTTCCTGTGCAATGTTGCCTTACAGCCCAGAATACTACATATTTGTCAGTTTAATTCACTTCTTTTGCCCTTCATGGTGAACATGTGGAAGGTAACAGATAAGAGGGGATAGCACACCCTGAACCTGAAATCTAACATTCTTTCCACTCTATGGACCTCATTAATATGGAGAAGACCATGGTGTCAGAAGGAGGATTATGATCTGAAGGGGAGGAAAACATGAAGCTGCCCTCTCTGCCTTAAAGCTTCAAAGTGCATATAAATAATTCAAAATGTAGATTATTAACTTTGTTCATAAAGTTAACTTTGGCTGGAAATTCAGCATGCCAGGATAAATGAAAAAAAAAAAAAGTTTCTCAAAGAGAATTAGAAAACATGGAAAACACAGAGTTCTGTTTCCAGATTTCTTTTTAGGAAATAATTTTTAAGTCTTTGTAGGTAGTTTTTAATAATAAAAGTAATTAATGCTCCCTATATATTAAAAAATGAGACATTACAAAAGGATGTAAAGTAGAACCTATAATACTCTCTTCTCCCTGCTCAGTCCTCCTCCTCTGAATCCAATACCCTAGCATAAAAACTGCTAACAGTCTGATGTATAGAACTGTACAACTGTCTCTATGAATTTACACATCTACATCCCATATCAAGTCAAATTATAGTAATTCAGATATTATATACTTGAAAATCTCTAAAAGTGTAGATTTTACTCACCACAAAAAAATAATATGCCCTCATGACACAAAAAGAATATGTGAGGTAGTGCATGTGTAAATTAGCTCAACTTGGTCATTCCAAATTATGTACATATTTCAAAACATCATGTTGCACACTATAAATATATTTGTTTATTTATTTATTTGTAAATTAAGGTATATAGTAAAAATGTATCCATTCCTTTCTTTAGGACTTCTAGATTTTACGTCAGGCTTGTAAAAAGCTCCCTTAAGCCAAGATTTTCATATTATCAGTTGCATCTCATCCCAATACATCTATGATGGTATTCTTTTTAAACATCTAAATCTTTAATTATCTGAAATTTATTCTGGTGTTAATTTTGAGGTAGGTATCCAACTCCAATTTTTTGAATGACTATATAACTATTCAAAACATCAGTGATTGAATAATTATCATTTCCCCACTGATTTGAAATGCCATTTTAATCATACAGTGAATTCCAATAAATATTTTAATTTATTGATTCATTATTCTGTAGCATTGGATTATCTTTTCTCTTGCTGGTAGATTATTTTAATTACTGTAGCTTTATCAAAACAATTTAAAATCTGATATGAATATTTCCTCCTGATTATTTTTCCATACACCATTTTCCATATAAGTCTTGGATATTTATAGATCTAGACAAAATGTATGAAGTTTTTAAAAAAAGCTATGTTGTGATTCACATTGAGATTTAATTTACTGTATAGATCAATGATTATATCGTTATAGCATTGAGTCTTTCTGTACAATAAAGATTGTCTACCCCATTTTAAAGATACAATTCTCACACTTAAGTTTTATTGTTTTTAAAAATAGGTACTGTGTATTTATTTTATTTTTGTATATTTCCATGAGTTTTTGTTATTTCTTTGACTAGAATATTTTTATTCAGTCATCTTTTCTGACTATTAACATTTGTAGGTTAATGTTCAACTTGTACCCAACTAAATTTAAAAAATGCAATTGATAATCTGTTGTGTTTTTTTCCTTCCAGTTATGCAGTCATAACATAATGTGTAAATAATCTACCACCCTTGAATATTAACTCCAGGAAGGCAACCAGTTCATCTTTGCATGGCAGTACAGTCTTCCCTGGGCATACATGGGGGATTGGTTGCAGGACCGCCTGTATACACCAAAATCGACTCATGCTCAAGTCCTGAAGCTGGCCCCGTTGAACCTGCCTTTAGGAAAAGTTGGCCATCTGTATTCACAGATTTTGCATGTCTGAATATTGTATTTTCCAACATTGTTTGGCTGAAAAAAAATGTGTGTATAAGTGGGTCCATGAGTTCAAATCCATGTTGTTCAAGAGTCACCTGTATCTAATAATTACCATTGTATATAATACCCTATTATATGACTGGCATTGACAGGCCCTCAATCAATGTTTGTGGAATATGTGGATAAAATATTGATATTTTCCCATCTAACCAACAAGTTACATGTTTCTTCTTTAGTCTTAAATTACCAATAATTGTAGGCATCACTATGACATTTCTGGTTAATGTGTTTCAAGTGCTTCAGTCTTCACCATGATCCTTTTATTTGTCATAAATATTTTTTCATGTGAAGTAAATTCATATCTATTATTATTTCTCTAACAGGTTTTCCTCTTGAATCAAGAATGGGTAAGGAAAATTTTCAAATGTCATATTGGCATATGTTAAAGACACCATTTTTTTTCTCCTTTGACTTATTAGTATGCTGAGTATTATTAATGCATTTTAAAATATTGAATCAGTTTTGGATTCCTGGACTGAATCCCACTTGGCCATGGTGAATTATTCTTTTAATGTTCTGCTAGATTCTATTTGCTAATATTTTATTTAGGATTTTCATCAACATTTTTTCTTTTTGGTATATTGTTTTGGTATTAGCATTATCTTATGGGCTTCAGATAAAAGAGTAGGAAGTTTATCTTTTGCATTAGAAGAGATTTGTATTACAGAACATCTCAAATCATCTCTGATTTGGAGCTCTCCTCTCCCTCAATTCTGCTAATATGAAAGAAATATTTTTAGCAGAAATACTGGCTTTCCCAGGTTAGAACTATGATTCTGATATCTGGCCTTTTTAAGTTTGGTAGCTGGTTGTAGCTTCTTGGAGAAGAAAGCTTTAAAATTACTGGGAGTCTTTGATATGTATGTCCCTGAATATTTGAGAAACTTTTCCTCCCTAGTGCATACTAAACTTGAATTTTATCATGTTATTCTCCTTTCTATGTATCACATGTTTATTTTTATAACTCTTACTGGTATAAACATGTTTCATATTATTAAAGATCTTGATCAAACACAATGCTTCTACTACACATAAACATTTAAAGAGCTAACTCCTGAGAAGATTACTTATCACCCAACTTCAGTACATTTACTATAATAATCTTGAAACACCATTAATTATCATCTAAGAGAAAGACGAGTGGTAAAATCAAATGGAGTGACTAAAAGGTGCTAGTATAATATTGCCAAAAATATGAAATTATTTTGCTGATATCTAGGTGAATTGTGCTATTTCACTTACAAGAGGATAACTGGAGGGACTTGATTTAATTGGGAATAATGATGTTAATTGAACATCAGATGCTGGTGCACAATTTGAAATGACACCTTATTTTTTATGTATTTAGATTTGGAATGACATTTTATTAATTTACCTTTTTTAGGTAAATTTAAAAACGTCTTTGGTGAACACAGACCATAATAAGTGAAGATGGTTGTGTAAAACACAACTGAGACACTGCTAAAGAGACCAGACTGTTTAAACCTGTGGTTTGGGGCAAACCCTCCCCTATAAGTGGCCTACAGGGAGGGCAACACTGACTCTGGTCAGTGGTTTGGGCAACTCTGTATTCCATTATCCTAGAAAACTGAGGTGCTAGTAATTACCAAAATAACAGCATTTTGGCTGCTGTAATGTGATATTTTTAAAAATCTGAAATCTGGACAATGTCTGCCTCACAGTGTCTCCAGAGAATTATATACTACTTTAAAATTTCAACTGGAATAAAGTGTATTCCTTTAAGTGTATTCCTTTAAAAGCACCCCTCATTGTTTTTAACTTTTCCAATGTATGTTACTGTTTTTATTCCAAGTACGTGTTACCAATGAGGTTAAGCAAATGATAATTTTGGTTTATTTTTATTTTTTTCCTGGAGTCAGTTTGGATTTCTTCTATATTTGGAGGATACCAAAAGGCTTTAAGAAAAGTAGGAGAAGCCTATGGAAGAAGGAATGGGGAGAACAGTGACGTCCTGGGTGACAAGGAAGACAGAGAGCCTTTGTTCTAATGAGGGCATTCTTGGTGGGCCCTTAGATAGTGTCAGGATGGGGGCTAGTCACCAGAATGGTCACAGTTAGATTCGAAGCTTTGAACCCTCCAACTTCTGGGGAGGAGAGAGGAGCTAGAGACTGAGTTCATCACCAATGCCTGTGATTTTATTAATGATGTTTACTAGTGAGACCTCCAGAAAAACCCCTATGCAATGGAGTTCACAGAGCTTCTGGGTTTATGGACAGTTAGTCAGAAGTCCAGGTGGCCTTAGACTTACAAGTGGCATATGAAGTCAGTGAGCAGTCTCGTGGGGCTGAGCCCTTGAACTGTGGAGCCTGTACTAACTCCAGGTAGTGTAAAAATTGGATTGAATTGTTGGATACCTGGTGAGTGTTGCAGAGTTTGAGAAGTGGTGTTGGGAAAACACCATGTATTTGGTGTCAGGAGGAAAAAATACCTCATAGGTACTCATTTATTATTAGCCTGAACAACCAAATAAATACCGAATAAAATGAGGTAAAATGAGTAGAAAATCAATTATATTGAGATGAGCTCTATGGCACCTCCTACATTGAAATTCAATGATAGACTCTGCAATTCCAATGTCAATTAGCAATAATTGTGAGCACACTAAAACCTGATTTTTCTATGTCTTGTATTTTCTAAGAAACTGTAATCTGCCTTCCTCTGCATCATCTATATAATTTTCGTCCCATTCCCAAGATTAGAATATAATTATTTTATTTAGCTTGTAAATTTCAGGATCATTCTGAGGTCAAGCTTGTCAGAATGCTTAGATTGAAATGAATCACATTTCTAGACTGTGTTGTAATACTCCAAAATATTAAATGAGAAAAGATGTTCAGGATGCATACCAACCATATAAGCCTCAAGTGAAATAAATGTGTCATTGATTTTTATTGCAATTATGGTGTGGATTTCAACTGATAAGCAAAGCTAGATGTTTGAGACCTTGAATATCTTTCTGAGATAAGATTTAAAGGAATGACTAGCCTCCTCAGAGTAAAAAAGTATGACAGTGTAGAAATTGAAGATCTTCCTCTTGCAGAGTCCCTCTTTGTAGATTATACTATAGCTTTCATTGAAGTATACATATGCTGTAGAAGTAGATAAGCATCTCATCTTTGTTCTTGTTCAATTCAAATAAATATTCTGAAGAAAATATTATTCTCAGATACTTTATATTAAAGAATCCATGAAATATTCATAGGTTCTTCTATCTCCCTTGAAAGTAAAGAGTATGACAGTTTTAGTCTACAATGTTGATGCAAGATAACATTTTCCTCAATAACTTTCCCGTGGGATAAGTTTGGAATAAAGATAGAAATGTAAACTCAGTATCTTCCAGTTGATAATGAATTATTAACTATAACACATAAATACCAATGCAAATATTTTAAGTTTAATAGATGATTTTAGAGGACTTTAGAAAATTAAAATTAAATCTATTGCAGTCCTATACAACGTGCTGATGAAAGGTTTCCATATGGCAAGTAAATTATATATTTGAAGATAGAAATAGTTAGCATGCATAGCTTTAAATTACCAAAAATATTTCTGCTCATGCTATTAACCAATAACTCGTACTGAATTGTCTAAGTACAGTCCAGAATTAACGAATGTATCTTAGAAGGAAAAAAAAACCTATGTTCACTAGTGGTGGATTTACTTTGAAGAAAGAGCACTGAGCTGCTGATATAACTTTCTTAATAATTATATTTCTCCAGTTCCTGTCACTTAACTACTTCTCCTCTATTCTATACTGAATTTCAATCTGTAACATATGCACTTTAAATGGGATGCCAGAGATTCGTGAATATGTGCACAGGTGTTGCTGTTAAAATTAGAATAAGAAAATGAAATAAAAGGCTTATCACATCTCAATTCACATTAGAGTAGAACACAATGAAATACACATTTTGTAGTTGGAGGGGTCATATGGAATTTGACCTATGACTACATTGCTCACACCTATTTGAATTAGTAGAATTAAAGCTTTCATGTACATAAGTAGACACATATCAGAAAAAAGAAAAGGTACTGGTATTATACTGAAAAAAAGAACAACAAAAAAGCAAACATGAAGCACTGCTTGAAACAGTAATTATAGGCCAGGCGCAGTGGCTCACGCCTGTAATCCTAGCACTTTGGGAGGCCGAGGCGGGCGGATCACGAGATCAGGAGATCGAGACCATCCTGGCTAACACGGTGAAACCCTGTCTCTACTAAAAATACAAAAAAACAAAAACAAAAACCAGTAATTATACCTCATTAACCATTTGTATTGTATTATACCTAGAAGTGAATTAAACTCTTTGAAAATGTTCGCTTACTAAATTCAAGATTACCCACTGACCATTGGATACATGCCCAGGTGATTTTGGAGGGCAGTAGGACTCTGAATATATGAAAGGGCAATCCAATCATGGTAAAATAAAACTCTGCAGGTTATAAGAATGTAAAATCAAATAGAAACTTAAAATCAAATTAGAATTTTCTTCAAAATACTATAGTATAAAACATTTTTTTTCTTTTTTTTGTCGGAACACTGGTATTCTTTTCTCAAATAAAATCTTCATTGCCTCTGTGTAGTATGTTTGCTAGTCTAGCAGCTTTAAATAAGGGGACTCATTTAAACACGCCCTATGTGGACACTAGAGAAATGCTATACATTTTTATTAATTTTCATGAAGAAAATTACTATACTAATTTTAACATAAAAGGATGCCATTTTGCTTTTCTCAGGGCATCTGACACAATTGGACAAAAAGATCAAGCTGTTGGTGATTGTCTGATCTCAATGGAAAATAGTTTTGGGGGTTTTAAAAATTTTAATATACAGCACTTCCATTGATACCAGATCTGGCAGATTTTTAGAAATACATGGAAAATTCAACAAATGTGAATCAGGTTTTCAAGCAGATCTCCATTAAGAGATCTTGGACCATCTCCAGAATTCAATCTAATGTTAATGAAAGAACTATACTGTATCTTACTGCAGACACTGTTGCTCAGTCAAGCTTTCTGGATTTTTGCCTTACATGAAATGGCAAAAATACGTCTTTCCAATATGTGCTCACTTTCTTAAATGACCCGTTCAGGACACCGACTCCCCTCACATGTCCAATCACCCAGTTTCCAAGTCTTACAACTTTATCTACCATGTTGAAATGTTTTAGTACAGCACTATTTCAGAACTTTTCCAAAAAATCATTTGCTTTCTTTCTTTTAACGGGGGAAAGAATGGCAATAACCACAGGATGGTGAAAACAGAAAATGAACCTGTATTACCATATTCTCTTTCTCTCCTCAAATTTCATGACTATTTCCATGACAAGCCACTGAATAATAGATATTTTCAAAAAGTGTCATTTCCCAGTAGATAACCTCAGTTTAAAACAGGATATCCTGGTCTCTCAATTGCCTGACAGGAACTCTCTTTGGATGAAACAGACCATATGTTTTCCAGCTTGGAAAACTAAGACATGAAGGATTTGGCGGGAAGTTATTAGATATTCCTCACAAGGCAGAAGGAAAGCAACAGAAGCACCTTCGAGCTGCAATCTGAAGGAGCGTGTCATGACAGATTTAGGAAATGATAATACAAGTCACAGAGAAATAGTTAGCTAGTGGAAAGGAGAATACATTTCCTAACCATGAAGGTATTTAATATTTAGCTCCATGGAGCGAAAACTTTATAGGGGAAATTCTTTGGCTTCCCTGCTAATTCCCTGAGGATGCCTCTTCAACTCTTATCTTAAAATATACCACTGAATCTTGGAATGGTAATGATTTTCATTGCTTTTATGGGGATTTGTCAAATTTTTTTTAGTTTGAGCATGTGAATTATTTATTTCCCCAACAAAACTAAGGAAATATTCACAGATATTATTTAACAAGTATTCCTTCATTCCACATTCACTTAGAAATAAAATTTGCATGGTATATTATTACATTGCACATGTAATTATGAATAGAGATACCATTAGCAAACTGAAACTGACATGTACCCTGAGCACAAATATGACCAAACACATTTTCTCATTAAGTGTTTTTGTCTAGTATTGGTAGTGTTCAGTGTTTGCTATCATTACTAATCGATGTTATAAGATCTCAATTTCTCAAGTCAATTAACATTTATCAAGTGCCTTCTACATATTAAGCACTGTACTAAGCACTGAAGAAACAGAAATGACTAAGAAAAATATCTTATAAGATACATGATGTTGTAAATACTAACTTTTCAATGAGTTAAAAAAAAAGCCTATTTATAAACACATATTTATGAAGTGCCTAATATATCCCAGAATCTATGGCTAGTTGCTGAGATTTTTAACGCAAATAAGAAAGACATGATCACTGGCCTTCAGATCATATAGTTTAGCATAAGAGGAAGTGAGTTAAAATGATTGCAAGGAAATGTGATCAATTTTGACAAGGAAGTAAAGATTACTAATAGGAGCATATAACCGGCCAATTAAGCCATCCAAGACAATCAAAGAGTAAAGACTTTTATGAGAAAATGTCTAAGTTGGGACCTAATGTATTATTAGCAGTTACAAGACCAAGGCAGAGTGAGTAGCAGAAAGGGAGGGTAACAGGCAGAGAAACAATTTGAGTGAAAGTTTGGAGAAGAGGAAGGAAGGATCTGAAAGAAGTTTAGGAGCCGAACTCCATTCTCTAAAAGTGGAAGTGACAAGAATTGATGATAAAGGGAGAAGCGGGGGCCAGATCATAAAGAATCTTGAACACTACCCCAATAGGATTGGCTTTCAGATTTTAAGTCTAGAAACGATTCATCAAATTTGCCCTTAGCAGCATTACAGTGGCTACACTGTGAAGAATAGTTTGAGTGGAGAGCAGAGAGACAAATTATGTCTTTGTAAGAGTAATCCAGTTAATAATGATGATCTGAAATATAACAGTGTGGGTGGGGGAGATAAAAAAGATGGATTAAAAAGATATTTAGAAGATACAATGGTGGTTCTGAGTGACTGGTAAATGTAGGAAGAGACAGTGAGGGAGACAAGGCTAGAGTAACCTTAGATTTCTGATTTAGGCAACTATGGGTATGGAGGTGCAAATCGTATACTCAGGGAATCCAGAAGGAATAACTATTTTAGAAGGTGGAGAGATGATGAGTTCAGTTTTGGATATGCTAAATTTCAAATTATTATGAGTACTCTAAGTAGAACTATCTAACAGGCAAATGTCTACGGTACATGAAAGACTGGATTCGAAGAATAAATTTGGACTCTGGTGGTGGTCTCTCAAACCCAGTAGAGTATGCCACCATAGAAGCCAAGGGAGGACAGTACTTCCATAATAGGAATTATTAGAAACCTACAAATTCTCTACCCAATAACTTCTTTTTGTTCTGGTTGTGGGTGTACACTGGAACTATATGCAGGGCAACCCTGGAGTGAGTGATGTTTACACACACATACACACACACACACACACACACACACACACTTCATCATCCAGTGATACGAAACTAGTACATAAATGCCTCAGGTCACTTGTGTCTTTTTGTGATAACTCTGAGATGTGTTCCACACAGTCTTCTAGAGTTCCCAAGTTGTTTTCTTTCTTTTAATGGGTGAAAGAATTAATCCCCAGTTGTCCATGCTGGTAGCTGGCTTGCTAAGTCACCCTTTATTACTTCCTTCTCTGCCTCACTTCATCAGTCTCCCAACTTGTTTTTTCCTGAAATCACCTGCAAAATTAGCTACTTGCACTCAAATCCTTGTCTCAGGATCTGCTTCTTGAGGAACCAAGATTAAAATAGCTAGTACAAGAATTTGTTGAGAAAACAGTCTCTCAATATGATACTCTTGAATTCAATCATTCATCAATCAGATGGCAATTAAGGGCACCATTGATGGCTGTAAGTGAGTGGTTACAACTCCTGATGTGCTGTAGCACCTTAATTACTGAAGCTGTCATGTGTGGTGAATTGAGATGAATACAGCTAGAGGGGAATTCCTGGCTTATGCAAAACTTCTTGTCTTAAAGGATATATAATCTACAGTAATATAGGGATTGCAAATTATGTTGACTATTGCTAACTGCAATAGATTGAAACCCCATCACCTACAAGTTTCCTTTGCTAAAGTTAGGGCCCGAGAAAGTTCTTGAAATCAGAATATTTGGATGAATACATTTGAGAAGCATAAAGCTGCAGATTCTCCTGAAATTATTAGGCTGGCCAGATGACGACTCCTCTTCTTTACTAAAGAATGTCATTATCCTTTTGTTGGAGAGCATGTAAATGTTTTACCTGATGCATATACCTCACAAGACTATGACTGCCCTTCTGAAAATCTGTCCCCATCTTCGCTCAGTTCTTCTGGATAAATAACTAGGGCTAAGGCTCAGCAGAAAAAAGTCAGACGGAAAAAAAAATGTCTCTGTTATTGGAGGAAAAGGATTATCACCAAAACAGCTTTGAGATCTGGCCAGAACATTCTGGAAAGAATGAGGAGAACATGACTGGGAATGGATATTCTGAGCGACAGCCCAAGGGTGCTGGATAAAAGGTTGAATAAAGAGAGTTCACTGATACAGAAGCATTTCATGTGAGGTAAGATTCAGCATCCTGGTAAGGTCACCTACAGCCAGCCCTAAATGACAGATGGGTTGATTATTTCAAGCAAAGGACAAATGATGGTAATTGATGTGAAGATATCTGAACTGCCCTGCCAAATTATTGAGGAAGGGTCAAAGGCTCAGAGAGGTGGGTGTGCTAGAGTAGATTTTCATGTAAGACACAGGGGACTGTTTTCTCCAGGAGGGCCCAAGGAATACCCTTTGTGATGGTTAATTTCATGTGTCAAATCAACTGCACTAAGGGATGCCCAAATATCTAGAAAAACATTATTTCTGGTGTGTCTGTGAGGGTGTTTCTCACACACACACACACACACACACACACACACACAAAATAGCATTTGAATTAGTAGACTGTGTACAGAAGATCTACCCTCACCATTGCAGGTGGGATTCATCCAATCCCTCTACTCAGAGGGTCTGAATAGAACAAAAAGGTGGAGGTAGGGCAAATTTCCCATTTGCTTAAGCGGGGACATTCATCTTCTCCTGTTCTCCGGAATCTTGCTCCTCATTCTCAGGCCTTCGGACTGGGATTTAACAACCAGCACCTCCCCTGGTTCTCGGGCCTTCAGAACATGGACTGAATTACACCACCAGCTTTCCTGGTTCTCCAGCTTGTGATGGCTGATCATGGGATTTCTTGGCCTCTATAAGTGTACGAGCCAATTCCTGTAATAAATAAATATCACCTACTGATTCTGTTTCTCTGGAGAACCCCGGCTAATAAACTCCCTTTATTCAAATGATAAGAAATAGGTTAGTAAGGGGGAATTGATAACATTGAGAAATTCCATAATGGCTATCATTTGCAGGCAGTATAGATGATACAGTTAAGTAACTGGTCCCCATGATGTCAATGAAAATGATAGACTTCTACAATAATGCAAGTCAAATAATGTCACTTTATCACTGGAGCCAATCACCATAATGGGCAGAAAAGCCATAACGTTGCCAAGGGGAACCAACTGTGAGATATCTGTCATGGCAAACAAATCATAGTGTTTTGAGAGGTAAGATAGACTTCTAACAAATGTATTGCTTAACTTCTATATCCCTGCCAAAAAAAAAAAAAAATCAAAGAAAATACTGATGTCAGTTAATAGAGTAGAAAAACATGATTATTTGACCTGTTATGAGACATAAATCAGTTCTCAGACCCAAAGATCATTGACTGAAGAGAAGGTGGGGTAGTCTGAGGAAGAAACCTACAAATGTCTAAACAAATATTCATAGCATGTATTCTCCAATTTACCCCCAAAGAAACATACAGACATTTACCAGAGAGATTGCACCCAGATATTTTAAGGATTGTTAGATAAAGGGAATGACCTGACACTGATAGCTAGAGGACTCAAAAGACCCACAAGGCTCCCTGATAGAGTTCAACTTTGGGAGGCCTAGTGATAAATGAAATATATAAACCTTCTCAGTTGTTATTTATCCAGTCTCTAAGTGTATAATCAGGGTGGATATAATCAATGCTTGCAGAACCCCACACATTGGCTTCCTAATCTGTACATTAAAGGCTATAGTGAGAGGTAGAATAACAAACAAGAAAAAGCTCCTGAAACAACCCCAGATCCAGCCCAAATCACAAAGCAGAGGCAGAAACACGTCTTCAGTAAATGCAAGATCTGTGTTTCCTACAAAGATTGTAAGTAATGCAGAAGTAGTGGCCCAATTATATTTCTGTGAAATTCACCAGTCTGGAGCCTTGAAAAACCAGATAAATCATGGCAGATGAGACCCAACTGCTGAGAAATTAAATAAATAGTAGCCCCCAATGCAGCTGCTCTGCAAGATGTAATGTATTTACTGGAACACATCAACACAGCCTCCGGAAATGCAGTTGTTTCCCCTTTATCCAGTGGAGCATATGTTCCAAGATGCCCAGTGGATGCTTGAAATTACGGACAGTCCTGAACACTATATATACTATGTTTTTTCCTACACATACATACTTATGATAATTTTTTTTCTTTTTTTTTTTTTTTGAGACAAAGTCTCACTCTGTCGCCCAGGCTGGAGCGCAGTGGCGCGATCTTGGCTCACTGCAAGCTCCACCTCCCGGGTTCACGCCATTCTCCTGCCTCACCCTCCTGAGTAGCTGGTATTACCGGCGCCCGCCACCATGCCCGGCTAATTTTGTTTTTGTATTTTTAGTAGAGACAGGGTTTCACCAGGTTAGCCAGGATGGTCTCAATCTCCTGTCCCCGTGATCCGCTGCCCTCCTCGGCCTCCCAAAGTGTTGGGATTACAGGCGTGAACCACCACACCCAGCTGATAAAATTTAATTTATAAATTGGGCACAGTAAGAGATTAACGCAATAACTAATAATCAAATAAAAGAATTATAATAAACCATAATAAAACTTACATGAATGCAATGTCTCTTTCTCAAAATTACTTAATGTATGTAATATATTTGAACCATGGATGACCATGGGTAACTAAAACCGCAGAAAGTGAAATGGTGTGTGCCTATTGACCTAGTAAATGTGTTTTTTTTTCAATTCCTATCATGAAGGAGGTTCTGAAGCAATCTACATTCACCTAAGATAAACAACAGTAAATATTCTTGGTTTTGCTTCAGGGCTAAGCTAATTCTCCTGCTTTCTGCCACATAAAGAACAAACAAGTTGTTGTACCTCATATTGTCCACAACTAAGAAAGAGGCATGATGCATACTAGCTTACTTTGAGTTTTGTAGCCAACACATCAAGCATCTGGGAATGTAGCCCTGACCCACTTATCAAGTGATTTGGAAGTCTGGTAATTTATATGGAGCCACAAGAGGGTTCTGTAGCATATACAGACTGCAGTACAAACAATCCTGCTATTTGGCCACATGGCATGACAGGTCTTAGGTTACTAGAGGGGCTACCCATGGTGGATAAAGACATCATATGGATTTGCTAGCAAATCCTGATAGCAAAATCACAATGCATTCCCCTAGATTTCTGGAGCAAGGCCATATTGTCAACATTTAAAAAGTGACCTTACCATGCTACTATGCTTCAGTAGAGTGACTATATAACTGGAGCTTCTTATCATGGGCTGGGTATTGCCAGACCCATCAACTCATAAGATTGATGGGCACAGAAGCAATCCATCAGTCAACAGAAATGGCATATTTTTAATGAGATTTAATCAGGTCAGAAAGGCAAAAGCAAATTATGTGAACAGGTGGCCCACACCACTAGGTCACCTACCTCTGCTGCAACTAACTCTTTCTCTATTAGCTCACAAATGTGGCTTTGTTGAGGATTGCCTATGACTATATAATGAAGGGGATGGAACAAAACCTGACTTATTTCACAGATGAGCTGGCTTGTTGCATCTGTGACAATCAAAATTGAATTGCAAATGCACTATGACAGCATAGCACCACTCAGGGGTGGTCCTGAAAACATTGGCAAGAGACAATATTTCAGTGGGCAGAGTTTTAAGCAGTATAGCTGATCATCAGTCTTGTGAGGTATGGCTATACTTGGACAGTTGTGAATGGTGTGGTTGGTTGTCTGATCAGAAGGCCTACGAAAAGAATGATTGAAAAATTAGAGCCAAGTAAGTCTGTGGCTGGCCCTATGAAAACGCAAGCGGAATCTGCAGTTCTTTGTGTTTCATGGCTATTCCTGGCAGATGGAATTCTCTAAAGAATCCTCCCTCAACGAGACTGTCTTAGTCCACTTTTTGCTGCTGTAACAGACTACCACAGACTAGATAATTTATAAAGAAGAGAAGTATATTCAGCTCACAGTTCTGGAGACCAAAAAATTCAAGTGCATGACACTGGCATCTGGTGAAGGCATAGTGAAAGGCATCAGGTGGTGACAGATGAGACAGAGGAGGATGTGAGTGAGCAGGAAAACAAGGAAGCCAAACATATCCTTTTTATGAGTAATCCACTTGCATGTTAACTAACCCATTGCCAAGTTAAAGCATTAATCCTTCCATAAGGAAGAGTCCCCATGACCTCATCACCTCTTAAAAGCCCCACCTCCCAATACAATTACATTGGCAATTGCATTTGCATTCTGACAGGAGTTTTTGAGGAAACAGTTAAACCATAGCAAAGACCAAGGAATCATGTGGAAGAAAGATGATGACATTGAGACACTTCCTTCCTGAAAGGGATAGAGATTCATAATTATTGAGATAAATGCAGTTTCTGAGTACTAGTTTGTGTTTCTTACCTTTATTGTCTTAGCCAGCACCACCATAAAAGGATTCACAAAGTGTCTAATTTATCTACCATCAAGGAATCCTATGCAACATTACCCTGGACCAACGTTATAGAGGAAATGATAAGATAGTGAGTACATGACTGTGCAGTCTTCTATTCTTACTATTACCACCTCATCCTGAAACAGTCAGAATGAAAACATAATAATCTTTTAAATGTACATCTATGATGCCTGCTTGAAGATGACACCCTATGAGGTTGGGCTTGTCCTTCAATATGTGGTCTATATTTGGAAGCAGCTGTTATATGGCACTGTGTCTTTGAAAGGTAGAACACGTGGTATTGGGGAAAAAGGTAGAATTAAGAGTGACCTTGTCATCCTACTCTCAGTGACCTACTTGCAGAAAATAGGTCTGATTCCCAGAAGAGGGATACTTCCAGAAGAAACACATTAAGGATTTCACTAAATAGTTTTGGGTTCCTTGTGCCAATAGAGCAGTAAGTGGGAAAGGAGTTGGCAGACTATCAGTGTTGTTGACCCTGATGATCATGAAGGATAAAACTGCTAGTGTGTGATGTGACCTGAAAACAGAATATCTAGAATACATATCTAAAACCATTCCATTGGAATCCATTCACTGTTACCCCCCTGGGTACTTTCATGTTTCCCGTTCCTATGAACCGGGAAATAGGGCATCCATGACTAGACTCTGGAGCTTTAACCAGGATCTCTGACCCCTCAGAGCTAAAGGTCTAGATTACCTTACAAAGAAAATTACTTATATTAACATAAAAGTTGGCCAAGGGTAAAAGATAATAAAATGGGTGGTAAAGGAGAAAATGTAAATACCAATTACAGTCTCAGACCAATTGCTATAGGATAAAATGTTTGTTCCACGAAACTTCCAGCTAGAAGTCTTTTTTATGGAAAACTGTGACCAGTAATTACCTACAGAATCAGTGACAAAACTGAGTAGACTTAATCTGGGATACAAGTAAATTTGGTTGGTGCAACACAGTCAGTGCCCACCTCTTATCCCACTGGCACACATCTGTACATATTGAAGCTGTTTACTGCAAATACCTCACCTCTGCCTGAGGACTTTTACTGTATCCAGCCACAGGAGCATTCCCTGTGGCCTTCAAGTTGTAAGTATTGGGAGCAATTATCCCAGAGTAGCAGCAATTAAGAATGGATGGCTAGGGTGAATCCCCTTGGCAAGGGTAACTCCTGGATATGTTCTATACTGTCACCCAGTTTTCCCAGTGGTTTTGAGGACCATTTCTCCATATCAGCAACTTGACTAAAAACAACAACAACAACAAAAAAAAAACTTTCTTGACTTTCTTCCCTTCCTTGCCTCAATTCTTTCTCCTAGCAGTGTTTCTTGATATCACTTCCAAAATAAATGACTTGCATTTAAATACTTATTTTAGGGTTTGCTTTCACTTCATAATGTCTTAGAATCAAGGAATTATTGTACAGCTTGTCCTTGTAGAGATAATTCTCAGTCAAAAATTTGTTCATAGGTAAACATAATCTAAAAAGCAGAAGACTGCAGAGAATATAGGCAAGCATGAGCTTCACAAATATGAACTATATTGGACTAAAGGAAATCAGTGGGGCTACTCAGTTGCTATCCTGCATGACTTTTTTTTAAGACTAAGTTGGTGGGGATTTACTAATGTGCATGATGAAGCATAGAAATAATTTTTTCTAGCAAGAGTCACAGCACACTAAAAGACATGTATGGTTTACATATTGGAATTTTTCTGAAGGCAAGGGACCTCACCAATGTCAATCATTCAGAGAAGAGAACAATCTTAGGTCAGCAATGGAGCGCTTAAAAGGAAAGCCATAGATCAGAGAGAAAGGAGACCCCCCTTTTTTCCCCTCTAAGTCTTAGGAATTCCAAGGCACCAAGGAACAAACACATTTAGAGCTCTCCTCATGGCCTCTGCTGCATTTAGACTGGAAGCTGGCTGGGAGATATCCAATAAAGAAAATTAGGGATGATATTGGCCTCTGGGCTCTGACCATAGCTATATCCAATATATACCATTATGTGTAATAGCATTTTAAAATGATACTTACTCTCTGTTACTCTAAACCTGAGTAAATGGCTTTATATAGTATAGTCTTATTTAATTCATTGTGGGCATTAAGAAAGATCATGAACCACACCTGCAACAGAAGGATAAAGATGCGGTAAGAACCCATTACATCCATTAGGCCAGAGTGTTGGTTGCATGAGCCACTCAACAGATCCCTGCAGGGAAGTTTGTACCTGAGGGATCAGCAGTTACATTGAAGTAGCAGGGCAAGGAGTGGAGATTTATGCAAGAGGCCAGAGAAGTAGAAAATGGGGGACTGTTCTCTGAGCACATGCAGAGCAACACCCCGAGAAATTCTGTAAGACAAGGGATGTACAACTTAAGGAGGGAAAATTCCAGCATCAATAAGCAGAGGCTTAAGATTATCATAATTATTTGTATAAATTTGACTGTTACGGGGGCACAGGTTATTGAGGCCAGGGCTGTTTGAGTTTTTAAATTAAAAGAAAGCCTATAGAATGTGGGAGTTAAAATGAGGAGAAAAAATAATTCAAACTGCATCAGAAAAGACTTATTTTAGATATTTTGAGAAAATAACTGAAAATAATTCATTATTTAACAAAAATTTAAAATATCCCATGCGAAAGATGTTCAAGGCACTATATAAGTAGGACCACATTTGTAGTCAAGGGAATTGACTGGTTATTTTTGGATGTCCTATAGCTTTCTAATTCAAACATGTGAGTACAGACTTCCATATATTATTCATGCATATAAATTCTACTCAAATACATGTAAAAGTTCTTAAAAATTATTTGTTTTATAATAATATATAATTACAAAAATACATCAATTTCCACATTGATAAAATAGTCATAGATTTTTAGTGAAGACAAAATAAAAGCCATGATATTGATACATCACATACTTTTAAAATTTCATATAGACAAACTGAAAGATTAACTTGGCACGTAGATACATATCAGTTTTTATAAGTAGAACATGAAGACAAGAGGTATTTCTATATTTTAATTTAGTGACACAAGAAATAAACAAGTATGTAGTACTGTTATACTCTATTTTAACAATGAAAACTTTTATTGAAATACAATGTAAAATCACATTACATTTTATTTGTTTCATGTGAAAATTTGAAATACTAGAAAGCTTGTTCTAAGAAATATATGTTATCCTAAATGTACATACATGCATATATATACACATACATATTTTTACACATAGGCTATTCAAAATCAAGTAATTACTCATTTTTAGGAGGAATTAAAAACTACTTTTGATGTGATATTGGGCCTATAAGAATGCAACTAGAATGTACTGTGTTAGATAACTTGCTAGCTAAACATTTTTCCCATGTGCGTCCAGCTAGACTGAAAATCAAGAGCCTATTGATATGGTTTGGCTATGTCCCCACCCAAGACTCATCTTGAATTGTAGTGCCCATAATCCCCACTTATCATGGGAGGGACCCAGTGGGTGGTAACTGAATCATGGGGGCAGATTTTTCCCATGTTGTTCTCATGATAGTGAGTAAGTTTAATGAAATCTGATGGTTTTATAAAGGGCAGTTCCCCTGCACACATTCTTTTGCCTGCTGCCATGTAAGATGTGCTTTTGCTCCTCCTTTACCTTCCACGATGATTGTGAGGCCTCCCAGCCATGTGGAACTGTAAGCCCATTAAACCTCTTTCCTTTATAAATTGCCCAGTCTCAGATATGTCTTTATTAGCAGTGTGAGAACAAACTAATACACCTATAAATTCGAATTTTACAAATTAGAAAAATTTTAATATGCATGTTTCATTCCATTTTCCTATTGCTATAAACAACTACCTAAGACTGGATAATTTATAAAGAAAAGAGATTTGACTCACCGTTGCTTAGGCTGTACAGGACGCATGGCTGGGAAAGCCTCAGGAAACTTAGCAGTAATGGTGGAAGGTGAATGGGAAGCAGATGCATCTTACATGACTGGAGAAGAAGGAAGAGATCAAAGGAGGAAGTGCTACACACTTTTAAACACCCAGATCTCATGAGAACTCACTCACTATCATGAGAACAGCAAGAGGGAAATTTGCCCCCGTGATCCAATCACCTCTTGTTATGTCCCCCCTATAACACTAGGGATTACAATTTGACATGAGATTTGGGTGGAGACACAAATCCAAACCATATCAGCATATTAGAAAAAACATCAAAATAAATTAGAGACATATTTGCATGTACAAATAAAGCATTTATGGTTTTCTAAAAACTAAATTTAAAGAAAGTAGGAAGATACAAAAATTAGGGATTTTTCTGCAAGTAGTCTCATTTTTTTTATATCTACAATTTTTTATTTCTTTATTTTTATTATTATATTTTAAGTTCTAGGGTACATGTGCATAATGTGCAGGTTTGTTACATATGTATACTTGTGCCATGTTGGTGTGCTGCACCCATCAACTCATCAGCACCCATCAACTCATCATTTACATCAGGTATAACTCCCAATGCAATCCCTCCCCTCTCCCCGCTCCCCATAATAGGCCCTTCTCGAGTCCAAGTGATCTCATTGTTCCCCTTCCTGAGTCCAAGTGATCTCATTGTTCAGTTCCCACCTATGAGTGAGAACATGCAGTGTTTGGTTTTCTGTTCTTGCAATAGTTTGCTGAGAATGGTTTCCAGCTGCATCCATGTCCCTACAAAGGACGCAAACTCATCCTGTTTTATGGCTGCATAGTATTCCATGGTGTATAGGTGCCACATTTTCTTAATCCAGTCTGTCACTGATGGACATTTGGGTTGATTCCAAGTCTTTGCTATTGTGAATAGTGCCACAATGAACATACGTGTGCATGTGTCTTTATAACAGCATGATTTATAATCCTTTGGGTATATACCCAGTAATGGGATGGCTGGGTCATATGGTACTTCGATTAGAGACTTAAATGTTAGACCTAATACCATAAAAACCCTAGAAGAAAACCTAGTAATACCATTCAGGACATAGGCATGGGCAAGGACTTCATGTCTAAAACACCAAAAGCAATGGCAACAAAAGCCAAAATTGACAAATGGGATCTCATTAAACTAAAGAGCTTCTGCACAGCAAAAGAAACTACCATCAGAGTGAACAGGCAACCTACAGAATGGGAGAAAATTTTTGCAATCTACTCATCTGACAAAGGGCTAATATTCAGAACCTACAAAGAACTCAAACAAATTTACAAGAAAAAAACAAATAACCTCATCAAAAAGTGGGCAAGGGATATGAACAGACATTTCTTAAAAGAAGACATGCATACAGCCAAAAGACACATGAAAAAATGCTCGTCATCACTGGCCATCAGAGAAATGCAAATGAAAACCACAATGAGATACCATCTCACACCAGTTAGAATGGCAATCATTAAAAAGTCAGGAAGCAAAAGGTGCTGGAGAGGATGAGGAGAAATAGAAACACTTTTACACTGTTGGTGGGATTGTAAACTAGTTCAACCATTGTGGAAAACAGTATGGCGATTCCTCAAGGATCTAGAACTAGAAGTAGACTCATTTTATGTAAAATAAAAACAATTGGCAAAATGTGCGGGAAATCTATTATTAAAAATATAAAGTATATAGAGTTTCTGAACATCTCATGAAGATGTAAGAATTTGAGTTTCTTGAGTTCATATATGAAAGAGCCTAAGTGTCTGCTCATGAAAGGAGAGCAAGGCATGTTAACAAATGTCAGAATCCTTATATTAACAGAAATGGAGCTGAAAAGTTGGACATGGTCACACATGGAACAAGTACACTTCCTCCATTATTGCTAAGAAGTAAGGTATTTTACCAGTTGACACATAGTTTATTTAGCATAAGATATTTGGAAAAAGTAATACTACATGGTTATGTAGTTTTAGAGAAGTGCTAAATAGCTTACCACATTTCACATGTTAAATCAAGAGGTAATGAATATTTATATTTTTCAAAGTAAATTGTGAAAACAATTTCAAATTATGTAATTTTCATGCAATTTTAATAGATTAGTGGGTAGTGCATATGAGCTTGTTTTTTCATAAACAGTAAGTTATTAGTATTTTGTAAGATGAATATATTTTAATAAGCCTAATAAAATTTTGATGATTTTGGTATGTATACAAAATTTAATTTGAAACCTGTGAATACATGATTTTTAGGAATCATACCAAAATTAATCAAGTTAACATCACATCATATATCATATAATATTTTGGAAAAATACCAAAACTTCTATTCAACTCTAATATGTTAGTTGTATATTACCGTATATAAATTAGTTTTATATAAGCCTGATTTTAATAAAATTTTGATGATTTTGGTAGGTATACAAAATTTAATTTGAAATCTGTGAATACATGATTTTGAGGAATCATACCAAAATTAATCAAGTTAACATCACATCATATAATACTTTGGAAAAATCCTAAAACTTCTATACAACTCTAAGATGTTAGTTTTATATTACCATATATAAATAAGTTTTATATAAACCTAATTTTAATAAAATTTTGATGATTTTGGTAGGTATACAATATTTGATTTGAAATCTGTAAATACATGATTTTGAGGAATCATACCAAAATTAATCAAGTTAACATCGCATCATATAATATTTTGGAAAAATACCAAAACTTCTATACAAGTCTAAGATGTTAGTTTTATATTACAATATATAAATTAGTTTTATATCAGCCTAATTTTAATAAAATTTTGATGATTTTGGTAGGTATACAATATTTGATTTGAAATCTGTGAATACATGATTTTGAGGAATCATACCAAAATTAATCAAGTTAACATTGAATCATATAATATTTTGGGAAAATACCAAAACTTCTATACAACTCTAAGATTTTAGTTTTATATAACTGTATAAGAGTCTAAAGAGTTGGTAAAAATCACTTAAATGGGTCTAGTGACTTTCTGCATGAACACATTCCTATTAAGTATCCTTGTTCTTGAAATTTTCATTACTTTCACATATTTTTAATAAAAACCACAAGCTCCATGTCTTATTCATAGGCCATAATCAACAAATATCTGTTATATGAGTCAGCTTAGATCATGTATTAAAAAACATTTAATATAGTGGGCATCTTACAAACCAATTGATCTAAACTCAGTATTTTACATGTTGAGAAAATGGGGCCAAGAGATGTCATTGTTACTATTTGCCTCAAATCACTTAGCTAGTTAATGACAGAGCTGCAACTAGAACCCAGTGGACATTCACTGGTTATTCCACCCCACCACACATGCACATACTCCCCCCAAAACTAATGCTATTTCAGGGTTTATTAGTTATGTTGTATTTTTAAAAATCATTTCACTTGCATATATTTTGTTTTCACAAAATTACAACCCTCTGTTAACTTGTTCCTCATAGGGCAACACAAGGCTCATTAAAAAGTCTATTCAGAATTGGGTGACTTGGACTGCTCCATGCTACTACTGTAACCTCTCATCTGATCACTGTGGGGCCTCCTGACTTACCTCACTGCCTCTTCCCTGGCATCCCTATAGTCCATGTTCTGCATAGGACCCACGGTGATCCTCTTAAAAAGGAAGTTGGATTATATCACCCTTCTGCTCAATATCCTGTAATAACTCCCAGGTCACAAGAAGCAAGGGGTCTAATTATCATGATAATCCATCCATGACACTGCCTCCATCCCTCAAAATGCACATCTCTGATCTCATCAGCTAGTGCTGTTCCCTCTCTCACTCCACTCCAACCCTGCAGGTCTCCTTATTTTACCCAGATATGCTAGTATGCTTCTTCCTGCAGACCTTTGTACTACCTGTTCCCTCTACCCAGTCTGCTCTTAGTCCAAGAGTTGACAGAAATCTATCACCTTTTTCAAGTAAGCTCCAATGGCACCTTTTAAATAAGACCTTATCTGGCCATCCAAGTTAATACTGTCCTCCCATCATAATCCATCTTACGGGCTATATTTGTATTTTTGGTGTATACACACACACACACACACACACACACACAGATGGATATATAGATAGATAGTTATATACATCTCACTGCTGGAGTACAGTGGTACAATCACAGCTCATTGAAGCCTTGACCTTACAGGCCAAATTCAACCTTCCACCTCAGTCTCCCAAGTAGCTGGGACTATAGGTGTGCACCACCATGCTGCTCTAATTTTTGTGTTTTTGTAGAGATGGGTTTCAGCAGTCTCCCAGGCTGATCTTAAACTCCTGGACTCAAGCAATCCTTCTGCCTCGGCCTCCCAAAGTGCTGGGATTACAGGTCACCACACCCAGCCTTGCTATATTTTATTAGCTGCCTATCACTCCCTATTGGAATTTAAGTAAGCCCCACGACAGTAGGGAGCATTACTTTGCCTTACTTACATACTCCAAGTGCTTAGAACTATGAAAGGCATATGAGAGATGAATTGAAATAATTGACCACACTTTCTAATGAAAAAAATTCATTCTATTTACTGTATATTGTGTTTTTATAATATTTTTAAATAATTGGTTATATTGATAACTATGATAAAGCTACAGTCATAAATTTAGATTGTGCAAAGGACCTACAAATGAGAAAACATGTAAACTATGTAGATTTTACATTTTTACATAATTCAGATTTTGACATTTTCAATGTATATCTTTTTCTGGATGTAATTTAGTCATCTTTGAAAGCTACATTAATACTTTCAAATGATGAAGGTATTGTTTAAAACACTGAGCAGAAAAAAAGAATTTACAAAAGCCAACGAAAATCTGCCTTAGTTAATCATGTTTGCATGTTTGTACCTTAAAGTCACATTGAAACTGTCTTATTGTTTTAACAATCATTAATTCTCATTTTGCTTTTATATAAAAACCTCCTTCATAAGATTCATTTATCACTTAAATTCAAATATAAACAGATTTGACCAAATACAAACAAAATCTTATGTATAGTAATAATAATGTCATTTTAGATCAGCTGAATTTTCTTTGGTCCAGCTATAAACACATTTATTTCTTTCATTTTTTTCACTATGATGCTTCTTGTTATTAAGTTCTTCCCACAAAAAAATAGTATATTAGAACATTTTTGAATAAAAAGCATTGCTTAGGTAAGTTTACAAGTAACTTTGTGTCTCCCCAGCAAGAGTTAATTGTAAGACAAAAATTGTCAAACATTTTCCATTTTATAAATATAAAATTTGCTAATTGAAGCAGAGAATCTTTTGATTCCCCACTAGAGAAGCTGAAAATGCAGGAGTTAATATACTGTGACTATGGAGCTTAACTACTATTAACAAAGGGGAAAATGAATATGATTCTAGGCCACCATTCATTTTTAGTAACTATATTCTAGCCATTATTTTCCCAATTGAAAAGGTACATTAGGATCTTATCTGCTTGGCATGGTGTACAGAATGCTAATACTTTCTAATTATAGACTGTTTCCTGAAAATTAGGTAGATTCCACAAATAAATGTTCAACGCATCTGCACCTGCAGCATAGCACCATTAATTCAATATTGCTGAGAAGGCAAGTGGTCAGTGGAAGATATAACTCAATATGGAGATTTTTATCTTAGTTTTGATTTCTTTTTCAATATAGTTCTCTGATTGAACCATTTGAATTTCTTTTCTCTCAAATGTCTTTCGATTCAGGTTTAAAGACCATTTGAAAATTGAATGTATTCGAATCTTAGGCTCTCTCTCCTGGAATATAAAAATCTCAATGGATATTCACAAGGAGCAAGAGTAGGGAAGTAAAAGCAGATTAAATACAGCTGTGGATAGGCAAATTATCATGGTAGAGAAGCAATGTGCAGAGTGGAAAAAGCAGTTGGGGCCAGCTCATTTCAAATTGTGCTTCAGTTGCTTAAAGCGAAGCCACAACCATCTCATTTCTTGTAATGCGATAATAACAACCTAAACCATAGGATTTTTTTCTGAGAAATAATGATATACCCTAAAGCTTACAGTAACTTCTTTGCAGTTGGTAAATTCTCAATGAATGGGTAGCAATTATGTCAATTATTCTAAATTCACTTACTTTTTTTCTTTTAAATGACTATATCATTCTAAAATTAATAATCCAGTCAGACAAGAACATTAAAATTATACAAAGTAAATTTATAATGGTATCGATGAAGGTTTCCCTTGGTTAAATAAAAGAAAAACAAAGCAAAACATTGAGGCTTCTGTCAAAATTTTTACTAAAAAATTTTCAATTAATGTTTTGCAAGATACTGCAAACATCACATGGCTACAGTGGAAAAATAATTCTGAAGTCTCAGCCTCAAAGTGAAGTTGGACTGGTGCTGCCAAAAGAAAAAGCAGGCAGATTGTCTCACACAAGAGGCTTCACAAAGAGACATTCATTATCCCAGTGATTTCCCCATGGTGCAAAGAGTGACCAATGAACATAAAAGTTCATTATATGGTCAGATATAAGCTTGTTGTGGTGAAAGTGTTTAAGAGTCACAATTACTGTGGTGTAATTATAGTAGGTGGTAGGTGTCTTTTTTTCTTGAAGTCGTTTTTACACTGTTGCAGAACAAGTAGAACTGACTCTAACGTTACAGAATGTATGTAGCCGATTTACTGTACCTTTGAAAGTTTCAATGCACTTCTAAAAGAACTTGGCAAAATTAGACACATCCCTCTACTTGACCCCCAAAAGCTCTGTGTGCAGCAGAAACATGATTTGATTTTATGTACATCTGAGGGACAGAATCGTTATTTATCAGCTCATATATAAAATTAGAATACCAATTTGCTAACTTACAATGAATAATATCTGCAATGAAAACAAAATATTCAAATTTCTTGCATGTAGACCTCCATGCAAGCTAAATACATATTAGAAGTGTTCTTGGTAAGCAGAAATCAGACCATGAGCAGTTATAGTGTGGAAATATACCATAATAATCCACTAGTCAATAACATGCAGTTTGATTACCTATCACCCTCCACCAAGAGCTCCATGGTTCTGCTCTTTCTTCCTGACAAACTCAGAAGAGTTGTCTATGTTGCTGTCTCTGCAGTCTCCCCAGTCTTCCATTATCTCTTGAACCCACTCCAATTAGGACTCCATGTTGTTAAATCTCATGGCAAATTTTCATTCCACCCTTGCTTGAACTTTCAGCAGCTTGGCATCCTCCTCCTTAAAATCCTTCTCTAATCCCAGCACTTTGGGAGGTTGAGGCGGGCGGATCACGAGGTCAGGAGATTGAGGCCATCCTGGCGAACACGGTGAAACCCCGTCTCTACTAAAAATAAAAAAAAATTAGCCGGGCGTGGTGGTGGGCGCCTGTAGTCCCAGCTACTCGGGAGGCTGAGGCAGGAGAATGGCGTGAACCCGGGAGACGGAGCTTGCAGTGAGCTAAGATCGCACCACTGCACTCCAGCCTGGGGGACACAGCGAGACTCTGTCTCAAAAAAAAAACATTCCTTCTCTGGTTTTTAAGTCATTATGCCCCTGGTCAAGATCCTACCTCAGCATTCCAACTACTATACATTGTTTCTCAATAATTTTTTAAACTTGCATTTTGAAGTAATATTATAATTATAGAAAATGTTCATGAATAGTACAAAAAACTTCTATATACCCTTTATCCAGTCTCACCAACTGCTTACATTTTGCTACAATTTATCACTTTCTCTCTTTCTGTCATTCATGGATTTTCCAGAACCACTGAGAGTAGATTAGGGACCTCAGGCCCTTTTACTTCTTTACTTCTCTGTGGATTTCTGCAGACCCAGGAAAATTCTTCAGCATAATCATAATATTATATCAGTGATGTAATCAAAATCAGAAAATATAACATTGATATGATACCATTATCTATTTTACGTTAAGAAGATTTCTCCATTTTTTCCAAAAATATTATTTATAATAATTTTGTTTTTCTGGTCAGGGATCCAATCCAGGATCATGACTGCATTTACCTATCATGCTTCCTTTAATCTAGAATTGTTCCTCAGACTATATCATTCATGATAATGACTTTTTAAAGAATACAGGACCATTTTTTGGTAGAATGAGGCTTTCCTCATGATGAGATTTGGGCTTTAATGTCTGGTAGGAGTACATAAGTGATGTTATGTTCTCATCAGTGAATCTCATCAGGTGGCACAAAGCATTGGCTTGTCCCATTATTGGTATATATCATCGCTAATCATTTTGTTAAAGTAATGTCCTTCAAGTTTTCTTCCAATAAAGTTATTACTTTTTCCTTTTCAGTTAATAAATAATTGATGAGAAGATACTTTGAGACTACATATATACCCTACTTCTCATTAAACTTCCAACTTCTAGTTTTAGCATCCATTGATGAGTCTTGCCTTAATCAATTATTACCATCATGGTTGCAAAATGGTGACTTTCTAGTTAGCAATATAAAGATGTGTTTGGGACAGAAATATTATAAAGAAAAGATAATTTTTTATGAGAAAACAATCTTGTATGCTTAATTTTTGTCCTAAAGTAAAATGAACTGGTTATTTTAAAAAGAAAAAACATAGGACAAAACAGAAAGTCCGTGTATGTCATAGATGGTCTGTGTAAGTCATATATATATGTAGGTTTTTTTGTTGTTGTTTTTTGTTGTTGTTGTTTTTTCTTATTCTCTGTGTGTCTGTCCTTATGTACATATGGAGAAAAATAGAAAGTTGAACAATTTTAGATTATTAAATATTCTTTAAAACCTGATAGAAAATTGGAGAAACTTGGCTAATTAGCATTGCTTATAGTTAAAGCTCATCTTAATGAAGGTAAAATATGAAAAGTGGTAAAGAAATACATTGGCAGTTTAGCAATTTTTTTCTAATATAGTTAATCATGATGCCAGTTTTAGCATGGAGCCAAATTTCACATAAATGCTTGCACTGCTTTGTTTCACACTCTATTTTTTATTGTGCATAAATAGTACTAGCACTCAAATACTTACTGGTCACACACCTGAAGTAAATTTCTTAATTGTACAAAATGTATAGTGATGTTGGTGGACTTAAAAACCTGAATTCATGTATCAGGAACAAAATATTCATCATACGTATTTGTTGGCTCTGGTTAATGCTGCAGCCTCCAAGGTAAACTGAGTAGGAGAAAAATTGGAGATTGGCTTCCCATATATTTGTTTTTGCTTTTAATTTCCATTTCTTTTTTTTTAAGGTGAGATAATATTGTGGTTATATTATTATTAGTAGTATTGCTTTATTTCTTTAAAAAAAAACAGGATACATGTGCAAAACATGCAGGTTTGTTACATAGGTATATGTGTGCCATGGTGATTTACTGTACCTATTGAGTCGTCCTCTAAGTTCCCTCCTCTCTCTCCCCACCCCTCAACAGGCCCTGGTGTGTGTTGTTCCCCTCTCTGTGTCCATGGGTTCTCAATGTTCAGTTCCTATTTATGAGTGAGAACATGCAGTGTTTGGTTTTCTGTTCTTGTGTTAGTTTGCTGAGGATGATGGCTTCCAGCTTCATCCATGTCCTTGCACAGACATGATCTCATTCCTTTATATGTGGATGCATTGTATTCCATGGTGTATATGTACCATATTTTCTTTATCCAGTATATCATTGATGGGCATTTTGGTTGGTTCTATGTTTTTGTCATTGTAAATAGTCCTGCAATAAACATACATGTGCACGTGTCTTTATAGTAGAATGATTTATAATCCTTTGGGTATATACCCAGTAATCAGATTGCTGGGTCAAATGGTATTTCTAGTTTTAGATCCTTGAGGAATTGCCATACTGTCTTCCACAATGGCTGAAGTAATTAACATTCCCACCAACAGTGCAAAAGCATTCCTATTTCTCCACAGCCTTGCCAGCATCTATTGTTTCCTGATTTTTTAATAATCACCATTCTAACTGGCTTGAGATGGTATCTTACTGAGGTTTTGATTTGCTTTTCTCTGTGGATCAGTGATGATGAACTTTTTCATATGTTTGTTGGCCACACAAATGTTTTCTTTTGAGAAGTGTCTGTTCATATCCTTTGCCCAGTTTTTGATGGGGTTATTTTCTTCTTGCACATATGTTTAAGTTCCTTGTAAATTCTGGATATTAGACCTTTGTCAGATGGATAGATTGCAAAAATTTTCTCCCATTCTGTGGTTGCCTGTTCACTCTGATGATATTTTCTTTTGCTGTGCAGAAGCTCTTTAGTTTCATTAGATGTCATTTGTCAATTTTGGCTTTTGTTGCAATTGCTTTAGGTGTATTAGTCATGAAGTCTTTGCCCATGCCTATGTCCTGAATGCTATTGTCTAGGTTTTCCTCTAGGGTTTTTATGATTTTGGGTTTTACATTAAGTCTTTAATCCATCTTGAATTAATTTTTGTATAAGGTGTAAGGAAGTGGTCCAGTTTCAGTTTTCTATATATGGCTAGCCAGTTTTCCCAGCACCATTTACTGAATAGGAGATCATTTGCCCATTGCTTGTTTTTGTCAGGTTTGTCAAAGATGAAATGGTTGTAGATTTGTTGTGTTATCTCTGAGGTCTCTGCTCTGCTCCATTGGTCTATATGTCTGTTTTGGTACTAGTACCATGCTGTTTTGGTTATGTAGCCTCGTAGTATACTTTGAAGTCCGGTAGCGTGATCCCTCCAGCTTTGATCTTTTACTTAGGATTATCTTGGCTATATGAGGTCTTCTTTGATTCCATATAAAATTTAGATAGATTTTTCTAATTACTTGAAGAATGTCAATGGTAGTTTGATGGGAATAGCATTGAATCCACAAATTACGTTGAGCAGTATGTCCATTTTCACGATATTGATTTCATTTCTTTGCTGTTTGTTCTCCTTTGGGCTTTACTCATATATAAACATATAATACCACTGATGTTTTTTAGTTTCTAATAAAAGGCGTGTATTTGGTTCTATGAATAGCCAGATGCATTTCCAAAGTTCATTATTTTCTCGATTTATCTAAAGTTCCTGAGCTACCTTTGTCAAGCCTGCAAAAGTTGATAGAGCACAACAGCCATAGAAAATTTGGTTGGCTTTGGTTCCCTCTGATGATTTAGAGAGCTATAATAGCTTTACATTTCCTGGAAATAAAATAAAATAAAAGACTTATTTTTATAAGTTCTGAGCAAAAATAGTACATTATTATTTTGTTATTTGGAAAGGTAACTAAGAGGAGAAATGTTTACATAGTGCTTGTTTCCAAGATAATTTAATTCAATTCATAACTTGAGTGGTTTCAGATCTCTTCCTTCAGGTAATGAAGAAAAACTGTGATTTGGGTACAAAGTTTTAATGTTCAGAAATGATTAGCCTTGTCCTTAAGGAAATTATATTGACTAGGATTTCTCTCAAACTACTTTAGTTGTGTTTATCATTATTAAGATTAAGTGAAATTCACTTGAATTAAGTAGTAATTTTTAAAAGTGAGACTTTCTCATGATTTTTGATCCCAAGCCTTTTATCACTATTAGGTTTTCATGTGTATACTTGAAAATAAAATACGTACAAGTGTAGCACTGGTTTGAAGATTCTAATGGTGAAAGCTGCCTAATCAGTTGTCAGTACTGTATCTAGAAGCCAATCTATTTTGGAAGTGTGTGATGATGCTCTTATAAAATAGCTGAAAAGACATTATTGTGTGCTTGTTCTTACTTTGTCCTTGTTGAACAGTATTTAAGTGAAAGGAGGTTATTTATCCTCATACTGAATTTCCAAAACTGATGTTTGCATTTACCTTTATTTGATGGAGAGAAAAGTTAATTGTCTTACTTTGATAAGTTTGATATATGACCTATCACATTTTTTTAATGCATTTGGTCACAGTTCTGTCACTGGAATGCTAGCAATTAGACATGTGCAAGGAGTAACCTAACAACTTTAATACAATGATTCAAGTGCTGATTAGACACTAACTCAGTGTTTTATGACATATTAGAGAAAAATGATAGGACTTTCTGCTGTATACATGTCCTGTTAACTAATCCTTGTGCTGTTAAGTGACAGAGCTCTGGCTGTAAAAGAGGTACTGATTCCCCTAAATCTTGAGCCTTGATACTAGTCAAAGCCTCCTCTTTAGAACCAGGAGAAGATGACAATCAAAATGAACTACTTTTGTAAAACACAGGCCAAAAATTAAATATATTCAATCCCTCTAGGCCCACGGACAAAATGAACTGCTTTTGTAAAACACAGGCCAAAAATTAAACATATTCAGTCCCTCTAGGCCCACGGACTATTGTGGAAAAGGTGGGCATGTGAGATTGTAAGGGCTGATTCTCAGGGATAAAATTAGAGTTTTTCTATAAATTAAACATTAATGTAGAAATTGATACTCCCAGTCTTAAAACCTGAGAAAGCTGCATTTGTCTTATCTGAGTTCTTTTCTCAGGAAACCAACCATCAGGTCTCCTGATGTATCAAGGAAACTTACCAGATCATGACACTTGGACAATGTGATGCTAGGCCTCTCGCCTATCATGAATATCTATCCTATCACCTGCTTTCTGCTGACCAGTTCCTCTTCCTTACCCCTCCTTAATTCCTGCCTTCCCACACATGGTTACATTTCTTCCCTGCTATATAAAACCCTGTTTTTAGCCAAGCAAGCAGACAAATTAGAGATTGATCTCTCATCTCCTCGGCTACTGTACCTGATTAAAGCTTTCTTCCCTGGTGATACTCATCATCTCAGTGATTGGCTTTCCACGCAGTGAGCAACAGGACCTAGACCAAACTGCTGGCATTTCAGTAACAATACATAGTAGGAATACAATAAATATTTATCAAATGAATAAATTAAATGTTGGAAGAATTATTCTAATATGGCTTTATGCATCCCTCTCTGGAGATAGCCTTGCTAATAAGTCCAAAACTCCCGGTGTTTGCTGGTGTCTTCTCTCCCAAGACATGTGGCACTACCAAAATGATTCTCCTTTTGTGCTTCTTCTGGCCCACAAATTCTCACCCCACTTCCTGAAGGTAGGACATGCTATTTATCTCTAGACTTTCTAGTATATTTAGTCAGATTATGTTTTTTTTCTTGCTTGCCTGGGAGTCATTTGCTCTATAAAATGTTTGGTCATCTATGCTCTGATCCACTGTGATTTCACACTTTAACTCTCAAAAGCCAACTTTGATGCCTCTTTCCCAAGTTCTTGGTGACACCCCAGTATTGCCCCCTGTTCTCAAAGTCAAAATTGTCTCTTGTGAATTCTGCTTACAGAACCATTTGTCACTTAGAAGAATATGGCCAATTTTTCTTGTACACACAGCAGTTCAGATTCAGAATTTTGTTAAGTTTTATTACATAACATCTAATGAGAATATCAGTCTTAATATTTGGGTTTATAACATGCAGAAGCAAGTTTATAAATATTCTTGGTCATAAGTCAGTTTATATTAATATAAATGGAACAATTACTTGCACTTGTGCCAATTTTTATACTGTATATCACATACACTCATGTTTGTACGTAAGCCTCTAAAAACTTGAAACGTGAAAAAGAGTAAAGTTTTCATATTTATAGATTAAGAAATCGAAGCATGGCAGGTGTAAGTAATTATTGCCACGATCATTCAAACAGGACTATAAGTAAAAGATCTACATATGTTCAAACCCAGGTTCATCAAACTTCAAATCCTGTTATTTTGCTGCTATATCACGTTATTTCCTCCTACATGATGAGGATAGAGCCATGGCTTTTTTTGTGTGTGACTCTAAGCTCTCCAACAGCCCAGCAGATATTCTTGGTGCAAAGTTGCTTTCTTGTGAGTGGCTTTAGCAAGTGCCTGGATTCTTATTGAGTATGACTGATATGTCCTTCTTTTTCTATGCCAAACAAAACCTGTAATATCTATAAACTTCAAATCTGCCTATAATTCTGGGCAAGTTGAATTTTTACCAACATCTATTCTTTTTTGTAATAGTTTGATACAGGAAATGGCGCTAAACTGGGGGTAATTTTACTCTCTAGGAGTTATTTGGCAATGTTTGAAGGCATTTTTGGTTGTCACAAGTGTGGAAGTACTACCATCTCTTCATAATACTGTATATATCTTAATAAAAAACAAAGATGATACTAGATATCTTACAATACATACAACAATCCTTCTCCACGAAGAATTATATGGCCAAAAATACCACTTGTACTGACGTTGAAAAACCCTGATGAGTGGAAATCATAATAATACAAAAAGTCCAGATAGGATTTGAAGTTCAGACTCTTGTTTACTAGCTTTCCTGAACATCAATTATATGTACACAAAATAGGAATAGTAATATGTACCTCATATAGAGTATTGCAAGGATTAAATGAGATGTTATAATAAACAACTACTTCTTGATATGGGAAACACTCCTGACATATATTTTCTATTGCTCTTATTAGTATTGTTGTATTCTTTTGACCTTTATGCCAAACAAGTGAATTTTTCAGTTTTTCCTTGAGAAATATGTATTAGCCTTGCCTTCTCACAAACACTGCTTCCTCAGTCTAGGGAAAAGTGAATTTGGGTGGTTAGCAAGAGTACTTTTTCTTCTTTCATACCACACCATGTCTGCTCTGAAAATTGAGCATCTGTGATCACTTTACACTTTTTCTGATCCTTTCTGCGAATGAGCAGATTGATTTTTAAGCTTATCCTGTTGACATTTTCAGTTCCTAGGAAGTAAGACATTTGTTTTGCTCTAAGCTTTGTCCCTGTGGATAACTCTACCCCAACGGCACCCATCTTTTAGGGATTTCAACAATCCCCTAAATAAACCCAAGTCCATCTGCTGAAGGACCAAAAAAGAGTCAGAAGTGTGATTAAAGGAAATTGAGCCTTTTGGTCTCACCATTCCCTCTGGATTTTCTTCTTGTTTGGTTTTCACGAACCTCTAAATTTGCCAGGGAACAAATACTGTTTCCTGCAGGCTGATGTGTGTATTCTCATTAACATGAGGAATGGGCAAAAGGTGTTGGATAAAGGAGTCAACGACTAGACTGTGGGAGGATGAGCTACAGTGAAGGAGAAGAGAGTATTTTTGCCTAGTGGATTTTTAAAGCCTTTTTTCACTAGTACCCTTTAATGTGTGGGAAATCACATTTGCCATATGGGAAGGTTGTTTGGTGGAAAAAGAGCTTTAGCTCAGGTTTAGGCACTACTAAATTTCTCCTCTGGTTCAGGCCTGGTGTAACTGCACTGTCTGAGCGGCCATTAGTTTCTCCATCCATATTATGAGGACAATAATATATTCATAGGGTAATTTTGAGCATTATAGCCACTGACCTGCAAGGCCTTGACGCAGAGCAAGCACTCAATGTGTATTGCTACTATGTTACCTTTTCAACATTCTTCTTTGAGTTTCACCGGCTGTAGCCTTCTTTGGGAAAAGAAATACCTGATATGCTCCAATGCAGATATTTTAGCTATATTTGTAATTAAACTTTTAATTTTAAGATAATTATAGATTCAGTTATAGTTTTAAGAAATAGTATCATGAGATCCCATATGCCCTTTATCCAGTTTTCCACAATGGTAACATCTTGCAAAACTATAGTATAATATCACAAGTAGGATACTGATATTGATGTAACCAAAATGCAGAACATTTCTATCACTACAAGGCTCTCTCATGTTGCCCTGTCATGGTCACCCCCACATCCTTCCCACCTTCATCCTCTCCCTAACCCCTGGGAACCACTAAGTGTTCCTCATATCCATCGTGTCTTCATTTCAGCAATGCTACATAAATTGAATAATACACAGTGTATGATCTATAAAGTTGTTGTGTATATCAATAGTCAGTTTCTTTTTACTTCTGAGTAGTATTCCATGGTATGGTTTAGCCATTCACTTTTTGCTGCTTACATTTTGAGGCTACTATTAATAAAAACACTATAAATATTCCTGAACAGGTTTTTATTTGAACATACATCTTTATTTCTCTGGAATAAATGCCCCAGAGTGGAATTTCTGACTTACATGGTAATTGCATGTTTCGTTTTTTAAGGAAAATGACAAATGATTTTCCATAGTGGCTGTACCATTTTGCATTCTCACCAACAATGTTTGACTGATCCAGTTTCTCCAAATCCTCAGCAGCATTTGGTATTGCCACTATTTTTTTCAGCTTTACTGAGATATAATTAACAACTACTATTTGTATTTCAAGGTATACAACATGATGTTTTGATATATGTATACATTGTAAAATGATTATCACAATCAAAGTAATTAACATATCCACACCTCACATGGTTACCTGTTTTTGTGGGCAAGAATGCTTAAGATCTACTCTCTTAGCAAATTTCACATATAATGCATTATTATTACTATAGCGATCACACTGTACATTATGTCTCAGAATTCATTCATCTTATAACTCTCAGTTTGTACCCTTTGACCAATATTTCCCATTTTTCCCTACCTTTGACCCCTGATAACCACTCTTCTGCCCTCTGTTTCTATGAGCTTGACTTTTTCTATAATGTGTATTAATGAGATCATGAAGTATTTGTAAAGAAAAGTACAAATACAAAAGCTGTTTGGTTTCTTTCACTTAGCATAATATCCTCTAGATGATGCTAGGTAATGGTAGATATCCTACTTACTACATCCATGTTGTAGTAAATAGGATATTCTTCTATATAGATTAATAATATTTATCTATTCAATTTACTTTATCTGTCATCTGTTGATGGATATATAGGTTGTTTCCATACCATGGCTATTGTGAATAATGCTGCAGTGAACACAGGATTGCAGTTCTCTTAGAGACAGTCATGTTATTTCCTTGGGATATATACTCAGAAGTGTAATTGGTGGATTATATGGCAGTTCTGTTTTTAACCTTTTCTTTTTTTTTTTTGTAGCTGTGAGGGCCATGTTGAGTTGAGCCTGGTTAAGAGAAGCAGGGCTTCAAGCCCCCTCCTTTCACTCAGGCATTACTGAGTTGACAGCTAGGAGCATTACCAAGTGATGGAAATTGTTATTTTCTTTTCTTGTGTGACCTGTGAAGTTGAATTCAAGGGAATTAAATTTGCACGTTAAGGGACTCTGCTGTATAAACCTTTGGGAATTTCTGAGAAATCGTAGACTAGAACAGCATGGCTTGACTCAAATAAGTGAGGAACCTCTTCAGAGGAGTTTCACATAAAAATGTCTTTCCTGTTTCTCAAATGTAATAACTTGGGAAGCAGGAGCTAGGAATGTCTTCTACTTTAAGATCTCGCTGACCTGACATGGGGCTGACTCAGCTCTTATCAGTCAGGCCATTTCTTCATAGTCTTATATAAGGCTATAATTTATTCATTCAACAAATATTTAATGAACACCTACTATGTGGCAGGTAGTGTGCAGGGCACTGGGCCATCCTGGGTCAATGATTGATATTTTTGTTATTATACTTTAAGTCCTGGGATACTTGTGCACAACGTGCAAATTTGTTACATAGGTATACACGTGCCACGGTGGTTTGCTGCACCCATCAACCCGTCATCTACATTAGGTATTTCTCCTAATGCTATCCCTCCCCTAGACCTCACACCCCAACAGGCCCGGTGTGTGATATTCCCCTCCCTGTGCCCATATGTCCTCATTGTTAAATTCCCACTTATGAGTGAGGACATGCTGTATTTGGTTTTCTGTTTTTTGAGGAACTTCTATACTGTTTTCAACAGTTAGTATACCAATTTACATTCCTACCAACAGCATATAAGGGTTCTGTTTTCTCCACATCCTCACCAACATTTGTTATATTTTGACTTTGAGATAATAGCCATCCCAACAGGTGGGAGGTGATATTTTATTGCCAACACAGAGATTTTTTCTTTTTCTTTTTCTTTTTTTTTTTTAGATGTAGTCTTCCTCTGTCACCCAGGCTGGAGTGTAGTGGCACAATCTTGGCTCATTACAACCTCCGCCTCCTGGGTCCAAGCGATTCTCCTGCCTCAGCCTCCCCAAGTAGCTGCAACTACAGGTGCGTGCCATCACGTCCAGCTAATTTTTTTTTTTTTTTTTGTATTTTTAGTAGAGACGAGGTTTCACCATGTTGGCCAGGCTGGTCTCAAACTCTTGATCTCAGGTGATCCACCCACCTCGGCCTCCCAAAGTGTTGGGATTACAGGCATGAGTCACCATGTCTGGCCAACACAGAGATTTTATTGAAAAGTTCAAACCACCTAAAATCTGATTTCTCAAAGTTTTTTTTTATTTGTTGTTTTTTATGGGGGGGTGTCAGAGTTCTCTGACACAAAAAACAAAATGATTTTTCTATTGTTACTTTTCAAGTAACTCTAAAAATTTTTTATTTGTGGGTACACATAGTTGTATATATTCATATACATGAGATGTTTTGATACAGGCATGCAACGTGTAATAATCACATTAAAATTAACTCTTTTTATGTGCAAACATTTTAAAAAGGAAATGTGCCCAATCCAGAACATTCCTCTATGTTCTACTCTAGAAATGAATCTTAAGCATGCATTAAGCATATATTGTGTATTGGAGTCCAGATACCTCTGAGAGTTCATATACATATATATGTGTGTATATATACATATATGTGTGTGTGTGTGTATGTGTGTGTGTGTGTATAAAATAAGACCTATATTTTTAAAATAAAGAGATAAAAGTCTCCGTGCATCTGAAATTGAACAGAAACTCAGAAAAATCAAGGGCTAAGGCTACGTGCCTGTTTGGCTTCAGGCTCAGAAATATGCAGTGGTCACTGAGTTGACTCCTAAGGAGTATCAGGGGCTGAAACAGGACCATCAAGCCCATACCTAGATTTCTCAACAAGTACACCATTTTTCTTGAACTTTTTTTTCTTTTTTTTTTTTTTTGAGACGAAGTCTCACTCTATCACTCTTTTGCCTAGGCTGGAGTGCATTTTTCTTGAACCATTTTGCTGCTACCCTACTTGTCCTTAATTTCTGTCTTACTGAAACAGTACTCTCTCAGTCTTTGTATGCTAATGAAACAGCCATTAATGATTCCTGAGTAAATTGTCTTATTTTCTGGTTGTTTCCTCACACACTCATATCCACACTCTCATGCACATATGCTCGCCCCCTCTCTCTCTCTGTTTTTCAATCCTGTGCGTGTATGCGCATGTGCAAGTGCACACACACCCACACACACACAAACACACACACCCCTTTAGGTGGGAAGCCATTTCTGTTGGCCCTTTTTTGTGCTATGTAAACTAAGACCATATTTCTTGACAACCCTCCAAGCACTGCCTGCACTATTAATCCAAATTTACAATAAACATAAAACTGTTACATATCAAATCTAATGGAATGCTGATAAAACATTGGTTAGAAATAAATTTTAGACAAAATGCATTTGTATTAATAACAACAGATATTAAAACAAATTGGCTACAGAAGCTATTAAAAGAGAAATAGATTTTAAAGAAAGTAAATTAAGGAACAGAAAAAAACAAGAGCAGACAATAATGAAATAGAAAAAAATACATACAGGAGCAACAGAATGTTTCTTTAAAAGACTAATAAAATAAATAATTATTTATCAAGGCACTGAGGTGAATGCTTTATATTACATTAATTCGTTTAATTTTCACAGCAACCCTATAGGGTAGGTACTATCAAGAAATAGCAAAAAGAAACATTAACATCAAGAGGAGAAGGAGAACATGGCTATGAATACAGCAGAGATTTTATAAATCAGTGGTAGGTTCTGAGGACAACTTTTTGCCAATAAATTGAAAACCTGTCTTTGTCAATTACAAAAAGTAACTTAAGAAGAAAAGAACTAAATAATGCAATACATGTTTTTTTAAAACTGGAACTATAAATTTAATATTCCTCCCTCAAAAAAAAAATTGTAAGTTCAGGCAATTTTACAGGATCATTTTGTTAACCATCAAATCCTTTTTTTATGTAAAACAGTTTTACATAATAGATTTAGGGAGTGGGTTAACAAATTAATTTTGAGAAACTGGTATTGCTTTGAAAATAAGACCTGATAGAGAATTCAGGAAAAACCCAAATTATAGACAATCTCATGTAGTAACACAGGTGCAAAAATCCTAAATATAACTTTTGTAAATCAAATCCATCAGTGTTAATAAATACATTGTAACCAAGGAGGACTCATCACAAGAATTCAAGAATAATTCAACCTCAGAAGATACTGCAGTGCAATTTACACGTTGACAAATGAACACTTTTCTGAGAAAAGGAATTTATAAACAGTAAAACTTAAAACATTTCCATTAGTCATGAATAAAACAATGTTGCCCATCATTACCCATCACTCATCATTATCCACCATTGTGCTGAATTCTTAGCCAAGGCAAGGCTACCAGAAAAATAATAAATACATAAGAATTGCTAAAAGACAATGAAATGTTAATTATTTATGTAGAGCATGTTTATCAATAAAGAAGATATATGATAATCTCTAAACAATTAGAAGTCACAATAAAATTGAACAAAATGACTAGATACAAAATTAATGTATAAAAATCAAAAGGAATATACATATTTTAATTGTATATTAAATATACAATTTTAATATATTAAATATATAAAAATAAACCAATAATTAATTAAAATTTATAATAGAAAATTATACTAATTGTACTAGCAACAAAAATTATAATATACCTAGGAAAAGACTGTGTAAAATATACAAGTAAGCCCTGTTTTTATTTCCTGGGACTACCTTAATAAAGTAGCATTAACTGCGTGGCTTAAAACAATAGAAATTTATTGTCTCAAAGATCTGGCGACTAGAAGTCAGAAATCAAGATGGGGGCAGGGCTATAATCCCTCCATATCCTCTAGAGGAGGATCCTTCCTTGCCTCCTTCAGTTTCTGATAGCCTCAGGTGTTCCTCGCTTATAGATCCATTATGCCAATTTCTCCTTGCACCTTCCCATGGTGTTCTTTCTCGCTTTGTCTCCATGTCTTCACGTGGCCTTCCTCTTATATGGACGCCTGTCATATTGGATTAGGGGCCCAGCCTACTCCAGAGCAACTTCATTTTAACTAATTACATCTATAATGACTCTGGTTCCAAATAATGTCATATTCTGGGGTACTAAGGGTTAGGACTTATGCATACCTGTTGGAGGACATAATCCAACCCATAACAATCTCAAAGTTCAAGGCATTATTTAAGGACACAGAAGGCCCATATCATTGTTCAAAAGTCAAAGACCATTAGGATAACAGACGTGTTGTCAAACTGACAAACTGACCTGTTGTCAATTTTAAAGATTATTTGATGCAGCAAGGAAAACTGCATGCCATGGGGAACAATGAGGCATCTCAGTAAGAAAAGGGTGTTTTTGTTTGTTTGTTTGTTTGTTTTAATTGAAACTCCAGCTTGTATTAAATGACTTGGGGGAGGGCATAAAGAAGTGAGAATTTTCTCTGGATGATGTAAGAAAAGACTTGGGAAAGCAGAGGTGGGAGTGGTTGGGGGGTCACTGGTGATCTTAACAATTTTTGTCTAAGGTATGAGGAACAGAGGCTAATTCTGCAACTTGCAAAGAAGTAACACACACACATGTTAGCTGGGAAAGGGGATGTTTGGTTACTTTTGTGATTTGCATGTGTTGATCTATGTCATTAGGTAATGGCATTATTTTTGCCTCCCTCCATCACAGTCTCAATGACCTCAGTTGATGGGGTTCTGTAACATTATGTTCACCGCCATCTAGCTGTCACTAACCAGTCACTAGCTGACATCTGCTAAGTGTGCTTTTCATCGTACCTAAATAATTGATGAAATTCACCATGATTATGAGTGGAAATATAAAGATGTTCAATCCACTCAAACAAATTAATGAAATCATTTTATGGTGTAAGAAGATATGGCAAATTTGAAAGTAAACACTCCTGGCTAAAGGCATTAATATTTTCAGAAAGATAAACAATTTATCTATGGAACAAACTTAGTCTGCAATCTATAACTAAGGTGACCACACATTCTATTCTGCTTGAAACAGTTTTGGCTTCTACCCATTGTACCACCTTCCAATCTGACTAGTATTCTTTCCCAGATTTTTTACCAAACTATTAAATTAAATTTAAAATAAACCAGAATTGGTTTGGTAACCCTCTACTGTGTACCTCTAGCTTCTACCATAGTTTCATCTAGTAGTGTGTGGTATGTATGTGCAGTGAATTAGTTTTCATTCAACATAGGGTTAATTTACAAAATCAGTCATCAAAATCTGTCTTTTCCTGAGTAATGCAACTTACACCTTCTATTCCAGTTAAAATGGCTTTCATAAAAAAGGGGATAACGAATGCTGACAAGAATGTGCAGAAAGGGAACCCTAGGACATTGTTGGTGGGAATGTGAATTAGTAAAGCCACTGTGGAAAACTCTATGGAAGTTCCTCAAAAAAGGACAACCTGCAGAGCATTCAATGATAAAACAGTGTGTGGTAACAAATGCAGCTAGAGAAAGCAAACTTTTAGTCACCAGCTACAAGGAGGAAAGTATTTCATGCTGCTGTTCTGGCCAGTCACATGGTGTACCACACAGTTGTGCTGTAGCCCTGCCATAGTTTGGAAGATCCACAGAGCTCCCAGACCTCAAGTTGCTGGAGTCAGTAGGAAACAAGGGAAATTACAGGTTAGTTGTATTTGAAATTTGTATGGGAAATGGAGGCTCAGCAGGCAGCCATAAAGTGTAGAGAATAATCTTAATGTGACTGCAGAGTGGCTTTAAAATTGACACCTATGTTGGTAACACATTTTTCCCCTTTCCCCATTTATGTATTCATTTATTTGTACTTTTATGGATTCATGAATTTTTTTCCTCTTTGAGTTGAAAATCCAATAATATTAGTAGAGTTCATTCTAGCTCCCATTTGCTTATTTGTAACATCTCAGAAAGTGAGAAACTTAGCTGTCATTATCTGCAATATATTTCTTTGTTCAAGTCTAGTATACACGTAAAGTACTTAATAGTTTCAGAATTGTCAACTCATATCTTGTTTGGTAACATTTTAATTTTTCAACCAACACTTATTAGCAGATATGAACTAAAAAAAACTACATTCAATTAAAAATTAAGGGCTGAATTTGTTTCACAAAAGATTAATAATAACATTTTCTAGCAGTTATTTTAAGGAGATTGCACCTAAAGATGACTTAAAATGTGAAAATTTAAAAGATATCTAAGTATAATTCTGAGAAGCTTGACTTTCATTTAGATCAATTACTAAATGGGATTTTGCTTATTTTCAAGTTGTTTTAATTATTATCATTTTTATTATTATACTTTAAGTTCTGGGGTACATGTGCCGAAGGTATAGGTTTGTTGTGCAGATATACATGTCCCATGGTGGTTTGCTGCACCCATCAACCTGTCATCTCCATTAGGTATTTCTCCTACTGCTATCCCTCCCCTAGCCTCCCAGCCCCCGACAGACCCTGGTGTGTAATATTCCCCTCCCTTTGTCCATGTGTTCTCATTCTGCAACTCCCACTTATGATTGAGAATATGTGGTGTTTGGTTTTTGGTTCCTGTGTTATTTTGCTGAGAATGATGGTTTCCAGCTTCATCCATGTCCCTACAAAGACGTGAACTCACCCTTTTTATGGCTGCATAGTATTCCATGGTGTATATGTGCCACATTTTCTTTATCCAGTCTGTCATTGATGGGTATTTGGGTTGGTTCCAAGTCTTTGCTGTTGTGAATAGTGCTGCAATAAACATACATGTACATGTCTTTATAGTAGAATGATTTATAATATTTGGGTATATAACCAGTAATGGGATTGTTGGGTCAAATGGTATTTCTAGTTCTAGATCCTTGAGGAATTGCCATACTGTCTTCCACAATGGTTAAACTAATTTACACTCCCACCAACAGGGTAAAAGCATTCGTATTTCTCCACATCCTCTTTAGCATCTGTTGTTTCCTGACTTTTTAATGATCGCCATTCTAACTGGTGTGAGATGGTATCTCATTGCGGTTTTGATTTGCATTTGTCTAATGATGAGTGATGATGAGTTTTTCTCCCCCATATGTTTCTTGGTCACATAAATGTCATCTTTTGAAAAGTGTCTGTTCATATCATTTGCCCACATTTGATGGGGTTGTTTGTTTTTTGTAAATCTGTTTAAGTTCTTTGTAGATTCTGGATATTAGTCCTTTGTCAGATGGATAGATTGCAAAAATTTTCTCCTATTCTGTAGGTTGCCTGCTCACTCTGATGATAGTTTCTTTTGCTGCGCAGAAGCTCTTTAGTTTAATTAGATCCCATTTGTCAATTTTGGCTTTTGTTGCCAATGCTTTTGGTGTTTTAGTCATGAAGTCTTTGCCCATGTCCTGAGGGTACTGTCTAGGTTTTCTACTAGGGTTTCTATGGTTTTAGGTCTTATGTTTAAGACTTTAATCCATCTTGAGTTAATTTCTGCATAAGATGTAAGGAAAGGATCCAGTTTCAGTTTTCTGCATATGGCTAGCCAGTTTTCTCAGCACCGTTTATTAAGTAGGGAATCCATTCCCCATTGCTTGTTTTTGTCAGGTTTCTCAAAAATTAGGGTCATAGATGTGTGGTGTTATTTCTGAGGACTCTGTTCTGTTCCATTGGTCTATACATCTGTTTTGGTAACAGTACCATGCTGTTTTGGTTACTGTAGACTTGTAGTATAGTTTGAAGTCAGGTCGCATGATGCCTCCAGCTTTGTTCTTTTTGCTTAGGACTGTCTTGGCTATGTGGGCTCTCTTTTGGTTCCATATGAAATTTACAATAGTTTTTTCCAATCTGTGAAGTAAGTCAATGGTAGCTTGATGGGGATAGCATTGAATCTATATATTATTCTGGGCAGTATGGGCATTTTCACAATATTTATTCTTCCTGTCAATGAGCATAGAATGCTTTTCCATTTGTTTGTGTCCTCTTAATTCTTCGGGCAGTAGTTTGTAGTTCTCCTTGAAGAGGTCTTTCATATCCCTTGTAAATTGTATTCCTAGGTATTTTATCCTCTTTGTAGCAATTGTGCATGGGAGTTCACTCATGATTTGACTCTCTGTTTGTCTGTTATTGGGGTACAAAAATGCTTGTGATTTTTGCACATTGATTTTCTATCCTGAGACTTTACTGAAGTTGCTTATCAGCTTAAGGAGATTTGGGCTGAGACAAGGGGGTTTTCTAAATATACAATCAAGTCATCTGTAAACAGAGAAAATTTAACTTTCTGTTATCCTATTTGAATATCCTTTATTTCTTTCTCTCGCCTGATTGCCCTGGCCAGAACTTCCAATACTATGTTGAACAGGAGTGGTGAGAGAGGGCATCCTTGTCTTGTGCCAGTTTTCAAAGGGAATGCTTCCAGCTTTTGCCCATTCAGTATGATATTGGTTGTGTGTTTGTCATAAATAACTGTCATTATTTTGAGATACGTTCCATCAATACCTAGTTTATTGACAGTTTTTGGCATGAAGGGGTGTTGAATTTTGTTGAAGGCCTTTTCTGCATCTATTGAGATAATCATGTGGTTTTTGTCATACGTTCTGTTTAGGTGATGGATTACATTTATTGATTTGCGTACGTTGAACCAGTCTTGCATCCCAGGGATAAAGTCAACTTGATTGTGGTGGATAAGCTTTTTGATGTGTTGCTGGATTCAGTTTGCCAGTATTTTATTGAGGATTTTCGCATCAATGTTCATCAGGGATATTGGCTTGAGATTTTCTTTTTTTGTTGTGTCTCTGCCAGGTTTTGGCATCAGGATGACACTGGCCTCATAAAATGAGTTAGGGAGGATTTGCTCTTTTTCTATTGTTTGGAATAGTTACCAGCTCCCTTTTGTAACTCTGGTAGAATTCAACTATGAATCCATCTGGTCCTAGACTTTTTTTGATTGGTAGGCTATTAATTGCTGCCTAAATTTCAGAACTTGTTTTTGGTCTATTCAGGAATTTGACTTCTTCCTGGTTTAGTCTTGGGAGGGTGTATGTGTCCAGGAATTTATCCACTTCTAGATTTTCTAGTTTATTTGTGTAGATGTGTTTATAGTATTCTCTGATGATAGTTTGTCTTTCTGTGAGATCAGTGGTGATATCCCCTTTATCATTTTTTATTGCTTCTATTTGATTTTTCTCTCTTTTCTTCTTTATTAGTCTGGCAAGTGGTCCATCTATTTTGTTAATCTTTTCAAAAATCCAGCTCCTGGATTCAATGATTTTTTGAAGGGTTTTTGTGTCTCTACCTCCTTCAGTTCTGCACTGATCTTAGTTATTTCTTGTCTTCTGCTAGCCTTTGAAATTGTTTGCCTTGCTTCTATAGTTCTTTTAATTGTGATGTTAAAGTATTGATTTTAGATCTTTCCTGTTTTCTCTAATAGGCATTTAGTGCTATAAATGTCCCTCTAAACACTGCTTTAGCTATGTCCCAGAGATTCTTATGTTGTGTCTTCGTTCTCATTGGTTTCAAAAACTTATCTATTTCTGCCTTAATTTTGTTACTTACCTAGTACTTATTCAGCAGCAGGTTGATCACTTTCCATGTAGTTGTGTGGTTTTGAGTGAGCTTCTTAATCCTGAGTTCTAATTTGATTGCATTGTGGTCTGGGACTTTTTGTTTAGATCTCCGTGCTTGTGCATTTGCTGGGGAGTGTTTTACTTCCAATTATGTGGTCAATTTTAGAATAAGTGCGATGTAGTGCTAAAAAGAATGTATATTCTGTTGATTTGGGGTGGAAAGATCTGTAGATGTCTATTAGGTCCACTTGGTCCAGAGCTGAGTTCAAGTCCTGAATACACTTGTTAATTTTCTGTTTCATTGATCTATTATCGACAGTAGGGTGTTAAAGTCTCCCAATATTATTGTGTAAGAGTCTAAGTCTCTTTGTAGGTCTCTAAGAACTTGCTTTATGAATCTGGGTGCTCCTGCATTGGGTACATATATATTTAGGATAGTTAGCTCTTCTTGTTGAATTGATCCCTTTACCATTATGTAATGGCCTTCTTTGTCTCTTTTGATCTTTGTTGGTTTAAAGTCTGTTTTATCAGAGAGTAGGATTGCAACCCCTGCTTTTTTTGCTTTCCATTTGCTTAGTAAATCTTCCTCCATCTCTTTATTTTGAGCCTATGTGTGTCTTTGCACGTGAGACGGGTCTCCTGAATACAGTACCACTGATGGGTCTTCACTCTTTTTCCAATTTGCCAGTCTGTGTCTTTTAATTGGGACATTTAGCCCTTTACATTTAAGGTTAATACTGTTATGTGTGAATTTGATCCTGTCATTTTGATGCTAACTGGTTATTTTGTCACTTATTTGATGCAGTTTCTTTATAGTGTCGATGGTCTTTACAATTTGGTATGTTTTTGCAGTGACTGGTTCCGGTTGTTCCTTTCCATGTTCAGTGCTTCCTTCAGGAGCTCTTGTAAGGAAGGCCTGGTGGTAACAAAATCTCTCAGCATTTGCTTGTTTGTAAAGAATTTTACTTCTCCTTTGCTTATGAAGCTTAGTTTGGCTGGATATATGATTCTGGGTTGAAAATTATTTTCTTTAAGAATGTTGAATATTGGTCCCCACTCTCTTCTGGCTTGCAGAGTTTCTCCTGAGAGATCCACTGTTAACCAGATGGGCTTCCCCTTTGTGGGTAACCCGACCTTCCTCTCTGGCTGCCCTTAACATTTTTGCTTCATTTCAACCTTGGTGAATCTGACGATTATGTGTCTTGGGGTTGCTCTTCTCAAGGAGTATCTTTGTGGTGTTCTCTGTATTTCCTGAATCTGAATGTTGGCCTGTCTTGCTAGGTTGGGGAAGTTCTCCTGGATAACAACCTAAAGAGTGTTTTCCAACTTGGTTCCATTCTCCCCGTCACTTTCAGGTACACCAATCAAATGTAGGTTTGGTCTTTTCACATAGTCCCAAGTTTCTTATAGGTTTCTTCATTTCTTTGCATTCTTTTTTCTCTAATCTCGACTTCTTGCTTTATTTCATTAAGTTGATCTTCAATCTCTGATATCCTTTCTTCCGCTTGATCGATTTGGCTATTGATACTTGTGTATGCTCCACGAAGTTCTTGTGCTGTGTTTTTCAGCTTCATCAGGTCATTTATGCTCTTCTCTAAACTGGTTATTCTAGTTAGCAATTTGTCTAACCTTTTTTCAAGGTTCTTAGCTTCCTTGCATTGGGTTAGAATATGATCCTTTAGCTTGGAGGAGTTTTTTATTACCTACCTTCTGAAGCCTATTTCTGTCCATTCATCAAACTCAATCTCTGTCCAATTTTGTTCCCTTGCTGGTGAGGAGTTATGATCCTTTGTAGGAGAAGAGGCGCTCTGATTTTTGGAATTTTCAGCTTTTTATGCTGATTTCTCCCCATCTTCGTGGATTTATCTACCTTTGGTCTTTGAAGTCAGTGACCTTCGGATGCGGTCTCTGAGTGGATGTCCTTTTTGTTGATGTTGATACTATTCCTTTCTGTTTGTTAGTTTTCCTTCTAACAGTCAGGCCCCTCTGCTGCAGGTCTGCAAGAGTTTGCTGGAGGTCCACTCCAGACCCTGTTTGCCTTGGTATCATCAGTGAAGGCTGAAGACCAGCAAAGACTGCTGCCTTTTCCTTCCTCTGGAAGCTTTGTCCCAGAGGGGCACCCACCAGATGCCAGCCGGAGCTCTCCTGTATGAGGTGTCTTTCGGCCCCTACTAGGAGGTGTCTCCCAGTCAGAACACACAGGGGTCAGGGACCCACTTGAGGAGGCATTCTGACCCATATTAGAGCTCGAACACTGTGCTGGGACATCTGCTGCTCTCTTCAGAACCGTCAGGCAGGGATGTTTAAGTCTGTTGAAGCTGCACCCACAGTCGCCCCTTCCCCCAGGTGCTCTGTCCCAGGGAGATGGAGGTTTATTCTGTAAGTTCCTGACTGGGGCTCCTGCCTTTCTCTCAGAGATGTCCTGCCCAGAGAGGAGGAATCCAGAGAGGCAGTCTGGCTGCAGCAGCCTTGCTGAGCTGTGGTGGGCTCCACCCAGTTCAAACTTCCTGGTGGCTTTGTTTACACTATGAGGGTAACCACCTACTCAAGCCTCAACAATGGTGGACACCCGTCCCTTCACCAAGCTCAAGTGTCCCAGGTTGACCTCAGACTGCTGTGCTGGCAGTAAGAATTTCAAGCCAGTGGATGTTAGCTTGCTGAGCTCCATGAGGCGGGGGGCTGCTCAGCCAGACCACTTGGCTCCCTGGCTTCAGTCCCCTTTCCAGGGGAGTGAACCATTCTCTCTCGGTGGCATTCCAGGTGCCAGTGGGGTACGATAAAACTCCTGCAGCTAGCTCGTTGTCTGCCCAAACAGCTGCTCAGTTTTGTGCTTGAAACCCAGAGCCCTGGTGGCATAGGTACTGGTGGGACTCTCCTGGTCTGCGGGTTGTGAAGACCGTGGGAAAAGTGCAGTATCTGGGCTGGAGTCCACCATTCCTCATGGCACAGGCCCTCATGGCTTCCTTTGGCTAGGGGAGGGAAATCCCCTGACCTCTTGTGTTTCCCAGGTGAGGTGATGCCTCACCCTGCTTTGGCTCACCCTCTGTGGGCTGCACCCACTGTCCATTCAGTCCCAATGAGATGAACTAGGTACCTCAGTTGGAAACGCGGAAATCACCCACCTTCTGCATTGATCTCTCTGGGACCTGCAGACTGGAGCTGTTCTTATTCTGCCATGTTGCCAGCAAAACCTCAACTTTGTTTTTAACATGTTCTCCAGGTTAAACAATAGCTGTTATGAGTTAACTTTTTTTGGCAGAAAGACACTACACAAACCAGATTACATTAACATAATCAAATCCTATTTAGAGAACAATAATAGATTAAGATACTTCTACTAATACTATTTTTTCATATGTTCCATGGAATTAAGGAAAAGTTTTTAGGAATTTTATTTTCTTAAATGTGAAATATTTGGCACATTAATGAACACTTGTAAATTTAGTTTAAAAGTTTAACATAGAAAATCAAAGTTTTGTTTTTGTAGTGCTAATATCAGTATAAAATTTTTGAAGAATAGTGTTTTGGTATAAACAATGTCTTTATAAAATCAAGAAATCTTTAGGGCAGAAATATTCCTAGAGTTGGTTGTGGTGCATACATAATTCCTAATTGCATACAAATAAGCTGTAATGTTCTATAACTTGAAATAGAAGCTGGAGTTGTTAAATTTCAAACCCACATACATGTATTTGTAAACAGAGTTAGAATAACTACTACAAAGTTGAGGACATGAAGATGAGATTGAAAATGAAGTAATACTTCAGCTTGGCAGTAAGCATTTTCTCTCTTGCGCATCATCAATCTGAAAAAGATTTCAGAAATATTTTTTCTTTAAAGAACTACTGTATAATTCAACTGAAGAGTCCTACAATGATAGTGAACCTTTCATGATTCGTTTACATTTGGGGTTCTTTTTCTTCAGAATCAGTATAAAACTTTTAATAAAAATATACAATAAACATCATTGTTAAAAGATCCTATCTTTTAAATATTTTATTAAACCACAATTCTTGGAAACAGAAAGACACTGACATTTATCCATATAAAAGCAAGAGAAGAAGTGAGCAAATTAAACAATAGTAGTTTTAACGGCATATAAGATGTAATTCTGAAATTCTGTAATTTCACAATGAAGTATGTTGACTGTTAGAAGCACTATGTTATTGGAGTTCTAATATTTAACAAATTTGACAAATTATGTTCTGGATGCAATGAAATTGACAGTGCCAATGATTCTGCAGTACCTGAAGTTGGTAAAACATTCAACAAATTATATATATATATAGAGAGAGAGAGAGAGAGAGATAGATAGATATAGATATATTTGATACATTTTTCATGCGAAAGTATTTGTCAAAGAATATGCCTTAACAGGACACCAAAAGTGAATATGTCTGAAAACATTTGGGTTGAAATATATATATATATATATATATATATATATATATATATATATATATATATATATATATATATAAACTGGTGTTGATATATATATATCAACACACACAAAATATTTACAGTTAAGAATATCTTCACTTAGCAGAATTTGCTCTGAACTTACTGCATATATAAAAAGTGGGTTTTTTTCCAGCTTCTTGGCTAAAAATAATCTAAAGAAAAGATTTAATTAAAGGTGTCACAATTTTAAAATTTCTAGCCATCAAATGCAACTTAGAAGAATACTGTACATAATTTTATGAAAAAAAATGAAAATGAGACCATATCTGGGAAACATACCAATGACATTATATTAAAGGGCTACAGGTAAGTAATTCATTAAATTATGCAATTTAAAAATGGGAATTTATACTGTCAAGGCTCAGAATATGATATCTCAAAATACAGCACATTGACAGAAGTCACAGAAGAAAGAAGTTCACTCTGACCTTCCCTCGCCTTTCTGTGTGAAGCCTGGCCATGAAGGAATTCTCTGACCTACGTCTCCTGAAAGTCGGTCGAAAGGTTATCATTCCAGAGGGTTGCCGCCCTGTACCAGGGGAGAGGAGTGCTACAAAGCGAAGCCAAGGAGGATCGGAACAAGCAGGCCTTGCTGAGTTCTCGCCAGGTTATTATCATGATTAGATCATAACCCCCTTTGTCTAATCATGCTTCCTCACGCTATCAACTTCTTTCCTCAGACTAACCATAAAAATGCTGTTTTCCCTGGGTCTTTGGATCTTCATTTCTGAAGGCTTCCATGTCACATAAAACTTTGATTACATGATTGTGTTATGCTTTCCTCCTGTTAATCTTTCTTTTGTTATAAGGGTGTATGCCATAAACCTTGTGATGAGTGGGGAAAACATATCCACTTTTTTCCCTTATAATACCAAGAATAAGTATTCTGTTTATATAATTTTTAATGTTTAAATATTCAATGAAAACATTTTTCTATATTATATTAAGGCCTATAGATGTATGTTATTTAAAAAAATTGTATTTTTGTAATGTTTTTGGATGTGACTATTGTATAGGTTCACCAGTATAATAAAACTAGCTTGTTGAAAAATAAATACATAATTTTAGTTCCTTTTGGTACTCCTTTTACACTCACAATGATCTCAATTTAGATGTTATATTTTTGATTAGCCTTTTTATGACCTGTTACTATCTATGTGTTTTCTAGAATTTGCTGTAGTATAAAAAAAACTAAAGCCTTTTGCTTCTTTATAATACCCTTGCTAGCCTACTCTGCTTTGTAAACTAGTCTAGTTTAAATGATCTTAATAAGAATTTCTGAAAAACTTACACTAGTGTTAAGCATGTGGTATAATCGTTGTTCTCAGGAACTGTTCTTTTCTTTTTCTGGTGAGTTAAAAGTAATGCTTGTGAAGCAAAGTGAGATCAGTGCAAATAAGTGCAACATAGCTTTAATAACAAAAATAAATGGTGTAGACAAATTCACACTGGCAGAAGGGAAATGAAAGCACTGAAGATGACTGAGTTTTCTGGGAAAGCTTTGGAGGTGGCTCTAGGACTGGTTGCCTAGAAAGACCAGCTAAACTTTCAGGAGACAAAGAGAAAAAAAAATGGGAGGGAAGGGTTGATGCTATGAACTAAGTCAGGAATATGGCTTTTTTGGGGTGGTCAGCAGTTTGATCAATAAGGTGGAGATACATTGTAAGCAGCACAGGATATAAGCATGAAGATTTGAACTTCAGCTAAGGGTCTAGACAGTCATAATTGAGAGATTATAGAACAGATTTGAGTAGGAGGGCCATACAATGCTAGATGAATTAAGGAATGAGGATATTTATATCTGAGACAATTCTGAGACATCAAGTAGTCTAGACTTAGAAGGACCTGGACTAACAGAATGAATGCTGGAATGAGAAAGAAAAAAAAAAGGGGGGGGGGGGACAAATCCAGAAATATTTTGCAAAAAGAGTTGAGAAGAATTGGTAAATTATCTTCTAAAGGAAACATGAGGTGTTTCTAAAAATGTAATTATTTGTGGCTGTTTAATGCAGAGATTCTGTGCTAGCTAACCTGGGATGCAAAATTAAACAAATATTTTCCCTAGATAAAACCTGAAATAATGTAATGTATTGATGTAATCGTGTAGTTACAAGATGCGTACTAGGAAGGAAGCTCACTTAAAAAAAGTCATAACAAACACACAAAATAAAAGTTATATATAGGGAGGCTTTTATAATTCTATGAAATTAGCAGTCAATTCATATGACATGAAGATTACCAGGATGCCCCTGAACTGGGTTGCACAAGATGTGAGATGTCTAAAGCTCTTATCATTAGTCATACATGATGAGTTGACAGGCCTTGTTAAAATGCAAACAAGGTGATACATGAAGCCATGAGGATTCATTAGCACCTTGAACCAACTTAATTGATCAAATTATCTAATCTATTTTAAATCACAAGGAAAAGGGAGATGTAAGCAAGAACACCAGAGAGATTTTTCTGTGTATGGGAAGGGAGACTATTGAAGAAGTCAGAAAGAGGCATTCATCATGTGGGTTGTGTGTAGTTTCTTTGTGTTGCTGCCTAGCTTGAGCTTGCATTGTAGATCCTTCATCCTTCTAGTTAATTAATACACACTCACTTTGTCTTCTGGGAAGGCATAAAAATAGGATAAAGAAGACTGAATTGGGAATCAGAAGTCAATGCCAGTTCTCGCTCAGGCACTAAATTGTTGAATGACTTTACTTACCCTATTCATCTCAGCTTTTACTTTTGTAAAATGAGGGCCTTAGACTAGGTAAGTAATACCTACTGCAGCTACTCCACTCTATAAGATAGTTACTCACATTTTTATCCTCACAGTCTTTTTTTGTTATTGGTATTTTTCTTTTAGTACAGGAGAATTTTATTTTTAAAAAGCACTTTTATCAAGAAAATCACCTATTTGAGATTGAAAAACTGGTGATGTTTTAAAGATGTATGTTTTCAGGCTCTTTTACAGATTAGCCATGTATCTTGGTTTACAATGAAAATCTATAGAACCTACACAAGCATAAGGCAACATCCATTTTTGTTATAATCATATTTCACTCATTACAAAGTCCTGATATTTCTTCTGTTAGTCATATAATTATATGAGAGATGTTTCTTCCAGAATAACTGCATTATCATTGAAATTGTACTAAATTTACAAATATTTTAGTTTTTAATATACATGTTGTCAAAATTCAGAGAGATTAAATTGATAAATATCTTCCTATTGCATCTCTTCATTTTTGTGAATTATAAGCAACTGTCAAGTCTCTGGAGTTTTATAAAATTATCATCCTGCTGGAGAATGGCGTGAACCCGGGAGGCGGAGCTTGTAGTGAGCCAAGATCGTGCCACTGCACTCCAGCCTGGGTGACAGAGCGAGACTCTCTCAAAAATAAATAAATAAATAAATAAATAAATAATCATCCTGCTATCAAATATAAAATTACATTTCTGATATCTCTGCCTGTTCTTATACAGAGAATCACTTATAGGAATGCTATTTAGGATATCAAATATTCTTTCCAGTAAGATGAAGTTGCAGTAATATGCAGAGGAAAAGTGGAGCTAGGATTGCTTGGAACAATGTAACATACTGGGATATCAAATATCTGGCATATGCTTATGGAGTACATCAAAAGTCTTCATTTTGAAAACTGCACCTTAACTTTTAAATATATTTTGATTAGTAGAGCCTTTATTGACTAGCATTATTTAATAATAATGGAGGAAAAGATGAAGTGAGGAAAGGAAGGAAAGAAGGGAGGAAGGAAGGAGGAAGGAAGGAAGGAAGGTAGGAAGGAAGGAAGGAAGGAGGGAAGGAAGGAAGGAAGGAAGGTAGGAAGGAAGAAAGGAAGGAAGGAAGGAAAGATAACTTATGAGTCAGGATTCTCAGTTAGAGAAGACAGGGTAACACTAGCTATATTAATCAGAAAGATATTTATTAAGACACATAGGCAACTCAAAATTGTTGTGATTGCAGAAGAAACAGATTGCAAGGGGCGTTCCATGAATTACTCCTTGTATTACCCCAGAACTCACTTGCCAAAATCAGGAAACTGAATCAGAAAACCACCCCACAGCTGCTGACTTCAGAACCTGGCCCCTACCAGGCAGTATACCAGTAGGATGAATGCTCTGTGCTTGCCCTTTATCCCTATATAACCAAGCTCTAAAGCAAAGTTGTCTGTGGGGACGAGGAAGGCTGAACAGTGTTTGGTGTACTATTATCATTATTATATTGAAAATACATGTTTTACAATGTGGAAAATTAGCAAAATATGCAGACTTCTCAAAAAAATCAGGAGACACACAAATTTAAAAATATCTTATATGAAATTTGTTTAATGATCCCAAATCTTGGAAGTTTAAGGATTTATTCCAGAAAGATCTTGCAATCTTGAAGACAACAGATTTAAACTAGCACATTTGTTCAAAACTTTTAGCAAATCTATTTAGAATTTTTGTTTCTTTTAGTTTTCTCTTTTTCCTTCCCCTGACTTGTTTCCAAGTCATAAAAAAGAGGGAAGAGAGAGAGAGATTTTTTAATTGTTCAACCTATTGGAATAAAGTTAAGAATTACTTCTGAGGTGTAAGACGGTCATGCCTTACCACAATTTTGTTGGCCTTTCTTTTCTTGATCATTTACATAGAAAAATCTGGAGATGATATCATTTTGTGTCCCTTTCCACTGTTCTTGAAGTATTGGTTTCTGATAGCCTGTTTCCCAAACTGAAAATTGTTGTTGTTGTTTCATAAGAAAAATTATTATTATCAGCATATTACTGAAAATTATTTACTTTATATAATTTGTATTTGAATAACAAAAAAAAGCTAAACAAAAATAAAACCCAAAGTTCTTCATTCCAGACAGAAAAGTATCTATCGATACTTTTAAAAAATGTATATATATATATGTTTTCTTTACATTGATGCTAGCAGTTTTCAGTATTTCTGATGAATTGTGCAAGGGAATTATTATCAAAATATCGAAGAAACTAGGAAGAAACTAGAAGAAACTAGGAAAAGTTGGATTGTTTGGATATTTTTATACTAAAAATTTTAAATCAGATTTATGACAGCCTAAGTGAAGCTATTTGAAATATTTCTTGTTTCCTAAAACAATGAGGAATTAAACTCATTTTCTTTGGCAGAAATTGGCACATTCTCTTCTTTGATACAAAGCTAGACCACATCTCCTAGACTTCTATAATTTAGAGGGAACCAGCTGACAAGTTCTCTCCACTAGAATGTGAGTAGAAGTAACAAGTTCCAAATTCAGATTGAAGTGGTTAAGAAAGTCAGCTTTCTCCACACTCTCTCTTTTCTGTCTGTTGCCTGAGTGCAAAGGCTGCAGTGCTGGCCCTGAAGAATGGAACTGAGGCCAGGCGCCGTGGCTCATGCCTGTATCCCAGCACTTTGGGAGGCCAAGGTAGGGGGACAGATCACCTAAGGTCGGGATTTCGAGACCAGCCTGACCAACATGGAGAAACCCCATCTCTATTAAAAATACAAAATTAACTGGGCATGGTGGCGCATGCCTGTAATCCCAGCTACTTGGGAGGCTGAGGCAGGAGAATCGCTTGAACATGGGATGCAGAAGTTATGGTGAGCCGAGATCGGGCCATTGAACTCCAGCCTGGGCAACAAGAGGGAAACTCCGTCTGAAAAAAAAAATTTAAAAAATGGAACAGAGTCCCTGCCTATTCCTATTCACACTAGAATGTAAAGTGAGCAATGGGATTATTAGGATTGCTGTTTAATGCCTTTAACCTACACTGACTGATGTACATCTGTGAATATACTGTGCTTTGGAAGAAAGTAGTTAGTATAAAAATGGAAACTACATATTCAAGCTGCTTCATATTGGTGCACAAGTATACTGCCAACTCAAAAGCATTTTACAAATATATTATTATTAATAAAACAATAAAAATATTAATAGTTACACAGAATTCCGTATTTCAATTGTGTTTGTGCTTGGGATGGAAGTTGGGGAAAGGAATGAATAGGCAAGAAAAATCCTCTTAAATTTGAATATTGTGAGAAGAAATCCATGTTACAGGACCAGAGAAGTCTGGCTTTCAACTATTCTAATGGTTGCATTGATTAAGAAAAAGATAGATTTATAAGAAGACGTAATATGTAAGTCATAGACAATTTAAAAGATGTAACAAACCTGAATCTTGACCTTGCATTGTTTCTGTTTTTTTCCTTAATGCACTTTTATTTAATTTGGCTTAGCTATTTTAAAGATCATATTACTCTAGTCAGAAGCAGTGTTTTAGAATTCAGCTGGGTCACAGGAACTTTCTCACCACTCCATTCTAATTTGCAGTTTTGCTATAATAAAAGCCCTAAATATATTGCTACTGTCTAGATGTTTTATCTGAAACAAGTGTCCTTTGTAGTCTCAGAGGACTTTTCTATTTTATTTCCAGTAAATCAAAGTCTGTGAAGAGCTTCAGTTTTTATTAAGACATACCCTTCACAGTCCAGTGATTGCCAACTGTGGCAAGCCATTGACAGTTCATTTGCATATAAGTGATGGCTTCCATCAGGTAGTTGGCTCAAAAACACAATGGACATTTAGAGCATATCCAATATTTCTTGTTCTTTGATGAGCACCAAGTGCCAATTTTTATATAGAAACTGACTATTGAAAAGTGAAGGCTTCTTTTCCATGACCTTATACTGTCTTCTACAGCTCTAGAGTGAAATATTGTTACTGAACTTAATGTAGGATCACACCTCTAAAAGACATTCAGTAGCCTTACTTCAGTTTGCTAAAAATCAGAGTCAAATGTAGAAAACCCGAAACAAGAACAATCACATTTTATTAAACGAAAAGTGAACTTCCACATCCTGTCCCAAGCTGTCATAATCAGAACAACTTTTATATTTTTATAAAGTAATTGTGACATTATTAATTTTCTCTTATAAATATATTTACTACTTGGAATAGTGATTACACAACACTCATTAAGAAATCTTATATTTAATTTGGAAGTGCCTTTCATTATAACTCCATGATTTTGCTCCTAATGTTTTTGGAATAGCAGTGGTTGAAATCTAGCCAAATTTTTATCCTGATTATGTTTTAAAAAGGAGCAGGCTGATGACTTGTAATCATGCTTATATTCAACTTGTGTAATTTTTTCCTTTTTTAAAAAGTTGTGCATTTTCCGCTTTTTTCAGTATGTAAATAAAAATACTTTTAGCTTTAAAATAAAATTCAATTATCAATAAGGAGAATATGCATCATTAAATTTCACAGCTAAGCCAAATTCCACATTTTAACTTTAGCTAGTAATCACTTCCTCCCCCCACATCAAAGGTTTCTCTGTTACAATTTTCTGGTTAGAGCTTCATCATGATTTTTAGTGCACCTTGATTTTGGTTTTGGTGAGGCCTGACTTAACATGATTCTTGTAACTGGCTTTTCTAAAGATTTAATAACTTCCATAGGTATTCTTATAGTAAACTCAATTGCATAAAAATAACCTGAGTGGTTTTGTTTGTTTAAAATCAAAGAGACTATTACAGAAGTAATGGATGCAAAGTAAAAACTGTGAAAACAATGGGACACTTGTCATGTAGTTCCCAGCTCTTTTCATATCTAGCCTCTATGCTATGCATAGACTGTCTTCCTTCAATTATTGTTCCTCACTTGTTTCTCTAATTCCATTCAAAATAGAGGGATGTGTACATGGATGGATAAAATTAAATTAAAGATTCTTAAGAAAACTTTGCTTCAAATTCTTTCGGCACTGGGGCTGCGTGCGGTGACTCATGCCTGTAATCCCAGCACTTTGGGAGGCTGAGGAGGGTGGATCATTTGAGGTCAGGAGTTTGAAACCAGCCTGGCCAACATGGTGAGACCCTGTCTCCACTAAAAATACAAAAGTTAGTTGGGTGTGGTGGCATGCGTCTTTAGTCTTGGCTACTCGGGAGACTGAGGCAGGAGAATGGCTTGAACCCTGGAGGCAGAGGCTGCAGTGAGCCGAGACTGCACCACTGCACTGCAGCCTGGGTGACAGAGCCAGACTGCATCTCAAAAAAACAAGACAAAACAAAAAAAACTTTCAGCACTAAGGCATATCAATTCAAGAATACTGTATATTGCTTCTCACCTTTTTACTTTAGTGTGAGCAATGAGTAGGGAAAAATAATACCATGACTCCACCAAAAATTAACACAGTTTAAAACAACCACTTCCAAAAACTTTACATGATAAAGGACATTATGGAAAACAAAGAAATTGTTTGACATATATGATTTCAATGAAACATCACACCTTTTTAAAGAATAAAATGAAAATCACACCTTTTTAAAGAACAAAAAAGATGAATCCAACAGTATTGTATACCAGATTCATGAGTTTTAGAAATAAGAATTTTAAAGTTTCTTTATGTTATTTATTGGTAATGGAACAACATAAATTATAGTCTAATGAAGAGAGTACTTGACACTATGCAGGTTCACTTCATTATGATAAAACAGATTTTTTTTATGAAGGAGATCAGATGAATTGTGTTCATCCAAAGATACTAGAAATTATAGATAAACTTGTCAAAGTTCTTTGTATATTCAAAGATTTTTATCCTTTCTTCCTACTGATACAGAATTGATCCATCTCCAATATTAACTTGTCTCTTTGGGTAGAGAGTTTTAACTATTACAGGTAATAATATGTTGGAAACATCATTCAACTTTACATGACTGATAATGTTGTCTCATTTTCCTTTCTCTTATGGAACTGGCCACCAACTTTCCAACAACCTGGATGTTAGCTCGTTTGAGTACTGGATGTCCATTCACTACAACACAAAACATACAGTTACATTAATACATTTTCAATTAATATGATAGTAATATATCATGCTTTTGAAATTCTATAAGTTACAGGAAACTAATTATGGTTGTGTTAGAACATGAAAAAGATTGGACTTGGGCTCTTTTCCTTCAGGTGTAGTGTGTTACCTTATATATCATGCGAAGAGACTCAAAGTTACTGTTAGACCAAAGCATTGATGGAAGGGATGGGTGAAACTGGGTTCCACTAATATACAGAATATAGCCCTCTGTATCTGTGGGTTCCCCAGCAATGGATTCAATGAACTACAGATAAAAACTATTCAAAAAAAGAAATTTCACAAAGTTCTAAAAGGCAAAACTTGAATTTGCTACACAAGTACTATGTTGAATCCACATGAGTGAAGAGGTGTGTAGCTATTGTATTAGGTATTATGTGTAACCTAGAGATGATTTAGAGTATATAGGAAGATGGGTATAAATTATATGCAAATACTAACCCATGTGATATAAAGGACTTAAGCATCTGTAGATTCTCATATTCGAGGGAGATTCTGGAATCAATTTCCTACCAGCCCTGAGGGAAAACCTTATTTGAAATAAATTAGATGCAACACATGTTTGCTTTTAAGACAAGCAGTATTGACTTTTTTACATTACAGTGTAATCAGTTCTGATAATGATATTTAAATTAACATAAGCCACTATTCATATAGATTGCTTGTAGAGATCCATCTTTATGTATAAAATGACTTTGCAATTAATAAATAAAGGGTATAGATTTACTGTGGCCACCATTATACAAAGAAATAATTTACAGATAGGGTAGTATATATTTGCTGTTTAGGTCCTATAGTTGTTATTAAACAAAAACATAACCAGCTGCCAAAAACCAGTTAAAATTATAAGAAGAACAATCAACATGGCTAAAAGGAAATTAATGACTTGAGGTGTTATAAGAAACAGGGCATTGTTTCTGGGTTAATGTATCTCCATATTGTTATTACACAATGAGTAAGGCCTTATAACCACAAGATTAAATTGGGCCACATTAAAAAAGGACCTGAATAGGCATTTTTCAAAACAGATATAAAAATGGACAATAGGTATATGAAAATGTACTCAACACCATTAATCATCAGGGAATGCAAATCAAAACCACAATGAGATATCACCTCAGACCCCTTCGGATGGCTATTACCAAAAAGTCTAGAGATAACAAACTTTAGCAAGAGTGTGGATAAAAGGAAATACTTGTACACTATTGGTGGGAATTTAGATTGGTGTAACCATTCTAGAAAACAGTATGGAATTGCCTAAAGTAATTAAAAATAGAACTACCACAAGATCCAGCAATGCCTCTTCTGGGCATATACCCAAAGGAAATGAAATCACCACCTTGTAAGATTATCTATACGTCCACATTCACTGCAGCATTATTCACAGTAGCCAAGATATGTCAGTGGACAAAAATAGATTAAAGAACTATAGCATATATATACAATGGAATATATTATTCAGCCTTAAGAAGAAGGAAATCCTGCCATTTGCCACAACATGAGTGAACTTGAAAGACATTAACTGAAATAAGCTAGATACAGAAAGAAAAAATATTGCATGATTTCACTTATATGTGGAATCTGAAAAAAAGAGTCAAATACACAAACATAGAGAATAAACTCGGTTACTAGAGGTGGAGGATGGAGAGCAAATGACGGAAAGTAGCTCAGGGATCACAAAGTAGCAGATGTTTAAGATGAACAGGTCTGGAGATCTAATGTACAACCTGAGGACCACAGGCAATACAATTGTACCATATTTGGGATTCCCACTAAAGATTTCAGTTGCTCTTATAGCAAAAACAAAATAAATGGGAGAGATGATGGTTATGTTGCTTCACTATAGTATCTATTTTACTATTTATATGTATCCCATTACATCATGTTGTTTACTTTAAACATACACAATAAAAGTTATATTTTTAAACTGAAAAATTAGGCCACAGTAAGAGTATTTGCAAAACAATTAGTAGTTTTCATTCTTAGTGAGATCACAGGGAAAGGCAACCATGAATTAGTGTCCTAATCCTAATTTACCACAGCTATACTAGAAAAGCATGAGATATGCATGCTAGTTCTTGAAATGAGATCTTCAGATTAAGTGCTTTCCTATTATGAATTTCTTTGATAATATCAAGTGTATATTTCATCAAGCAAGAGATACCTAAAATATAATATTACTCAAAGGAATTAAAATAGAAAGAAATGTGAAAATAAGGGCCCAAGTTCTTGTTCTTAAACATTTCTGAGTGAATCCAGGTTTGTTACTCAATCTTAGTTTTCCTACTTTTGAAATTGGGGGTAATATCTATCTTGTTCAGTTACTGAAAGGACCGAAAACTATATGTCAAAAGATATATTTCAAGTAATACTTCATGAATATCAACTCTTCAATTGTAATGAATGTACCACACTAATGCAACGTGTTAATAATAGAAGAATCTATTAATAGGGCTGGGATGCAGGTGTGAGAGTACATGGGAACACTCTACTTTCCATTCAATATTTCTGTAAACCAATATTTCTGTAAAAGTAGAATAATGATAATACTAAAAGCTTATTAATTTAAAAACAGACATGTGTCTGACAGTTTATAAGTATTTAAAAAATAGTTGCTGGATTATTATCTACCCTATGATACTATAAAATAAGCGTTTTAAAGAAATTTCACTGACAATTATAATATTATTGTTTCATAAACATTTAAAGGATAATTTCCTTGAGGAAGAATGAAAATATAAGTACACATAATACATCTTTAATCTTTAATATTTACAAAGTAAATGTTCTTGACCTTCATTTTTGTCATATGGCAGAATAGACTCAGAGAACAATCCTTTTGATAAAAACAAGTCAAATCCTGGATAGTCTATTAAATGTATTTTAACTTCATTGCTAAGCTGGCAAAGAGGGAAAAAAATGCAAAAGCCAAAAACAAAGTGAAATCAGTACGCTTAGTAAATATTTGAAATGCCAAGCCAGTTTTTTTGGTCGTAGGTTGGGGACAGAGAATAAAGCATAGGATCCACCCAAAAGACGGAGTATATCATGAGAGCACAGTGGACAGTATATAATGAGACCACAGTGGAGGGCTGTGACATCAGAGTGAGTGGAAATGAGAAAGAGAGAGAGACATGGCTTGAGGGGTAGGGAGGGTGCAGGAAAGGAGGGAGAGAGGGAAAAGTAAAAAGGAAGAAAAAATGAAAAAACCTGAAGAAGGGGTTATCAAGGAAATTTCCCTGTTTCCATAAGCTGGGTAGAGAGATCATAAATAACCCCAAAGCTGGCCCTTGTTTTGGTGTTCTAGTTCATGTCACTTGTGTGATCCAAAAGTATCCCAAATAACTTTAATGTTTGTTGGTCCCCAAGAACAAATAAAAAACCTCTCTAGAGGAAAGTAACTTCAACAAAGGTCCTTAAAATATGTCATAAAAGCATATTTTATTGACCCACAGTGTGTTACAATGTAGTTTTCAATGCAAAAGCAGTACCTATAATAGTGGTATTTTAAAGTTATACAGATAGAAACACATGTAAAATATTAAATACCAAAATATTAATGATGAGCTTAGCTATAATTTAGCCTTATATTTTTTGCTTATCTACATTTTCGAAGGAAAATATTATTTATGTAAAAATAGCAATATTCGAGATTTAAGCTTCTAGATTGGAATGCATCGTAGAAAGTAATTTTTATTGTAGATAATTAGGAAAAATCAGAAACAACATTTTTGTTTCTATTTCAACAATTTAAAGAAATGGTTTGAAATTGTGAAAATGTTCAAATAAGATAGATAATATGCTGAATACACAATTTATAGGCTGGATTTTCAGAAATGGGATTTTTTTTCTCAAAGGTTCAAAGTATGATTGTGTCCTATGTTTTCTTTTAAATTATCTACAAATTTTTATATTCGCAAGTCCGTGTTATTATTTTTCATGCAAATTCCATGACCTACTCAAGGTTATATATCGTTTCACACTATTGACTACTTCCTGTGAACAATTTAAAATTAATCTTTGTAGAGCAACTTGGAAAGAAAACAAACACAGATAATTTTGCAAAATAAAATAAGCATTTAGGTCATTGAGTATCTACTGAGTCCTGTTTGTTTAGATTCATGCTAAGTGCTATGGGGTGATATAAAGGGCACTAGCTGAGAGCTTTCTGTGTCTCCATTTCCTAATCAAGAAATAAACAAGAGAGGAAAACACTACAATTATTATATTACTCATAGTCATCTAGTTAAAAAAAATAAAGTGAACACACTACCTAACACGGTTATCAGGATCTGTGCATCAGATGATTATCATAATCAACATAAAGCAAAATATACTTCTAGATGGCAATTAATGTATATAAGCATAGTCAGCCTTCTGTACCTCAATTCAACTAACTGTGAATCTAATATTTTTGGAAAAGTACAATAAAAATAACACTAGAACAATAAAAAGCAAAAATTTAAAAATGCAGTACAATACATATCTATATGGTATTTACATTGTATTAGGTATTATAAGCAATCTAGGGAACATTTAAAGTATCCAAGAGGACACATGTATGTCATATGCAAATACCACATCATCTTTTATAAGAAACATGAGCATCTGTGGGTTTTGGTATGCTCAGGAGGTCCTGGAGTCAATTCTCTGTGTATACCAAGGCACTTATAATATGGTTTGGCTATGTCCCCACCCAAATCTCAGCTTGAATTGTAGCTCCCAGAATTCCCATGTGCTGTGGGAGGGACCCAGGTGGAGGTAACTGAATCATGGGGGCCAATCTTTCCCATGCTATTCTCATGATATTGAATAAGTATCATGATATTGAATAAGATAATGGGTCTGTCATGGGTTTCTGCTTTTGCTTCTTCCTCATTTTCTCTTTCTGCCACCATGTAAGAAGTGCCGTTCACTTCCTGCCATGATCCTGAGGCCTATAAGTCCAATTAAGCCTCTTTTTCTTCCCAGTCTTGCGTATGTCTTTATCAGCAGTGTGAAAACAGACTAAGACAATAAATTGGTACCAGCAGAGTGGGGCATTGCTGAAAAGATACCCGAAAATGTGGGAGCAACTTTGGAATTGTGTAACAGGCAGAAGTTGGAACAGTTTGGAGGGCTCAGAAGAAGACAGGAAAATGTGGAAAAGTCTGGAACTTCCTAGAAACTCGTTGAATGGCTTTGCCCAAAATGCTGATAGTGATATAGACAATAAGATTCAGGCTGAGGTGGTCTCAGATGGAGATGAGGAAGTTGTTGGGAACTGGAGTAAAGGTGACTCTTGTTATGTTTTAGCAAAGAGACTGGTGGCATTTTGCCCCTGCCCTAGAGATTTGCAGAACTTTGAATTTGAGAAAGATGATTTAGGGTATCTGGTGGAAGAAATTTCTAAGCAGCTAAGCATTCAAGAAGTGACTTGGGTACTGTTAAAAGTATTCAGTTTTATAAGGGAAGCACAGCATAGAAGTTTGGAAATTTTGGAGCCTGAGTATGCAATAGAAAAGAAAACCCCATTTTCTGGGGGACAAATTCAAGCTGGCTGCAGAAATTTGCATGAGTAGCAAGGAGTCTAATGTTAATCCCCAAGACCATTGGGAAAATATCTCCAGGCCATGTCAAAGACTTCATGGCAGCCCCTCACATCACAGGCCTGGAGGCCCCAGAGGAAAAAGTGGTTTTGTGGGCGGGATCCAGAGTCTCTGTGCTTTATGTAGCCTAGGAACTTAATGTCCCAGCTGCTCCAGTCATGGCTGAAAGGGGCCAACATACAGTTCAGGCTGTAGCTTCAGAGGGTGCAAGCCCCAAGCCTTGGCAACTTCCTTGCGGTGTTGAGCCTGTGGGTGCACAGAAATCAAGAATTGAGGTGTGGGTACCTCTGCCTAGATTTCAGAAGATGTATGGAAATGTCTGGAAGTCCAGGCAAAAGTTTGCTGCAGGGGTGGGGCCCTCACAGAGAACCTCTGCTAGGGCAGTGTGGAAGGGAAATGCAGGGTTAGAGCCCCCACACAGAGTCCCTACTGGGGCACTGTCTAGCAGAGCTGTGAGAAGAGGGTCACCTTACTCCAAATCCCAGAATGCTAGATCCATCAACAGTTTGCACCCTGTGCCTGGAAAAGCTGTAGACACTCAATACCAGCCTGTGAAAGCAGCCTGGAGGGAGGCTGTACCCTGTAAAACCACAGAGGTGGAGTTGCCCAAGACCATGGGAACCCACCTCTTGCATCAGAATGACATGGAGGTGAGACCTAGAGTCAAAGGAGATCATTTTGGAGCTTTAAAATTTGCCCCACTGGATTTTGGACTTGCATGGGCCCTGTTACCCCTTTGTTTTGGCCAATTTCTCCCATTTGAAATGGTTGTATTTACTCCCATTGTATCTAGGGAGTAACTAGCTTGCTTTTGATTTTACAGGGTCATAAGCAGAAGGGACTTGCCTTATGAAACTTTGAAACACAGACTTTTGGGTTAATGCTGAAATTAGTTAAGACTTCAGAGGACTGTTGGGAGGGCATGATTGATTTTTGAAATATGAGGACTTGAGATTTGGAGGGGCCAGGGTGGAATGATCCAGTCTGGCTCTGTCCTCACCCAAATATCAGCTTGAATTTTATCTCCCAGAATTCCCATGTGTTGTGGGAGGGACCCATGGGGAGGTAATTGAATCACGGGGACCAGTCTTTCCTATGTTATTCTTATGATAGTAAATAAGTCTCATGAGATCTGATGGCTATATCAGGGGCTTCTGCTTTTGCTTCTTCCTCATTTTCTCTTGCCACTACCATGTAAGAAGTGACTTTCACCTCCCACCATGATTCTGAGGCCTCCTCAGCCATGTGGAACTGTAAGTCCAATTAAATCTCTTTTTCTTCCCAGTCTCGGGTATGTGTTTATCAGCAGTGTAAAAACAGACTAATACAACTAATGTTGTTATATTTACATAGCACAGGTCCAAGCTTGAACGTTAGTTTTGTGTACTTCAGAGTTTCTCAGAGGGATACGTCCAGAACACTGGCAGAACAAATCTTCTAGGGACCTCTGACCAACAAACCTTCTTGGGGAAAAACTTTTAGTAAGAGGAGAACGAGCTGAGTATTTCAGTCTTATTCCAATAAGACAATGGCAGTTAGTAGAGTTGGATGATTTTATGTACTCTGGAATGCCTCTTGCTATTTTGCTTTGACTTTCCACTCTCTTCTTCCTCAGCTTTTCACATCCTCAGTAGGAAGACTTTGGCCTACATTTTGTGAGAGGAAGTCCCCAGTGAGAAAATGGAAGTAACTGAAAAGCTATCCTCTTAAACAATGTCCTGGGTTGCTGAGAGCACAGAGCATCAGTGCTCTGGGATCAGGGTAACTATGGTAGAAAGCTCAGGAGAGGGCCTTCTGCCTTCTGCAGGTTGACTTGAGCCCATGTGGAATCACCACAGCATGGCCTGGACAGGTGTTAGTGGCAACAGCAGCAGCAAGACACCTTCATTAGGCTTCCTGAGCTCCAGAGTGACAGCATCAGACATCACTTCAATGGGGGCAGACTGAAGTAGGGTGGGTCTGGGAATATGGAATTCCATGTTGCAGCCTAGAAGAACGTATTTATAAGTGCACGCAAGATATCCAAGGAGAATTTGTAGGATTTACTGCAGTTATTGGGATTGTTTTCATAGACAGCAGAGATTGTGACCATTTTTTTGACTATATATGTATATATGTGTATGTGTGTGTGTATATATATATAGAGAGAGTTACGTAGTTTGAAGATTGTTTTGAAATACTAAACATTTGCTTTCCAACCCTCACTACTCCTAGGTCCTGAGTCTATCATCCAGGCAGTAATAACGGTTTCCTAAAGGGTGACTGGAAACAAATCACCTCATTTATTATGTTTACCAATTTTGAAACATGGAAAAAATTATAAGTTGCTAATACATATTGTATTTCTGAGTTTTTAAATAATCAGGTCCTTTTTTAATAATCTGCAAACATGGAAGACATACAGGTATTTAATAAACATAGTTACTTAAATTGAAGTGAATAAATTTGTGGCTTTCCATATATTGACTGCCCTCAAGCAGAAAAACCCAAGAACAACAAGGACAAGTGCATTTCAAGAAGGTTTTAAAACATAAAGCATAAACAACACTTTCAAAAGTTACGCTTCTGCTGGAATAGTATGACTTTGTTCAGAATGAATAGCATTCTTAGGATCCAAAATACCAGACAGAACCTAAAGAATTTAACACAGAGAGACATATGGTAAAGAAGATTATGTAATGGCATAAGAACCCTTTCCAACTTCAAGGAGATAAAAACTGAACTGGAAGACTGGAGAAGAAACAAAATAGAAGAGATTTATGAGATCCTGAGCTTTGTAAAATGACCAGGCACCCTCCTCCATTGTACCTCACCCCGGAGGAATAGAAAAAGAGAAATCTCAATGATAAAAGTCACATATTGTTTTGGGGAAAACCAGGAGTGCAGTTTTGTTGAAGGGGGCTATAGCAATAGCTCTGGGCACTGTCTAGATGATGAGAACCATCTAGGCTTACAGAACAAATCACAGCTCAAGGTGGTATAAGGAGAGCTACTGATACTGATGAGTTTCCTAAGGGGTATGGGAATTCTGACAAGGCTGACTGACTGGAAAAGATCTAAGGTCAGGATAAGAAGAGGACAGAGTATATTCATTCAGTTACTGGAATTATAGCAGATATTAAGAATGAATGCCAATTAATGGTTCCTAAGGTCCAGGTTGCATGATTTATGCTACAGAGGAGGCCAGCAAGGAGACAAGACTGCATTGAGGATATCTGCACCAGATGAAAGGAAATGAGAGAGCAGGCCTATTATAAATGGGTAACCAGTCACAGAGTAAGTAATAATAGAGAGTGAAATTAGATGGCATATATAAATAATAAGAACATCATAAAAAGTCAAAATGTAGCTTATAGAATACTGAAATAAAAGAAGTCAGTCTGATTACCTACAGGAAAATATTTTCTACACGATATACTTGAGTTTGAAACTCTATACACTGTGCAATCTGGAAATATAAGGCTCATCAAAAGTGATTTCAACTCGATGAAGGGCAAAGGGTAGAAAGGAGTTAACCTAAGTAATTCTGGAAATCAGTGTTTTGATTGGAAACTGGAGGCTAAAGACAAAATGCACATGGATACAGATGGAATATATATATTAGATAGATAGAGATATGTTTACAAATATGGGTTCATATTCATAAATATATTTCCTAGTTCTACTCTCTGAGAAGGCCTGGAAATAGTGACACTTCAGTAGCAATGAGCACATCCAGTTTCTAAATACTATTTTCCAAGTAAAAGAAACATGATTCCTTGGATAAATAGATGATTCCAGGGCTGGGATAGCAGCAATACAAGACGTGCCTGCAGAATTGTGTAGTGCCAGCAAGTAAGGAAATGCACAAAAGACAAAGAGATGGGTACATGTCAAAGAGGCACAGGAGCCAACCTGAAAAAGCTTCCAATCTCTAAATCTGGAAAAATTTGAGCAACAACAATAACAAAATAATACAGTATTAGATTAGAATTCAAAGTATTAAAGAAATATGCATGAATATGTACTAGTATAATTAATAAATAAATGGTGAAGAAAATTTTTAGTACAAAAGAATTCTTAATAAGTTTTGTAGATACCCCCACATCCAGAAGAAAACTTTAATTCCTGTCCCCTACCCCCACCCTTTGAGTGTGAGCTAGACTCAGTTACATGCTTTCATAAAACAGATCGTGTAAAGGGAAGGGGTAGCTTTATAATGAAGAAATCTGACAAACACTACTTTGGCCAGGTAATCAAGATTAATATCACCAGTGATAAGTCATATTGATATCATGTTCCCACTGATACGATGAGAACATTTCACCTCTGTGATATTCTTTCCAAAAATTTGTGACCCCAATCTAAGCTTAAAAGAAATCAGACAAATCCAAATTGAGGGACATTCTACAAAATACCCAATCAGTAATCCTCAAAACTGTCAAGGTCATGAATACAAGGAAATACTGAGAAACTGTCAAAGCCAAGATGAGCCTAGTAAGACATGACAAGTAAACACACTGTGGAATTTAGAATTGGATGCTGGAATGGAAAAAAGGACATTAGTGGGAAAACCAGTGAAATCCAAATAAAGTTCAGAGTTTGGTTAATCATAAGGTACAAATGTTAGTTCCTTAGTTTTCACAATTATACCACAGTTATCTCCTAGATGTTAAAAGGAGAAGTAGGGGAGGGAATTTTGTATTATCTTTGTAAGTCCTCTATAAATCTAAAATTATTCTGAATTGAAAAGTCCATTTAAAAGGTGGTACCAACTTTTTTACTATATAGGAGAGCTATCACCAGTAGCCCAAACATTAAAGCAAAATAACAGAAATACAAAAGAAAATATCATAGCTCTAATAAAAGAGTACTAACAGTATAGTGGCTAGATACTAGACTTTTTAGACTGGCTTGTGAAAACCTAGGGTATAGTTTTCAACAAATTTTAGAAACATAATGGCAAAATATACTACTTATGACTGTTAGAAAGAAAGAGCCCTATATCAATCCTCTTTCCCAGTTAAATCGGTCTACTCCTCCATGATCCTACCTTCAAAACTTCCTATATCTCTTTTCATTGAATGCTTTCATCCTGCTTGCTCCATTGCCTGTTTCTTGGCCATCCTTCAATAGGAGGTTCAAGTTCATGTCTGTTTGATGAATTCCCAGGCATTAGTAACAACTTTGTCTTCTAAACTCTCTAATCTTTTTACTCTATGTCAATGTTTACCATTTTTAACATTATATTTTTCATTGTCCCCAAAAAGAGAGTGGAAAGTCCATACGCTTAGAAAATACATAACAGCACAAACAACTAAATAAACCAAGCCAAATAAACAAACAGAAGAAGCTACAAGAAGATTTAGGGGATGTACTGATATCTACAACTTACTGTAAAATGCATTAAAAAAAAGATATGATTTGATGGGTGAATGGCAGAATGGATGTGTTCCTCAAGAAGTTCTTTCAAATTTCCTGTATGTATAAAAATTTTCACAATAAAATGCTGGGGAAAAATACAAGAAGTTAAAAAATATTTGAAATAATTTCATATTTCATCAATTGCAAAACAGGATTTGAAAAACTAATAATGACTAACAATGAAAAAAACTAATAACACTGAGAAGAATAACTGCCATTTAATGTATTTAATTCTGTGCAAGGCACTGTGCTGAGTGCTGTACTTATATTATCTCAATTTTTCTGTTTACCAATACTTGATGCTATCATTATTATTATGAGAAACTAAGACTCCTATTAGTAACACGTTTCATTGAGCTATAGATAAGTCTTGATCCACATATGATTTCAGAAATGTTTACAACAACTCATTGGAAACCATAGCGCTATTTATATCACTCATTTTTTAAGGAGTTCCATGCTACATTGTATTGTTGTGTGCCTTATTATATGTATGCCCTGAATACAAACAAAACATCAGCAATTCACTTCAAAACAGAGGTAATTCACTTCCCTATATCACCACACTAAACTCTAGGAGAGTATCTTATAGATAAGTGAGTGTTTAGTAAATATTTGTTAATGCTTATTTTTGTTTTACAGAAATTATATCGTACTATTCACATTTTGACTTACTCACTCAAGAGGAATTTCTTGAAATCTATCCAAACCAACTAGTGTATCTCTAATTCATTAAGTAGCACATAGTATTCTATTATATGAATGGACCATAATACTCCTCTACTGATTAACATTTTCTTTGTTGCCCAGTTTTACCAACTAAAAATAATGCTAAAATAAGCATGCTTATTTATTCAGTATGCTCTTATTTCCATGTGATAAGATTTCCAACATGAAGTGCAGAGTCAAAATTACATATCATATTAATTTGAATAGATATTGCTAAGTTGCTATCTAAAACTCTAGGAAAGTCATATTTTTACCAGCAATGTGGAACAGTGCTTCTTTGCTTATGTCCCAGCCAGCAAGAGAAATTATTGCTTTATTTTGCTTTGTTTTAATTTTGGCCAATCTGAAAGCTGTGAATCTCACTGTGTTTTTTCACCTATTAGTAATTTTGAGAATCTTTGCATATATTTGATAGCTGTTGCAATTTTGTTTTGCAAATGGTTCCTCAATATCTTTTGCCTATTTTGCTATTAGATTGTCCCCTTGTTCTCTATTTTAAATAGCTCATTGTATCAAACCTCTGCCTTCTAAAGTGCAATTCCCCTTCAAATTATTTTTATAGATCTGTTTATATTATTTTTTACATAACAGTTTTGAATTTTATATACAAACAAAGTCATTTATCTTCTCTTTTATATTCTTTATTAAGGATATCTTTCCTGTTCCTAAATTGAATATGTAGCTCTTTAGATTGGCTTCCAAAGTTTTTATTAATTAAATAATTGTTTTGGACTTGTTGAATTTTATCAATTACTTCTTTTAGTATTTAGTGATAATATCATATAATCTTCCTTCTTAAAGGTATTGATGTTATAAACCATGAGAATAGAATTATTAATATGGTATCATTCTGAAATAGAATATATTTGGTCTTAGTATATCCTTCAATAGATGGCTGGACAACTTAACTTTTCTCCACATACTCAGTACTCATGACTGCTAAGGCAAAGAATACCCAACCATTTCCACCTTGTTAGAAACCTTTGGATCCTTCAGGTTCAATAATAACAAATCCACTTTCAGTTAATAGCTCTGCAGCCAGGTTTATATAAAAAGTAGCTGGGGCTGTTTCTATTACCTGGATCTCATTCTCTGCCAGTAGCTAAGAGGTGAGGCTTCCAAGAAGCAAGGACATAAGAGATGAAAATACAAGATCAATTTTAGGCCTTTCAATTTGAAATTCTTCATCATATTTCTTTTTTTGAGGCTTTAAGGGGAATGATTGGAAAATACAGGGTAATAAAAGTTAAAGACATTAGAGTCAATGTGAAAGGCACAAACACTTTGTTTTTTTTTTTTTTTTTTTTGAGATGTAGTCTCGCTGTGTCACCCAGGCTGGAGTGCAATGGCATGATCTCAGCTCAGTGACCTCTACCTCATGAGTTCAAGAAATTCTCCCACTTCAGCCTCCCGAGTAGCTGGGATTACAGGCACCTGTCATCATGCCTGTCTAATCTTTGTATTTTTGTAGAGATGGGGTTTCACCATGTTGACTAAGCCAGTCTTGAACTCCTGACTTCAGGTGATCCTCCTGCCTTGGCCTCCCAAAGTGCTGGGATTACAGGCATGAGCCACCACACCTGGCCAGCACAAATACATTTCTCTGAGCTGACCTAGATCCTAATATTCCAAACAAATATATGAGATTAACATAAGGAAGAGGCCCACCTAAAAAAAGACATTTTTAAAACCTAAAAAAAAAAAATGTACAAATGCATTTTATCCCAAATGTTCTACATAACTTAGTATATTCCTTAACCTTCATTTGTTTTATACCTTATCATAAAAGTGGTAAAGCATTACTATGATGATCTACCAGAAAATTCTCAAGCAAGAGCTTAATTATTTTAACTATGTTAGGAAAACAGCAGTGAAGATTTGAATTGCCAAATTGCCTGAGAAGAAATAATCATAAGAAAATTAAACAAGTGTTCTGATATATGTGCACAATGAGAAAAAGCAAAGAAGGTTCAAACCATCTGTGCTTATAATCTTTTGGGTTCTAATTGAAATCCAAATTATCTTAATGAGATTTAGATAGCAATGTTTAATAGACAAACTTTGCAAAGCAATATCTCACCAGAAAGTAATAAAAATCTTGCAATAATTTTAAAAATATTTATTTGTTCTTATTTATTAATTTAGGAGACAGGGTCTCACTCAGTCACTCAGGCTGGAGTGCAGTGGTGCAATCATGGCTCACTGCAGCCTCAGTCTCCTGGGTTTCAGAGATCTTCCCACCTTAGCCTCCCAGGTAGCTGGGACTACAGGCTGGGGCCACCACATCTATCTGGCAATTATTTTATTTTTGTAGAGACAGGGGTTCCCTATGTTGCTCAGGCTGGTCTCAACCTCCTGTCCTGAGGCAATCCTCCTGTCTCAGCCTCCCAAAGTGTTGGGATCATAGGCTTGAGCCACCACACCCCACCTATTGTAATATTTTTAGCATAGAGTTTATGAGCATGAACTTTGGAATTAGTTAAGACCGGAGTCCAAATATTGGCACTTCTACTTAACACCTCTGTGATTTTAAGAAAGAGGAACTTGCATTTCTTTATCTGTAAAATGAAAATAACAGAACCTACCTTCAAGGATTAGTATAGGAATTGAAAGAGAAAATATACATAAAGCACTTAATTTGAATATACAGTAATTTCTCAACAAACTTGAGCTGTTATTATTCCCCTTTTCCTCTTTTTTTGTCCTCCTCCACCCAGAGGGCCAATAATAGCTTATCATAATTTGCATATATATGTATATATATAAACACACACACACAATACACATACTACACACACACACGTACGCACACACCCTTATATGGGGTTTATTGGGTTTTGTAAAAAGTGTGCTTGCTCTGTGAATGTACTTCCAGACAAGCAAACAACCCTCTATTCCAGTAAACTGACCACCAAGTTGTTTCTTCTCATCTTTCCCTGTAGATACGTTTGTGTATCTACCACTGATGCATCTACATTCAGATGTTTAGACCACTGAAATATATAATTCTTCTTTCACTCTGACAGGTTTCCAACACCCAACCCTATTCCTCCACCTCCACACACAGCCCACATTAAATTCTAGCAAATGTGTATTTTTATTTTGTTAATTCTTCATAGATAAATCAGATAGATAGATCTATCTGGTGTATCTCAGATATAACCAATACACAGCCCAATTTTCCTGTCTTCTCACCCTTCCCTTCTTATGTGAACATGACTCTGGAAATATTGTAAGACTCAGTCAGGGGAATTTCTCGAATTTCCTTCTTTTAGACTTAAAGTTGGGCAATGACAACTTCTGAGTAAGCATAGTTGTTAAGATGAGTATATAATCCCTTACCAAACAGGGTCTACATCTATGGAAGGGCTGGAACAGGACGTGTTTATAGGGTAAATAGGCTCAAAGTTGTAAATTACCACTAGATGTCACCCTTTGTAACATGTAAACAAATGTGGGGCAACTTTCTACTACCAAAGTACTCTGGAGTCAAGGCACTTGCCCCAGACCTGAGAAACACCTAACATTAACATCGACTCTGCCTGTGACCCACTGCCACACTGGAAACAAATAATAAAGATTAATCTCCAATGTAATACTGAGGCTGGCTCTGAGGGTCCTCTGATTAGGATAGGAAAACCCACTTATTTTCACCAATAAGGACTTCATTTATTAACTGTCCTCCTCCAAAGGGCTGAGGCACAACTGCCATGTTTCTGTCTCCAAGAGTATCTATTTTTCCAAGCTCCATCATGCCAGAAGACTGATGGAATTACCTCTTTTGTTCTCTTAGATTGTGTTGGTATCACTAGCAAGAACTCATATGGACCTCTGATTTTGTGATGAAAACCAAGATTAGTCAATACCTCTTTATCACATAAAGCTCCACAGAAATATGACCTAGCTGTCCCCGATTCTCCAAGATTCATTCTGCCACTGCTGACAGATCATGAAAGTTAATTTTGAGGCTGAAAATGCAGCATTTTTCTCCTTCTCAAAACTGCACAGGAACTGAAGTGATAAAACATTGCTTAATTAATGAAAAATCCCAATTCTACTTTTTCTAGATTCACATGTAGCATTTCTCTGCTTCTAAGGATGGCCATCCCTAAAGATCTAGTGGTATGATCTAACCATGACCAAATCCTTTGTCTCCATTTGATACTTCTCATGAATTTCTCAAGTTTTTAAAAAATTTTAATTAATATGAACCAATAGTTAAAAACAACATCTGATATTTGATTCTTTCAACAACTTTCTGATAAGTACTTTAATTATCCCTATTCACAACTAAGGAGGAAACTAAAGCTAACAATTTAAGTAACGTGCTCAAGATCAAGGAGCTACTAAATGCCAAAGCTTGGGCTTTAACCCATAGTAACTGCAGTTGACAATCAAGCCAAGCTTGACTATTACCTACATTTTCAGAGAAATATATTTCAATTATTTGTAAACTTAGTTGTATTTCTTCAATTTATCTTTACATTAAATTTGCATTTTGTTTTGTAAACTAAAGTTTACTATTGTTTATGAACTCATAGAATGTATTACTGATAAGTTTTATGAACAAACATAAGTGTTTAATATAAGGTGTTCCATGAATTTTACAATAAAAGAAACTCTGGGGGATGTGCCTGCTAAACCCATGGGCATGTAGATATGTGTAAACTTAAATGTAACCTTCCTAAGCAACCTGTAGGGTAGCCCCATATTTGAATGAGCTTTCTCTATTCAAATATGGGGCTTCATGATAGCCTTTCAGAAGGTTTAAGAACAAGTTAAGGTCACATAAACAGTAATTGGCAGGATGAAAGTGTACATACTGATTGGGTTTTCTGACCATAACATTTGTTTAATTTTCATTAAACTGAGCAGTCTTTCAAAGTGAAGACTGTTTCTCAAATTTTACAGTTTTGGCTTTAATTTTTTTCTTATTAACAAACTAACCTTAAGAAAATCAGTTTGTAATCATATTCTCAGTTGCACCTCTTTTTCTCACTTCATTCTATTGTCATAGTTCTTTGGTTTTGAGGGACAAAATTAGTGGTGTTACATCCTAGAATTTTTATCATTTGGCATCTACTATACTGGTAGTAAAGATTTTACGTATAATATCCATTATACCATATCTGCATAGCACATGAATATTATGTACCAATCCAGACAGTTGCATGTCTGAGATGATTTATCATGCAATCTGTGTCTATAAGACATAATAAACAGAATAGGTAAGTGAGGCTTCTCAGAAAAACTGCAAAAATAAAGACCTTGTGTTAAATCTTCTGAAAGAAAATGTTGATTAGACTGATATTGTGAAAGCAAATGAAGTAACTAAATGTAGAAAGTTTTAAACAATACTCTGGACCTTATTTTGTGTCAGGCACTAGTGAAATCACTTTATATGTTATTTTACTTTTTTCAATCACTATCCTTACATGACACCTACAATTGTAATCTCAAATTTTACACATGAGGAAAGTGAAGCATAGAAATTTCAAGTAAACTTCTCACAGTCACATCACTAGTAAACTCCATGACTGGACTTCAAACCTAAGTAGTGTAAGTGGGGTATCTGAATCCAGCAGCAACAATAACAGCAATGAATCAGACACCGCATAAGCACTTTACCTGTATTTTCTCATTTAACCTTGACACTAACCCTATGAGATGTTACTATTGTAATTCTCATTTTAAGAATGAGAAAACAAAGGTTCACAGAGGTTAAATAACTTGTGCAATACATCATATTTAATGGATGGCTCTTCAGGATTTGAATCTAGCTAGTCAACATACGTGTATTTTATACATTTTTTTCATTGTTGACATTATAATCTTAGGCACATGAATTAAAATATAAATGGTTATACAAGCATTTATAAATATTTTCTATTCATGGATATTGATTCTGTCATGGATATTGCGGGTTGACTCCTCACTTCTGGCCACCTTTTAGATCTAGAGCATGTAGAAATTTTAAAACCTATTTCTCAGAGGACCATGGAACTCAAACTCTGGATGTTAATTATTTTCCACCAGTTAGCTACATTCACTTAAGATTCAGAAGACAGAAATAAGGTGGAAACCTTTTTTCTGCCCTTGCCTTTTCTTTTAGTTCTTCTTGCAGGCAAGGTTAAAGAAAAGTGAGTTTTTTCTGCTGTAGTGTTAGAAAGGCTGTTATCTAGAACAGAAGCATTTGCAGTAGCAGCAGCAGTGGCAGCAGCAATGGCATCTTCTTGATTTCCCCTCCTGATTTTGTGGATCCCCACCTGGGGTATGTTCTTGAATTCATAACTCCAATCCAATGTAAGACACAAAGGTGGTAGCACCCTTGATAGGTCATCTCTTTAGTGTTCTGAGTTATTTCTGGAAGCCCAAACTAGAAATCACCCCTTTAGCCCCCCAACAAATTTAAGTACTTAATTATTGTATCCCGTCTACTTATTTATCTATCACATTTCTAGTGTGTGTTTCCTGCCCTGGGTTTTGACTGATACAGTATTCATTGTTCAAACTGCATTAGGGCTGCCTGATAGAAGTTCTTGTAGCTAATGCCTTTCAGAGACTGTGTTGCTGACCTATTTTACAGTTTTGTCTCTCCATTAATTTCAGTCAATCTTCTTCATCCCATCCCCCTTTCTCAGTAACTTCATCCGTTCACTACTCCAAAAACATCTTTGAAAACCATTTTGACAGCCAAGCCTAACAAACCCCAAAATGATAACATTCCAGTTTAGGAAAGTTATTTTGAAAGAAAAAGAAAATTCTAGACATAGAATGTTCAAATTTTTATTTGTTGTAAGACACTTAAAATAATAATGTTATTAATGAAAGGAAGTTTTGTTTGTTTGTTTTCCTGTTTTCTAATGTATTTATACTGGGAAACATGTCCTGAGACCTAGCTCCCAACTCCCGCCAACCTTGACCTTCCACTCACCTTTTACCACTGTGGTTACATGCTTTGCTGCTGTTGCTGCTTGACTCTTGCCCTGAATGTTATGTTTCAAAAAATAAGCTTAGGTTTTTTTACCTGATACTTAGCTTTTGCCATAAAATATAATTGTCTTCAAGACATGTGTATAAAAACCAGAGGACAAGATTATGCCAAGTTCCTTGCCTCTGCCACGTTTTCTTTCATTGTGTGTGTGTGCGTGAGAGAGAGATATTCTTTATTAGCAAAATTTAACAGAGAAGTAGCCATTAAGGTAGTCTCAAATACATTCAGTTAAGTAACTTTCAAGAATACATATTGGTATCGAAGCACCTTGCTTAATTTGTACTCAGCGGCACACTAAAATAAATACCATACATATTTATATGTGATGGCTGTTGGGAAGAATATCAGAAGGGTAAACAACATTTGGGAAAACCAACAGGCATTTGTTTCTTTGTACCTGACCAAAACTACATTCAGCTGGTATTTGTGCTACTACATAGATGGGCGCCTACAGGCCATCTGATATTTCTGTTCTTGTCATCTTTCTCTGTAGAAGGAAGGGAGGAAGCAAAGAGATCAAGAACTATGTCTTAGTCCCAGACACCATGGTCAAATCAAAGAAGAATAACACAAAGGAAAGTCCATATCACCAGAAGCTGGGTTAGTTTCTACTTTCTGTTTCTGGATGGCAATCAGGAAGAGTTTTGTAAAAATATATGTGTATGTGTAGTAAACAATTCCTACTCTCAAAATGTTTTAAACATTAGTTTGAAAAATTAATCAGGTTAATGCATTTCTGTGGAAAGAACAAGCACTTTTTGTCATTTGGTTTCTTTCCAGGTCTTTTACAAAAATATGAACTACAATTATCATTGCTATTTTCTTGCTTCTGTTTTTCCTAAATATTTCCATTTAATTCATTGATTCTTCCTCTCAGTTTATGTTTCTTCAAATTCAGATTGGAAGTATGACATTTTCTCAGAAAACAGAATTGGATGCTTCAAGGTTATTTTGATTTAAACTTACAAATAATTATTTAATGAAACGAAAAAACGTCTGTTCAATTTTCACTGATAAGGCCAGAATAACAGAATATAGACAATTATATAGACAATATAGACAATTATAGAAAATTATATTTTATAGCAAAAGCCAAGTATCAGGTAAAAGCACCTAAACTCCTTTTTTGAATAACAGAAATGGAATATTTAGGTATTTTGTTTCCAATGATTTATTACAAAATTTTACAAATATATTAAAATCATGGAAGAATTATACAGAGAAAACCACCTAAATTGTACAATTAATATTTTGCTGTGTTTTCTTTATCATGCATCTCTCCATCTATTTGCTCTGTTTGGGAATTCTATAACCACCTCAAAAGAGGAATCAGGTGAAAAACATCAGAAAGGGCATGATTTTATAGAAATATTCCCACCCCACACTTAATAATGTTTTCATACATTTTGATTTTGCTTTTTACTATCAAAATTGCTATAAAATTTTGGAAAATGTTTTAAGTGAACCCTGGGATTTTGTGACTCAGACCTCAATATTTTCTGTAGTTTTTCCCATGCTTTTCAATAAAGTAGGGTTTGTTGAGAAGTAGAGAAGAAAGGGTTATCATTGAGTATCAGACTAATATATAAAACTCCTTACATGCCATCACTCTGCCCTCAATTTTTAAATAATGGGATTTTATAAAAAGACTGAATAAAGGACTCTAAAGCGATAAACTACAGAGAGATACAAGATGCTATTGCCAAAAACCAGATAGCATTCAATTAGTTTTTTTAAAGGCATTCTTATCACATCTCCTCCTAATATTAGCTTTCTCAATAAACAATAGCCTGCTGCAATATTGCCAGGGTTGCCCAGCTGAGATGACAATGTGCAGTGACAGATGATTGGGATCATCCGAAACTGTTGATGTTATTCACAAACGGCACTCACTGGTCCTTTAGTTCAGGAGATTATTCTATGACTCTAACATGAAATCAGATTAATATTTATGTGGTAAGAGAGATAAGAAATGCATTTTTCTGCAATAAAAAATAACCAAACATATTTTGTGGGTCCATTTTCAGCTACTAACTTTTATCTAATTGAGTCTGATATGTACATAAGATAATGAGCACACACATCTTTCTATTATCTAATTGAGTCTGATATGTACATAAGATAATGAGCACACACATCTTTCTGCTCTTTGAAAAGGCTTTAAATCTTGTATGACTATTCAAGACCTTAATTTAGGCTTTCAGATTGTATTTGCTTTAAATGAAGGAAAAATCAGTAGTGTAAAAAATATCTACAATTTAGTATAATAATGCTACCATTCATACTGGGTTATGTCAATCTCTGGTTTTTAGACATAGGAATTACTTGGTCACATGAAGCTACTGGGTCAAATTAAAGTTTATAATAATATTTTATAGACCATTATTTTTCTCCAGAATACAGAAAATTTCTAGTATTAAAACAAAAAATAAGTCATTACTTTAATCCATCTAACTAAAAAGTATATTTTTAATATGTTTTGAAACATTGGCTGATTTGATAGGATTGAATCAATTACCATTCTGAAAAAATATTAAATTTTATTTAGATGCTAGAACTGAAATACAACATATTGAAATCTTCGTAACATGATAATATTTTCAATTCAAGACACAAAGCAATTACTAGCTTATGATAAACAGAACATTTCTGAAGATTATCTGAAAGGCCCTGAAAGGTCTGGCTGCTTCCTATCTTTCCAGTCTCATCTGGAATGATGCTTGCAGGATTTCCAGGTGAGTCATCTCTCTAGTTTCCTCCTACCTTATTGAGCTACTTCTCCTCAATATTTAAAGATTCTCTATTTTCTCTGACCTGGAATCATATTGTAAGCCTCAAACTTTCCTCTGTCTTTTTTCACTCTCTTGATGTCCTCGTCCAGTCCTGTGTCTTTAAATATCATGAATTTGTTAGTGTTTATCAAATGTATATTTCCAGTCTGAATGTCTCCCTAAGCTCCAGATTTGGTGGGGAAAAATTCTATGATCTACTACATATCCAGAAAATGTGGACCCTGTCAGTGACGTGCTATGCTAGCAAGAGCAAATTCTATATGTCTCCTCCCAATTTTGCATTCAGAGACACGTAGGTAGCTTGAAACCAGCCATATTGGGAGTATTTAGCCCATGAAAATCAGCAAATGCTAAAAATCCTCACCTGCCCTTCCAGAGCTAGGTTAGCAGCATACAACTGCCTATCACGTCCTGAATAGGCCTGATATTGTTTGGCTGTGTCCTCACCCAAATCTCATCTTGAATTGTAGCTCCCATAATTCCCTCGTGTTGTGGGAGGGACCAAGTGGGAGATATTTTAATCATAGGGATGGTTTCCCCCATACTGTTCTCGTGGTGGTGAGTAAGTCTCATGAGATCTGATGGCTTTACAAGAGGAAACCCCTTTCACTTGGTTTTCATTTTCTTGTCTTATCTGTCAGCATGTGAGATGTGCTTTTCATCTTCTGTCATGATTGTGAGGCCTCCCCAGCCACATAGAACTGTGAGTCCATTAAAGCTCTTTCTTTTGTAAATTGCCCAGTCTTGGCTATGTCTTTATCAGCAGCATGAAAGTGGACTAACACAGTAAATTGGTACCAGTAGAGAGGGGAGCTGCTGAAAAGATACGCAAAAATGTGGAAGCAACTTTAAAACTCGGTAACAGGCAGGCAGAGGTAGGAACAGTTTGGAGGGCTCAGGAAAAACAAAAACAAAAACAAAAACAGGAAAATGTGTGAAAGTTTGGAAATCCCTAGAGACCTGTTGAATGGCTTTGACCAAAATGCTGATAATGATATGGACAATGAAATCTAGGCTGAGGTGGTCTCAGGTGGAGATGAGGAACTTGTTGGGAACTGAAGCAAAGGTGACTCTTGTTATGTTTTAGCAAAGAGACTGGTGGCATTTTATCCCTGCCCTTTTTTGATATTTGTCTGACTTTGAACTTGAGAGAGATAACTTAGGGTATGTGGCAGAAGAAATTTCTAAGCAACACAGCATTCAATTGGTGACTTGGGTGCTGTTAAAGGCATTCAGTTTTATAAGGGAAGCAGAACATAAAAGTTTGAAAAATTTGTAGCCTGACAATGTAATATAAAAGAAAATCCCATTTTCTGAGGAGAAATTCAAGCTGACTGCAGGAATTTGCATAAGTAATAAGGAGCCAAATGTTAATCCCCAAGACAATGGGGTAAATGTCTCCAGGGCATGTTAGAGACCTTTGCAACAGCCCTTCCTGTCACAAACCTGGAGGCCTGGGAGGTAAAAATTGCTTCCTGGGTCGGGCCCAGGGTCCCTCTGCTGTGTGCAGCCTAGGTACTTGGTGCCCTGCATCTCAGCTGCTCCAGCTGTGACTAAAAGGGGCCAAACTACAGCTTGGGCCATGGCTTCAGAGGGTGCAAGTCCCAAGCCTTGGCAGCTTCCAGGTGGTGTTGAGCCTGCAGGTGCACAGAAGTCAAGAACTGAGGTTTGGGAACCTCCTCCTAGATTTCAGAGGATGTATGGAAACGCCTGGGTGTCCAGGCAGACATTTGCTGCAGGAGTGCACACTGATGGAGAACCTCTGCTAGGGCAGTGCAGGAGGGAAATGTGGGGTGGGCACCCCCACATAGAGTCCTCATAGGGGCACTGCCTAGTGGAGCTGTGAGAAGAGGGCCACTGTTCTCCAGATCTCAGAATGGTAGATCCACCAATAGTGTGCATCCTGCACACAGAAAATCCATAGACCCTCCATGCCAGCCCATGAAAGCAGCTGGAACAGACGCTGTACCCCACAAAGCACAGAAATGGAGCTGCCCAAGACCATAGGAATCCACCTCTTGCAACAGCATGACCCAGATGTGAGACATAGAGTCAAAGGAGACCATTTTGAGCATTAAGATTTAACTGCCCTGCTGGATTTCAGACTTGCATGGGGCCTTTAGCCCCTTTGTTTTGGCCAATTTCTTCCATTTGGAATCGGTGTATTTACCCAATGCCTATACCCTCATTGTATCTAGGAAGTAACTAACTTGCTTTTGATTTTACAGGCTTACAGGTGGAAGGGACTTGCTTTGTCTTAGATGAGACTTTGGACTGTGGACTTTTGAGTTAATAATGAAATGAGTTAAGACTTTGGGGGACTGCTGGGATGGCATGATTGGTTTTGAAATGTGAAGACATGGGATTTGGAGGGGGCCAAGTGTGACATCAGGGTTTGCCTGTGTCCTCACCCAAATCTCATCCTGAATTGTAGCTCCCATAATTCCCTTGAGTCATGGGAGGGACCAAGTGGGAGATAATTGAATCATGGGGGCGGTTCCCCCATACTGTTCTCATGGTGGTGAATAAGTCTCATGAGATCTGATGGTTTTATAAAGGGAAATCGCTTTGGCTTGGTTTTCATTCTCTTCTCTTGTCTGCTGCCATGTGAGATGTGCCTTTCATCTTCCACCATGATTGTGAGGCCTCCCCAGCCACATGGAACTGTGAGTCCATTAAACCTCTTTCTTTTGTAAATTGTCCTGTCTCAGCTATGTTGAAAATGGACTAATACAAGGCCCAAGAAAAACAGGACCAAGAAGATCATGAATAATGAATGTGCTCTTCTGTGTGTGTGTGTGTGTGTGTGAGAAAAGATTATTGTATTAGCAATTCCTTTAATACTATTCCTTAAATCCATTCTTTCAGTTTATTAAAAGTAAATCTATACCCACAAAGTCCCAAATTCAGATTGGCAGCTCAATTTGGTGGCCCAGAGGTATGTAACCTATTATTCCAGATGCAATTACAAAGTTATGGCAATATGTGAAGTCAAGGAAACAAATTGAATTACTTTTAGGAAAATTTTGCTCATAATTATTGTCTAGATTAAGAATCTTATGGTGCTTCTAATCTCTCTCTGATCCATGTGCTTAGATAAGGGAGAAGATACTAAACACAGACTGGCCAGAATCTCTTTTGGAAGAAGAGGGTCAATTAGCTGTTGGTAGCCACGTTGGAAAGTCATCTTTATATATCCTGTCTGACACTGCTGCCATAAAAACCCATGTGTTAGGGGGCAGAGGAAATCAGGTATCAGGAAAGAGAATAAAGTAAATGTTCAAAGAGAAAGAGTGCTAAGAGATCCCACAGACCACGAAAGAGAGGGAGAGAGAGCCAATTGACATTCTACAACCCCAATTCCCATGCAGCATGGTTTTATTAGGTTTCACATGCTTCCATTCTGTTCTCGAATGAATACCACTTTTGCTCAGTTCTTATTAATAATATCATTTAAGGTTTAGTTGAGAAAAAAGTTTCTTTAATTTCTAGACTTGGTATTTAATTGACCTCTTGCAATCTATGCTTAGATGTGTAATAGTCATTTCAAAATTCACATGCCTAAAACTGAACTCCTGAATTTCCCCCAAAGGTGCTTCTTTCACATTTCATCTTCTTCTCAGCTCAGTAAATTTCTGTATCTTTTTCAGGCTAAAACTATTTGACTTTGATTCATTTTTTCTCACATAACTATATCCAACCCCATAGCATGTCCTGCTGACTCTATCTTCTGAATAGAATATTCAAAGTCTGCACACTTCTTGTCATCTTCATTACCACCTCCTTTTTCTAAGCCATTATTTTGTCCTGCTTGGATTATTGCAATAACCCTTTGTAGTCCCTGTTTCTGCCTCCTCTTCTCCCTTCAGTCTATTTTCTACACAGCAGCCAGATTAAACCATGTCATTCTTCTGATCACCATGCCATTAAGCTTCCCATTTCTCTCAGGCTAAAAGCCAAAAACCTTATAATGGCATCTCCTCTTTCACTGTCTAACCTCACCTCCAACTATTTGCCTCCTCATTGACTTATTTCCAACTACATAGGCTTCTCAGCTCTTCCTGAAACACTCTCTTCTCAGGCCCTTTGCCTTTGCTGTTCACTCCACTTCTCAGGATTTCTCCTCAATTATCTACCTAGCCCCATTACTAATCTTCAGGTCTTTGCTCAAATGTCAACTTCTGAGTGCAGTTTTTCCTATCATTGCATTTAAACTAAAGTATCACCTACCCCTAGGATGTCCTATCCCTCTTCTAGCTCTTTCCCCCATAGTATGTATGTATGTATGTATGTATGTATGTATGTATGTGTATATATATATATTTTTAGATGAAGTTTAGATGGAGTTTAGATGGGCTCTTGTTGCCCAGGCTGGAGTGCAATGGTACAATCTTGGCTCAGTGCAACCTCTGCCTCCCAGGTTCAAGTGATTCTCCTGCCTCAGCTTCCTGAGTAGCTGGGATTACAGGCATGTGCCAACAAGCCCAGCTAATTTTGTATTTTCAGTAGAGATGGGGTTTCCCCCTGCTGGTCTCGAACTCCTAACCTCAGTGATCCACCCGCCTCAGCCTCCCAAAGTGCTGGGATTACAGGCATGATCCATCGTGCCTGGCCCTCCATAGAATTTGAAGTATTTACCATAGCATGCATTTTCTTCATTTTTACTTTTTTTGTTTCTCTCTACTAAAATATAAACTCTTTGCTGGCAGGGATTTTTGACTATTGAGATCATAGCTGTTTCCCATGTTTCTAGAATGGTGCCTGGCATACAGTAGATGCTCAAGAAACCCTTGAATAAATGAATAAGTGAATTCACAGAATAAAAATACTTGTGGGGGTGCAGTTGGGGAAATGGCTGAATTACACAAACTATTTGTCTCTACTGCCCTATTTCAGTGGAATATTGCCAACTCTTTGCTCTGCTTTGTTCTATTTAGATTCTGCATCTGTGTAGATTTCTCTTCCAAAATTTGGGGATGTATAGTAATTTAGTCAGTGAAAGAGTTGTTTCCATGGATGCTTGGTAAACTGATTATAATGAAATTGGCACTGGGTCCTAGTTTTAATATGACACCATGGCATATTATAATTCTAATTTCCAATCTAAAGTTTCTCTAGTAGCAGAATAAGTACTTTCCCTGGGCATTTTTTTTTTCCTGCAGAACTTAGATAAAAAGCTCATGTTTTATTTGGCATCTGATCACTCATAGCAATCTTCTCAGATAAAAACACAATGTCAGTGAGAAGAAAGGAAAAACCTCCTGCCGAATAGAAGGGAATAATCCCTTGTAAAACTGTCTCTGGATGCTAATGAGCCAACAATAAAGGCCCTATTATGTAATTGTTTTGAATGATATTGTTCACATTAAATTTCAGTGATGCCAAAGGCAGAATCACCCTGAGGCTCTGATACATCAGTTAGAATAATGACACAGATTCAAGCTCATCAATTTTGCTAATGGCTAGTGCATCTACTTTAGACCAGCAAGGAAAAACAAAAACTTGAGTTTTACTTTTAATCTTATTTCAACGTTATTGATCATATTCTTTAACAAAGAAAAAAGAAAAATTATATTGAGGCATCAATATCCAATACCCTGAAACATGCACAAACATATCCCAATGAGACAACACTAGGATCAAAAGTGTATGAAGTCCCCCCATCTGTCCACAGGCTGAAATAACAACACTTTGTTTGTCTTCAATTTCTTGTGTCTTCATACTTTGATGTCTGGTTAGATTGGTAATTGATTCCATTACCATATGTAGACACTTTAAATAATGAAATGGGTAATACAAACTGGGACAAAATGGATAGTCAATATATTTTGACTTTCTCCAGAATCTAGGAAACTTAGGTAATATCTAGTCATTAAACCATGTTTGATCTCATAAGTAAAAAACGAATACCTTAATGGCTCTATAAGGATAATATGGATTCCAACAGGCACTAAAATTTTATACCACATGAATGTGATACTGTGATCAAGTGGACAGCATTTTGGCATATGCAATAAACCACATTTAACATAATTCTGTTTTTAAGTGTACAATTAAGTTATGTCACAGACTGAGTAGCTGATTCCAGAAATTTTAAAGTCTTTAGCTACAAAATCTAACATTATATTTAAAAGACTAGATCTTTTTGGTAAACTGTTTACTGAAGGGATCAGCTAAGGACCTCTATGATTAATCTTCATATTCTCTATAGAATATTCTAAAGCATAAGCCGGGCATAGTGGCTCATGCCTGTAATCCCAGCACTTTGGGAGGCTGAGGCAGGAGATCACCTGAGGTCGGGAGTTCGAGACCAGCCTGACCAACATGGAGAAACCCCACCTCTACTAAAAATAAAAATTAGCTGGGCATGGTGGTGTATGCCTGTAATCCCAGCTAAGTGGGGAGGCTGAGGCAGGAGAATCACTTGAACCCAAGAGGCAGAGGTTGCAGTGAGCCAAGGTCGTGCCATTGCACTCTAGCCTGGGCCACAAGAGAGAAACTCCATCTCAAAAAAAAAAAAAAAAAAAAAAAAAAAAAAGAAAGAAAGAATATTCCAGAGCATATCCTTTATTAGATATTCTTATAAAATTACAGTTTCTGTGAATGTGAAAATCATGTAGGACAGATGATAAAAAGTATATCTTCTCATTAAATTTGAGACTTGAGAATAACATTAGAGATTATCTTGCTGTAATTTTTTATATTACAGTTAAGAAACTGAGATTCAGTAAAGCAAAGTGATATGGATTCATATTAGAAGTTCTAATTGCATTATATGACTGAAAGGGATCAGAAAAGGCCACCCCAAAACATGTTACTTTGGCATAAGAATTATTTTGAGTTCAAAGCAACTGAGAAGCAGCAGATGAAGAAAGAATTCTCTGTCCTCCCACTTTCTGACTAAAAATAGGGCATAAATTTCCTTTTATGAAGGTTTCCTGCTCTCTTCTCTCACATCAAGAAAAAGAGACAATTCTTAATCACTGGAGACTACTCTTGTCACTGGAGAGTATTTGGCATAAGAATATTTAATAAACAATCCTTACTTTACATTAGTTTTTCCGTATTTTTACCTTCCCACAATTTACCATTTCAGAAGCCTAAACCTCTTTTTCTTTGTCTAGTCACTTTTCCACAATTTATCAACCTTTGTTAAAATGATTTATAAGCCCCTGGGTCTAACCACCTCTTAGGGATTTTAACTTCTTTTCTGTGAACCCCTCTCCAACTACGCATGTAAAAATATTAACATCAATAACATATGTATGCCTTTTCTCCTGTTAATCTGGTTTTTTTTTTTGTCAGTTTAACTTGCAAACCCCAGTTATAAACCTAAGAGAGTAGACGAAACGTTTTTCCTCTCTTATGACATCTCATGACACACTTGATTATTTGCCACTTGATTAAATAACAAGCATTAAGAATGTCCTCATTATTATCTATTTCTGTCATGTGTTTGTAATCCAACTGTTAGTGATTTAGCTTCTTTACTTAAAAAAATTCTTCATTAAAATTTTCTACACTATCCACTTTAGAGCTCCATTCCTCTACCTGCTACATGTATTGAGGTGATGATGAGGTGGGGGAGAGTTGAGGGGTGGGATTGCTATTGCCATTTATCCTAAAAGACTGTTTTAGAAAGATACTGGAGAGTGCCTACTGTTTTAATGTTGTAGCTCTAGCTATATTCCAGAGCTTAAATGTTAATGGTTTTAATCTGCCTCCATATTCATACCATTAGGCACCTACCTATATTACTTGGGGCTTAAAAAGTATCAGACAATTGATAACAAAGGGAAGTCATGATGCCTGTCATTAAAGGCCTTACAATCAAATTTGAGGAGACAGCTGAAAAACGAATACAATGAAGAGGCTATAGACACCATGGTAGCAGCCTGTGCGAGAATAACAGGGGACAAAGGCAAGAGTAGACAATTGTAATAGGGTAAATTGACAAAACTCAATAGAGGTGACCCTTGAGCTCATGAAAAGTGGCTTGTTAAGGGAAAGGTGATAAGTAAGTTATGCCATTTTTGTACTGGTGGATCAATCACAAATTTATATAAAAAACTCCTGGAAGCCAAAATCTTTCTCGCAAAATACAGATCCATATATCCAACTGATTTACTTGACCCATCTATTGTGCTTGACATGCTCAAATACAACTTATGGTCTTTCCTTACAAACCTGGTCTTCGCCGTAGATATTCTATCCTATATCTCAAATCAGAAATCTAATCTTGATTCCTCCATTATTAAACCACTGCCAAGTCTTTTCCTGTTAATTTTACCCCCAAAGTATCTTTCAAATAAGTCCAAATTTTTCAGTTTTCTTATTGACTACTACCATAATTCAAATTATGATCATCAACCACCTTTACTATTACATTACTTCAGTAATTAGAAGAATGCCTATCATATACTAAATGCTTAATAAATATATTTGAATGAATAGATTATTGACTGAACTATATTCCTTTCATTCCCTTTCCTTACTCTCTCATTCATTTTTCCAGAGGGAAGGCAGAGTGATCTAGTCAGCTTTCTAATGTGATTCTCCTATTTAAAATCCTTAACTGGCTTCTCACCACTTAAAAAAAATCATAATAGTAAGGTCCTACATAAATGTATTGGTTAATGCTCCATCTTGAACAAAATAAGAAATGTGAGTTTGTGCACCTGTAATTTACTATTATTGTATAACATGTTCACTGTAATGACACTTCCAGCTTGAATAATTTGAAACTCTGGGTATCACGTACTTCAGTGGATGCAAGTGGAGAGAGAAGAGTGAGGGAAAGTGGTAATCTCATGGGCACATATTTTTGAAAATAAAATTTTAATTGCAATTATTTTTCAAACACAAAATACAGAGAATATATAACAAACTCCATATACTTATTACATAGATCAAACAGTTATCAATACTTTGCATTCAAATTTTTTAGTTGAAGTATTTTAGAGGCAATCCTAAATTTCATGTCACTTAATTTCAACATATTTAAATAAGCCTTTTAAAAATATGAAGATTTTCTTGCATTCTACAATCATTATCATAACTAACATAAATAGCAAAAATTCCTTTGTATCATCTGATATCAAAGCCATATTCAAAACTTTTCGGTTGTCTCAAAAAAACTATCTTTTTAAAATATGGGTTATTATAATCAGGATCCAAACAAGGTCCACACAGTGTGTTTGGTGATGTCTTCTAAGTCTCTTAATTTGAAGCATTCCTTTGTCAGTTCTTTTTAAAATTTCATATCATTGACTTGAAGAAATTGGGTCAGGTGTCCTATAGAATGTCCTATATTATATATTTTTCTGTTTGGTCCTCTGTGGTTTCACTTAACTTCTCTTACTAGTAATACAAATTTTCTGTCAGCTGTCAGCTCAAAAGGTTTTAATAGGTTCAGGTTTAATGTCTTTTTGTATCTCCCTTTACCAAAAACTACATAAGTGATGCTATCTATTTCATGTAGCACCACAAATCAGGCACAAAATACCTAGTGGTCTACCCCTTGGTGATGCTAAAATAGATATGGATTCAATTAGTGTCTTAGTCCATTCAGGCTACTATAACAACATACCATAGATTGGGTAACTTATAAGCAACAGAAATCTATTTCTCACAGTTTAACATGGGGAAGTCCAAGATCAAGGTACTAGCATATTCAGCATCTGGTGAGATTCCACTCTCTGGTTTGTAGATGACACCTTCTAGCTGAGTCCTCACATGATGGAAGGGGCAAACAAGCTCTTCCAGCACTAATCCCATCCATAAGCGCTTCATCATCATGACCTAATCATCTCCCAAAGGCCCCTACCTCTTGATATCATCACCTTGAGGGTTGGGATTTCCACATATGAATTTTTAGGAGACACAAACTTTCCGACCATAGCGGGTGGTGACAGATGGATCCCTCTACTATAGAATTACCAGTCAGTCTTTTACCCAACAGCTCCATTCTTTGGTGATCTTTGTCCAAATTAGGTTTCTTAGGGGTTATAAAATGATGATTTTTCTACTTCTATCAATTCTCTTATATTTATTTGCTGGAATTTCTTTTCAAGAAAAACTTTCTTTTATCATTCAAGGCTTTTTGTTTGCCCTAAAGTATAATTCATATAGAAAGCTGCATTATTTTTAATTATTTTCCTTTGATAATAGGAACTGGTCTAGGGCCTATTTCTTTTTCTTTATAGCTTTATTTCATGTACCATAAATTTCACTCCTTTAAAGTGCACAGTTCAGTGGTGTTTAGTATATTCGAAGTTGTACAATCTATCATCATAGTAGAATTTTATAACATTTTCAATACCCACTCTCCCAAAAAGCCCACCCATAATAGTCATCCCCTACTACCTCTACTCCTCAGCCTTAAGCAACCAATAATCTGATTTTTGTCTCTATGGATTTGCCTATTCTGAATATCTCACATACATGGGATCATGTAATATTCCATTTTGTGATTCTCTTCTTTCACTTAGCTCAACATTTTCAAGGTTTATTTATGGCAAAGCATGCATCAATACTCCATCATTTTGATTGCTGAACAATATTCCATTGTACAGAAATGGCATATTGTGTTTATCCATTCTTCAGTTGATGGACATTAGGTTATTTCCATTTGGGAGCTATTATGAATAATATTGCTACCAACAGTTGTTGATGAGTTTTATACTGACTTATGTTTTCATTTTTCTTGGGTAGATATCTGAAGTGGAATTGCTGGGTCACATGTTAGATGTGTGTTTATCATTTCAAGGAAGTACAAACTGTTTCCCAAATTGCACCATTTTACATTGCTACCAGTGACATATAAATAAGTGTTTCAATTTCTCCATATATTCATCATGGATATATGAATACATTCATTAATACTGACTTTCTTATTTTGCCATCATAGTGAGTGTGAAATACATTTTCACTGTACTTTTGATTTTCATTTCCCTAAAGATACTGAGCATCTTTTCATATGCTTATTGGACATATATATATGTCCAAATATATACACACACACATATATATACACACACACATACACACACATACACACATACACACACATACACACACACACATATATACACACATATAATTGGAGAAAGGACTATTCTCATTCTTTGCCTATTTTTAAATTAGGTTGTCTTTCATTGTAAATGTTCTTCTGTATTGAATACAAGGCCATTATCAGAAATACAACTTGCAGATATTTTTTTCTCCCAATCTATGGGTTGTCTTTTAACTTTCCTGATGGGTGCCCTGTGAAGCATGAAGTTTTAAATTTTGGTGAAGTACAACTTACTTACTTATTTATTTATTATTTGTGCTTTTTTGTGTCATAGTCAAGAAACCATTGCCTCATCTGATATCATAAGGATTTACTCTTATGTTTTATTCTAGAAATTTCATAGTTTTCACTCTTATGGTTATGCATATAATGCATCTTGAGTTAATTTTTGTGTATCTAATTTTGGAAGGGATCCAAATTCATTCTTTTGGCATGCGGATACACAGTTGTCCCAGGACCATTTGATGTTTTCATGATTCTTTTCCTACCAATTTTTGTGGCAATCTTGTAAAAAATAATTGATCATAATGTGAGAGTTTGTTTCTGGACTTTTAATACCATTCCATTTATTGATATGCCTCTCTTTATGCAAATATCACAGTCTTGATTACAGTTCCCTTGTAGTTAAGTCTTAAATAAAGAATCCTCCAATTCAAGTGGGTGTTTCAACTTTGTTCTTTTTTTTCAAGATTGTTCTATTTTTGGTCCCTTGCATTTCCATATGAACTTTAGAATCAGCTTATCAATTTCTAGAAAAAGAAACAACTTAGATTTTATATGGATTGCATTGAATCTGTAGATTAGGTTGGAGAGACCGCCATCTTGGTGGTAATGCTGATCTGTAAACATGAGATGCTTTCAATTAATTAGATCTTATTTAATTTATTTCAACCATATTTTGTACTTTGAGTATACAAGTATTGTACTTACATTGTTAGAATTATTCTTTTAAAAACATTCAGTCTTTGTGCTATTTTAAATGGTTAAATGGAATCAGTTTCTTAATTTTGTTGTGTGATTACTAATTACTGATATATAGAAATACAAATGGATTTGTATATTAATTTACCTTGTATCCTGGCTGAATTCATTTAACAGTAGGATTTTCTTTTTATGAGATTTTATCATCTGCAAATAGAAATAGTTTTACTTCTTCCTTCTCCATCTGGATATCTAGATGCTTTTTTTCCTAATTATCCTGGCTAGAACATCTAGTGCAATGTTGAATGGTAGCAGTGAGAATAGCTACCCTAAAGGCATTTCTGATCTTAGGGGAAAAGTAATAATTCTTTCTCCATTAAATATTATGTTAACTATGAGATTTTAATAGATTGACTTTATCAGGTTGAAGAATTCCCTTATATTTCCAGTTTGTTGAGCACTTTTGTCACGAAACTGTGTTGGATTTTGTCACATAATTTTTCTGCATTGAGATAATCATGTGCTTTTTTTCTTTATTAATATTGTATAACGCATTAATTGACTTTCAGAAGTTAAATGAATCTTGTTTCATGGGTTAAATCTCATTTGATCATGGGGTGTAATCATTTTTACAAGCCTTTGGATTCAACTCTTTAGTATTTTGTTGAGGATTTTTGCTTCTACATTCACAAGGAATATTTGTCTGTAGTTTTGGGTTTTTTTTTTTTTTTTTCTTTATACCTGTCTGGTGTTGGTAATACTGGCCTCACAGAATGAGTGAGAGAAATATCCTCTCCTCTTCTATTCTTGACTTCAAAACGTAACTACAAAGCAGAAGTAATCAAAGCAATGTGATACTGGCACAAGGATAGAGAGAGATAAATGGAATAAAAATTAGTTAGATAAGAATTGGTATTAATTCTTCTTTAAATGTCTGATAGGATCCAACAATGAAGCCCTCTGAACCTGAGATTTTCCTTATGGGAAGGTATTTTACTAGTAGTTCGATCTCTCTACTTGTTTAGGGCTATTCAGATTTTATATATTCTGGGAGGTCAGTTTCAATAGTTCCTGTGTTTCTGGGGATCTGTCCATTTTGTGGAAGTTATCTAATTTGTTGGCATACAGTTGCTTATAGTATTCTTTTATTATTCTTGCATCCGTAAGGTCAATAATGATAGCCCCTCTTTTACTCTTGAATTTAGTAATTTGAGTCTTGTTTGTTTTTCTTTGTCAGTCTAACTAAAGATTGATAGCTTTTGTTAGTTTTTAAAAACCAACTTTTGTTTTTTGTCGACATTCAATATATTGTTTTTCTATTCTTTATCTCATTTACTGTGTTTCTTCTCTGACATTCATTATTTCCTTTATTCTTCTTGCTTTGAGTATAGTTTGCTCTTCTACTTCTGGATTCTTAAGGTAGAAGATTAGGTTGTTGCCTCGATCCTTTTAAATGTAGGCATTTGTGGCTACATAAATTTTGCTCTAAGCACTGCTTTAGTTACATCTCATAAGTTTCAGTATGTTGTATTTTTATTTCCATTTGTCTCAAAGTATTTTCTAATGGTACTTATAATTTCTTCTTTGATTCATTGGGTATTTAGGAGGCTGTTATTTATTTTCCACATAATATGAATCTCCCAAATTTTCCTGATGTTGATTTCCAATTTAATTACATTTTGGTCAAATAACATATTTTGTCTGATTTTGATCCTTGTAAATTTATTGAGGTTTGTTTTCTGGCCTAGCATTTGGTCTATCCTGAAGAATGTTCCATATATACTTGAGAAGTATGTGTATTCTGCTGCTGTTTGCTGCTTTGCTCCCTAGATGTCCATAAAGTCTAGTTGGTTTAAGTGTTTAGGTTCTCTATTTCCTTGTTGATCTTCTCCCTAGCTGTCTACCCACTACTCAAAGTGGGAAATTGAAGGCTCCAAATATGATTGTTGAGTTGTCTATTTCTCCCTTCAATTTTGTCAGTTTTTTTCATATAGTTTGGGACTCCATTAGTAGGTGAATATATCTTGTAGATATTTGGCAGATATTCTTCCTGGCAAAATATTATTAACTATTAGCTTGTTTTACAAATTTAAAATCAATGACTAAAATTCCTGTAAGTGATTCTATTCACATTTTTGGTGGGGCAAAAAATAAATGGAGATATACAAGCAGGAAGGTTGAAGATAAAGCAATAACTAAATCTATAGCTAGACAGTGGTGATTTGTTAATCTCTGTCAACTGCAACCAAGCTTTGCAACTGTGAACAGTTATAACAACCATCATTATATAATGTTTTTGAAGGTTGCAACCTCAGTAAAAGAATGGACTAGATAAAAATCTGTCCATAGGGAAAAGGAAATGACATAGATACACGTGTGACATGACCTGGATACTAGGCAGTTTTTTTTCTTCATTGAGTACATACATATAACCTCAGATTTTCCCTCATGAGTTTAATATTAAAATTTATATTAACTCGAGGGTTCCAGAAACTCCAGACTCTGAAATTAATTTATATTTGTTCCATGCAAGGGGTGTCCCAGAAGCCTGGAAAGAAGCCAGGGCAAATCTTTGCCAAGGGATTTATAAACTCAGAATCCAAAATTTACACAACGCTCCAGGAAAAAGGTCACCATCAGTGAATGCAGAACAATACACTGAGGACTTACTCTCAAGAACTTCAAATTTTAAATATATATTAGATATAATGGGAATTAATTAAATTTTAAGGAATAAGATTTGAACCAAAATATAAACAAATATTTGGCAGTTGTGGCTCATACCTGTAATCCCAGCACTTTGGGAGGCTGAGGTGGGAGGACTGCTTAGGCTAGGAGTTAGAGACCAGCCTGGGCAATAAAATGAGACCCTGTCTCCAAAAAATAAAAACATAAAAAAATAGCTGGGCACAGTGACGCATGCCTGTAGTCCTAGCTATTCAGCAGGCTGAGGTGGAATGTTCATACGAGCCCAGGAATTCAAGGCTAGTGAGCTGCAATTGTTTCACTGCACTCCAGTCTGGGCTACAGAGTAAAACCCTGCCTCCAAAAACTATATACACATATATAAATAAATGATAAAATACTATTAAAATATCAGGCAATGTGAAACAATTAGATTTCTGGAGATTAAAAATATAATGATTGAAATTATAAACTTCCATTTGGTTTAATAGCAAAATAGATACTGTTGAGGACAAATGAACAAGCCATTAAAAGGTATTGAAAAAATTAGCAAGAATGTAGAGCAGATGGAAGATATGAGAGATAAAATAGGAAGAAAAGAATGAGAGGTTTCAATACAAACCTAATGGGAGCATTTTTTAAAAGAATATAATGGAAAAGATAAAATATTCGAAAAAATAGGAGATAAAAGTTTTTAAGAACATAAAGATATATAGAAATTCAAGATTCTCAAATCTCAAATAAGAAATAAAAATAGATCCACATCTAAACACTGCTTACTGAAGCTGCAGGGAACCAAAGACCAAGAGATTTTAAAAGGATTAAGGGAGAACGATATAGTTACAACAAAAATGGCAGCAATGATAGATCCATATTAATATTATTAACCAAGAGAAAATGACTGTAGACCAAGAATTAAAAGTCCAGCTCAAGAATCATTCAAGACCAAATGAGAATAAAGATAATTTTCGAAAATAAAATATGAGAATTATTCATCACCAACAGCCCCTTAAAAAGTTTTCTAAAAGCTGTATTTCTGGAAAAAGGATCCCAAAAGAAAAGTCTGAGATGCAAGAAGAATTGGTAAGAATGAGCAAAGAAAATGTAAACAACAAAACAAAAACCTCTAAACAAATGTTGCTTGTATAAAACAATAAACAGGGTGGATCTAAAAACACTGAACAGTAGTTTCCAAATTAAGAGGTAGAATTTCACATGCATTTCTTCATTGTGTTCTTGTAGTCAGTGTTGCTCTTGGCATGTCCAATACCACACTTATTTCAATTTATTTAAATATAATGTCTTTATTTTGTTTTCTCTTTGTGAGTTTTTTGGATAATTTAACATGATAACAAATTTTGGTTATCTTACTGCATTTATTTTGATGAGTACATTGAAAGCCTATATAATTGGTTCATATCTTAAATGTCTGAAAATTTTTCTTTCATTATTTCTTTGATAATATTCTTCATTTCTTAAATCTTCATGTTTTGAAACTATAATATTTCAGAGTTGTCCTTCAGTTTAATCCTTTAATTTTCTTATATTTTGTTCCCATTAAAAAAAAAATCTGTTGTGTACTTTATCATTTTCTTTTGGAGATATTTATTTATCTTGCAAAAGTATTATTTTAATTCTCATTATAATATTGATTTCCAAGCAATGTTTGGGTTTTCTGTTGTACTGAGTATAATTTATGTACTTCCTTAGGTTTCCGCAGTCACTTGCCTATGGAGAGAGTCCTGGCAGGTCATCTCACTTTCTCTTCTGATATAACTAGATGTCTCAATTACCCTGGGGGTGAGGATCAGTCTCCATGGCCCCCAGGGGGCTTGCTACAGTAGGAGTTCTGACAGGTGGATGCCAGAGTCCTGCTCAACTAAATCCAGTGTCACTACTTGAAAACTGGCGTGAAGCACAAAGGATCTGGCTTCCACAGTAGCAATTGCATCACTCTGAAGAGTTAAACTTAAAAGATGTACTACAGTTTTGTATATCTAATCTCTTCATCTTGGAGAAAGATTAATTTGAATATTTTTACCTAGCTATTCATTAACTTGTATCAGAAAAAGGGACATAAATGCTTCTAGAGAATTTGTTTGATAAGCAGTTACACTGCCATGAGGTTGTATCACTCACTCCAGACAAGCTTATTTTGTTTTTTATTGGCCTATAATTTAACTGACGTGAAAAAAATCTTAGAAGGAAACCCCACCAAATAAAATCTAGCTAAGGGAATAGGAAGAACACATGTCCACAAATAGATATCTAAAGCTTCTCTACTGAAATCTAAGAATTCGAAGGAGGCCAATTCAAATGGGAAAGATGTCACGAAGTAAAACATATAAACATATCTATAGCTAACATTTGTTTTGATCACACGTTCCTCTAGGAAACACATGGCAACTAGGAAGAAAATCCTATTTTCATTGCCAGCAGTTAAAGGGCTAACCTGCCTTAGAATCCAAAGTATTAGGGGTGTTGTGTGTGTTTTAAAACTAAGCAAGTGCCACTTTACACAAATGGTAGAGATTTACTTTTACAGTAATAACTGTTTCTATTACAGAAATACCATTTGCTGGATATGGCTTTCAGGCAAAATACCAGTATGTGGATTAATAGACTCAAGTCCAATTAGAGTGCTGCTCTTTCAAGAATGATTTACATATGAGCACCCCGGATTTACTGTTTTATTGAAGCATAGTTTTATATGACAAAGTTTGGGAGATGTAAAAGTATAAACAGGAAGGAATCCCAAAGGGTTATGTATTGCTTCTTTCTAACTACTGGGGAATTTTTTCTTTTTTTTAAATGATAGCCATCTTGACAGGCATGAGGTGATATTTCATTGTGATTGTGAGTTGCATTTCCGTGATGATTAGTGATGTTGAACATTTTAAAATATACCTATTGGCAACTGATATAGTTTGACTCTGTGTCACCACCCACATCGTGTCTCGAATTGTAATCCCCAGGTGTTGAGGGAGGGATCGAATGGGAGGTGATTGGATCATGGGGGTGATTTCCCCTATTGCTGTTCTCATAATGTGAGATCTCATGAGATCTGATAGTTTAAAAGTGGCACTTCCCCTTCACTCTCTCTCTTGCCACCATGTAAGACGTGCCTTGCTTCCCCTTTGCCTTCTGCCATGATTGTAAGTTTCCTGAGGTTTCCCAGGCCATGCAGAAATGTAAGTCAATTAAAATTCCTTTATTAATTAGTCAGTCTTAGGCAGTTCTTTATAGCAGTGTGAAAATGGACTAATACAGCAATATTTTAGTCTTTTTTGGAGAAATGTCTAGTAAAGTTTTTAGCCCATTTTTATATCCAGTTATTAGGTTTTTTTTCCTTTTTCTTATTTTGCTGTTGAATTGTAGCAGTTCCTTATACATTTTGGAGATTAACCCCTTATAACGCATATGGTTTGCAAATATTTTCTCCCATTTCATAGGTTGCCTTTTCACTCCAATGATTGTTTCTTTCACTGTGCAGAGCTTTTTAGTTTAATGCTGTGCTATTTGTTTATTTTTGTTGCTTGTAGTTTTTGTGTCATACCTATGATATTATTGCCAAGATCAATGTCACAAAGGTTTTCCCCTCTGTTTTCTTCTAGGAGTTTACAGTTTTAGGTCTTACATTGATTTTTGTGAATGGTGTAAGAATAAAAGGTACAATTTCATTCTTTTGCATATGGTTATCCAGTTTTCCCAACACCTTTATTGAAGAAACTATCCTCCCCACATTGTGTATTCTTGGTGCCCTTATCGAAGATTAGTTGACCATGTATGGGTATAATTAGTTCTGGGCTCTCAGTTCTGCTCCACTTGTTTATATGTCTTTCTTTATACCAGTACCATACTATTTTGATGCTTTGTAATATATTTTGAAATCAGAAAGAGTGATACCTCTAGATTTCTTTCTCAAGACTTTTTTTGTAGTTGTAGATTTTTTTGTAGTTTCACATGAATTTTAGAATTCTTTTGTAGTTTCATATGAATTTTAGAATTGTTTTTTCTTTTTCTATAAAAAATATGATTGGGATTTTGATTGAGATTACATTGAATCTGTAGGTCACTTTGGTTAGTATAGACATGTTAACAACAAATATTATAACTTCCAATCCATGAACACAGGATGTGTTTTCACTTTATATGTGTTTCTTGTTTAATTTCTTTCATCAATGATCTATAGTTTTTCAGTATGTTAATCTTTCACCTCCTTAACATAAGCTTTATTCTTTGTGATGCTATTGTAAATAGAATTGTTTTCTTAATTTACTTTCTGGATAGTTATTATTACATTCTTTTTTGACAGATGAATGTTCCAGTGTGTGGATGTACTATATTTAATTATTTTTTTGAGACAGGGTCTAGCTCTGTCGCCCAGGCTGGAGTGCAGAGGCACACTCACGGCTCACTGCAGCCTCAAACTCCAGGGCTCAAGTGATCCTCCTGCCTCATTGTCCTGAGCAGCTGGGACTATAGGCATGCATCACCATGCATGGCTAGTTTTATTTTTGTTGTTTCATTTTTGTTTGTTTGTTTGCTTGTTTTAGTGGAGACTATGTTGCCCAGGCTGGGCTTGAACTAGTTGGCTTAAGTGATCCTCCTGCCTCAGCCTCCCAAAGTTCTGGGATTACAAGCATGAGCAACCGTGCCTTGCCCCAAATTTTATTTTTGACGGATATTTGGCTTATTTCCAATCTTTTGCTTTACAAAACATGACATAGTAAATAAACTGGTGCACATGTAGTTTCATACTTATGAATCGAGTAACATTCATAAATAGTCTCAAGGCTCTTGTCTCTGAGTCCTATGGTGCCTACTTTCATCTCCTTCAGGTCTTTTCTCAAACATCATCCTCTTAGTGTGGTCTTTTCTTTTCTTTTTTTTTTTTATGAAAAGAAAAGATTTGTCCATTTATTAGTAAAGAAACTTAAATACAAACGATAAACATACGGAGCATCTTCACTGTTGTTGAAGGTCTGGGGAAACTGGAACTCTTACTCTTTACAGAAGTGTCCTTTGCTAAACGTGAATAAATTAACTAGCTATTGCAGTTTATAAACTATCCCTGGATTTAATAGCATAAAACAACAAGCATTTATAGGCACACAACCCTGCAGGCACCTTGGGATGTTCTGCTAATCTGTGCTGGTATGCTCACATATTTAGAGCCTGAGCTGGGACAACTGTTCTGAATGAGCTAGATCCACATGCCTTGCTTACTTGCTGGAGGCAGGGTCCCATGGCAGTAATCAAAAGTATGCAAGGCTTGTTTGAGGCTTAAGCTCAGAACTAGCACAGTGTCAATTCCAGGGCATTCTATTAGGCAAAGCAATTTGCAAAAACAATGCCAGATTCAAAAAGTAAGAGAACAGAATCCATTTACTTATGGGAGAAGTAAAAAACTGTTGCCATTTCAACAGTAAGCTATAGGTAATTTAATCTATACATATCAGCCTAAAAATTGTCCATACCTATACCCACGAATTCCATATCTGTTAATTTAAGTAAATATACATTATGTGTGCAAGATATTTGTGGAAAGCTATTTATAGCAGCATTGATTATTTTAGCAAACATTGGAAACTTTTCATCAATAAGATTTTATTGTAATAAATTGTTACATTCTTTAATGAAAATTACTATAGGCCTTAAAGTGATGTTTAAAATGATATGTGTGCTTATACACATATTTATATAGATAGCAAACACTGTAAATACATTTTAAAGGAAAAGAAACTAATTCCAAAAATTAACAGTGACTTCCTATGGATGATGAGGTTATAACGGATTTCACTTTTATTATTATTATTATTATTATACTTTAAGTTCTAGGGTACATGTGTATAATGTGCAGGTTTGTTACATATGTATACTTGTGCCATGTTGGTGTGCTGCACCCATCAGCTCGTCAGCACCCATCAACTCGCCATTTACATCAGGTACAACTCCCAAAGCAATCCCTCCCCCCTCCCCCCTCCCCATGATAGCCCCAGTATGTGATGTTTCCCTTCCCGAGTCCAAGTGATCTCATTGTTCAGTTCCCAGCTATGAGTGAGAACATGCGCTGTTTGGTTTTCTGTTCTTGTGACAGTTTGCTAAGAATGATGGTTTCCAGCTGCATCCATGTCCCTACAAAGGACACAAACTCATCCTTTTTTATGGCTGCATAGTATTCCATGGTGTATATGTGCCACATTTTCTTAATCCAGTCTGTCACTGATGGACATTTGGGTTGATTCCAAGTCTTTGCTATGTGAATAGTGCCACAATAAACATACGTGTGCATGTGTCTTTATAGCAGCATGATTTATAATCCTTTGGGTATATACCCAGTAATGGGATGGCTGGGTCATATGGTACATCTAGTTCTAGATCCTTGAGGAATCGCCATACTGTTTTCCATAATGGTTGAACTAGTTTACAATCCCACCAACAGTGTAAAAGTGTTCCTATTTCTCCACATCCTCTCCAGCACCTGTTGTTTCCTGACTTTTGAATGATCGCCATTCTAACTGGTGTGAGATGGTATCTCATTGTGGTTTTGATTTGCATTTCTCTGATGGCCAGTGATGATGAGCATTTTTTCATGTGTCTGTTGGCTGTATGAATGTCTTCTTTTGAGAAATGTCTGTTCATATCCTTTGCCCACTTTTTGATGGGGTTGTTTGTTTTTTTCTTGTAAATTTGTTTGAGTTCTTTGTAGGTTCTGGATATTAGCCCTTTGTCAGATGAGTAGATTGCAAAAATTTTCTCCCACTCTGTAGGTTGCCTGTTCACTCTGATGGTAGTTTCTTTTGCTGTGCAGAAGCTCTTTAGTTTAATGAGATACCATTTGTCAATTTTGGCTTTTGCTGCCGTTACTTTTGGTGTTTTAGACATGAAGTCTTTGCCCATGCCTATGTCCTGAATGGTACTACCTAGGTTTTCCTCTAGGATTTTTATGGTATTAGGTCTAACATTTAAGTCTCTAATCCATCTTGAATTAATTTTCGTATAAGGAGTAAGGAAAGGATCCAGTTTCAGCTTTCTACTTATGGCTAGCCAATTTTCCCAGCACCATTTATTAAATAGGGAATCCTTTCCCCATTTCTTGTTTCTCTCAGGTTTGTCAAAGATCAGATGGCTGTAGATGTGTGGTATTATTTCTGAGGACTCTGTTCTGTTCCATTGGTCTATATCTCTGTTTTGGTACCAGTACCATGCTGTTTTGGTTACCGTACACTTGTAGTATAGTTTGAAGTCAGGTAGCGTGATGCCTCCAGCTTTGTTCTTTTGACTTAGGATTGTCTTGGCGATGCGGGCTCTTTTTTGGTTCCATATGAACTTTAAAGCAGTTTTTTCCAATTCTGTGAAGAAACTCATTGGTAGCTTGATGGGGATGGCATTGAATCTATAAATGACCTTGGGCAGTATGGCCATTTTCACATTATTGATTCTTCCTATCCATGAGCATGGTATGTTCTTCCATTTGTTTGTGTCCTCTTTTATTTCACTGAGCAGTGGTTTGTAGTTCTCCTTGAAGAGGTCCTTTACATCCCTTGTCAGTTGGATTCCTAGGTATTTTATTCTCTTTGAAGCAATTGTGAATGGAAGTTCATTCCTGATTTGGCTCTCTGTTTGTCTGTTACTGGTGTATAAGAATGCTTGTGATTTTTGCACATTAATTTTGTATCCTGAGACTTTGCTGAAGTTGTTTATCAGCTTAAGGAGATTTTGGGCTGAGACAATGGGGTTTTCTAAATATACAATCATGTCATCTGCAAAGAGGGACAATTTGACTTCTTCTTTTCCTAACTGAATACCCTTGATTTCTATCTCTTGCCTGATTGCCCTAGCCAGAACTTCCAACACTATGTTGAATAGGAGTGGTGAGAGAGGGCATCCCTGTCTTGTGCCAGTTTTCAAAGGGAATTTTTCCAGTTTTTGCCCATTCAGTATGATATTGGCTGTGGGTCTGTCATAAATAGCTCTTATTATTTTGAGGTACGTTCCATCAATACCGAATTTATTGAGCGTTTTTAGCATGAAGGGCTGTTGAATTTTGTCAAAAGCCTTTTCTGCATCTATTGAGATAATCATGTGGTTCTTGTCTTTGGTTCTGTTTATATGCTGTATTATGTTTATTGATTTGCGAATGCTGAACCAGCCTTGCATCCCAGTGATGAAGCCCAGTCTTTTCAAACCACCCTGCTTAAAATAATGACTCCTCCCCTGCAGGTTTTGGTTCCCACTAGGCTTAACATCCATGATAACTATAGAAAATACTACAAACAATAGCTTCATAAATATATGTTAATTAGAAGAAATGGAGGAAAAGAGAGCAGAGGAAGAGAGACACAAGGCCAGGAAGAATGGAGGTTGGGAGGAAGGGGGTGAGTGAAGAAGAGACGAGTAACAAGACAAGAAAAAAAGAGTGATAGAGAGAGGAGGATAATAGAGCTTTCCCTCAAATAGCAACAAAAATGTAAATATAAAAGACACTTAAATAGATGAAAGCCATTTGTAATTATATTTTTTAAAACTACCATTTCTTTGTACTCACCCTGTTCTTCAAAAATGGGCAACTTCTCGTAATGATTAAGAGCACAGAGTGTGGAGTGAGATTGTGTGGGCCTGAATCCTGCCATCTTCATGCTCTGAATGTGACTTTTGGCAGGCTGCTTCATTACCCTGTGTCTCAGTTTCCTCATATGTTAGACAGAAATCATAGCTTATTTTACCTCATGAGGTTACTTATAAATCAATACATGCAAAATGCTTAGCACAGTGCCTAAAACATAGCAGGCTCTCCTCAATAAATGCTAATTGTTGTCCTTTTTCGGAAAGTGTATGAGAAGGCTAGAATTTATGTAGAAAAACACCTTGTCATTTTAAGGGCAGAGACACACACACCCCACATATATTTCATAATTTAATGAAATATGATTGGAGACTCTGGATTGGCTGTAGAAAAGCATTATCAATACTTTTGTTGCTTATCTTTTTTAACTTTAGAAGCTAAAAATCTCTACTACTCAATTCTCTGGCCTCCACTGCTTATGATGTCATGTAACACTATTATGGTCAATGAGAGAAGAGAATGTGAGTAGGTGAGAGTTCCTGGGACATTAGCAATAGGTTTGTTTTTTTGTTTGGGTTTTTGTTTTTTCTTTTTGCTTCTTCCTACATCCTTCTGCTTAGAACATCGACCTGACATTATAATGGGATGTGAGCTATCTTAAGGCAAGAAGCTTAAAAACAAAGCCTCAAAAGTTAAGGGTGAAAGAATGGAAAATAGGGACAATGTGAGTCCCTTATGACACCATGGAGTTAAGGCACTAATTCTAGATTGTCTACATGCAGACTTCATGTGGCATTAGATACATGTATATATTTTAAGAGCTGCCTCTCTGGGTTCCACTATTTCTAGCCAAATATATTCCTTACCAATATAGATAGAAATCAAAATAAAAGTCTTAACCTTTTAGTTTTAAATTCAATTTTTGATAACTTGTAGTTGAGAACATGAGAGAATATTCAGAAAAAACAATGACAGGTTAATACCACCAGCCCTTCTGTATATTAAGATATATTATGAGGCAAAAATAACTGAATTAATATATCATTGAGTGACAACTAAATGATAGATCAATGGAGTAATATTAAATTCAATAAATATCCAAAAGTTTAATATGATAAATTAGGCATGACCAAATGATGGTGAAGGAAAGAAGCACTCAATAACTTTTAACATTATTAATGGAAAAGAAATTAGGTTTATCCACAAATCTCATGCAAAGCTGTATAGACTAATTCTTATGATAGACGATGTCTACGGAAGGAAATCAGAGTGCCCTTTCATATGCTATTGCTGTATACTTTGCTGTAGCACTTTTTACATCTATTAGAAGTGGTGACTTCCTTGTTTTCTATCAGCAATTTCTTTTTTTTTATTATTTTTTATTTTTTTATTTTTTATTTTTTATTTTTTTTTACATATGTAAACTTGTGCCATGTTGGTGTGTTGCACCCATCAACTCGTCATTTACATCAGGTATAACTCCCAATGCAATGCAACCTATCAGCAATTTCTAAAAGAGTGTATGTGTGCTCAATACATGCACAATAAATAATTTAATGCATATATCTTTAGATGTTTCTGGCTGTGCTAAATTTAGATGAGTAAAATAGGCCCACCCTCAAAAACCTTACAGCCAGAAGGGATACGATGATGTAAGTCTCCCAAAGAAGATAATACAAGTAGAATGTTACAGATGTCTAAGGCAGATGCAAACCAAATATTCTGTGAATTCACAGTATTCAAATTAATTCAAGAAGGCATATGGAAACATTTATGTTTTTGTCAAATAAGCAAAAACATATAACTTTTAGGTTCATGTATACTATTTAGAATGGTCTTTATATTTTAGTGGGTGACAGACTTTGAGAATTAAATCCCTGCCAGTAAACACTCCTAAAGAGAGACAGAGGCAATAATTTTTTCACACAATTTTAGGAGATTCAGAATTTCCCTGATATTTGACCATAAACATTGAGTTAAGGATGATATATGTTTGATCCAGACATTTGTAGTCCAGTTTTTATCAATATTTGTGTGATAAATAATTTGATTTTGTCCCTATATATACTAGCAAACATCTCATAGAAATATATTTACATTTTTTTGTGAAGATGACCAGAACAATGCTGCGGACACAAGTACAATAAAGGTATGATTTAAAATGCAGGTATCAAACATTACATTTCAATGGTTAGGTAGATATTTTGCTTACAAAGTGAGTTAAGAAAATATAACAATTTTAGAGCAATGAAACTGTTTCTAAATGATTATTTTTCAGCACTGCTAATGAAAATGACAACTTTCCCAACAATTACTCCATGAAAACTTAGCACAATTTGAAGGTTCTTTTTATAAAGGTTGATTCGATTCTAGGATACTGAGAGCATTTTGTACATACAACTTTAAACATTAATTATATTTTTAGTGCGAAACTCTAATATTCACTTGGATGATGTGGAAATACACATAACAGAACTTTTTTATAGGGAAATGTTGATGCACGGACATAAGTTGTAACTTTTCATGACAACTATATGGATAATTTGGTCTGAATGATAATATTTTTCTTATAGTTGTTATTGCTGTTGACAGAGGTGAAAAAAGAACAGAAATGATACATTCTTGAAATTCAGAACTTGGTGAATTCCATTAAGGCACAAAACAATATTAAGGTTCTTGGGTTCCTCTTTTCCACTGGCTTTCATTTTACTGTACTCTCAATAATAGGACAACACTAGATCCTATTGTGCGGATCTAGAAAAACAGTTATTCCTCTTGATCTTCTACCCATACCTTTGTAGAAATTCAATACTGAAGAAGCAGTGCTGGGGGCCTAAGGTCGCAAAGTATATAAGGGAGTTTATGTTCATGTGAGTTTAGCAAAAAAAATAAGTGTACCTCAGAAATTAGTATTCACAGTTTATAAACCATTTTGGTGGATATCTGTTGGTTCTGAGCATGTGTTTTCAAATATATATCTAATACTAACTCTAGGCCATGATCAATTATTTTTTCCCATGAAGGTGAAGGGATTTGGCTTACAAAGGAATGAGACAGAATAAGAGAGGAGAGAATACTGACTTAATGACTCTTATTTACATTCAATAAACAATGTTCCTTTTTTTGTGACAGAATCATGTTGGGAATCAATATACCATAAACCAAAATTAGAAACTGCTTAACAATGCTTTTTTAAACAAATGGAACTCTGTAGTTACGTTTCCTAGAAACTTAACTAGGAAGTCTCTAGTTGGAGTATCCTATGTCATTTAATTATTTTAAATAAATTATGCCTTTATTTGTATGGTGCTTCACAAATTGCAAAGCAGTTTCACAAAAAAAAAAGGTTTTATCTAAACCTCACAACTTTTGAGTAGTTCATTGCATTTCACAAATGAGGTTTTTCAATGCCTAGTAAATGACCAAACCAGGATGTTAATCAAGTTCTTTCAACTCTATCACATGTTATTTCCAATTCAGCATGGTACTTGCATTTTATGATACAGAAGATGTACTAGCTTTATATTTTTCACTTATAAAATAATTTATCATAATCCTCAGATGTCATTCTTATTTAAAAAGTGTATCACAAACATATCCAGCATAAGCATTTTTAAGTGAATGAAATATTTTGATTATCTTCAGTGTTTTATTTCTTAAGACTGAATTTAGTTGGTGTTCAATTCTCCTTAAGAGAGATATTTATAGATTGAAACTACCTTTCCAGACTGCTGATTTCTTTCCAAACAAAATTTCTTTTAACTTTTTTTCCTCTGGCACAAGTTCCTGCATGTAACAGCAGGAATACAAATTATGTCCAAAGCACTTACGTAGTTGGCAGAAGTATTTTCTCTTCTGCAATAAATTTATCAAACATTTTTCAAAACAGTAAATCCTTGAAAACAAGGGCTGAATTCCAAATAGGATTATCATAGTTATGCCATTTACAGTGTTTTAGTTAAAAGAATCTTCAATTATCCATTGTAAAGATCCTAAGTTTGAGAGCAATAACAATTTGCTATGGGCCTGAACTGGCAGACTAATTTTCAGCCTCAGCTACCCTATTTTTTTTTTTTCTTGAAACTTTAGGCCAATTTTTCACTATGGGAAATGCATTGCTAATTAGTGATCAGTTCCTGCATGAGTCTTTCACTCATCCTATGAATATGCCTGCCATTGCTGATAGTAGCATCATCATCAAATCCGGAGCATAATGGGACAGATGGAGGAGAAAGAAGAGCTTCGAGGATTCAGAAGACAAAATTGAGTGCATAAGACATCATTTATAATGTCCCTATGTGTGCAAATTCAATTAGAGGTAAAATATTGATTAGGTAGTTGATGTCACAGATAATACATTATGGAAAAGCAATTAAACATTTTCAATTTTTCATTTTTTAAATATTCACAACCGTATAGCAGAATTAAAGATGAGTTAGTTAGGAAGTAGATGGTGCTGATGAAGGAGAGAAATGAGTCAGGTACAGACAAACAACCAAATAAATATTTCTTTAATTATCAAGTATTCAGCAAGCATTTATTAAGTGTCTAATATTTGCTAGGCATCCTGTCAAGCAAAATGGATAAGAAGATGGATACACAGAGTAAGACAGAATTTCTTCCCTTAAAGAGCTCTCACCTCTTGGGAGCACTAAACAGACACACGTTCTTCGATGCACCTTGCACCACTGTTCAAATTCACTCAGGTATGTATCCAGAATTATGGAGATAGAACTGAGTAGATTGAGGCAACCCCAGCTGCCACGTCTTTATCAGACCAATCAACACAGAAAATCAATCAGTACAGTAGTGCAAATGGCCACTATCAGCATGGATTTAGTAAGGCCTCCTAGACTCTAAATATGTGACCTTTGACTTCTATTTCTAAACTCTGTTAGAAAATATTAACCAGATGGAAACTCATAGAAAACTTTCTGGGCTCTTGACTCTCAAACAAAAGAGTACCCTGAGAGTTCAAACGTGCGTTTGAATAATCTTTACTAAAAACATTGCAATACACAATAGGTGGAGATATTATGAAAAGTTTCAATGTATGAATACAGAGCCAGAAGACAATATCAGAAATGCTCTATAGGAAAGGTGGTGTTCATTTTTTGGAGTGCAAAATACAGAAGTCTAGCAGCTGGCAAAAGCTAAATCTGAACAAAATTAAATCAGATATGGAACAAAAAGTACAGTTAGTGACCATAGATAGGGCAGCGTTTGGAGTGCATAAATGAAAGAAAAGAATGTAGTCTCCAAGGGTGTACAAAAATAATTGTACAGAAAATATGTATGTATATATATAAGGCTTTTTATACCAAATGTTTATGGAAAAATATGAATTAACCAGTTAATAACAAAGTGTTCTCTAGAGAAAGCAGAGAAATATATTTCATAGAGAAATATATTTAACAGACACAGACACCAATCTATATTCTATGTAGCAAGCATAATTTTAAAGATCTAACAAATTGAAATTATTTGCTAAAATTTCCCATTGCAGAGAAGCAAAAATTCAGGAAATGTATAAAAGTGTTCCATCATGAAACAGAAAATTATGTTTTGGAATAAAATGAGAGTTCATTCATTTAGGAGTCTCCTGTCTGGTAAATTTTCATGTCCAGAAGAGAAGAAAAATTAGGCCACAAAAAGAAAGGAAAAAAAGAAAGCTTCTAAGCAGCCGAAACAAATTGCATAAAGTCATAATATACACAACAAACAGTTCCTGGTAGAGTGCTTGAAGCGTTTGTTGATCACTGAATTAGTCAAACAGGAACTTCCTAGACCCTCATTCTACAGCCACTTAGCCTTCATTTTAAACACTTTTCTTGGTTTGTCATTTGTTTTCTTAGCTCCCAAGATATTAGAGAGGGAGATAAGTAAACACATAAGAAGAACATGACACACTGGGGCCTGTTAGGGGGTTGGAGGCTGCGGGGAGGGATGGCATTAGGAGAAATACCTAATATAAATGATGAGTTAATGGGTGCAGCAAACCAACATGGCACATGTATACCTATGTATCAAACCTGCACATTGTGCACATGTACCCTAGAACTTAAAGTACAATAAAACAAAAAGAATAAGTAATAGCTGACCCTCAAAGACTAAAGAAAGGGATAGAAAATAAAATTTGAAAAAGCCTCAAGAATATTCAACATCAGCCACTTAATGTTGAAATATGCTTCTGAAATAGCTCTGAATAGCTTCTGAAATGATGTGCAGGACAGGAATATTACTTAAAGTCACAAACTTGTTTTATTCATCTATTGTTTCAATAAATATTTATTGATCATCTATGTCAGTATTTTTCAGCCCTTTTAAAATTTTCACCTCCTAAGGAGCATATATATATATGTGTGTGTGTGTGTATATATGTGTGTGTGTACGTATGTATATACACACACACATATATGTATGTGTATATATGTGTATGTGTGTATATATGTATATGTGTGTATATATAATGCGTGTGTGTGTATATATATACACACACTCACACACACACACATATCCCCTTCTTCCTTAAACTCCTTCTTGCTCTATTTTGGTATTACCATGAAATTATAATACCACAGATATACTGTTCATATTTTTATAAATGGTGGCCCTTTGGAAGTTCTCAAACCATTGTAATAGCCAAGATTTTTTCACTCTCTCAAGAACCAAGTTTGCTTCCTTGAAGAAAATATCATTCCCATTGAACGTACATGTTCTACCCATAGCCAGGCACTGCCAGGCACAATGTATTTAATAGTGAGCAAATCAAAGTCTCTGCTCCTATGGGATTCATTTCTAAGAAGGGAGATAATTATAATAATATAGACATATAAACATGATATGGTGACATATGCTAGGGTATAGTAGTGAGCCCATAATATTGAATATCACCACCAGTCAGGGAGGTAAGAAAAGGTTTACTTGAGAAACTGACATTTGAAGAGAGATCTGAAGAATGAATAGAATAAACCAGTAAGGAACAAGGAAGAGCATTCAACATAGGACATCATGTATGAAGGTCCTGTGGCAAGAGGAAGCATGGGAAAAGCAAGAGACTTAGGAAGACCTGTGTAGATAGAGCACTGAGAATATCAGAGTGCTCTGTAAGAAGGCAAGGGTTACAGGTCCTAGTAACAAGTCTCTATTATCAGAGCAAAGTGAATAAATACATGCCAAAGTGAAAAATACAAGTCTTTAAGCCAAAGTGGAATATATGACATGACCAGTGTCATGATCATCACATAGCATACAAACTGAATTATTTATTTATGAATTCCTAGAATTATAGCAGCTGTAACATTTTCAATATTTTCCACTAAGATGCCTATTTTTCAAAAACCGGAGGTAGATGTCAGTTACCTAGATAATTAAATTCTAACAGTCTCTGTTAGTCTGTTTTCATGCTGCTGATAAAGACATACCTGAGACTGGGTAATTTATGAAGAAAAAGAGGTTTAATGGACTCACATTTCCACATGGCTGGGAGGCCTCACCATCACGGTAGAAGGCAAAAGGCACGTTTTACATGGTGGCAGCCAAGATAGAATGAGAGCCAAATGAAAGGGTTTTCCCCTTATAAAGCCATCAGACTTGGTGAGACTTACTCACTACGACGAGAACAGTATGGGGGAAACCACCCCCATGATTCAATTATCTCCCACCAAGTCCCTCCCACAACACAAGGGAACTATGGGGGGGCTACAATTCAAGGTGGGATTTGGGTAGGGACTGATAAAGCTAAACCATATCACAGTCTGACAGTTAATTCTCAATTTAATTATTCTACACTGGTTTCATAAATTGTAACATTTTGAAATTAATTTTTAAACAAATTTTTATGGATTTAAGGGTACAAGTTCAGTTGTGTTACATGATTATATTGAGTAGTGGTGAAAGCTGGGTTTTTACTGTACATTGTACACCCAAGTAGTGTACAATGCATCCAACAGGTGGTATTTCATCCCTCCCTCTGCTGCCCCACCATTTGGAGTCTCCAGTGTCTATTATTCTACTCTGTATATCCATGTACCCATTGATTAGCTCCCACTTAAAAGTGGAAACGTGGTTTTGTTTTCGTTTTAGTTTTCTGTTATTGAGTCATTTCACTAAGGACAGTGGCCTCCAGTTTCATCCATGTTGCTGCAAAAGACATGATGATTTCATTCTTTTTTATGCCTGAGTTGTATTACATAGTATATATGTACTATATTTTTAATGCAATCATCTTTGGATGATGAACAGTGATGGACACTCAGTTTAGAACAGTTGATGGACACTTAGGTTGATTTCATGGCTTTGCTATGGTGACTAGTGCTACAATAAACATATAAAGACAGGTAAGTTTTCATATAATTTATTTTCCTTTTGGTAGATCCCCAGTAGTGGGATTGCTGGATCAAAGGGTATTTCTATTTTTAGTTCTTTGAGATAGCTCCATACAGTTTTGTTGTACTAATTTACATTCCCAACTACAGTGTATAAGCATTCCCTTTTCTCTATAGCCTCACCAACATCTGCTGTTTTTTGACTTTTTAATAACAGCCATTCTGACTGGTGGAAGATGGTGGTTTTTATTTGCATTTCTCTGATGATTAGTGATGTTGATTTTTTTTACATGTTTGTTGGTCATTTGTATTTCTCCTTTCTTTTTGTACCCCATACATTTATACAATTATTAATTGTCAGTTTACACAAAAATAATGCCAGGAAAACCAGGTATTTTTCTCCTTAAAATTAAACCTACTTAATTGTGACATATGGAGTCATAAAGAAAATGAACTATGAATGTGTGAAATAGATGATGATTATATCTAAAGTATGAAAAGTAAACTGGTTATAAAATAATTGATGAAGGATAAATATTGAAAAGAGGCATAAGATGCGTCATCCAGAAAGCTACAAGATCTTCTCCTAAACTGATATACTACGCCATCTGAATTTAAATGAACTGTAGTGTTGTTTCTTTTACCTCTGAATGCCTTTTGTTCCTACCATGTAAGAAATACCCATTAGAAGCCAAGCAATTTTAAGAAAGAGCTTTAGCAGTCACTCAATCCCCATTCTCTGGTACTATAACAACAGGAGGTGAGTCTTAAAGAACTTGGAAATTTGTTTAAATTTAAGGTTCCAATAAGTTCCAAATACGTTTTCGATTATTATCCTCAGTATGTTTGTGTTTATGTATGTGTGCACATATCATTGAATATTAGGTTATAAAAGGTAAAAAAAACAATTGGTCACTTGAGGTTTTTCTATTTTTTTTTTTCAGATAATACCATAGCAGAGAAACACAACTGCTGTTCTTTAAGAGCAGACGTCTCCCCTGTTGATGCTCTCAGGTTCACCAGAAGTCTAGCAGCTGGTACATAATATGAAAGAAAAGGCAGGGAGGTCTAGATGCGTTTTTTTATGTCATTCAAGAAAAACCTCACCTTGCTTCAACCTAGCTGTTCAACATTTTGTGTACACATCACAACCTTTAAAAAAATTACTTCCTGCAAATACTTCTATTTTCCAAACCAGGTAAAGTTACATAAAATGATCAACAACTTTCCATAACACTCCTGGAGATAGTGGAAGTACTGCCCCATGTCATTCTGGAAAATAAGGATGGGCTCCCTACCAGCAGAGGCCTTGGGCTACTTCCAGGGTCTTTGGAAACGATCCAGTGAGTGAGAAGCTAGATCAGAAAATATTTACTAAGGATGCACAAAAGGTCAGTCAAGATGGGGCCTCAGAAGATGTTACAAATGACTCTAGGATGGGTGCAAGGAGGCATGCGTGAATTGACAGACTGAAAGGCCTAGCAGGAGTTGGACTGTGGCCCATGCCAGTCATCCTCTAGCCCAGGAATTCATGGCCCACACCAGAATGGCCTCCACTCAGATATTCTGGCACTCCCAATGGCTGCACGCTGAGTCATAGGATGTGGCAAATAGTCTAGCAATTATCAATCTGGCATTTCACTAAGTATAAATCACAGGGCTGCTTTTGTTCTATTTTGTGAACGCCCAACTGGCAAACAACAAAACAAAGGATGGCAGAAAACTTTTTGAAGTTTCTTCACCAACTCCCTTTTTGAAGTCAATTGGAAATTCGTGTGGTGACATAGGGTGTAACTGTTTTTATAAATAAAAGAGAAAGAATAGTGGGTGCAAAGGCTTATGAACAGCTCTGAATTCTGCCTAATGAGCTGGGATGCTGAAAATGTTCCTGTTCTCCCTAGTGTTTCCTCCACCATTTATGAAGACCCTCCACACTCCCTTTCTAAAAGAAGCAAAAGCCTCAGTAGTGAAGCAGTAGCACAGAGAGGATAAGCAGGCAGCAGCAATAGCCTGTTATTGGTCTCTACCTACCCTGCCAGCTGGCCTTATTCACACTGCATCCAGTAGCACAGCCCAGTAAAAGAATCAGTTCTCAGCCTGGCGAGGTGACTCACGCCTGTACTCCCAGCACTTTGGGAGACCGAGGCAGGTGGATTGCGAGGTTAGGAGTTCAAGACCAGTCTAGCCAAGATGGTGAAACCCTGTCTCTACTAAAAATACAAAAATTAGCCAGGCATGGTGGTGGGCACCTGTAATCCCAGCTACTCAGGAGGTGAGGCAGAGAACTGCTTGAACCCAGGAGGCAGAGGTTGCAGTGAGCTGAGATTGTGCCACTGCACTCCAGCCTGGGTACAGAGTGAGGCTCCATTTAAAAACAAAAAAAACCACAGTTCTCACAGCCAAAAGGTCCCAAACTGCTCCCATTTGCACCCTAGCACTCCTTCAAACCACAATTTTAACTAATATTATTTATAGTACTATATTTATAGAGCATATTTATATAGAAAACAAGGTGGCCTTAAATTATCAAAATAAATTTTCCCTCTTGGATGGAGGTTCTTCTACAAATATATATATATATACACACACACACACAGACATATACACATACGTATATACACACACACATCTATGTATGTATACATATATTTAAACATTTTTATATATTTTTTCATATATATCAATATATTATATACATCCTAATATAAATAACTAAAATGTATGTAATATTTTCATTTTGTGATTTATAAACCACCGGCTTGTCATGAAAAATTTGTATTTCTATATACTGGAATTCAAGATCAAGGATATTAACAGTAGCATTCACATTGTCACACTTTTTTTTTTTAACAGGCAAATTGCTCTTGTACCTTTGCCTTATGAAGAGCTATTTTCAATGACATTTAGGCTAAAATTAGTAAAAAGTCAGACTTCTATCTTTATCTAATGATATCTGATGAAGATGAAATTTTGTGGCTTTAGCTGACTGTCTTAATGAAGGTATGTTAGTGCTGGCCAGTAGTTAACATAGACAAAGGACCTATTCCCAACCCTTCAACAGAATAGATGTTATTGATTGATTTCACCTCACTGGATTTTAACTTTTATATTGGATATGTATAACATTGTGGTGAACAAAAGAGCAAAATTCTTTTCTGTTGCTATTTTAAATTATAGAAAAGGAAAATAAATAAAAGTAATAATCTTGTTGTGTTTCTAAAAGCTAATAGTTGTCTTCTTTGTTGCCATGGATATGGGCATCCTGTTTCTAATAATGGTCTTTTCAAAAAAACTGAAGTTCATCAAAATCACCAATTACATTGTAGCACTTCTATTGCAATATTCCTGAAATTTATAAAACTTATGTATCCTCAATACTTCACTTTCAATAATCTTCAGTAGCAACTTTTCTCTACAATATGTTTTTCAAATATTTTTACATGATTAATATTTTAGTGTATTTTAAAGCAAAATACAGATTTCGTTCATTACAGTTCTGTTGGAGAAAACATAATTGTTTAACAGTTCAAAATATGTTTGTATTTTTACACATATTTTGGTTATGAAAGAAGGTGAAAAATCTGTCAGTAAAAGAGCTAGTTGTAGCTAACATTTTCTGAGTGCTCACTATGTGTCAAGTCTTCTTTTGGGTGACAAATTATGTATTAACTAATTTGTATTGGGGAATGAAAATTTACTTGGCAACATTAACAGAGGCTGAAATAAATAAATCACTTTTCAACTATATAGAAAAATAAAATTTATTTGTCAAATATTTCATACAGAAGAAGAGAAGAAAAAGCAAAGGAAAGGAATTTCCAACATGTTTTTCACTAGGTTAATATTTCCAGTTCATCTTATAATTAATTTTGTTAGATTAGGAAAAGTACTTACATTTACTAGGAAGAATAATAAAAATGGCTGGCAATTATTAGATATTTTTAATTGGTACTATGCTATGTTACTTAAATATCTTATATTATTCAATCAACACAATACTGTTGCATCAATTTTTGAAAACTGATGCTAAGGAAAATAAATACTATGTCCTAAGACACACAACTATAGTAATGGAGCTGAGATTGAACCCAGATTGTTGTTTTTTTCTACTTCAGAACTGAAGGTCTCAGCTAAATCATGTGGGTTTTTAAAAGTATTATATAATTGTGGTGGGCGCCTGTAGTCCCAGCTACTCGGGAGGCTGAGGCAGGAGAATGGCGTGAACCTGGGAGGCGGAGCTTGCAGTGAGCTGAGATCCGGCCACTGCACTCCAGCCTGGGCGACAGAGCGAGACTCCGTCTCAAAAAAAAAAAAAAAAAAAAAAAAAAAAAAGTATTATATAATTAAGCTATGTTGTCTTTTTAAATGGATATCATCATATATATTTTATATATCTTCATAGATCTTTACACATATTTCTTAAAACATGTAACGTGTGTGTGTGTGTGTGTAAAATTCTTCAGTTCTCCCACACTTGCTCACCTCGCCACTCTGCAATCAATCTTGGAGAATAGAAAAGGAATACAAGGGAAGTGGCCCCACAGTAGATATGCTGTTCTAATAGCTATATCTTTGAGTTCCATGGAGAAAAAGGTAAAAGGCCAGGCCACCCTGAGCCTAAGAAATTCCTCAAAACTTGAAAATAAGGCTAGTGAGGTTTTCTTCCCTATAGTAGTTAAATTATAATATCTTTTTAATTTTTGACCATTAAAAAAACAACTGTAGGTTACCTTGACCCCTCCCAAAGGGTACTAATTCTTACATTTGTATTCTGACATCTTCTTTGAGTCATTGTGCACTGACCAAATTTCAAGTCATATATTTGTTTGCCTTACTGTTGGTTATAAGCAGTAGTAGTACCTCTGTAGTGGAATCTCACATTTCTACTCATTCATCCAAACTATTTACTGAGCACTTGTGATGTGGCATCAATATGCGAGGTGCTGTAGATAGATTAGTAAGATACGACTCCCACCTTCCATAGTTCAGTATAGAACCTGAGAGACAGATATGTATAGATCTAAATTATAATGAGCTGTGCTAAGCATTTTCAAAATGTCTGTACAAGGGAGTATGTGAATTCAGAGGATGTAGCGACTACAGAAATCTTAATGTTATATATCATGGTGTCATGTTTTAAATTTAGTTAATGTATGTGAAGGAGTTTCCAGTCCAGAGGGAGAGCATGGCTTTTCTGTAAGAGGGAACATGTGCTAAGGCATGTCCAGGAAAAGTTAAAAAGTTCAGAGTGGCAAGGAGGTAGGAGAGTGGTGGGTGATGGGGTGGACAGAAAGGTGCCAGGGTCAGACTTTGGAGGAGTTTGAGTTTTATTCTCAAAGCCAGTGGTCTCTAAAATATTTTATTGTTCACCTCTATTACCACGAATCCCCCAGTATACTTATATTTATTTATGTATAGATGAGCATATATGCACATTATAAAACACACATTAAAAGCACAAATTTCAAAAATACAAAATAACAATTTCAAATAGAGATACTAAGATTGCCTTCTCCTACCTAATAGTTCATTCTGTATCTGTGTACCCTACTTTAGAAACTACTCCTTTAGGCAATGACAATACAGAAGATATGAAAACAAGCAAATGCTGAAATCAGCTTTGCCTATTAAAAAGACTAACTCAGGAAGAAGTAAGGAGAATAGATTGAAAACAAATCTAGTGGGAAAGAGATTGGGTGGAGCCCAGAGTAACTGTCAGGAGATAATGGGAACCTCAGTTAAACCTGTAGCAGGGAGCAGAGGCTGATGCTGAGATAGTGTGGGCAGGGGAGTGTGAATGCTAGGATGCCATCTGCCATGGCTGCTCAGAACCACACATACAGTTCCTAGGGGTACTCGTCTTCTGCATGCTCTATATCAAGACTTAAGAAGGAAAAATCAATTAAATAGAGAAAAGTAAAACAATAAAGAGCAGTGTCTAAACAAAATTTACAGAGTTCGATTTGGGCTGTGAATAGGTGAGTGTTCATTACATGTCTCCATGTTTCTCTGGTTTTGAAATATTTAAAAATAAAAATATAGCTTATTCACATGCTTATATTTTTAAAATAAACTTTATTAACTAGTGGAGAATTTTGATACCTCTGACTATTAAAGATTAAATTCTCCTCACAGAAACTAAGCACTTTTGTTAAACTCACTGAAATGTTGACATGTGAGAATTTCTTACCTTAAAATAATGAAACATTTCATGCATCTAGAGATAGGTGCAAAATTGCTATCAACTCTCTTATTCTGTTACAAAATTAATGAGTATTCAGTGAAGCTATAACAAAGAATTTTCCCCTAGGCATGTTATAAAAACATTTCTAGTTCTAGTATTAAAGCAAAGTCTTGCTTGAGATCCAGTAGTTTTTTTAAATGCACATTTTTGAAAATGACAAATGCCACACAAAAGAATTGGTTTGATTTCTTTTATATTTAAAACCCCTGTCTTATTTATCAACTCCTCTCTTGTAATGAATGTTTTCCTGAGGGAGGATTGAGGAACAATTAATGAGTAAATTCAGAGCTTTCTCCTCTCTTCATCCAACTGCTTAAGGACATAGAGCTCCAATACATTTTGAATATCACCAAAGTATGCAGTCAGTTCTACTGTATCTTCTTCATAAAAGATGATTTTGCCCAAAACCGATGCCTCAAATTACCTCAGGAGTAAGAGATTTCCTTTCATCATGACAGTTTTTCTATTATATAAGAATGCTAAGGTCTGAATTTCAGTCTCTGATTCATGGTACATTCATTTGAGTCTCACTATGAGAGAAAAGCAGTTTTGGAAAGCAGAGATGTGAACCTGAGAGAGTGCATAGAGCCATATATTAGTGAAATAAATAATCACCAATACACTCAGAGTTTGTCCATTATACTCCTTACAATAAAAATTTAATACTTTCATTTTATCTTTTCCTCCTCCTTTTTAAGTGCCCCCATGATAATTTTCTATATTTTATAGATACTTTTCAATTACACAACTAAGATTTATGTCATTAATCTATATAAATAAAAAAAATCCAAAAATTTTTAAAAATTAAAAAATAAGATTTCTCCTTCCAGCAACAATATACCTATTTAAGAAATTTATTCTCACACTGATAGAATAATCAGAAGTCTCAAATATAAAATTTAAGGATTAAAAGTGTTAATTGATTTTTATAGGACAATAAGTAACAGAGAAAAAAATATCAGGTGTATTGAAGCAAGGTGAAAAACCCTCTCTGACTTGTAGATTCAAGAAAAATGTTTTGCATCAAATATAATAAAACTATGTTTTGTAACATAGATCCAGCTATATATTTTTTCTTTTATAATTCTTATTTTTCATTTATGTTCCATAGTATTTGTATCTGGTTGAAAATAAACTCACTTTATATGACTTCTAAAAATGTCAATTATGTTGGAAAAAGAAATGGATACTTTTATTAAAATGCCATCATGTCACAGTTTTATCATATTTAAAAATGCATGTAGAGAAGGATAGCCTTGAACATTTGAAGTTTTGAGGTTACCTAGAAAAATTACATTGCAATCATTGGCTTGTGAAGAAAGCTCAATCACCATTTCTTGCTCATCGTTCTTTGTAATTGATGATACCACTATATGAAAGAGCACCTGCCATCCACTGACTGGGGAATATTGTGCAAGACATCATTCTTTAAACTTCAGTTTTCTACTATGCAAAATGAAAAAGAAAGTATCTATTTATTACTTGCCTCAGTATTATGGAAATGATCACAGTGATAAGTGTGTTTTATAAGTCTTTCTGTAAATCACATAATACATGGAAATATTCACAAGGAAGACAGCAGGAACATCCTTGCTAGAACACCAAATGATTGTTCCTCTGTTTTGTGGCTCCTGCTTTTCTTTAGAATAGGCAGAGTATTTTTCTAAATTTTTCCACCTAACAGCAATGTACACCCTACATCTAATCATAAATTGCAACCAAACTAGGAAAAAATGGGTCAGGAATGAGACTAAAATAAATAATAGAATATTCCATAATGGAATATGTAATATTATAGGTAAAGTAGTAATAAACTCTGCAAGGATAGCTTTTCATAAACTCATCTGTTCAGAGTCAGAGAGCTGGGTAGTGAGGCTGGTACAAAATCCCATCTCAGTCTAGAAAAGCTGAACTGGGTAAAAAGCCTGTTAGTAGAGTTAGTTTAGAATCCTAATCAGATGATGGAATGAGTATGACCCATAAAAAAACCTGGTTAACACTAACCAACCCAGACAGAGTTTTCTTCATTTAGGGATGAAGACACGAATCTCGGGATCAATCTCTCTTTCTCTCTCTTTCTGTCTCCCTCCCTCCCCCATGAAGTCTTAAAAATAATACTGCAGAACATAGTGATCCTGAAGATTTAAATAACTAATATATTCCTGAGAAAATATCCATTTTTGTATTATATATATATATAGTTAGAAACTGGTACATGGTCTCTATAAATTAGAAGTCCTCATTCATTTGTTTAAATAAAAGGTCATTAGGTGAGTACTTTCTTTGCTCCAGTCATTTTCATCTCTTTCATAAGGCAGTGTTTCTCAATTTTTGGTATACATTAGAATCTCCTGAGTAGCCTGAAACAGAATAAGTGATGCCTGGGCCCCACCCCAGACCTTGTTAGTCAATGCTGTCTAGGTCGGTGATTCTAGTGTGCAGCGAGGGCTGAGAAACCATATGGCTAGCAGTGGAGGACATACCTGTAAACATGGGTGGCCATAGTTCTTGAGATAAGAGTTACCTCATGAACAGAGAAATGATATAATTTTAGATATTGATTAGAGGAGATTTCAGGCATGGAAATGGCATGATCCAACTCACATAGTTATAAACCCTTCTGCTTTTGTGTGGAATACAGACTAGGTGGGCAAGAGGAAGATTATTAGACTTTAAGTAGTCCAAACTAGAGAAAAATAATGTGACTTGAAAAAGAATGGAAGAAGTAGAGAGCAAGGTATGTTTTGAGCACTGGAAAATGCTGAGAGCTGACGAAGCTGGATAATGAGGTTTACTGCTATTCTGTCTGTTGAAAATTTCTGTAATAAAAAACTGTCTAAATATATAAAATAACTGAGGAATTGCTTTTAGGCTTTTGGGGGAAAAGATTTAGATGCAAGACTCTCACATGCTTTCCAGTTTTACAAAGGTAACAGAAAGACTTTCACAGGGATGTGAAGACTTATATAATTTTCAAATTATTTTAGACATACTTTAGCAGATGAAGAGATTAATCAAAACTCAATTCAAGATTGCAAAGTTGCATAAAATAGGTTTCTTCTTACTCAGTTTGCAAATTCAAGGACCCCATTGGATCACATGTTGTCAGAACATTTGCCACAGGCTGATCTGGCCTTGTCCTTAAGAATCCTTTAGAATTATCCCTAAAGCTTGGAGGAGAGATTCCCTGGAGATCTATCTGCATGTTCATCTCCTTGTTCACATGGATTTCGATCCCCTCATGTCAGATTGGAAGTGTGGTACAGTTTACGTGCCAGGAGGACGTGGTGCTGTGAAACGTGGTGGTTCTGGCACACTTTGGTTCCAATGGAACTAATCCTACCTGAACATATTTCTGGGCGTCACCTTATTCTGTTAGCTTAAGTCCAGTGAAGTTTAATTTAATAATATTCTAATGTGACTAAATTAGAAACATAATTCATTATACATCACAGTGGACATTTTTAATACAGATTGGTACCTAAAACCAGCTAGATTCAAGGTCCACAATTTAATATTTAAAGTTGTACAATTGAGCCATCCCTCTCTGTTACGCAGGAGAAAGACACACTTTACTGTCTCCTCTCTAATGATTTGTCCTTTAGGTTCCAAGCTAGTGGGGATATGTTCAGATGCTAAATGCAACAAACGCATTCTCTATTTCCCCTTTTCCTTTTTTTTTCTTTTTCGTTGAAAGGCACTTTGAAGTTTGTAAAAATAGCCACTTGAAGATTGTTGGAATTTATCAACAGCAATTGTGGTTTATGGGATGAATGATAATTATCACCTATATACACTTGAGCCTAGCAAATGCTAAAACAGTGTTAAGGGTGAAATTTATAGCACCAAATGCCCACATCAAAAAGATAGGAAGATCTCAAATTGACACCCTAACATCACAACTGAGAACCAAGAGCAAACAAACCCCAAAACTAGCAGAAGACAAGAAATAAGCAAGATCAGAGAGGAACTGAAGGAAATAGAGACCAAAAGACCCTTTAAAAAATCAATGAATCCAGGATATGTTTTTTTTTTGAAAAAAAAATTAATGAAAGAAATGAAAGAGACCACTAGCTAGACTAATAAAGAGAGAAGAATCAAATAGACACAATAAAAAAGATAAAGGAGATATTACCACTGACCCACAGAAATACAGCCATCAGAGAATACTATTAACACCTCTATACAAATAAACTAGAAAATCTAGAAGAAATGGATAAGTTCCTGGACACATACACCCTCCCAGGACTGAACCACAAAGAAGCTGAATCCCTGAATAGACCAACAGTGAGTTCTGAAATTAAGGCAGTAATAAATAGCCTACCAAGCAAAAAACACACAGGACCAGGTGGATTTCCAACTAAATTCTACCAGAAATACAGAGGAGCTGATACCCTTTCTTCTGAAACTACTCCAAACAATTGAAAAGAAGGCACTCCTCCATAACTCATTCTATGAGGCCAGCATCATCCTGATACCAAAACCTCGCAGAGATTCAATAAAAAAGAAAACTTCAGGCCAGTATCTCTGATGAAGGATATTCAAATAGGATTAGAGGACGTCAAATTGTCTTTGTTTGCAGATGGCATGATCCTATATCTAGAAAACCCCATCATCTCAGCCCAAAAGCTTTTTAAGCTAACAAGGAACTTCAGCAAGGTCTCAGGATACATAATGAATGTGCAAAAGTCACAAACATTCCTGTACACCAACAACAGGCAAGCAGAGAAACCAACCATGAAGGAACTCCCATTCAAATTGCTACAAAGAGAATAAAATACCTAGGAATATAGCAAACAAGAGAAGTGAAGGACCTCTTCAAGGAAAACTACAAACCACTGCTCAAGGAAATCAGAGAGGACACAAACAAGTGGAGAAACATTCCATGGAAAGGAAGAATCAATATCATGAAAATGGCCATACTACCCAAAGTAATTTAGAGGTTTAATGCTCAATGCTACACCTATTAAACTGCCCTTAAGATTCTTCACAGATATAGAAGAAACTATTTTAAAATTCATATGGAACCAAAAAAAGAGCTCGTATAGCCAAGACAATCCTAAGCAAAAAGAACAAAGCTGGAGGCATCATGCTACCAGACTTGAAACTATACCACAAAACCACAATAACCAAAACAGCATGGTGCTTGTATTAAAACAGACACATAGACCAATGGAACATAATAGAGAACTCAGAAATAAGACCAAATATCTACAACCATCTCGTCCTTGACAAACTTCACAAAAACAAGCAACAGGGAAAGGATTCCCTATTTAATAAATGGTTCTGGGAGATCTGGCTAGCCATATGCAGAAAATTGAAACTGGATACCTTCCTTACACATTATACAAAAATTAACTCAAGATGGATTAAAGACTTAAATGTAAAACCCCAAACTATAAAAACTCTAGAAGAAAATCTAGGTAATACCATTCAGGACATAGGCATGGGCCAAGATTTCATGATGAAATTGCCAAAAGCAATTGCCACAAAAGCCAAAATTGACAAATGGGATCTCATTAAACTAAAGAGCTTCTGCACAGCAAAAGAAACTATCATCAGAGTGAACAGGCAACCTACATTGTGGGTGAAAAATTTTGCAATCTACCCATCTGACAAAAGTCTAATATCCAGAATCTACAAGGAACTTAAAGAAATCTACGAGAAAAAAAACAAACAATCCTATTAAAAAGTGGGCAAAGAACGTGAACAGACACTCCTCAAAAGAAGACATTGACATGGCCAACAAACATATGAAAAGAAGCTCAACATCACTGATCTTTAGAGAAACGCAAATCAAAACCACAATGATATAGTATCTCACACCAATAAGAATGGTGTTTATTAAAAAGTCAAGAATCAACAGATGCTGGTGAGGTTGTAGAGAAATAGGAACGCTTTTTCACTGTTGGTGGGAATGTAAATTAGCTCAACCATTGTCCAAGATGGTGTGGCAATTCCTCAGAGATCTAGAACCAGAAATACCATTTGTCTCTGCAATCCCATTACTGGATAAATACCCAAAGGAATATAAATCATTCTGTTATAAAGACATATGCACATGTATGTTCATTGCAGCACTATTCACAATAGCAAAGACATGGAATCAAACCAAATACCCATCAATGATAAACTGAATAAAGAAAATGTGGTACATATACATGATGGAATACTATGCAGCCATAAAAAGAAACAAGATCATGTCCTTTGCAGAAACATGAATTATCCTCAGCAAACTATGCAGGAACAGAAAACCAAGTATTACATGTTCTCACTTACAAGTAGTAGCTGAACAATGAGAACACACGGACACAGGGAGTGAAATAACGACACTGAGGCCTGTTGGGAGGTGGGGTGGGGACAGGAAGACCATTGGGAAAAATAGATAATGTGTGCTGGGCTTAATACCTAGGTGGTGGGTCTATAGGTGCAGCAAACCACCATGGCACACATTTTCCTATGTAACAAACCTGCACATCCTACACATGTACCCTGGAACTTAAAACAAAATTTAAAATTAATTATAAAAAGAACTACAATTACCTCAAACTTAAAACAAGAAACTGAAACCACAGATACCAGGTTATTATTATAGAGTGAATACTGGTAACATATATAGGTTGTATATTATATAGTAATTCTGATTTGAAAATAAAAATCATTCTCTTGACTTTTGCCTATACCTATGGCAATGTGTAGTGAGGCACCAGCATCTGCTATAAAATTCTTCTCCCATCCATCTCTTCCACTTTTCTCTTCTGCTTCTATATTTTACTATTAAAATCTATAGTAGGTGCCCATTAGACAGACTGTCAGATGGAGGTTATTATGCATAATTATGAACAGCACAAATGTTCAATAGTGTCAAAACATTTTATGCTCTGCATATTTTTAAATTCAGGCACTCTGGGAGGCCATCTGTGTACTGGATAGATAGACATCTATTCAATGTCCAGTCGCTCTATGATTCTTTTTGTCTCTACATTGTTACAGATTCCTGGTACATAATACCACAGTATGCACTTTAGAGTATTCATTAAATGAAGGAATATATACATGAATGAAGATTTGAACCTTTCCTTCTTGAGATAGAATCAATTATTTTTTGCAGAGATACGTGTCAAACTTACACTGAAAAAAAAGTGGGCCACACCACCAAAAAATGAAGAGAATATAACTGTGATGTGAATGTATAAAAACAGATATGTGAAAATCATGATCACTGAGCCCTTCCCATCCATAAGTAAAATAAATATGGTCAAAATTATAAGACCACAGCTATTATTTGCAACAAGCCACAAAGATAAATTATTTTTTATAAAATTTTGTGTTTTTACATACAGCTGTCAATATGTTTATTAAATAACTCTAGTATCCAGGTGTTTGCATACCAAATGAAACCTGGAAGCCATTTTTCCTGTATTTATCATTCACTATTTTCCCACAGTATGCAAATGCTAAAGCTAAATAAATTATATTCATAGGTTGATTTTAAGTTTAAAGTATCTATATTTATATAAAAATCTATGCTTCAAATTTTAAAGCCTTTAAGGAAAAAAGACAAGAATGGTTTTAGTATAAGATTTACATGCTTTTTTAATGTTAACTTTAAAGACATTTAAAATGTTCTATGCCCTCCAGGTATGCTTATTTAAAAGGCTAATTTATTATAATATTATATAATCAAAACAGGATTCTGGCAAACTATATTTGAACTGAGATTTACATAATGACATACCTTTAATAGAAAGTCTTATCAGCTCCCTACAATTATCAAATGTTCTAATTTAACTGACAGTCAAACAATACAGAGGACAACTATAAAAATTCCAAAGTATTGTGAAAACATTTTCACTTCATTATGCTGCAGTCTTGATGGGGGAAACGTCATCATTCTCCCCTAGGGATATTAAATAATTTTCATCTTAAGCAACATTTACATTTAATAAGTATCAGTTTTGCTTTATGAGAGGTTTAACAATGAAGTGCTATTTCCTACTACTTGATATGTGTAGTTGGAAAAGTAAAGGAATTGAGCTTAAAATAGGCATATAAAGCAAGATTTGAGGGGCCAAAAATGCATGATAAGAGCTTTCCAAAGAGGTTCGTACTCAACATGTCCACAGCAACAACACACGTGTGTGCGTACATGTGTGTGCATGAAGGGGGTGGAATATGGACCTAATGAGACTCTGAATTTGAATCCTCAAAGCAGTTAAAATTAAGGACATGATCACAAACAAGCCACTTAGCCTCTGGGCCCTCAGATCCTCAACTCAAATATTCTAATACCTCCTAACTGGTTCTCTGTAAACATCTAAAGGAAGTTGGCATAATATCTCACTCAAGGCTTAAATATTCTATAGTTATAAATAGTTTTATAAAATCGTGGAAGAAACTATGACAAAATAATAAAAAGTGGTTATATTAGAGAGTAAGTGCTTGGTTTGCAATTTTACAAATTTTTTGCAATCCACTTTATATTAAATTTATACATAAAAATATTGATGCATAGGACATTATAGTTGATCACCGTATAATAAAATAGTGTTTAATCCTAGTAAACAAATACATTATTTTTAATTATTATTATTTTAGAAGGGATGGTTATGCCAACTTGGAATGTCTCTGTATTAGTCAACTTTTACACTACATAAAGAACTTCCTTGAGGCTGGGTAATTTATAAAGGAAAGAGGTTTAATTGACTCAGTTCCACATGGCTGGGGAGGCCTCAGGAAACTTACAACTGGTAGAAGGGGAAGCAGGCACCTTCTTCACAAGGCAGCAGGAGAGTAAAGAGCAGGGGAAACAGCCACTTATAAAGCCATCAGATCTGGTGAGTACTCACACACTATCATGAGAACAGCATGGGGGAAACCGCCCTTATGATCCAATGGCCTCCGTCCCTGGAAAAGTAGGGATTACAGGTTCTTTGACAACACTTGGGGGTTACAATTCGAGATGAGATTTGGGTGGGGACAAAGAGCAAAACTGTATCAGTCTCAGTTGAGGGGACTCTTTCTGTGAGCTTTGAATAATGTTAAAGAAGCTCTTACTGTTCTCGAAAGATGTTGGCAGCCTCCATGCTCCTCTCTCTTGCAAAGGGTTTTCTTTGCTTTTCCTCTCAACATTGCTTAGCAGAACAATGGAGCACTCACTGTGTGCTTGTTTTACCTCACTCATCACCTTCTACCTTTCATTGTAGTTAATTATTTTATTTTTTTCAAAGCATTTTTATTTTAATTTATTTTATTTTTATTATTATTATTACACTTTAAGTTCTAGGGTACATGTGCATAATGTGCAGGTTTGTTACATATGTATACTTGTGCCATGTTGGTGTGCTGCACCCATCAACTCATCATTTAAATCAGGTATAACTCCCAGTGCAATCCCTTCCCCCTCCCCCCTCCCCATGATAGGCCCTGGTGTGTGACGTTCCCCTTCCCGAGTCCAAGTGATCTCATTGTTCAGTTCCCAACTATGAGTGAGAACATGTGGTGTTTACTTTTCTGTTCTTGCGATAGTTTGCTGAGAATGATGGTTTCCAGCTGCATCCATGTCCCTACAAAGGACACAAACTCATCCTTTTTTATGGCTGCATAGTATTCCATGGTGTATATGTGCCACATTTTCTTAATCCAGTCTGCCACTGATGGACATTTGGGTTGATTCCAAGTCTTTGCTATTGTGAATAGTGCCGCAATAAACATACGTGTGCATGTGTCTTTATAGCAGCATGATTTATAATCCTTTGGGTATATACCCAGTAATGGGATGGCTGGGTCATATGGTACATCTAGTTCTAGATCCTTGAGGAATTGCCATACTGTTTTCCATAATGGTTGAACTAGTTTACAATCCCATCAACAGTGTAAAAGTGTTCCTATTTCTCCACATCCTCTCCAGCACCTGTTGTTTCCTGACTTTTGAATGATCGCCATTCTAACTGGTGTGAGATGGTATCTCATTGTGGTTTTGATTTGCATTTCTCTGATGGCCAGTGATGATGAGCATTTTTTCATGTGTCTGTTGGCTGTATGAATGTCTTCTTTTGAGAAATGTCTGTTCATATCCTTTGCCCACTTTTTGATGGGGTTGTTTGTTTTTTTCTTGTAAATTTGTTTGAGTTCTTTATAGGTTCTGGATATTAGCCCTTTGTCAGATGAGTAGATTGCAAAAATTTTCTGCCATTTTGTAGGTTGCCTGTTCACTCTGATGGTAGTTTCTTTTGCTGTGCAGAAGCTCCTTAGTTTAATGAGATCCCATTTGTCCTTTTGGCTTTTGTTGCCATTGCTTTTGGTGTTTTAGACATGAAGTCCTTGCCCATGCCTATGTCCTGAATGGTATTACCTAGGTTTTCTTCTAGGGTTTTTATGGTATTAGGTCTTACATTTAAGTCTTTAATCCATCTTGAATTAATTTTTGTATAAGGAGTAAGGAAAGGATCCAGTTTCAGCTTTCTACTTATGGCTAGCCAGTTTTCCCAGCACCATTTATTAAATACGGAATCCTTTCGCCATTTCTTGTTTCTCTCAGATTTGTCAAAGATCGGATGGCTGTAGATGTGTGGTATTATTTCTGAGGGCTCTGTTCTGTTCCATTGGTCTATATCTCTGTTTTGGTACCAGTACTATGCTGTTTTGGTTACTGTAGCCTTGTAGTATAGTTTGAAGTCAGGTAGCATGATGCCTCCAGCTTTGTTCTTTTGACTTAGGATGGTCTTGGCAATGCGGGCTCTTTTTTGGTTCCATATGAATTTTACAGCAGTTTTAGCCAATTCTGTGAAGAAACTCATTGGTAGCTTGATGGGGATGGCATTGAATCTATAAAATACCTTGGGCAGTATGGCCATTTTCACATTATTGATTCTTCCTATCCATGAGCATGGTATGTTCTTCCATTTGTTTGTGTCCTCTGTTGTTTCACTGAGCAGTGGTTTGTACTCCTTGAAGAGGTCCTTCACATCCCTTGTAAGTTGGATTCCTAGGTATTTTATTCTCTTTGAAGCAATTGTGAATGGAAGTTCATTCATGATTTGGCTCTCTGTTTGTCTGTTACTCGTGTATAAGAATGCTTGTGATTTTTGCACATTGATTTTGTATCCTGAGACTTTGCTGAAGTTGCTTATCAGCTTAAGGAGATTTTGGGCTGAGACGATGGGGTTTTCTAAATATACAATCATGTCATCTTCAAAGAGGGACAATTTGACTTCTTCTTTTCCTAACTGAATACCCTTGATTTCTTTCTCTTGCCTGATTGCCCTAGCCAGAACTTCCAACACTATGTGGAACAGGAGTGGTGAGAGAGGGCATCCCTTTCTCGTGCCAGTTTTCAAAGGGAATGCTTCCAGGTTTTGCCCATTCAGTATGATATTGGCTGTGGATTTGTCATATATAGCTCTTATTATTTTGAGATACGTTCCATCAATACCGAATTTATTGAGCGTTTTTAGCATGAAGGGCTGTTGAATTTTGTCAAAGGCCTTTTCTGCATCTATTGAGATAATCATGTGGTTTTTGTCTTTGGTTCTGTTTATATGCTGGATTACGTTTATTGATTGGTGTTTGTTGAACCAGCCTTGCATTCCAGGGAGGAAGCCCACTCGATCATGGTGGATAAGCTGTTTGATGTGCTGCTGAATCCGGTTTGCCAGTATTTTATTTAGGATTTTTGCATCGATGTTCATCAGGGATATTGGTCTAAAATTCTCTTTTTTTGTTGTGTCTGTGTCAGGCTTTGG